>NC_089260.1:17107797-17714047 GCF_963930625.1 Muntiacus reevesi | reverse complement strand
CCAATCTAGCTTCTTCATTTTGGATCTGAGAAAACTAAGGCACAGAGAGGCTCAGCAACTTGCCCAAGCTCACACAGCTCGCAGCTGAGCCTAGAACCCAGGTCTGTGTGACTGCAAAGACTTTGCTGCTGCTACAGTGCTTACAGAGAGGATTTGCCCCAATCATTTGGCCCATGCCCTTTCCACAGCCCACACCCTTGCCACTCAACAGTGCCCCCCCCCATTGGTATCATGCTAATTAAGAGGCAATTTCACAAGTGTTCTGTAAAAGCACTCAAGATCTGTGAAGATGTGAAGACGGCCACCAGTCTCCCCAGAAATCTGCTCAACTCTGCTCCTTGCAGCCAGTTCAGGTTTCTCCAGACTAAACAGTTCTATTGGGCTTCCCTTATAGCTCAGTTGGGAAAGAATCTGCCTGTGATGCAGGAGACCTGGGGTTGATTCCTGGGTCAGAAAGATCCCCTGGAGAAGGAAATGGCAACCCACTTCAGTATTCTTGCTGGAGAATCTCATGGACAAAGGAGCCTGGCAGGCTACAATCCATGGGGTCACGAGAGTCGGACACGACTTAGCAACTAAACCACCACCACCACCAAGCAGTTCTGTCATACCTTCCTGAGAGTCTCTTTCTAATTACTATCTTCTGGACACATTCCAGTTTTATTAAGATGAAAGTGTTAGTCCCTCACTCGTGTCCAACTCTTTGCAACCCCATGGACTGTAGCCCACCAGGCTCATTTGTTCATGGAATTCTCCAGGCAAGAATACTGGAGTGGGTTGCCATTCCCTTCTCCAGGGGATCTTCCTGACCCAGGGATCCAACCTGGGGTTCCTGCATTGCAGGCAGATTATTTACTGTCTGAACCACCAGAGAAGCCCTTTATTAAGGTGGGATCCACCCAAAATGGGACTCCTCCAACTTGTTCCTCCTCGTGTTTCCAATGTCCATGAATCCCACTGCTGTCATCCCTGTGTCCCTGTCCTTAAAATGCAGTAGCTTTGCCTCTCCTCCTTCCCTCCCAACCCCCAACATCCAAGAAATTTCTCCCCCTCCTGGATTCTGGCTCTGCGGTCCTTGTGTGGCTTTGGGTTCGTGACTTAAACCTTTGGCCTCCATTTCTCCACTATAAAATAAAGGTGTTGAACAAGACAGGCTCTAAAGAGATGCCTCCCTTTCTTATTTGCTGTGTGTCTCCCCACTCCAATCTGCTTAACAGACTGCTTTAAAGAAATCTTCCTAAAATACTAATCTTTTCTTTTTTTCCTGCAAAATCCTTCAGTTGCCACCTCCTTTCACATAAATCCCAATCTCCTTAGCCTGGCACAGAGGGAATATTGCAGATTGGTACCCAGCTCCTCCCTTGGCGCTCCGTGTTCTTCATGAGCCCACACTCAAGCTAAACTCAGCTACTCCCCTTTCGTCAAACTTGTACCAGCTCCCACCTCTTTGCTCACACAGCAGCAAATGCTTTCTACCTAGCGGTGTGGGTGGGACACGTGCCACGTCTCTGGAAGCTCCTCGCAAGCAGGGGCCACCCCTTCCTCATCCTCGTCTCCCACACAGCACCTTGTGCTTAGTAGGCAGTCTGTAAGTGCCTACTAAGTTCTTGAGTAAATTTATTCAGCCCAGAATTGCACTAAAAATTTTTGGCCATCACATCATATTCTTGACTCATACTGGGCTTCCAGTCAAATAAAATCCTTAAGCCTTTAAAAAATATAATCTTTAATTAAGCTAGTTTTCTCCCATTCTTCCCTTTTACCCATTTTCAAACTGATAATTCAGAACTTCATATATTAAAGCTTAATTTTCATCCATTGTTCTTGTCTGCACAAATCTTTTTGATTCTTGGTTCCTTTATCTACTTTATTGGCTTCCCATTGTGTTATCCACAGGTGTGATGGGTATGCTGACTATTTCATTGCAGTTGTTGATACAAATGTTGGACGGGATGAAGACCAGTAGGTTGCCAGCTTGGCACCTCATTCTCTAGCATAACAGTGACATCTTATCTCACTGTCTTTGGATATGGTTATTAAATCTCTCTATATAAGTATGACTATATTTGGTTGTAATACATCATGCACACAGACACTGAAGAACAATCTATGCATTCATTTGATTCATTTTTTGACAACCAGTAAGGTGAAGGCAGTGTGCTGGGCTTCGTGTAATACAAAGTGATGATTAAGATTTGGCCCTTTGTCCTCTTTGAGCTTCATAGAGCAAATAAAACTTGTGCAGAGACCGGTGCAGTACAAGATAGAGTGTAAGGCCCAACACAAAAGATAAATCAAAAGGCTTTGGAGTCAAAGGACGCACAGGCACATTCCTGTCTGAGAAATGAGTAGGTTTGTCTTAAGTGGAGATGAGGAGATTAAGGCATGGCTTGCTCAGTTGCTCAGTCATATCCGACTCTTTGCGACCCCACGAACTACAGCATGCCAGGCTTCCCTGTCCTTCACCATCCCCTAGAGTTTGCTCAGATTCATGTCCATTGAGTCAATGATGCTTTCTAACCATCTTATCCTCTGCTGCCGCCTTCTCCTTCTGCCTTCAGTTGTTCCCAGTTTCAGGGTCTTTTCCAGTGAGTCTGCTCTTTGCATCAGGTGGCCAAAGTATTGGAGCTTCAGCATCAGTCCTTCCAATGAACATTCAGGGTTGATTTCTTTTAGGATTGACTGCTTTGAGCTCCTTGCTGTCCAAGGGACTCTCAACAGTCTTCTCCAGCACCACAGTTCGAAAGCATCAATTCTTCGGCACTCAGCCTTCTTTATGGTCCAACTCTTACATCCGTACATGACTACTAGAAAACCATAGCTGTGACTATATGGACCTTTTTTGGCAAAGATGTCTTTTTAATATGTTGACTAGGTTTATGATAGCTTTTCTTCCCAAGGAGCAAACGTCTTTTAATTTTGTGGCTTCAGTCACTGTCTGCATGATTTTAGAGCCCAAGACAATAAAATTTGTCACTGTTTCCACTTTTTCCCCATCTATTTGTCATGAAGTGATGGGACCAGATGCCATGATCTTAGTTTTTTGAATGTTGAGTACAGGCTAAGCTGCTGTAACTGAGTCCAGAATACAGAGGATTTAACACAGTGATAGTTCATTTCTGTCTCTGTACTTGAGGTGGCAAGCGGTTCAACCCACGTCACACTGTCCTCAATAGGAGGCTTCCACTGGTAGGTCCATGGTGACTGCCCCAGCCTCACCATTCCCAGCCAGAAGGAAGAAGACAGAGACCAGGATGTACCAGTCAGTCACTTTAAGGACCTTACAGGAAGTTGCTTATGTGGCTTCTGTTCATATCACTCTGGTCTGCACTCTGTCACATGACCACACCCAGCTTAAAGGGAGTCTGAGAAATGTAGTCTTTCACTGGCTGCCTCATGCCCAGCTAAGACCATTATTTTTGAAGAAGAAAATAGATATTGGGAAGACAATTAACAATCAGCTACAAGAGAAAAAGAAGAATTCCATATGAGAAGAAAAACTCTAAAAGAGGAATCGATTGATTAATTCTATCTCAGCTGATTGGAAGTTATCAGAAACATCAATTTGGATTTAAAAGAAAAAACTAGAACTCTTAAAGAAGGAACAGGCCGTCTTGCAAGAATTCTCCACCTCTGAAAATGGTCAAGAAAAACGATCAGAAGAATTAACACAGAGGAGGATGGATAAAAGGTCAGCCTTTAAGAATCAGTAGCTGTGTCATTATAGCCGGGATGGAGAGGAAAGTTTCCTATAAACTGTCAGAAAACAGCAACACTAGCCCCGGGGTGGGAAAAGAAGGGTGGGAGCAGTGAGAATGCGCTGGAAAGAACAGATGTTAAGAGAGAACAGAGCTTGGCTGTACACGTGTGCGCCTCTCGGAAGGCGGCTGGGGGCAAGGATGGACAGATGTGGGGAGCACATTAGCTCGGCCACCTTAGGGATGCAGAAGGGTGGGCTCCAGAAAGCCCTTGCTTTGCCTGCCAGGCATGGGTAGCGCTGTCTCTTCCCAAGCCCAGGAAACAGAGCCCAGTTCTTCCTCCATGAAAGAATGAGCATCACCATAGGCTCTGCTCCCAAGAAGGCATTTTCTTCATGAACGTGTTTTTCTTTTCTTCCTCATTCTGTCCTAATTTTCATTTCTGTTTAAATTCCGTAAAAACACTACCCTATTCTAAAATAATGTGCTTTGTTTTCCCCAGTCACCCACCCCCGCTCCACTCATTTCATCAAAGTTATCTAATCTGTTTGTTTTGAAAACGCAACTGTTCTCTGGATTTATATGTGCTCAGATAGAAAATGATTTGTGTAACAATAAAAAGCATTCCCTTTGGTGGACACCTGTTGTTGCTTTGTGTTCTGCCTGAGAAAGACATTTCACATCTGCTAAATTACTAGCATTTCCCCCAACTAAGCAGAGTCCACTGGTGGCCAATTAGTATTGCAAACAAAGGGAGTCCACACGTTTGTTCTCTATGTCTGTGTCTCTACTTCTCCTTTGCAAATAAGCTCATCTGTATGGTTTTTCTTTCTTCTTTTAAACAATTTTTATTTATGTATTTATTGGCTGCGCTCGCTCTTTGTTGCTGTGTACAGACTCTCTCTAGTTGTGGTGAGCTGGGACTACTCTCTAGTTGCAGAGCTCGGTTCTCATTGCAGCGGCTTCTCTTGTTGCAGAGCAGAGGCTCTAGGGCACTCAGGACTCAGTGGTTGTAGCACTCAGGCTGAGTAGTTGTGGCGTGTGGGCTTAGTTGCTCTGCGGCATGTGGAATCCTCCCATTCCAGGGATCGACCCCATGTTCCCTGCATTGGCGGGCAGATTCTTAACCACTGGGCCGTCAGGGACATCCTACATCATTTTTCTGGATTCTACATATAAACAATATGATGCAATATTTGTTTTTCTCTTTCTTATTTGCTTAACTCTGTGTGACAGACTCTGGGTCTATCCACATCTCTGCAAATGGCACGGTTTTGCTCCTTTTTATGACTGAGTAATAGTCCCCTGAATATATGTACCACATCTTGCTCTATCCAGTCCTCTGCTGATGGACATTTAGGTTGCTTCCACGTCCTGAGCCTAATCTTAACCCATACAACATGAAAAACAAAGGGGTGTCTGGTGCATAACAAGTGTTGTGTTAAGTGTTATTATTTTGTGTTAAATAATGGATGAGGTGAGGCCACATTATAGCAGGACTTAAAAAATCAAGGAGAGAAATTTGGCCTTAATGTGAAGAGAAGTTTATATTTGTTACTTCTAAAAAATGACTTGAGAAGAATTAAACTAAAATGACCCATGATCCCTGGGACCATCCCATAAAGATAAAAGATAAAAGCTATGGAAAGCAGGGGAGAGAACTGTCCCAGAGCCCTAGGTTAAACCTGGTTATTAAAACACCACCAAGTTTAGCTCTGAGTTGCCGGACTGCCTCAGCTCTGAAAAAAACAAGCCTCTGCAGGAAGCCAAGGATTAAGTGCTGAAGGATAGTGGAGTGAAAATCTGAAAACGAATCTGGAAGATGACTCAAAGAAGCCTACAAGGGCTTGGCAAGGCATAGCTGTGAGGATAAAGGAAATACAAATGTGGGAGATGACTAAAGTTACACATCTGAGCCATGAGAATAGTCAGGTGTCTGCTGCTAAAACGCTGTGTAACAAATGGTCCCGTAATCTCAGCGCAATTCAACAAAAAGCATTTATCTATTGCTTACGGATGTGAAGACTGGCTGTGACTCTCTGGAATGGCTGGAACTGAATAAACTCGGCTCCAAACTGCCAGTTGCGTGCAGGTCTGTTCCAAGTATCTCCTCATTCTGGGATCAGAGGCTAAGTAGGCAAATTTGTCTTGCGGCAGATGGCAGAAGTACTGGAGACCAAGCCAAGCCATAAAAGCATGTTTAAAGTCCCTGCTCACATTACCCCCACTAATGTTTCTGGTAACCCAGGCGTGTCATGTGGCCAAGTCCAAAAACAATGGGGCATGGAAGTAGGCCAACTCTACCAGGAGGCCCTGCAGCATCACACAGCAGTGCCTTAGGTTGTGCCTCAGTGGGGAAGGTTGGATTCTTGTTCCAGCCTACCATAGCAACTGAAATACAAGTGATGCCCCAGACACAGAAATTGGGAGTGGAACGTTGAGTTTCTTAAAGCAAGACACACCTGGGATGCGAGAGCCATGTGTCTGGTGCAGAGGGGTTCTGACAACTGCCATCAGGAGATCTGGGTTCCAGATCCATCTTTGGTGCATCCTCAGCCTTTCTCTCTCGCTATACTCTGTCATAGATGTTAATACTAGACCATTTTCCCCTTACATCTATCATCCTTTTCCCTTCCCAGTGGCACTATTGGTGAAGAACCCACCTGCCAACACAAGGAGACCTAAGAGACATGGGTTCAATCCCTGGGTTGGGAAGATCTCCTGGAGGAGGGCTTGGCAACCCACTGCAGTATTCTTGCCTAGAGAATTTCATAGACGGAGGAGCCTGGTGGGCTTCAGTCCATAGGGTCACAAACAGTCGGACGCAACTGAAGTGACTTAGCACACACGTACATTGTGGGTAGGATCCTGTTGTACAGTTACTCTGGAAACAGCCTAGCAACTGACATTGGTGGATTGTCCATAAATACAGCTCTCAAAAACTGGCCCTGCTCCTAGATACAGAGACTACAAAGAAGTATTCCAAGATGGTCCTCCTGGGGATGAGGCTTCAGGCTGTTTTAGGTCTTTCTGCATTTTCCAAAGGTTCTCCAATGAGTATATATAAATTTTATGATAGCAAGGAATTTTATAATGATTTTTAAAAATCTCTTGTCATTGGCTCAACTCTATTTCATTCAGTCTTTGCCCATAAAAGTCTACCTGAAGCATTAGCACAGAGGACCTGCCAAGCTGTGCTTCTTTGAGGAACACACTCCTCAGCTAACACAGGGCAGTGACTATCCCTCTAATATGAATTCATTTCCCAGGCATGGTTTGGGTTGTGTTTTTTCCCCCTGAATTTGATTGGGGCGGTGGGGGGGGGGGGGGTGCGTTGAGGGATGGGGGGTGGAGGAGTGAGTTCAGAGGGGATTTTAAATTTGAATATACAAGAGCAAATTGAGTTTTCCCTCTTTTTCTTCACTTAGTTGTTGTTTTGGTTTGGGGCCTACCTAGAACCAAGTTAGGCCGGAAGTAGGCACAAGAAATCCACCAGCTTTTGTCCTTTTGTCAGCTTTCCAAACGTCCTCAGCCCCTCGTGCTCAGAGGGGCGTCTGACTGCAGGCAGAAGCACCAACCTGAAAAGAATATTCTTTGTGCTGGAGCTCTCCTCACCAGGCAGACCCCCATTCTCTCTGGGCACAGGAAAGCAGATTTTGGTAGGTTTGCTTTTAAATATTTATTTATTTATTTGGCTGCACCGGGTCTGAGCTGGGCACGTGGGATCTAGTTCCCTGACCAGGGGTGGAACCCAGGCCCCCTGCTTTGGGAGCACAGTGTCTTAGCCACTGGACCACCAGGAATTCCCAAAAAGACAGATTTTGAAGCGAGCATGGTCTCTGGGTTGGCCAATCCTGATTAAAGCTACTAAAATCACCCTTCCCTTGACTCTGCCCCTCGTATCTAGTTTCCAGATCTAGTTTCTGGAATCTAGTTTCCAGATCTAGTTCCGAGAGCACCGCCTCCTCTCTCTCAGCCCCTGGTGCTCTGCACCCTCACACGTCTGGCTTCTGTCTTACCCTCCCTCCAAGGATACTACCCCATAGATCATCAACGGTCTACTGGTCAAGTCAAAGTTCAGCCCCTTGTTTCCTTGGTCCCTTGCTTACATGTGAAATCTTCAAGTATTCATTCTTTAAACTCGTATTCCTTTGGTCTCTGTGAAATCACACTCTCCTGGGCTCTCTCTGACCATTTAAATTCTTGTTTCTTCCTCTCCCAGCCTTTATTCTTGTTCTTCTGACTGTTGCCCTCTGCCCACCTGTATTCTTGCTCCCACACTCTCTCAGTGGTCTGATTCATTCCTAGTCTCAATCCCGATTCATACGCTGATAACCCCAGCCCAGAACTTTCCCTTCTGATTCATATTTCCTGGAGGTGCTGGTCTTCACGTGGCGGTCACATGGGCCTATAACCCACGGTGTCCAGAACTGAATTGATCTCTCCTTAGTGCTCTTTGGTTATAAGCAACAGGGAGTGATCCCTACTAACCTATGCATAGAAAAGATTAACTGGAAGCATTGCAAGATAACTCCTAGAGTCAGAGGAATCACTGAACAACCCAGTGTCTGGAGGCGAGAACCAGGTCGCTGCATAGACTCAAGTTTCCAGGAATGAACTTGACGCAGCTAGCTTAGATCATGGCTCTCTACTTCTTGGATCTGTTATTGCATTAACGTGGAGCAAGAAATACAAAGGGGCCAGACAAATAAGACAATAGCGATCATGTCTCTGCCTCCCAAATCTGCTTTTTTTTCTGCATTCTCCATGTCAATTGGTAGCCCAGCCATCCATCCACCGACCACCTAGACTGGGAAGAAGCCCCCCTCTCCCTCTTTTGTATCATAAAACCAATCGCTCACTGCATTCTGACACTTTACCTTTTAAACAAGTTCTCCAAACTGTTGCCTCCTCCACATGGCTTGGACCTTTGACCTCCTTTGGGTCTTACCATGTCTTGCCTTGATGACAATTAAGCTTCTTGAAAAGTCTCTCTCTCTCTACTCCTATTCCTGTCCACCTCAAATTTGTCCTCTACTTAATAGCCAGAGTGATCTATCTAACACCCAGATCTGACCACATACTCCTCTGTTTGAACTCTTTACCTGGAAGGTAAGGTATAGGACTTGCAGTCCACGTTTCTTGATACAAAATAAAATTCCACCAGAGCCTTGGCCTTGCCTACAACTCTCCATCTACAGTCCTTGCTCTGTAGTCTGTTTTTCTTTTTCTTTTTAATGGCACCCCTTCTGCCTGAGAGCCCCTGTTCTCTCTCTAATAGCTTGGCTATTAGCAACTCTAGAACTCAGTTGAGGCCTTCCCTTCCCGAAGTCTTTCCCAACATCTCTTGTGAGGTTGAAGTTCCCCCCGATCCCGTGCTCCCTTTTTGCCCTGAATACATTACTGTCACCATACCTGACCCGGTGTTTGATAAATAGCTATCTGCATACCTCTCTCTCCCACTATCTGTAAATTCTTAAAAAGTAGGCATAGGGGCAGGCAGGTGCTTTTTTCGAATGGTTGTTGACCTTGGTAAATCAAATAAACTCTGGGTTTCAGCTTCCTCATTGCAGAAAAAGGATAACTCTACCCTTTGTTGTGTAATTAAATGAGATGATGCGAATAAAATGCCTCGCCCAGGCCCTGGCACAGTATTCAACTGACAGTCACTTCCCTCATCACCATTCCTCCTCCTGCCACAAACGTTTTTTGTTTTCTGGGTTTTTTGTTTGTTTGTTTGTTTGTTTTTGCCACACTACGTAGCAAACAGGATCTTAATTCCCCAGCCAGCTCTCTTACAGTGGAAGCGCAGCACCCTAACCACTGGGCCACCAGCGAAGTCCCCACAATTTCAACTAAAAGGGAAAGATGTTTCAGTAGCCTTTGTTAGCTGTATGTCTCCCCTCCTGGAACACAAGCTCTGTGAGAAAATGGGGCCAAGTCTGTATTATTTATTGCTACATCTTTTGCATATGGCAGGTGCTTAATAAATATTTTTAGGATAAATGAATAACCACTCTATATGCTTATTTGACTTTTCATTTTCACCTTCAGTGAGCATAATCCTCTTGTTTCCTTTTTCCCATCATATAAATCATCAAGTTCTGCTTATTTAGTGTCCACTGTTTGCAACTGCAAACCAGTGACCGCTTAAGAAGAATGGAGGCTGAGCTCCTGGACAGCCAGACAGCAGGCCAGTTGGGGTGGTTACTGGCCACTCTGCCCCCTGGAGAGGACGCCCAGGGAAGGAGTTCACCCCTTTTTTCACCGGCTGACCCTTTCAGAACACACAGCTCACTCATTTACATGCACTGGCTCATTTCATTCCCATTGCAGTCCCAGGAGGGAGGAACTGTTTTCCTACTGTGCCGGGCAGGGGCCCAGAAGGGAAGAGATTAGCTCCCTCAAGCTGAGGAATGGAGGCATGTCTAATAAAGGGATTTTATAAAAGTGTGAGCAGAGTTGAAAGAACCCTCCAAGGAATCGTGCAGTCCCTGGAGCTGGTGACAGCTGGGAGTCCTTATACCTCCTAAAGGGAAGAGAGGAGCAGCCAACCTGCAGTCACCAGGAGCAGAACAAACACCCGGCCTCATTCTTCTGCAGGGGCTTCCCAGTGTGTAGCCGCAACCACGTGGTCCACAGGGGTGAGGCTTCGGGCCACAAGCAGGGTAAGAAAAGTCAAGGATGACTCTGGAAGACCAAACATGGCCAAGCCAGATGGTTACCCAGTACCAGGCAATGGATCCCAGGAGGTCAGCTTTTAGCTACTGGAGTTTTCCATGAGGAGCCAAGAGATGGTCATGTCAGCATGTGACAAATGAGTACCCCCCAGATGAGAAAGGAAGGCAGACCCCCCCCCCCCTTTATAAACACACACCTCCCCTCCCCAACCATGCTGCTCTGTGAATGGACAAGCACCTCTTAACTTAATTCCAACAGTGTGGAGAATGTTTCAGTGAGCTTACTCCTGCACAAGGCCCCAGCAATGGGTGAGACCCTAAACTCGGACATCAGACAGGCCAGGACGTGAATCCCAGCTCTGTCATGGGCTATGTGAATTTGGGCCTCATCTGTAAAGTGGAAACTGTCATGCCAGGGGTGGTGGGGTAGTTCCTTAGGATGACATGCAACGTGCAATTTGCTTTGTAGTCATGAAACATTAGTGAAAAACCCTATCTTGAAAAACCCTACAAAGCTACATCTATAGCTTTGTACTACTGTAATTTTTAGCTATCTACATCTATAGCTTTGTACTACTGTAATTTTTTGACCTGATGAGTTACTCATTCCAACTTTCAGAATCCTTTAAGAATGGACATTTCCACCAATGAAGATGATAATGATAGTAGATAGAGATTTATAGTTTTTTAAACTGTTTTCCCTTTAGATTAGCCAAGGAGATTATTAAAAACAAACAAACAAAACCCAATGAGAAAGGCTACAGAAATACTACTCTGCCTCTTTTAAAGATGGAGAAACTGACACCCGGAGAGGCAAAGTGCCTTGTTCAAGGTCACTGAAAAGGCAGCGCCCGCAAGCCGGCCTCCTAAAGTCAGACGAAGCTGCAGCTCAGAGGGGGCACCGGGTGCTCTCCCATCACCGGGCAGCCCTCTTTCGACTGCTGGATGCTGCATCATCGAACAGTGCGTGTTCCCCAAATGATGATTGTGTCCTTCGTTTGCAACAAAGAAGATCAGAGCCACTTCCTCCCGTAAGCCTGCGAGTGGGGGGGCGTGGCGAGTGCCCGCGGTGGGGTCGGCTCACCCCGCCCACTGCCGCTTAGGCTTCCCCAGCAGCGACCACCCCTCCGGCCTCTCCTGGCAGAGAGCGGTGTGTTCGCTCTCCCGGCCTTTTCAGTGCTCTTTCTGCGGCCAGGGGAGCGAGCGGAACTGCCTCCAGGCTTCACGTACTGGAGGTGCACGCTTTACGAGAGAAGCCCATCTCTGAAAGCGCAGCATGCATTAGCATCCTCTCCTTCAGAGATTGCTATTTTTGTCTTTCGTTTTCCGAGACTGTTCCAAAGTAGGGGATGCAAGTATCAGGATGAGAACCTAAACGAGCCAGTGTCTCCCGCTCAGAAGAGAGCGAATCACTGTCGTTTCCTCAACAACATAACAACTGCGGCAGCAGTAATGGAGAACAACCTGAGTTGGAGTGGAGCTGCCCTTGGGCGCAGGACAACCAGCCTGCCCAGATCTCTTTCTGTGGGATTTCTTTCCCTACACTTCACAGGAATGAGGTTCGTTGCCATGGTTACTAGCAAATCACATGGTATATCCCTCCCTAGAAGTGCAGGAAAACAGCAGGCTCAGATTGTGATGGGGAGAGAAGATGCTTTCCTCCCCAGCATGGTTGCTTTTCCTGAGCAAACCTGCGCAGCGGTTTCCCCATTCTGACCTGCCCACTTAGGGGTCAGGGCCAGCTGTTCTTTGGGGCGCCAATTCACCCCTTCCCTAATGAGATCAGCAGTGCAAGTTTCCTCACGCACTTTTCCTTCTGGTTTCAGGAACCGCTCTCCCCCTCTCCAGTCCCTCCCTTCTCTGGACACACACACACACACACACACACACACACACACACACACACACACGGGTGCTGTACTGAATTGCTGAGTTGATTACGGGGTGGAACATACAGCCTACACCACTTGAATAAGCTCTTTTAAAATCCGAGGATGGCATGAGTCAGGGAATTTTGAAGCTGTGATACAATCAGGACACTGATGCCTCAAGGGGGTGGAGGGAGGGAGTATGGACTCGCCCAGATCCTCAAGAGACCCGGTAGAGTCGCCTTTCCCAGGCCCAGCCTTGATGGGGATTTGTGACCCTCAAGCCTCAGAGTTTTGGAATTGGGTTCACTCTGACCTTGTCTGGTGGGATGGGGTGGGCGTGGTCCCACAACTGTCGCCTTCCAGGGAAGAGAAAGCCATGCCCTCAGAGAAAGCTCTAGAAAAACAAAGCTCTTTACCTCTGCGCTTCCCCCCTCCTTCCCTGCAGAACCAGGCCAGTTAGCTCAAATTCTGTGGTGCAGGAGCAGGCTAGAAGGGCACCGTCTTTTTCCCTGACAATTACAGATTGCCTGCTTCTTTGTGTTCAGATTGTATCTCATCTTGTCAATTCCATCAGATTTTCTGGTCTGCTTTCCCCATTGCAAAAGCAAACTCTGGTTGATAGAAGCACACACAGAAGAGTCAGCAGATAGCAAAAGCAGGGCCGGGAAGGGACTCTGCCTGAGTTGGGCAAGGTGGTGCAGAGGGCTTGCTCAGGGCTCCTGCCTCAAAGAGGTAATGTATTCAGGGAGAGGAGGCAAATAGCCTCCCAAAGGCACCTAGCCCCAGGGGCACCATGAGACCAGGGCCAGGGCCAAGGGGACCAGAGGGTTCTAAAATGAAGGGGGGCAGGATGCACCCTAGAGGTATGTGAAACTGTCCGGTGGGGTACAAGGAATATTAGAACTTCCATTTATTTTATCTCTTCTTTGCTATATACATTTTGGTATGTGTATTATAACATAAAATTTTATCATGTAGGATCAGATTTGACTGAGATTAAGAAAGAAGAAAATATCCAAAACACCAT
The DNA here is from genome assembly GCF_963930625.1 of Muntiacus reevesi. Lineage (NCBI taxonomy): Eukaryota > Metazoa > Chordata > Mammalia > Artiodactyla > Cervidae > Muntiacus > Muntiacus reevesi. Next base: position 17,700,771 of record NC_089260.1, on the reverse strand, counting down.
GGTTTAAACAAGAAAGAAGTTTATTTCTCTCTCATGCACTTGGAGTCTGGTGGTGAGCCACCCAGAACTGGTAAAGTATCTTTTCTGATTGCTCCACCTCTTCAGTGTGTGGCTTCCACTCCATTGTCCAAGGCTGTTGATTATGGTCAAGCCATCCTGTTCCCGTTCTAGAAAGCAGGAAGGAGAAAAAAAGAAAAGAACTGCATGTTTCTCTCATGGAGGACACTTCCTGTAAATTGCACCTGACACCTCTGACAATTCATTGGCTAGAATTTAGTCATGTGATCACATCTAGTTGCAAAGGATCCTGGGACATGTAGTCTACTGTAGGATGCCATGTGCCCATTAGGAAATGCTACACTAAGAAAGTGGGGAAGGATGGACATCGGGTGCCACTATCAGTGTTTACCATAGTAATATGTTAGTAGTCAAATAGCACATATGTATACTTACAAAGAAATACATGTACTAGTTGGGTGCATAATCAGGATTGGGGTTTTGGAGGTAAAGTTAAAAGATCACTAATGTAGATTATAGCACTCTAGAAGTGCATCCTATTAATTGAAAGAAGGAATAGAGGTTTTTTCTTCTTTCAACCAACTAAATTTGAAGATCAGTTGTCTTCATGTTGCTGGCCAAAATCTTGGCCCTCTCTGCCCACTGAAACCTAATGAAAAAATACGGAGACAGAATTTGGAGGAAGTAGAAAGTTGGCTTTAATTCTCAGTCAATGGAGAGGGGGACACAGTATGGCTCATGCCTCAAGAACTGTGCCCCCCCCCCCCCAATCCCCATGAGGAGTCTAGGAAATTATAAGATGATGAGGAACAAAGGCATTAGGATTTTGATTTCTTCCTCTTACATTGTTTCGAAGAAAATCATAGACTGGTGTCAGTAACCCAGTGATTGAGAATGGCAGTTCGGTGGCTCTGTGAACTTTCTGATATGTAACTACATGGGGAAGGGTGTTGTAAGGGTAAACATCAGATATGGGGTGTATTTAGCACAGAGTCAAAGGAAAACAGGTGCAAAATGTAGTTCCTGCAGAGGTATGGGGCAGAAAAGTAAACTTAGTTACAGACATTCGGAGTTAGGAGCAGTTAAAGTAAAAAAAACTAGGAGTGTTCAGGCCGGCTCACTGTTCTCTTTATCTTCTTTGTTCTCAGGAAAGGGAAAGAGAAAAACTCATTCCTCTTTTTTTCTTTCCACTGCAACATTCAGTTAATAATCCATGAGTCAAACAGCATCCCATTTAGAAACTAGAAAGACATTCCCGAGGTTTTTGTTTTTTTTTTCTCCAACTGCCTGGCATCCATTCATCCTTCTCCTGGTAAAATGGAGAATTTTATGTAGGGACTCGTCACTCCCCCACTTTAAGTGATGCCATTGTGACGAGGCCCTAATCAACTCCTCCCATCCACTTGACCACTGGGATTAGTGCAGGTCACCAACTTGACTCTTAAAAGGGAGACACTGGACAGAAAACTAAGAGCACATGGAGTCAGGAGCTGCCCAAATCCTCCTGCGGTCATGATGGGAGAGCTTATGTGGGACCGAAACCAACGTCCAGAGGAGATGGGAGCCATGCTGAGAGAGGATCGGGTCCTGGTGAGAGCACTTAAGTTCCTGTATCAAGCTACACCTGAACACAGCGTGCATTGTGATGAGGAGCCATTTTGGACCAGAAAGCTGAGGTCAGCCCCCTAGACCTGACAGAGCATCTAGGTGGAAAGAGCCTGAGATGGGATGACTTCCTGGAGCAGAGCCTGGCTCAATATGTATATGAAAGAGAAATCCATTTCCATCTTGGATAAGTGACTGCCTATTTAAGTCTTTGCTTTAGCAGTCAGGCTATAACCTAACTAGTACATATGTTATGATTTCATTTCATTTTTTTTCTTGTTATGTATTTATTTATTTTCTTTCCAGTTGTGCTGGGTCTTCATTATTGCACTCAGGCTTTCTCTGCTTGTGGTAAACCAAAGCTACTCTCTAGTTGTGGTACTCGGGCTTCTCATTGTGGTGGTTTCTTGTGTTGCAGAGCACGGGCTGTAGGCATTCAGCTTCCATAGCTGTGGCCCATGGACTTCGTTGCTCCCTAACAGGTGGAATCTTCCTGGACCAGAGATCGAACCCATGTTCCCTGCATTGGCATCAGATTCTTGTCCACTGTACCACCAGAGAAACTCTCATTTCATTTATTATTAACGATCTCATGTGTGTGTGTGTGTGTGTGTGTGTGTGTTGTATGTGACTTGGCAAATGCAGCTGCTTGACTGTTTACTAAGGAGCAAATCCATTGCTCACTTGAAGCTACAGAAAGTCATTGACCCCCACTCTTCTGCTCTTAGAAGATTGTAGAAGGAGTCATAAAAAGGCAAGATGTGCACATTTAAGGATCTCACTTAATTACCCAAGGTGGGTGCAGCAAGTGCATGCAGAGCAAGGATTTGAAGCCAAGACTGCCTGACCAGGAGTCCATAGTGTTGCCACCACTTCAGCACTCCACTCCTGTGTCCCCTCGGCTAAGCCTCTTTCCTGCTTCGTGTTGGGTGGGGTCGTGGCACTTTACAATCTGCCCTCATTGCAGCTTTGCACTTTCGTGCTTTCGGGCCAGAGGCCGTATTCTTCCCCCTTGCATCACCCAGGTCTGGCTGGGGCTTGGCCCTCCATAAACATAGACCAAATAAATGAATACTAAACGGTCTTGCTGAGTCACAGAATATCTAGCAGGCTACTGGAGGATCAGATGAGATAATGTTTGAGAAGATGTTTTGAAAACTACAAGCTAATATATACACGGGTTAGTCCGCTGTCTCGTTAGGAAATCCTGTGTGTTTATGGCAGGAGTAAGGCTGTTTCCATGCTCTAGTCTGGTTCTGTCTCTTGGTGTTTCCTCGAGAAACAATCCTCCCAGTCACGTCTCTCTCAGTGTTGGAGGACACCTGGACACCACTCAGACCCCCCTCCTGGTAGCTTCCCACCTTGACCCCCAAGAGGGTCCACTCTGTGATGCTTCCACTGAAAGGTCAGTCGGTCAGGAGCTCTTCTAACAACTGGGCCCTGTGATCAAAATGTGACTCAGCAGTGCAGCGCAGGAGACAGGTGCTGTGCTGTCCCCGATGAACTGTGAGCCCTCCTCCACAATTCAGAGTCCTCTTTCAAGGTCAGGTTCAAAGTCATTTGCTCTGCAGATGTCTTCCAAGTCCAGCAGAAACACTAAGGTCTCTTTCTTTCCTGTTGTGTCATTTTATACTTTATTCTAAGCATATCACATTATAATTTTATTGGTACTTTTTTATAAACCTCACTTAATCACTCCTCCAAACTATCACCTCCACCCCTCATAAGTGAGCTTTTTCAAGGACAGAGACTGTCTTACTCTTTTGATGCTTCATCACCTACCTCAGTGCCTGACATTTACTGATAAATGTAATAATGCTTGTTGAAAGGATAAGTGAGTAAATGTGTGAGCAGAGGGGCTAAAACTTTTATTTTTGTCATTAGACAAACTCATGTCTAAATCCCACTGACTGACTACACTCATTGATTTATGCATGCACTCATTCATTCAACCACATTTGTGTTGAGTACTTGTGATATTCTAGACATCCTGCCAGACATTAGCATGGGACAATCAGGAGGACAGGATCCCTGCCCTCCCAAGTTATATCTGAATGCTGCTAAGTCGCTTCAGTCGTATCCGACTCTGTGCGACCCCATAGACGTCAGCCCACCAGGCTCCCCCGTCCCTGGGATTCTCCAGGCAAGAACACTGGAGTGGGTTGCCATTTCCTTCTCCAATGCATGAAAGTGAAAAGTGAAAGTGAAGTCGCTCAGTCATGTCCGACTCTGATCGACCCCATGGACTGCAGCCCACCAGGCTCCTCCGTCCATGGGATTTTCCAGGCAAGAGTACTGGAGTGGGGTGCCATTGCCTTCTCCGTGTATCTGAATAGTAGAGACTAAATAGAGAGGCACATCAGTAAGTAAACAAGGTATCTACAGACTCTAACACATCCTGTGAATGAAATGAACAGAGGGAGCATGACAGAGGAAGTGAGGTTGACAGTGGAACACTTTAGATGACAGAGATAAGGCAGGGAGAGACTTCTTGGGAACCTTGGCACTGAGTCCTGAAGAATGAGTCTTTTAAAGAACAGGAGGGACTTTCCTGGCAGTCTAGTGGTTAAGACTCTGAGCTTCCACTGCAAGGGTCACAGGTTCGATTCCCTGGTTGGGGAAATAAGATTCCACACACTGCAGTTCAGTTCATTCACTCAGTTGTATCCAACTCTTTGTGACCCCATGGATTGCAGCACGCCAGGCTTCCCTGTCCATCACCAACTCCTGGAGCTTACTCAATCTCATATCCATTGAGTCGGTGATGCCATCCAAACCATCTCATCCTCTGTCGTCCCCTTCTCCTCCCGTCTTCACACTGCAGTGCAGGGGGGAGGGGGGAGGGGGGAGGGGGGCGGCGGGGAGACAGGAGGAAAAATGGGATAGCCATAACCAGAAAAAATTTGCTTCTTTCTCTAAGGCTTAGTTTCCTTATCTGTAAATTTAATAGCACCCACTCCATGATTTTTTGTGTGTGACGCTTAAGTGCGTTGAAAACCTTAGCATAGTGCAAGGCACCTAGAAAGCACTCAGTACATCTTGGCTCTTATCAGTTACGGGGTAATGCTATCAAAAGGAAATGAGGGTGCAGTCCTGTGGTTCTGTGTACTTGCCACTTCCTTTCCAACTTCTCCCAAGCCATCTGTTAAATAACACATTTAAGAATGTGCCTGGGAGGGACTTCCTTGGCGGTTGGGTGGTTAGGACTCCTTACTTGCACTGCAGGGGGCACAGGTTCCACCCCTGGGTGGGGACCTAAGATCTCGCAAGCCACAGTCAAAATAATAATAATAATAATTAACTTAAAAAAAAAAAAAAGAATGTGCCTGGGCACCAACCTTAATCTCTATGGTCTATGGTCTCTAGAATCTCATTTAAAATGAGTGTAAATACCTTATAAGGTTGATAGAGGGAAAATCAAATGAGATAACGTATGTGAAAGCCCTATGTGATGGTACTTGTTTCTGTGGTCGTATCTTTAGCGTTTCTCTGTAGTTTCTGGACATCTCATGTTCTGGCTGCAAGCACACCACTCAGTTTGCCAGCCAAGGGCTTTCCTGAAACTGAGTGTGGAACTTCTAGTGAGCTCGGGCCGAGCAGGACGAGCACCCACAGCCCCAATGCAACCTGACAGCCAGGTAACAGGACTTCTCTGGTGATTCAGGTTAAGAATCCACCTGCCAATGCAGGGGACACGGGTTTGAGCCCTGGTCCAGGAAGATTCCACATGCGACAGAGCAGCTAAGTCCGTGTACCTAGAGCCTGTGCTCCGCAACAAGAGAAGCCACTGCAATGAGAAGCCTGCTCGTGGCAACTAGAGATTAGCTCCTGCTCACTGAAACTAGAGAAAGACTGTGTGCAGCAACGAAGATCCAGCACAGCCATAAATAAATAAATACTTCCCTAAAAAAAGGAAAAACAACTAGATGACCAGTTAGTAGCAGAGCCAAGACTAGAACCCATGTCTACTGCCCCCAGGCCAAGATGCACTCACAGCATCTGTGGCCCAGCAGATGAGAAAAGATTTGCTATGCTACTCCAGAATATAAGGCCTCCAATTTTCCTTGCCTTTTTTTTTTAATTGATGTATAGTTGATTTACAATATTGTGTTAGTTTCAAGTGTACTTTTTAAGGAGTTGCAAGGCAGCTCACAAGGCTAGTCTTATTTACTGGACAGTGGGAGAATCATGCAGTTATAATAGGAACAAACAAAGATTCTAACCATCTCAGAGACAAAAGCCTTCTGCAGTTCAAAGTCCCCTGAACCTGTGGTTTGATGTGTGTGTGTGTGTGTGTGTGTGTGTACACACATGTGTGCATGCAAGAGAGGAGAAAAAACACTGGCTCCATGCTCTAAGACACTGACTCTTACAGAGGGAATTATTTTATGCATTCAGATTTTCAAGTCTGGCCTTAAATGGCAATATAAGCAGAAAGATGCCAAGGAGAGTGGTGGAACAAGGGCTTAATTACAGGGACCTTTGTACAACTCACACGCCAATAATTTGCCTAGCCGAGTGATTCAGCAGTAACCCTGCCAGGTTCCCAAAGAAAGCCCATATCTGGGATGACGTAATGTCTCTCCACCCCATACAGCCGTCTCTCTACACCCACCGTCACACGCTTACCGTCTCCTCCAGAGAGCCACAATTCCATCTGTGGGATCTTCAGTTGCCATCTGCATGGTGACAAATACGTGTTTTATTATTTAAATGGTATTACAAAGTACCGTGCTGCTAGTCTAGCCCTTTGTGTTTAAAAATTCAGTAGAAAAATTAAGACAGAGAAAACCCCTAGCCTCTGGTGAGTTATATATTGGCAAATCATGTCTACAGAATGCCTCTGGTATCTCAAATTGGATATTTGATCTATGTAGCCCATGAATATTTATACCTTGAGGCAAAGTGATTGATTTAATTTACCACTGGAAATTGAGGTGACTGTCTAGACTTACTGCGTGGCAAGCCTTGCAGAGAATATGAAGAGAAAGGGACCCTGGTCTGACCCTGAAGTGCCTTGTGTGGGACTGGTAGGTTCTTTGCTTGCCTACCACAGATTCATTCGTCTTCCCCATATTTCTGATCAGACAAGTGCTCGGGGAAGGTGCTCTGATCCTCTTTGAAACTAATTTTTATTTTCCTTGCCACACTTGGCTAGGCATACCATTCATTTTATTTCAATTTATTTCAAAGAGAAACAGAAAAAGATCTACTAAGAGTTAGGGGAAGTTCTGGGGAAAAGTTTTCTTTTCTGATCAAAAGAGATCCAAAGAATAAGCTCCTTTTTTTCTGCCTTTAGATGTTGTTGTGATGCAAGGAACCCCTGCAGCCATCTTACAAACATGAGGGTAGATAGCTGGAAGGATTAGTGAGATGGCAAAAATCTGGGTCCTTGATGTTGATAAGTTACTGATAAACTAACCTATAGTTGCCCCTACCTCCAGATTTCTCATTATATAAGTTGATAAATCCTTTGTTATTTAAACTGGATGGATGCTTTCTGTACATAGAAGCTGAAAACATTACTAAGTGGGGCAGTGACTTCCAAGTTTTTTTTTACCAAAAAACCAAAGTGAGAAATATTTTTTACAAGTGCACTCTGTTTTATTCTATTTCATTTTCTAAAATTCAGGTGATGACTCACTAAAAGTGATTTCAAAACTCACTGGTTGGTCCTGACCCACATTTTGAAGAACATTAAAGTCATAGGGAACATAAACTACTGTGATATAAAGGAAAGCATGATGTGGTAAGTGTCATAAAAGACATACTGATAAAGTGCTATCGTAGGAGAGAATGATAACTTTGAGTTTGGGAAAACAGGGATGCTTTCATGGGAGGGCTGGACCTTGAGAAAATACCTACATTTTTAGCAAGAGAAGGGGGTTTAAGGACTGACAGGAGGAAAGGCAAGAAGTGAGGTAAATGCAGAAGCCAGTGGGTAACCCTGGGCAGAGGTTGATGTTTGTGGTTTGCAGAGTAGTGAGAGTGAGGTGTGACCCAGGTTAGGTTATGTGCAGCTTTGACTGGCAGGCAGTTGGGAGGCCTCATGAAGCCTTTTGGGAAGGGCTGGGCCTAAGGCAGTCTACATGGTGACGGTTACAGGGTGGGTTGAGTCTGAGTCATATCAGAAGCTGAAACTGGTAGAGTTTAGACTGGAAGCTCTGCTCTGGGAGCTCAGCTTCTGCTCTGTCACGTCATCCTGCCTGCAGTCACTGCAAGCCCATTTTACACAGAGGTTCCTCTATCTGTGAGCTGCGTTTTAGCGGTGAACAGAGAGTAAGCTGGTCTTTCTAAAAGTTCTGCTTGACAGCCCCCAGTTTAAACCAACACTGCTGATGTGGTTGTTGTTCAGTCATTCCATCATTTTTGACTCTATGGACTGCAGCAGGCCAGACTTCCCTGTCCTCCACAATCTCCCAGAGCTTGCTCAGATCCATATCCATTCAGTTGGTGATGCCATCCAACCATCTCATCCTCTGTCGTCTCTTTCTTCTCCTGCCTTCTATCTTTTCCAGCATCCGGGTCTTTTCTAATGAATCAGGTCTACGCATCAGGTAGCCAGAGTATTGGAGCTTCAGCTTCAGCATCAGTCCTTCCGATGAATATTCAGGGTTGATTTCCTTTAGGATGGACTGGTTGGATCTCCTTGCAGTCCAATCTGGTGCTGCTTCTAAATGAAACCAACAGAGTGAGGAAGAGTGGTCAACGCGCAATTTCAGAAAGGCCAACAATCCCCCGTTCTCACTGTTCCTCTTGCACCCACTTGACTGCCTTCTGATGAGTTCACATATTGTTAGATCCAGCCCTAAAAGGTGGGCTGAGCCTTGCTACCTCTGATGAAAAAAGAAAAAAAAAAAATTTTAGTGGAGGAGGATTTGAAATTGCTGGTTAAATTGGGTGTTTGTGCTATCTGTGGGTTTTCATCACCTAAGTCACTCCTCTCCTACTCTCATCCTGAAAGCCAAGACTTGACTCTCATGATGAAAATTAATCAGAACCTATATGCAACTTCTCTTTTATTATAGACCTGAGAGATGGGCAAATTAAAGGGGACTTTTACAGAGAACCTAAAGACTGGAGAATAGAACCACATTTTGATAAATCTTAAGTGGCCTCAAGTTAATTCTTACTGTCTCTCCTCAAATTAGTGATAGTTTCTTAATATCTGAGATGTAATGATAAGATTCATGGAATGCTGTTTCTTTCCTGACAGTTGATCCTCTTTGTGGTCTGGGCAGAGGCCTCTACATTTCTGCCCCCACCGGCTCCATATGGGAAATTACAAAGAATAGTCTTCCCTTTGGGAACACAAAGAAAGCTAATTACTCGGTTTGAGGTAGGGGACTTTGTCATGATGGAAAGGCAGCAGCTAGCTACATTTGGCCCTAACGCATATGAAATCAAGCACTAAGTTTGCATGATAACATCAATTCTGCCTTGATATCTTCTTCAAGTGGTTTATTTGGGCTTTTCTTTGTAGAATTTTTCCATCCCTCATGTGTTAGGCCCTAAGAATGGAGTCAATCATGTGAACAAAAATAGGTGTGAGGGAAAGAGCAGACAAGTGGGTACCACTGCTCTAAGATAAAATGGTGGTCAGATGGACACAGGGCCTGCCTTCCTCTGGAATGCCCACTGGCCCCTTTCACAAATTCTCCTGTGGCCGCTTTTACATCTGTAACTGTTCACGTGTCTGCTCCCCCATCGCACATGCGGGATCCTTAGGGACAGGATGGTGATTTACTCATGTCTGTATTGCCAAGTAAAAGTGAAGTGAGGTTGCTCAGTTGTGTCCGACTCTTTGCGACCCCATGGACTGTAGCCCACCAGGCTCCTCCGTCCATGGGATTCTCCAGGCAAGAATACTGGAGTGGGTTGCCATTTCCTTCTCCAGGGAATCATCTCAACCCAGGGATCAAACCCAGTTCTCCTGCATTGCAGACAGGCGCTTTAACCTCCGAGCCACCAGGGAAGCCCCTGTATTCCCAAAATCTAGTACAAAAAAGCACTTCTTGAATGAACAGTTTAAGTGAACGAGTGAAATATCACCAGCGTAACTAACAGCAAAGTTTCTTCTCTTAGGATTTCTCTGACAATAACAGCTCAGAATCAACTCCTCCAGAACCATCTGGTGTTGACTTTCTGATCACACCTCCTAAGGCCTCCTCAGGGTCCAAAGTCTACTGTTCATGCAGATGTTCATACAGGTATATCCTTTTTACATTTTTATTTCCTTCATGGGCATTTATTCAAAAACAATTTCTTCTAACTTACTTTGATAACCTTTTCCCCTACGTTGTTGTATGGCAGAAACCAACATAACATTTTAAAGCAGAATTATCCTTCAATTAAAAATTAAATAAAAAATAAAAGTAACACAAAGTCCATTCATATACAGAAAAGGAAGAGCATAAAGGAAAAAAATATCACACCCCTAAGAGGAACTTGCTGAGGTCCATCCCGTCCACTTCAATGATAGTGAACACCTGTCTCAGGGGCTGGGAACAGTGGCTCTCATCCTACCAAAGCCAATGCCCTCTTTTCATAACAAGTATTTTTATAATGTCCCTTTTACAACACTGAAATGAATTTTATAGATAATATATTATGTACATATCTTTTCAAAATATTCAGTAGCCATATTACAAAGTGTTATTGACTGAAGGTTTGTATCCCCCCCAAATTCATATGTTGAAATTCCAACCCCCAAAGTGATGGTTTTAGGAGGTGGAAGTATTTTGGGAGGTGCTTAGGTCCCAAGGGTGGAGCCCTCGTGGATGGGATTAGTGCCCTTATAACAGAGACCCCAGGGAGCTCTCTATTCCTCTACACCAGGATTTCCAGCCTCTAGAACTGTGAGAAATAAATTTCTCATATTGATAAGTCAACTACCTGAACTGACTAAAGCACAAGGAATTAAAAAGAAAATAACTTACAATAAAAAAACAAGTCTTTCAACTGTGCAAATGCTCAGTGGGAGTACAGGAGAAGAAATGAGTAACAACACTGTAGGTGCCCGATACCCGGAATCACTGTGACTAGCAGTTAGCAGTGCAGGCCCATACAGGTCTGCTGTAGTGGAGATGAACATTCCATAAGTGGTGCTGACATTGCTAATGTGATTTTCCAGAATGGAGAACAAACTCTCAGGAAACTTCTAAACAAAACAAAGCTCAGTGTTCCTTTGATGTATCCAGTAATTGCTTTCCTAGAAAATATACTGTGTTTTAAAAAATGCTTTGGGTTTATAAATAAAAAAGAGTTAGGCTTTAGCTCTGGTATTCTGAACAGTTTCTTCACCTGTATGAATGTTTAAAACTCACCAAGGTCACAAAAATAGGTGTCTCATGCATTTTAGGTCATTAACCATCTCCTGTCTTTACATCTCTGGCCACTACTGGTCATGGCCCTCCTTGAATCATCGAAACAATAGACTGCACCCCTTCCCATATTGCTCCAGTGTCCCAGTTGATAAGCACAGACCCCAGTGAAGCCTGATGCTCCCATCCCCCTGTCCTGTGATAAAACACCAGGTGAATGCTAGTGAGTGGACTTTGGCACTAGATGTTCCTATTACCTGATAATAAGAAACACGGTGCATAAACAGTACCTTTCTCTGCCTGAGAAAGGTTGTTCTGTGATGATATGATGCCTGGGGATGGCTACATCTTGTCATCCAGAGAACCAGCCAGAGGAAGAGGCCAATGCACTGAGCAGACAGAACAGAAAGGTGGGAAGAAGTGGGGTACCCAGTGACTTAAAATGAGCCCCTGAATCAGCCAACCCCAGAACTGCCCCACTTCCTTTCCTCTTGATGTGTTAAATAATTGTGCAAGCCGATGGGGTTGGGGTTTTCCATTATAGCCAAAAGCATCTTCCTGATAAAAGCACTCATATTCTCCCTGGAGACCCCCTTTCTGGGCTTCTTGCAGAGAACTGGCCTCCTTTCTTGGTTCTACTTTGAGGTGAGGTGGTTAAGAAAGTTTATGGGTTCACAATCCAGTCTGATTTTACAAGCTGTGTGTGTGTGTGTGTGTGTGTGTGCTAAGTTGCTTCAGTCCTGTCTGCCTCTTTGCAACTCTATGGACCATAGCCTGCCAGGCTCCTCTGTCCATGGGATTCTCCAGGCAAGAATACTGGAGTGGGTGCCATGTCCTCCTCCAGGGGGTCTTACTGACACAGGGACTGAACCCGGGTCATATCCCCTGCATTGGCAGGCGGATTCTTTACCACTAGTGTCACCTGGGAAACCCTTACAAGCTGTGTAAATATAGGCAGATCTCTTCATCTTTTGATGTCTCATTTCCTCACCTGTAAAATGGGAACAGTAATAGTTTTCTAACTCCAGGGATGTTGTAACCATTAAGTTAAATGAGTTACTATAAGGCAAGCACTTGGAACAGTGCCTAACCTATCACTCGTGCTGAATCAATGAGAACTTGGATGACAGAGTCTTTATAGCTTTTTGGTAAGATTCCTTGTAAGAAAAGCTATGACAAACTTAGACAGCACATTAAAAAGCAGACACATTACTTTGCCAACAAAGGTCCATATAGTCAAAGCTGTGGTTTTTCCAGTAGTCGTGTATGGATATGAGAGTTGGACCATAAAGAAGGTTGAGCGCTGAAGAATTAATGCTTTTGAAACGTGATGCTTGAGCAGACTCTTGAGAGTCCCTTGGATAGCAAGGAGATCTAACCAGTCAATTCTAAAGGAAATCAACCCGGAATTTTCATTGGAAGGACTGATACTGAAGCTGAAGCCCCAATACTTTGGCCACCTGATGCAAAGAGCCAACTCATTGGAAAAGACCCTGATGCTGGGAAAGATTGAGGGCAGGAGGAGAAGGGGACAACAGAGGGTGAGGTGTTTGGATGACATCACCGACTCAGGGGATATGAGTTTGAGCAAACTCTGGGAGATGGTGAAGGATAGAGAAACCTGGTGGGCTGTAGTCCATGGGGTCGCAAAGAGTTGGACATGACCGAGTGACTGAACAATGACAAAATTTCTTTTGGCCACAAATGACAGAAGTGCCATTCAGACTAAATGAAGCAAGAAAAGGACAGTCACTGGCAGTTGGGGACCAGGAAGAGCTACCCAGATCGAGGCCTCAGGGATCAGATGTGGTCCTTCTAAACCAGCAGTTGCTATCCTTGGCCGTCCCGGTTAAGAACTCCTGCCTAGATCTCGATTCAGCAGCCTCTAGCCTTTGGTGCTCTCAAGTCATTCTATAGAAAGCTATTCCTACCACGGCTTATACATCGGTCCTCCCATACCAATCTCAACGGAAAAGAAATTTTTAAGTAAAAATGTTTTCTCCCAGTATCCACATAGCAATGACTCTGTCCTGCTTGGGTCTCCTTATCCATTTATTCTGATCCCTGTTGCTAAAGGCTGGGGCACAAACCCACGCCTGTGGTCAGGAATCTTGATTGATAACTCTTAGAAACACGTGGCCCTGGTGACAGAGACAAAGCAAGTCCCTCAAAGATCTAAAAGGACTGAGCAGGAAAAGTCTGTAAACGTCATCTAATTCAATAAGACCAGTTACATCTCAGCCAGTCAGGTCAGTCGCTCAGTCGTGTCTGACTCTTTGCGACGCCATGGACTTCAGCACACCAGGCTTCCCTGTCCATCACCAACTCCCAGAACTTGCTCAAACTCATGTCCATCGAACTGGTGATACCATTCAACCATTTCATCCTCGCCCCCTTCTCCTGGGAGGAGTTACACTTCATTTTGATGTAATTTATCATCAGTGTGATTTGTTTCAGCCAATTTTTGTAACCAATAAGATTTGAACTTGGGACTTGCCTGGTGATCCAGTGGTTAAGAATCTGCCTTTTGATGCATGGAAAGCAGGTTCAATCACTGAACAGGGAACTAAGATCCCGTCTGCCGTGGGGCAGCTGAGCCCAGGCTCCATGACTAGAGACACCTGAGACAGTCCGCAACTGCGAGAGCCCTTGCACTCTGGAGCCTGAAGGACACAACGAAAGGCCCCGCATGACACAATGAAGATCCTGCGTGCTGCAACTAAGACCCAGTGCAGCTAAAAAAAAATAAATATATATTTTTAAACTTATTAAAAAAAAAGATTTGGGCTTGCTGGGGTCTTGCCTTCAAGTCTTTTAACCACTGCAAGTGAGGAAGTGTGGCTTGGCTGGGATGATGTCTGGTCTGCCCCTTGATTGCCTGGACAGATTTTCAGGTTCTTCATTCCCTGGAGCCGCTTATTCACTGACTCTTTGTCACGCCCACAGATGACTGATCTGCTAGGCTACCCTCTTGATTTCACTCCAGCATCATTTTCTAACAATACAGTCAGTCTTCAGAACTGACTACACAGTATTTGAATTCGAATTGAAATCCAAGTTTCCCTTTCCTCGAACTTTTGACCTCTCATCTCTTTACTTGTTTATCTTCAGGTTGGAGGGGCTCTTGTAGGAATGCATTTTTCCCTTTTTTTTTAACCAAAAGATGATTGGAATTACACATGGAATCCTAGAGTATGCTCATCCACACGTCATGAATGGCACTCACCAAATTCCCTTTTTTAACCCGGACACTCTTGAGAACAATAAAACACATTTCCAATCCTCCAGAAAGTAAAGAATTTTTAAAGCAGCTAAAGCAAAGAATATTTGAGGAGACAAATCACAGTAAATACCTGTGTGTAATGAACCAGAATGAGCAGCGTAATCAAACAGCCGCTCCCCTGCCTATCGGCATCCCCAAGGATGTCCTTCTCTGGGGTGTATTTCTGGGGCTCTGTCGTCACATGGTTTCTGAATTCAGCTTACTTTAGGTTTCACAAGGTTCTGATGACACATTGAGCAGTAAATTTTGATCTCAGAGTTTCCCAACCCGCTGAAGCCATTGCGGCAACATGACAGATGAGTGATGGGGAGTGGGGAAGGGCTGCAAGATGGATGCTGGGGGAGGTAGGGACAGAGGGCCCTTGTCGTTGTGTGTGCCGCCTCCGGGGGCTTTATTACAGAGGAAATCTCCATCTCCTGGTGATGAAGTAGACACCTTACAGTCTCTTCCTGTTTTGCTCACACGTTGCATAGCTTCAGTTGAGGCGAAGGGGGCCCCAGAGGGACTTTGCTCTACTGCGAGATGAAGGAACACCTTCTCCCAGGGACAGCCCTGGAGACCCGGGCCGGGAAAAGGATCCGCTGCTCTCCCGCCCGTGTCCGCAGTCCCCTCCCCCGGGCGGGGCAGGAAGCCACCTGCCGCAGCAAAGGTCACAGCTGAGGTCACCCTCATCATGCGCTTTACATCTTGAGAGCCGATTCCTGCGTGAAGCCGCAGCATGCTCTTTGGTGTTCTTTGAAAGTTCTCTGTTTTCCCAGCTGTTCTACAAACCTCTGTTGGCCGGGGCGGCCTTGCACATAGCTTTCTAAAATTACCGCGGCCTCGGCATTCTTTCCACCCACAGGATCTGCTGCTGACCCTCCACCTTCTCAAATGCAAATCCTCCCCCTGCTTCATACTGAGTTTGTCTCACTTCCTCCTCCCCACCCCCAACCCACCCCCCCAAAAAAGCTGCCTGCATCACTCTGGCCCGTGCGCAGTGCTGGAAACGGGTCACCGGGCACAGCCAGGATTGATTTCCTCTATTCTTGAATTTCATATAAGTAGAATCATACAGCACGTCCTTTTCGTGTGTGGCTTCTTTTGGTCAGTGTTTCGTCTGTGAGATTAATCCATGTCCAGCCCTTCTTATTCCCTTGTAAGACCACAATTTGTCAGTTCCATTATTGATGGACATTCAAGTTACTTCTGGTTCAGACTCCTGTAAATAAGGCTTCTGCGAATATCCTTGCACAAGGTGTTTTCTGGACGTATGTACCCAAGTCTCTGATGTCTATTCCTCGAAGTCAAATCACTGGTTCTTGTAAGTGTATCCTCAGAAATGGCCAGCTTTCCAAAGCATACGTTTAATCCTCACAACAGGCTTCCTAGGTGGCACCAGGGGTAAAGAACCTGCCTGCCGATGCAGGAGACATAAGAGACGTGGGTTCGATCCCTGGGTCAGAAAGATCCCCTGGAGGAGGGCATGGCCACCCACTCCAGTTTTCTTACCTGGAGAATTCCATGGACAGAGGAGCCTGGCGGGCTACAGTCCATAGGATCGCAAAGAGTCGGACATGACTGAAGTGACTTGGTATTCACACATGCAATCCTCACAACAACCTTATGTGTTCCTCAGTCAGTTCACAACTGAGCACCTACTATGTGCCCCGTGGTGATGTCTGGTGCTGGGATGGAGCAGCGAATAGACAGACAAGCTCCCTGTCGCTGAGATACATTCTCATGGGGGAGACAGGCAAGAAAAACTAAGTAAACAGAGAAGGCCTTTCAGCTGCTGACATGGGCTGTGACGAGAGCGTGTCACAGGATGGAGCGCGATGGAGGAGGACGCTGCCGCACCCCGCTGCTGCCGCTGCTAAGTCACTTCAGTCGTGTCCGACTCTGTGCGACCCCACAGACGGCAGCCCACCAGGCTCCGCCGCCCCTGGGATTCTCCAGGCAAGAACACTGGAGTGGGTTGCCATATCCTTCTCCAATGCATGAAAGTGAAAAGTGACAGTGAAGTCGCTCAGTCGTGTCCGACTCCTAGCAACCCCACGGACTGCAGCCTACCAGGCTCCTCCATCCATGGGACTTTCCAGGCAAGAGGACTGGAGTGGGGTGCCATTGCCTTCTCCAGAGCCACCAGGGAAGCCCATAATAAACTGGTAAGCATTAGTAAATGTTTCTCTGAGTTGTGTGAGTTGCTCTACCAAATTACTCAAATCCAAGGACCGAATTGTGGGGACCTCTGATTTATGGCCGTTTGGTCAAAAGCATGGGTGACAACCTAGATTTATAATTGGCTTCTGAAGTGGGGGGCCGTCTGGTGGGACTGAGCCCTTAAACTGTGGGGTCCGATGCCATCTCCGGGCAGATAGTATCAGAATCAAGTGGATTTGCAGGATACCAGTCAGTGTCCGCTGAGAACTAGAGGCTGATAGTGCTGGGCCTGAGTTTCGCCTGATGAGTTTCACACATCAGATCATGGCTCAGAATCCCTTCAGTCAGCACCTATGCTGTAAAATCTGAGTCTGAAGAAAATAGAAGAGAAAGGTCTAGTAAGCACTGAAGATATTTCATGCACATGAGGCAAGTACCGGTCTGTGTGTCTGTGTATGTGTGTGTGAACACAGTGTCCCTAGTCTTCTTTGAAATGGCATGCCCTCCCTTCCTTGGGGTCACTGTCCCATCCCCACCCCCATGTCATTCACAGGCCCCACGCCCATGTGCTCAGCGCTTGCCCAAAGAGTGGATGCATGACCAGTCAGAAATTTCCCTTCGACTTTACAGATAATGGGAGAAGATCCTTTCTTGCTTCAGGGGTTGCTAAGCTGTGTTGCCATAAGGAAGGGACTGTCTGCATCCGTACCTCCCTTTGTCCATCAGCTGTGGGGAGAGAAAAGTCAACAGAGAGAGAGGTAAATAAGGTAAACCAGACAGCTTTGCGGGCTTTGTTTGGCCTGAGCCCACCACCCCGCTGCTGCCCCGCTTAGTGATAGGTATTGATACAGCCCCGCAGCGTGCTCAAGCTAGTTGGGCTTGGGGTCCCTCACAACCTTACAGGACTCACGGAATCATGGTAAGTTTGACTAGTGCTGATTTCCACAGCCTTGGCTGAGATTGTCCTGAAAGTAATTCAGAGTTGTCATTCAGTTTCATGAATGACATGAATGGACCTAGCAGGTTAAGATTCCAGCCCACAAGCTCATGACATTTTAATGAATTGACCACCAGAGTTTATGTGGTCTATTTTTACTTCCTCACCCTCCACACAGACTGACCAGCCTGCCTACTTGGGCTCTGAAATCCTTGGGGGCCCCTCAAAAAGGAGCCCCCAGCTCATGTGATCAGTGTTTGGAGACAAGGGGACACGAAATTAGGGAGAGCTTTGCTGAGGGACCTAGGACATCTCTAGACCAGGAAACTGGGGTAAAGGAGCCCAGTGACTCTGGATTGAAATTATACTGGATTGGATCAAAGCGTTAGGTAGTTAGAATAGGAAAAAGGAGTCCAAAATGGCAGTGGCCAAAAGATAAGGAAGGGAAAAGCACGCGAAAATAGAAGAAAGGATGGTCAGAGGACCGGAGTGCTGACCTCAGATAAAACAAACAGCACTCCTGGCTAGCCCAATTTACATAGGGCAGGCCTAGGGGAGGAGAAAAAACACATAAAAAGAGGAGTCAAAGGGCAGAGGGTCTCTCTCCTCTCTTCATGTCTGTTGGGTCTGCATTCCCTCATGCCTTGAGGATGTATTTTCCTTTACTCCCTAAATAAAACTGAGCTGTAACACTGGTCCATTCGAGGGATGTAACAGTGGCCAATCTGAGGGCTGTAACACTGACCCATCTGAGGGCTGTAACACTGATCCGTCACTTCAAATTTTTGTTGTGACGACACAGAACCAAGGAAATTACAAACTCCCAGACAGAAGTGACTCTTTGGACTTGAGTTTCTCTAATTCTGGCCCCCAGTAAAAGGGTCTGGTTGAATCAGAAGTTCCTGAAAGGTTTAGTGGATTTCTGGAATCTCATGGATTCCAGTCTTCATAGAAAGAGTAAATCACTAGGTGGTATTTGCTCCATTCATGTGTGTGCACACACACGTGTGTGTGCACGCACATGTGTATATGTGTATGGATGTGTATGTGTGTGTGTGTGGACAGCATCACAATGCACATGATGTTTGAGGAAACTCCAGGAGATAGTGAAGGACAGGGAAGCCTAGTGTACTACAGCCCATGGGGTTGCAAAGAATCACACATGACTGAGCAACTGAACAACACACCCAGGTTCCAGCCTTACATACTGCTTCAGAGAAAGAATTAGAAAGATCGTGGGGAAAAAAGCCCAGCATTCCTTAAAACTTCCTTAGGAATCATCTCCTGGACTTGGCCTCCTTTCCTCCTGTGACATTTTTCATCTCAAAGCTCTAAATTCTTTTCACAGCCACTAAGTAGGTGAAAGCCCTTCGAGAACAGTCTCCTATTGTCTGACTTTCCTTTGGGAAGTAAGATGGGAAGGTGATTTGAGGAGCTGGGTTGGGGAGGACATTCTCCTTGCACCTCCAATCTGGCAGACCCAGGTTGAAAAAGCTCCAGAAAATGCAGCACTTGAAAATGTAGCCAGGAGACTGGAGACCCAGGAGGCCCAGAACGAGAAGCAAATGTGGGTTTGCGGTGTTATTCTTGTCTTCGCTAGGCCAATCACTCCTCCTCACTGTGCTTGCTCCCGGAGCAGAATTTTTTAAAGGGTAACTCTGTCCTTGCTGAACCGGAGCTTGTGCAGGCCTGCGGAATTCCTGTATACAAGGGAGGGGATTGGGAGGGAGGACCAAGTCCCTCTCTGGCCACCTCACAGCCAGAGCAGGCTCGGGCTGTGTGAGAGGGTGTGCTGCGTGGGTGTGAGTGTCCCTTTCCCATCACTGTTGTGCTGGTGGCACAACCAGCCTCTTAGAAGATGCTAATGAGATTCTTGTAGAGCCACAGAATCCGCTGTGGCAGATGGTAGAAGGTTAGGCTTTCATTTCTCTGGTTTCACTGTTGTTTTTCTCTAAAAATGTGCTAACCAGCATGCCGCTTTCTTGTGCTTTATTTTTGACAAAGCCACAGATTAATTTTTAAAATCCTTTTCATCCGACCTTCCTCTCTAATCATAAACTCAGTGGGCAATATCTTTTTAGAAACAATAGCAAATTGTTACCCAGCACCTTCATTTCTTTCCAGAGATGAAATCATTTACATTTTTTCTAAACCTCCAAAGATAGTATTCACTAATGCTGTGAGTGCCCCTGGTAATGTATAATTTCATTTTCTTATTGGCTGGGGCAGGGTTATCATGATTTGGTTAATGTGCAGTCCCCCTACAGATAGATATAAGAGTAAAAACATTGTTGTTGTTCAGCCACTTAGTCGTGTCTGACTCTGCAACCACACGGACTGCCACACGCCAGGCTTCCCTGTCCTTCAATATCGCCCGCAGTTTGCTCAAACTCGTGTCCACTGAATCGATGATGTCATCCAACCATCTCATCCTCTGTTGCCATTATTTGAGCCAATAAGGAGAATAGCTACCATTTATTGAATACCTTCAATATCCAGGTACCATGCTAAGCAATGGATGGATGTTATTTCATTTAACCTTCAGATTAATCCTATAAGTAGGTAATATTAATATCATTATCCTCACTTTATAAATGTGGAGACTGAGACTTGGAGAAAGAAGTTCGTCCAAGATCAAACGGCCAGGAAGTGGCAGAACTGGAATTCAAAGCCAGGGATTCCTACTCCAAAATCACTGCTTTGAGGTGATATGTTCATTTGTTTCCTTTGATGAATTTCAGTTGCATTAGTGCTGTAGTTTCTAGGATTCAGGGGTATTTTTCGTGACTTCAAGCCCTTGAATGAGGCCCAGATATCAGACGACTTATTTATGGTGAGAGGTTCTGACCCCAGCTACAGCAGTATCAGCTTGGTCTCAAAGATGCAAGGTAGACCCATCATTCTTCAAGTGAAAAAAGTAGGACCCAGAGAGTATGATGCTTCAGCTAGTTAATGCTGTGTAACAAATGCACCTAAAACTTAGTGGCTTAACCCACAAAGGCATTTTCTTGCTCCTGATTCTGTGGACCAGGACTCTGTGCAGAGCTCAGCAGTGCTGTTTCGGGACTGTTCCATGTGGTATTGGCCAGACTGGTGGGACAAGGGCCTCTCACACACTCTGGGACTTGAGGTCAGTTGCTGGCTTTCTGCTCAGCAGGACAGCCTGGACTTTACATTTTGGCTCAGGATGACAAGAGAGCAAAGGACCTCAGCCCAGAACTGGAACAGTGCACCCTGTCTGTCTCCCTCTATTGGTCTAAGCCAGTCTTAAGGCCCCTGATTCAAGGGGAGGGAAACTTTAGTATTGTATTAATTTAATTTTTAAGTGTCCATAATGAAGTTGTATAACATGTTAAACTTGGAAGAAACTGGATACAAGATACACGGAAATTTCTTGTACTGTTTTTACTTCTCTTGTACATCTGAATTTATTTCAAAATTAAAACTTAAACAAATTTTTAAAAAGGGAGGGAGGGGAACAGACCCCACCTTCTGTAAAATATACACATATATATCTTTATTTATTTGGGGCTGTGTCGGGTCTTAGTTGCAACACATGGGATCTTTGTTGAGATGCACGAGTTTCCTTCTAGCTGAGGTGCTCAGACTCAACAGTTACAGTGCGAGGGCTTAGTTGCCCTGAGGGATGTGGAATCTTAGTTCCCCGACCTGGGATGGAACCGGTGTCCTATGAGAGGCAGATTATAACCAATGGACCACCAGGGAAGTCCCCAGACCCCACCTTTTGAGAAGAGGAACAGCACATGTTCAAATAGGGGCAGCCAGTACGTGGCCATCTTGGTAGACAGCACCATACCTGGTGACGTGTTAGTGGCAGGTATCCAAGCATTAGGCCAATATTGCAGAAAATTCAACTGTGGCAGCTTTCCTGAAAGATAAAAGACACTCCCCCCTCCCCCCCCAGAAATAGAAACTACATTCTATTTGAACTCTTTCAGCTCTAACAGGTAAATGTGAGAGGTATTTTAGAGGAGATGGGGACTGTCACACATCTCTTCCAGTGGGTAATGACATTTTCGGGGACTGTGTGACCAGCTGGGTCCAGTGCCTGCATCACACACCAGGAGGAGGGGGTGGCACCTCCCTTGGTCTGGGCAGTGTGCACATTCTCTCTGCCAAAAGGAACCCCAGGCAAATGAAAGAAGACAGGGGGCCTTGGCTCCATTGAGGCCAGAGAGGATATGCCCAAGGATTGTTGCAGAAGCTGGCAAGGTGAATACGAAAGACAGAACTAGCTCCATTAGCCTAAAATGATCAGCCAAACCTGCCTCTCACAAAACCCAGACAGATGGTCTAAGCAAGAAGTTGGTGATAAAAGAACAGAATTTCAGGCCTTAACTGGCAGGGCATTTATAAAGCCCATCTTTGATACCTGAGGAAGGATTAAATAAAAAACCAAGGTCAAGTGTAGGAATGTGTACCTGGGAAGAAAAAATAACATGGATGACAACCAGATGAAGAGCAACGCTAACTCACCCACTGTTAAGAGCCAGGGGGAGCCTGAGAGATCAAATTTAGTTGGAACCCTACTTTATACATAAAAGAGCAGAGGCCCAAGAAACAGAGAAGTGAGTACTTGCCCCAAGTCCTACAGCTCAGTTATTCTTGTGTTGCTAGTGAGCATTTTAGTCAGCACCCATTAGGTGTCTGGCATTTTGATGGGTGATGGGAACTCAAGATGGACTAAGACACAGCCTTTACCTTCGCAAAGCTGACTGTCAGAGAAGGAGAAGGACATGAAACAATGAATATACAACAGTGTGGGAACACAAGGCCAGCCGTGTTCAGAGAGGCTGCAGGAGTCCAGAACAGGCAGCCAGACGACCAGAGCTCCAAGACTCAGCTGTAGGTCCCTTGCTGTCAGAGTCCATGGGCTCTGTGCAGAAGAAAGCAAAAAAAAATCCTGCTCACGGAGCTGCCCATCAGAGCAACACTGGAGGAAAGAAGGTAGTGTGTATTAAGAAGAGAAAATCCTAAATGTGTATTTGGGCAGAGCCTAATGGAACATTCATATACCTCACTACATGCACAATCTCATTGCAACATGGTCCCCACCACTTGTCTCACCCAAGGCAGTGAGCTTTAGTGCAGAGCCTCTGACTTCCAACCCCTTTACCGCACCATCAAATGAGACATATTCTGGCCAAAAGTCTCAGGTGAACCAGGCCCAGGGTGGAGTCCCCCACCAACATGAATGGTGCCACTACCTTTCTCTGGGCTCTCGTGTGGAGCCTACTTGCCACCTCCCCTCCTCCCGCTCCCATGAGCTAAGTCACCCTAATACTGCTGACCTTTGTTGAGTCCAGGTGCCTTCATACACCCTCTCAGGTCATCTGCACCAGGAACTTGCAAGGTAAGTATCAAGCCCCCGTTTTACATACAAAGAATCAGTCCAATTTCACCAAGCTAAGAAGTGACAGAGGTGGGATTCAAACCCCTGTCCATCTGCTCCAAAGCCCGTTTTCTCTATCACTACACGAGAGAAAAGGTAAAAGGATAAGGCGCAGTTAATGTCACATACCTCCAGATGTAGCCTCCCACCCCCGACCAGCGGCTTCAGCACTGCCTGGGAGCCTGATAGAACTGCAGTCTCTCAGGCCCCTCCCCAGACCTACTATGAGGGAATCTGCATTGAACAAGATTCCAGGTGATTTCGATGCCTATGAAAGTCTGGGGAGCCCGCCTCTTGTCCGCGATTAGAAGCCCAGGCTGAACACTGGATCACCTGGGGAGCTAGGCAAAACGCTGATGCTGGAGAGTCCCACATCCGGGGCTCTGATTTTAGTTGGTCAGAGTTATTTTAAAAAGCTCCCCGGGTGATTCCAACCCTCCAGAGCCTGCAGCTCTCCCCTTTCTTCTAACACCTTTGAGAACCAGTGTTAAAAGAAAGGGGAGAGCTGCAGGTTCTGGAGGGTGGGTGCCCCTGGCGACTCGCCCTGTCTTCCCAGGCAGAGGCACGCGGTGGGGATGGGCCAGCATTAGGGAGGCCCAGTGACGGGACAGTGACAGTCTGGGTTTCCTGCCCGCCTTGCGGCTCAGTTGGTAAAGAATGTGCCTGCAATTCGGGAGACCTGGGTTCGATCCCTCGGTTGGGAAGATTCCCCTGGAGAAGGGAAAGGCTACCCACTTCAGTATTCTAGCCTGGAGAATTCCATGGACTGACTATACCGTCCATGGGGTCGCAAAAAGTCGGACGCGACTGAGCGACTTTCACTTCACTAGTGCGCGCGGCTGGACAGACAGAGGCTGCGGAAGGACGCAAGGTAGCTGGTTTCTTCCGAAGAAAGAACCCCATTGGTCCGGGTGCCAGGAACGCCGGCCAGGTGAGTTTTCCGGGTCCAGCCCGCGCGGAGCCGAGCGAAGCAGCGCAGCGCGCAGGCGCAGAGGCGAGGCGGGGGCGGGGCGACTCCGAGGGCGGGGGCCGCCCGAGAGCCGCAGCCCCCGCCCCCGGGCGCGGCCGGCCCAGCAATGGCCGCCTCCGGGAGGGGCGGGGCCGCGCGGCGCGGCAGGTGCGGGCGGCCCCGGGAGGGCGGGTTCGAACGCTTCTTTTGTTGCTCGTCTGGCCCCGCCCCAGGCCGGGGCGCGAGCTGAGTCACGCCCGACGGCTGGGTGCGTGGCCGCGTGGCCCCAGGCGGAGGAGCGTCCCTTTGCTGAGGCTGGCTTGTCTCACGAGGCCGCTAAAGGGACAAAAGCCAGGGGTGGCGGCTGCTATTCTACTGAACCCTTTACAGGGTCACCCCAGCGCTCACACAGCCCTGAGCAGGAGCCACTGTCCACATCCCTCCCCCTAGGATGCCCCTCCAAGGGGATCCTGACTTAGAGGTTTGGGACAGAACTTGGAGAAACCAGGAAGGTTTCTCTAGAGCTGTCCCCACACCTGCCTGAAATACGCGGTGCGGGCTGAGAGGGCGGGCCTGGGGTTACCAGGAGGATTTGGGAAAATGCACGTTCCTGGGCCTTGTTCACGGAGCATGGGATCCAACTGAATCGGGCAAAGCCGTGGAATCTGCATTTTAACAAGGGCTCTGATGTTTTCTCAGCATCCCTTTGAGTGTCTCTGCTTTTGAGGACGTTCCCCTGAGCATAGATGCCGCTGAATGATCTTGAGTTTGCAAGGAGGCACAACTAGAAGCTGGTAGAAAAGGGAGCCAAGCGATGGTCACCAGGTCCCGACGCCTGTGTTTAATTTATGAGCACAGGCCAGACTTGCGTTGCAGCCTTCCTTAGGGAGCTTCTAAACCCTTCGTGTCTACTTTGGTGGCATTGAGTATGTCCGGAAATAAGCAGCATCAGCTGGCACTGTCAGACAGCTTGATTTTCTTAGGATGACACTCCAGCATGGCGTGTGGATTTGGGTATATGCACTGTAGCTTAAGCCTCTCCACCACTAATGAGCGTGAGCACCCAGAAGAGTCTGTTATGACTAATGTCAACTCGAATGGATTTTTATATAATCTCTGCTTTAAAGGCTGCAAGTCTGTCAAAAGAAGATACAGAAAAAATTCACTGGAAATTAGGTTTAAGAACAAATTTATCTCTTCGCTTGGCAAATGTCATCTTATCCTGTTAACTGCTCCTAATGAAAAAAATGAGTGGATATTGTATTTTCAACAGTTGGTTTGAAGTGAGTACACAAGACTCTGAGTTCAGATGGCCTTGGCTTAAATCTCAGCTTTCCCACTTACTGGCTGGTGACCGTAGGGAAGTTCTTACCTCTTTGTGCCTCAGTTTATCTGAAAAATGTAGGTGTAAATATTTATTTTACTTTGACTATAGGCAGCTATTGTAAGAAGAGATTTGCACGTGTTATTCTTGCAATTTCCACTTTACCAATGAGGAAACTGAGGCTCAGGGCGACTATGTACCAATATGGCCCTATCTCCATCTAGGCCTGTTCCCAGCAGCCCCTGCTCTTGACCATGCCTCCTCCTGCCTCTTGCTCCTGGTTGGCTGTCAGATGTTAGCCAGGCGCATTGTCATGGGTGCATCATAATACCTGTCAGTGTTTTGAGCAGTACCTATGTACCACAGACTAATGTAAACCCATTTCTAGAATTAATTCTTACCATCCCCCCCAAGAGAAGGGAATTAGTATTATCATCTCCAGTTCTCAGGGGAAGAAACTGAAACAGAGATACTGAAAGACTTAACCCAGGGTCACAGTACTAGGAAGGGGCAAAGTCAGAACTTAAAACGTACTCTGGCTCTTAGGCCTGGGTACCAACCCGCTGCACTGTGCTGCCGGTGTATGGACTACCTAAAAGAAAGGGGGAGGCTCCCCATTCTCCTGACCCATCAGTGCAGTGATGCTGGGATTTTTTTTCTTCCCATCAGCACCCTACCTCTGGGAGCAGAGGCTCCCTTCTATTGGAGAGCTTGTGACTCTTCTGGGCCTTGGAAAATTGGTGTGTATGTGGGGCATTTAGAGGGGCTTTGCAAAAGACCTGAATACAAGCAAGCGTCTGATTGATCCACTGGTGACGTGCAGGCAGCTTTCAGCAGAGGCGTGGACGCTGACGTGGCTCCCCGCCCAGGTGCTGGCAGGGCTGCCTGCAAGGAAATGGTTTGCAAGCTCACCCTCACCTGCAGCTGGGCTCTGACTGCTGCATAAGTGGCCTCTCGTCACAGTGAGCTGGAAACATGGATGTTAAAGGCATGAAGTCTAACTCGGCAACACGGAGCTTTGTATTGGAAACTGGAGGAAAGGCTGTCCTTCTTACAAAGTGGCAGAGAACTTGGCTGAACTGTGTTCTCGTCTTTTGTGAAGGCAGAACGTGGGAGCCATGTATTTGTGTGTTTAGCTGTGGAGATTTCTAAGCAAAGTGTTGAAGGAGCAGTTTGTCTTTTCCTGAATCCTGGGAGTAAAATGCAAAAGGAGAGAGATGAAGAAAGAGTTGTTAAGCAGAAAGGAATCAGAACTTGGAGATTTGGAAAATTCTGTCTGCTATATTGCAAAAAAAAATGAGAAAGCTTGCTCTGAATAGAACACAAAGAGTGTGGCTGAGCAGCCGCTTCATAAAGAGATCCTGGGTGTGACCACAGAGCTAATCAGTCCTCAAGGGAAGCCAGAAGATGGGATTGCACCAGCAGAGATGCTGCTGGCTTGAACTAAAGCGAACAGAGAAAGCAAGACTTGTTTCAGTTTTTCTATTTCATATTCAGTGCTCCCATTTCATTTAGTTTGTTTTCCAATTTCTCCATCTCTTCTTTTTTTTTTTAATGTTCTTTCTCAAGCCTTTGTCAAGCATAGTAAAAAAACTTTTGAATACATATATATATATATATATATATAGGAATATATAGGAATACATACATACATATATATATATATATATATATATATATATATATATATAGTATAGGGCTTCCCTGGTGGCTCAGATGGTAAAGAACCCACCTGCAATGCAGGAGACCTGGGGTTCGATCCCTGCTTTGGGAAAATCCCCTGGAGGAGGACATGGCAACCCACTCCAATATTCTTGCCTGGAGAATTCCATGGACAGAGGAACCTGGTGGGCTACAGTCCATGGGGTTGCAAAGAGTCAGATACGACTGAGCAACTAAGCATTACTAAACACACATATCTAGAATGTAATATATATATATATATATATATATATATATATATATATATATATATTTAGAAAGTTTATGAACTTTTGACTAACTAAAATTTTTCTGACATTTTGATTTCACTTGTTTGACCTAGTATGAGTAGGATGCTAGACTTCTAATTAAGAAAAAAATAGATATGCAATAAGCAACAAAGGTTTACTGTATAACACAGGGAACTATAGTCAATATCTTGTAGTAACCTATAATGGAAAGTAGTTTTAAATTAATATATGTGCATATGTATAACTGAATCACCTTGCTGTGCACCTGAAATATTGTAAGTCAGCCAAGCTTCAATAAATAAATATATATATACACACATATATATAAAGAAAAAAAGAGAGAAAGCAAGACAGAAGCAAAGAAGATGGTCAGACTTCTTGGGTTCTATAAACACTGACGATAGAGCTCTTTGGTTGCACATTTCCACTGCTCTTCAAGGAAAGGGAAGAAACACACTGATGGCAGTTTGGAGATTATCAGACCACCCCCTAGGGTTTATGAGGGCAGAAAGCCTGAGAGAGACCCCACCTCCACTTGGCAGAGCTGCAGAGGTGGGACCACTGTCCCAGGGAGTCTGGAAAGGCAGAGCATTGAGCCAAAGAGGACTACTCTTGAGCCTTAAGATCTGATGGTATTTGCCTTGCTTGGTTTGGGGCTTGCTTGGGACCTATCACCCCTTCCTTCTTTTCTGTTCTCCTTTTTGGAACAGGAATGCCTATCCTGTGCCTGTCTCACTGTTGTATTCTGGAAACATGAAACTTTTCTGGTTTTCCAGGTTCACAGCTGGAGAGGAATTTGCCCCAGGATTAATTCTATCTCAAGGCTCACTAATATCTGATTTAGGTGATATTTAGGTGAGACTGGACCTTAGAGTTGATGCTGGATGAAGTTAAGACTGTTGGGATTTAGGATGGAATGAATTTATTTTGCATGTGAGGAAGTGAATTTGGGAGGATAAGGATGGGATGCTATGGAGTGAACTGTATCCCTCCAATATGATGGTATGGACATGGGGCCTTTGAGGGGTAGTTAGGTTTAGATGAGGTCATGAGTTTCCACCATCATGAGTTAGTGTCCTTAATGGAAGAGATCAGAGAGCTCACTTTCTCTCTCTCTCTGCCATGTGAGGGCACAGTGAGAAGGTGCCATCTGCAAGCCAGGAAGGTCTGTCACCAGACGCCAAGCCTGCTGGCACCTTGATTTTGAGCTTCAAGCCTCTAAAAGTGCAAGGAAATAAATTTCTGTTGTCTAAGCCACTTGGTGGTCTATGGTATTTTGTCGTGGTGGCCCAAACTCATCAAGATGCTTCTCAAATAAAAACCCTGATCTCCCTGAGGCAGCAAAGATGGCTCCAACAGCCTTGGAGAAAAGTCTTACACAAAAAACTGGGGCAGGGGGGTGTGTGTATTTGGTGGGGGCGGGCTGTGAAAGGGGATGAAACACACAAAGGATCCCAGTTCGAGGCACAGAACACCCAGGGCTTCCCTGGTAGCTCAGCTGATAAAGAATCTGCACACATAAAGTAATTAGCCTCCAATTAAAATAAATAAATTTATATTAAAAAAAAATCTGCCTACAACGCAGGAGACTCCAGTTCAATTCCTGAGTCAGGAAGTTCCCCCTGGAAAAGGAATAGGCTACCCCCTCTAGTGATCCACACAATAAACTGAAAAATTCTTAAAGAGATGGGAATACCAGACCATCTGACCTGTCTCTTGAGAAACCTATATGCGGGTCAGGAAGCAACAGTTAGAACTGGACATGGAACAACAGACTGGTTCCAAATAGGAAAAGGAGTACGTCAAGGCTGTGTATTGTCACCCTGCTTATTTAACTTATATGCAGAGTACATCATGAGAAACGCTGGGCTGGAAGAAGCACAAGGTGGAATCAAGATTGCCAGGAGAAATATCAATAACCTCAGATATGCAGACGACACCACCCTTATGGCCGAAAGTGAAGAGAAAGTAAAAAGCCTCTTGATGAAAGTGAAGGAGGAGAATGAAAAAGTTGGCTTAAAGCTCAACATTTGGAAAACTAAGATCATGGCGTGGTCTCATCACTTCACAGGAAATAGGTGGGGAAACAGTGTCAGACTTTATTTTTGGGGACTCCAAAATCACTGCAGATGGTGATTGCAGCTATGAAATTAAAAGACACATACTCCTTGGAAGGAAAGTTATGACCAACCTGGATAGCATATTTAAAAGAAGAAACATTACTTTGCCAACAAAGGTCCATCTAGTCAAGGCTATGGTTTTTCCAGTGGTCATGTATGGATGTGAGAGTTGGACTGTGAAGAAAGCTGAGCGCCGAAGAATTGATGCTTTTGAACTATGGTGTTGGAGAAGACTCTTGAGAGTCCCTTGGACTGCAAGGAGATTCAACCAGTCCATCCTAAAGGAGATCAGTCCTGGGTTTTCATTGAAAGGGCTGATGTTGAAGTTGAAAGTCCAATACTTTGGCCACCTCATGTGAAGAGTTGACTCATTGGAAAAGATCCTGATGCTGGGAGGGATTTGAGGCAGGAGGAGAAGGGGACGACAGAGGATGAGATGGCTGGATGGCATCACCGACTCGATGGACATGGGTTTGGGTAGACTCTGGGAGTTTGTGATGGACAGGGAGGCCTAGTGTGCTGTGATTCATGGGGTCGCAAAGAGTCAGACACGACTGAGCGACTGAACTTAACTGACCCCCTCTAGTATTCTTGAGCTTCCCTAGTGGCTCAGATGGTAAAACATCCGCCTACAATGAGGGAGACCTGGGTTCAATCCCTGGGTGGGGAAGATCCCCTGTAGGTGGGCATGACAACCCACTCCAGTACTCTTGCCTGGAGAACCCCCGTGGACAGAGGAGCCTGGTGGGCTGCAGTCCATGGGGTCGAAAGGTGATCAACAAGACTGAGTGACTAAGCTCACTGCCTCACCCCAGGCGCCTCTGAGCAGAACTCCGTCCTGGAGTCACACTGCCCCCGGCCTACAGATAACCAGGGAAACTGTTGTTCTGGCTGCCTGTTGACAGCCTTGCTTCTCAAACCTACCTGCAAGGACCGAGGATGACCACTGCCCCCACCCTATTAAGAAGGCAGCTGTGCCCATGAGTTGGCAGGCTGTGTGCCCAGAGCAGACTGTTTCCTTCACTTAAGTCTCCAGGCCTGGACTTGGGCCAAGCATGGGGGTGCATCTGCCAGTCCCAGACTCCAGTCGCCTCTCCAAGCCTCTCCCTGCCCCTTTCCAAAGTCCACCCAGCCTCCAGGCAGCACTGCCATGAAGAGAACTGATCTGGGTTTCACTTCCACTGGAGGAGATGTGAATAAACAGAAGCTAATCAGCTCCCGGGCCAGCAGCATCCACTGCGGATTCCCAACCACCCAGACCACCTCTCTCTTCCCTGCTGCCCTTGCAGTGGGCCCCACAGCGTTGGAAAGAACACTGATATCCGGGCCCAGCCCTGAGTTCCTCATTTCATTGCCTGGGATTCCATCTGGGCTTTGGCTTTTGTAGATTCCCAGCTGGTTCCAACATTCAGCCAGGCCTGAGCTCCACCACCCTTGGGATCTGCATTGCCTTCATCTGTGAAATGGAGCTCATGGTACCTTCGAAAGAGGGTGTTGTGACGCTAAGTGTAAGAGGGCCTGGGCGGGGAGGCCCAGAGAGGGAAGGGGATCGCTCATCAAGAGTAAGGGCACCCGTGGTTTGTGCCAGGCACCATGCTAGACGTGAGCTCCTCTGCAAGACCACTCGGCCAGCTCCCCAAGGGGGCGGTTACCCATCCCAGCTCACATCTGCTCAATTCCTTACTACTTACGGAGCCCTTCACTCCATGAGACCAAGGCTGGTGGTGGCCCCCAGCAAATGTCTATTAGATAAACTCATGGACAATACCCTTTGCTTTCATGTCAACTTTGAAAGGTAAACCAGAAAGAGATTCTTATCTTCCCTGATCCCATAGAAAAAATGGAGAGTTCAGAATCAAGGTTCTATCACTAGCTGTGTGTCCCAGAGACACAATTAAGAGAATTTCTCAAAGCCTTTGTTTCTTCATTTGTAAAGTAGGGCTTTCTAATAATTCCTTTGTTGTAAGGCGATTCTGAAGAGCTGCTGAGACAATATGTGAGAGAAATATTTATAGAAACGATTATTCAGTGAGGGAACTGGGATTCAGAAGGGTTAAGTGACTTACCTACAGTCACACAGCTAGTAAACAGTGAAGCCAGGGCCAAAGAGTTTCTGGGCTTTTTCTGCTCCCCAGTAGAAACACAGGCCCATGTATACTTAAAAAACAAAAACAAACACCAGAATAAGTACCTGGTTATAGAGAGAAAGATTCAGATATTTAGAGAACAAACCCTGGGCCTTGTTTGGGCCCCAAGGCTCACCCAAGGGGGAGAGTGTTTGCAGTGAATTTTGCAGAAAGGAAAAATGAGGCTTTGGGTAAATTTGTGTTTTTTTCTTTAAGCAGGACTTTGGTGGTGGTGATTTAGTAGCTAAGTCATATCCGATTCTTGCGACCCCCTGGACCATAGCCTGCCAGGCTCCTTTGCCCATAGGATTCTCCAGGCAAGAATACTGGAGTGGGTTACCATTTCCTTCTCCTGGGGATCTTCCCGACCCAGGTATCAAACCTGGGTCTCCTGAATTGCAGGGGATTTCTCTACCTGATAAGACCCATCTGGAAGAAAATTTAGATCAATGAATAAGCAAAGGGTTTTGTTTGTCCAAGATGGAGAGGTTGAGAAGAAACCAAGGTGAAGAAGAGGCAGCTATGTGGGAAAAGCCTTTGCCATCTCTGGAGGGCCTGACGGACTGAGGGTGGGGCCCTGTGCGGCTAAAGAGCTCAGCTCCCAGCCAGGACCACCTGAGGGGGGCGCCCTAGCAGGTCATCACCATCAAGCCCCGTTCCCTGGGGGCGTCTCACCAGGCTCCTCTGGTGAATCTCTGTCCTGAAGTCCCACTGGAGAAAGGAGGAAGGTCTCTGGAGTTACTGACCACCTGTCCTGGCACCTGTGCTCACGGTGGGCTTAGGCTAGGGGCTCCTCCCCACCCCATCACACAGGTGGGGCTCAGAGATGCTAGGTCACTGGCCACTTGGCAGGGTCCCACCATCCTGCCGACGTCCCGGCCATCCCTCTAATGCACGGCTGTGTGCCTCCGGCACTGGAGCCCACGTGTCCGCTCTCGGCGGGCTCACGGTGGACTCTGGGGACAGGCTCCATGTGGGGCTGCCCGGCAGGCAGGCTGGAATTATCTAATTGCCGGCCGGCTTCTTTTGTCACCTCATTTCTCCAAGCCGCCTGTCTCCGAAAGCCTCCATCTCAGACAGACAAATGAGGCTCCCGCCTTGTTCTGCCGGAGCGCCAGCAAAAGGAGGAGATCGGAGGCTGTGGTGTCGACAGAGCCGCAGCCAGGATCTGAGGCACAAACCACGGGGGACAGTGCGCGTCTTTAGCCGCGACAGAGCCCCGGCCCGTGCCCTACTTTTGGCTGCTAACTTCCCTTGTCGGGCTCTGCCTTCTGCTGCGAGGCGCCCGGGGTCAGCGTCTGAGCACTGAGAATCTTTCTTCATCAATCAGCCATCCTAGGGAAATGAGCCCTTGTTAGAGCCAGCGCCTGGCATCCTGAAAGCCTCTCCTCCCTCCACCAGGCAGCTGAGTCTGTGCGCAGAGAAGAAGAAAGTGAGCAGCAGAACGCACGCTGGGGCACAGCCTCAAACAGGCGTGCACGCCTGGGGGTTGGAGCCAATTCCCAGCGGCAGGGCTGGTGTGGGCCCAGCTCAAAAGCAGCCTTCTGCCCCTCTGGGCCCTGGCCTGAGTCTGCAGCACCTGCCTCTGAGGGAAACGCCCTTGGAGAGGCTGACGGGTGACCCATGGCATCTGGTCTCACCCCGCCCCATCCTGGCCGATAGGGAGTGGATAGAGCTGCACTGATGCCCTCCCTGGGCTGAGTGACTCCAGGGCAGGAACTGTGTCCTGCTGGACTTGCTATCTCCTGGTTAACCTCAGGTTAGCCAGATCAGGGCCGAGCACTGTTCTAACTCACTGACCCTCACCTACACCCGAGGAGGTGCTGTGCCCATTTTTCAGGTAGAAAAACTGACAGATGAGGTAGAAAGATGAGGTTTATAAAGCTCAGGAACGGGAAGTGAGGACCGGAACCAGGCAGTCCGAGACCATGATGCTGGGAAAGATTGAGGGTAGGAGGAGAAGGGGGTGACAGATGATGAGATGATTGGATGGCTTCATCGACTCAACGGATGTGAGTTTGTGCAAACTCCGGGAGATGGTGAAGGGCAGGGAAGCCTGGTGTGCTGTAGTCCATGGGGTTGCAAAGAGTCAGACATGACTGAGCGACTAAACAACAACAGCAAGTCTGATTCCAGAGTCCAAGTTGTTGACCATTGTACTACAGTGACTCAATGAATAAATGATGAATGGATGCATGGAGCAATCAGTAAATGAGTTATACAGAAAAAGACACAAAAATCCCCTGTTCAGAATTCTTTCCTCTATGAACAGTTTCAGGGACTTTCCTGGAGGGCCACTGCAGGAGGCCAGGTTCAGTCCCTGATCAGGGAACTAAGATCCTGTATGCCAAAAAAAATAAAGTTTCAGGGCCTAGGGATCTGCTACTGGAACAGGTCCCTTTGAGTTCTAGTCTGTGATAGCCTCAGGAAGTGGGGTGGTGGCAGTGATTGAGTGCTGTGGCCACTAGGATGACTAGGTGAGGCCCATGGCCTAAAGGAAGTCACCCCAGTGTGGGAGGAGGGAGGAACAGGGGGTTGGGAGTTTTGTTGGTGGCTCAGGGGCGGGGACTCGGCCTCTGTGCTCTGAGCGGAGTTCACGTGGCTGTTCCTTGTACTGCTGTGTGACCCGGGGCCTCACGTGGCCACTGAGAGTCCCAGTTTCCTCATCGGTCAGTGGGGATACTAAAAGCCACCTGGTAGCTATCGGTTAAATAAGCTGCTCCTGGTAGTGTGTCTGGCACAGGGTGGGTGCCCCGCAAATGGAGCTGCTATTGTTATTACACACATAATCACCAAAAAATAAGTCAGTGACGACGACTACCCCGCTGTTCCTTCTGCCACGGGTTCCCGCTCTGGCGACCCTATTCCCGGTGTCCCCGGCACCCCTCTCTCCCCAGCTCTGCCATCCTTGCCCCCCTGGGGTCTTGCCGGTTGTCTCCAGCCCTTGCTCCTCCCACCTCTGTCCCAGCCTGGCCCCTGCTTCCTGTCACCCAGCCTTGTCCAGTCGGAGAGAGCACATGGCGAAACCGTGTGGGTGAAGCCCCTGTAACACCCACACATCCTCGTTTCCCACATTTGTCTGGTGCCAGCTCTGTGCCATCTTGGATCTCCAGCTGCTTCTCACTCCTCACCGCTGCCCCCCTTTCCTTCCTTTTCTCTCTCTCCCCATCCTGTGGCTCCCTTCGGCTCTCGTTAAGCTCTAATTAAGTGAGGCAGCGGGTGGCAGTGACAACACCCTCTCCCTTCCAGTGTGTGAGTGTTAGTCGCTCAGTCATGTCCAACTCTTTGCAAGCCCACGAACTGTAGCCCTCCAGGCTTCTCAGTCTGTGGGATTCTCCAGGCAAGAATACTGGAGTGGGTTGCCATTCCCTTCTCCAGAGGATCTTCCCGACCCAGGGATCGAACCTGGGTCTCCTGCATTGCAGGCAGATTCTTTACCATCTGAGCTACCAAGGGGTCATCACAGGGTTGTGCACCGCACCCCAGAGGCACGGGGTGAGGAGAGGCCTGGGCCCTGGGGGCGGGATCACACCAGGAGAATTCCTTGTATGACTGTAGCCTGACACCAGAGACAGATGGAAGGTCTGGGGGCTCGCTGTGTGTCCTGAGATAATTCCGTTTGTCTGTCTGTCACACTGGGACAGAAATCCTCAGCTGTGTCCATCCACGAAGTGGAGGAGGCTACGAGGTTAAGTATATTCATCAAGATACTTAACAAAGATGAAAGCCCTGGTCACCATCCACTCCACCGAGGACGGGATAAAGCCTAGTGTTCAGGGAAGGAGTCCTAGTGGACAAAGCCTCTCATAAACTCTGTCACTCGAAACTCACAACTGCCCTGTGAGAGGACAGAAAAAACGGACAACATTAACCCCCTTTGTACAGATGAGGAAACTGAGGTCTTGAGAGTTTCAATGACTTGCCCAAGGCCTAGGCCACCGGGCTGATCCCCAAACCGTTCTCCCATTGCTTCTCTGAGTTCCTTTATCATTTTGCACACTCAGCCTCTTACCCACCCATGAGTCACCCAGGGCACTTTCCCAGGTCTGCCCTGGGTGCTGGCATCTTGGAGTCACTCAGTAAGGACTGTGGCCACCACAGAGCTCAGCCTCAGGCAGCTCTCACCTGCTTTACAAGCCTTTCTCCACCCCAGGTACCCTCCATTCATTCCCCTTAACACCCTTCCAGAGTAGCCCTTCCTCTCGTCATCCCCTCCCACGTCCCGTGGACACCCTGGCCTCCTGGCCTCCAGCTCTGGGGCCCCATGCCTGCAGGCACACCTGCCTTCGCCCCTTCTTTGTTTTCTCCTCTTCAGTCTTAAGGCTGGAGGAGGTGTCCCCTCTGCTCACTTTTGACCTGTCTCCCTCCTGGCTCTCTAGGCTCCCCTTCTCCGTCAACCATCAAACTTCTCAAAATTTCTAAATCTTTCCTCTGCCCTGGCTCCCCCAGCCCACCAGCATGTTGTTGTCTCTCCCTCATTCTTTGCCACCATGTTTTTCTGTCCAACCTGACTTCTTAAAATGATAGTCCACACCAGGGTTTGTCAACCTCAGCACAGTTGCCATGGGGAGCCAGATATTTCTTTGTTGTGGAGGCAGTTCTGTGTGTTTGCCTCAGTTTTCTTGGGCTGCTATCACAAAACACTATGGACTGGGTTGCTTAAAAACAGAAATTTATTTCTCACAGTTCTGGAGGCTTCAAGACCAAGGTCAAAGTCCGGCAATTGAGTTTCTATTGAGGGCACTCCTCCTGGAGTGCAGAGGGCCATCTCCTCTTTGAGCGCTCATGGCCTTTCCTCTGAGTATAAGGAGAGAGACAGAAAGCTCTCTGATGTCTCTTCTATTAAGGGCACTAATCTCATCAGACCAGGGCCCCACCCTCATGACCTCACCTAAGGCTAAGCCCAAAAGCTCTCACCCAAATACTGTCACACTGGAGGTTAGGGCTTCAACACATGAATTTCAGAGGGGACCACGTTTAGTCCTTTGCAGACAGAGTTGTGGGATGTTTAGCAGCATTCCTGGCATCTACCCATTAGAGATGCATTCCTTCAGCTTGAAAAGATAGCAAAGGATGTTAGAAGGCTGTAGTGACAGTTATAACATCCTCCTCCCCATGAAGTTGTTGACCATCCCCAGTTTTTGCCACATGTTCCCTGGAGGACAAAATCTCTCCATGTTGAGAACCACTACGTGTAGGTTGCAGCATGTGTGCATGCTCGGTTGTGTCTGACTGTCCGTGACCCCATGGACTGTAGCCTGCCAGGCTCCTCTGTCCATGCGATTTCCCAAGCAAGAATCCTAGAATGGGTAGCCATTTCCTTCTCTAGGAGATCTTTCTGACCCAGGGATTGAACCCGTGTCTCCTGCATCTTCCTGCACTAGCAGGCGGATTTTTACCACTGATCCACAGGGGAAGACTATTGACTTTCTTATCCCAAATCACTCCTCAGTTCACTTGTTTTTCAGTTTCTACTCCTCCCCCACTCTACTGCTTTAGTTAACATTCCCTCTATCCTGTGTCGTAAAATCATTGGTGTTCCTGGCACTGAGTCACACTGCTCTAGTGGAATTTTTACCACTCCCTACTTTGGAACCTCTCTGGCTCCAGAGGCAGGCCCTGTTAATTCCCCTCCTAATTGCCAGCCTTTATCCTGCCTTCTTCCTGCAGTGAGATCTGTTTCTACTGTGACTGAAACACTAGTTGTTCATCTGAACAGCTTCCTTGCAGCTAGGACTGGCTAGTGGGATTTGAGGGAGATTCTACCTGGGAGTGCTTCTGGGAAAGGTTTACTTTCTGAGAAAGTGGAAGGAGGGACACAAAAAGAAAGCCACATTACTGGTTAAATACAAAATAAAGAAATAAAAAAGGAAAAAGAAACAGATGTTAGAGAAGCTGCAGCATCTTGCAAACATGAGGAAAAGCCCAAGAGAAGTCTGACTTATAAGCCAATGAACCAATCCTGGAATTGCCTATTCCTGGACTTCTTGTGAGAGAATTAATGTTCCTATTATGTAAATCAATTTTAGTCAGCTAATCAAGGAAATTAACCCTGAATATTCATTGGAAGGACTGATGCTGAAGCTGAAGCTGTAATACTTTAGCCGCCTGATGCAAAGAGCTAACTCATTGGAAGAGACCCTGATGCTGAGAAGGATTGAGGGTAGGAGGAAAAGGGGACGACAGGATGAAATGGTTGGATGCCATCACCGACTCAACGGACATGAGTTTGAGCAAACTCTGGGAGATAGTGGAGGACAAGGAAGCCTGGCGTGTGGCAGTCCATGGGGTCACAAAGGGTCAGACATGACTTAGTGACTGAACAACAGCAAATCTATTACTTGTAGCCAAGAGTATTCTGACTGATACAGCTTCTAAGACTCTACTTTGTCTTTGTTTTCTGGATGATCCTTTTCATCTTTATCTAAGTCTTCTTCTCTCTCTCCGCATCAGCAGCGAGTTGATGTTGCAGGTCTCTGTTCTCAGTCGCATCATCTCCCAATGTTCCACTGACATCCTAGGTGCTGATGACTCACAAATCTGAACCCAGTGCTTTCCTTAAGCTTCACACTAAAACCCAGCTGCCCACTAACCCACAGCCACTTTCTTGTTTCTTTGATCAGTTCCAGTTTCTCCTCTGCCCCTTTAATTTTGGGGCTTCTCAGGGCTCATTCTTGGGCCCTTTTTTTTGGGGGGGGGTGGGGAGAGGGGGGCCTTTTCTAACTATACTTTCCCCCTGGTGATTTCACCCATTCATATAACTTTAAAGACATTTCTGTATTGAAAATCCAAGTTGATACCTAGAGCCCTGAGCTCTTCACTGAGATCTGGACTTGAAAATACAGCTGCCAATTTACCACTTACCCTTGGAATGTCACACAGGGCAGTTACACCCACGTGTCCAGTAATCATCTCATCCATCTTCCTTAGAAATCACTCTGTTGTATGTGCTCCAACTCAGGGACCCCACACCATCCTCCCAGACCTGAACCACAGTTGTGCAAGATGCCTCTTTTCCTATCTTGTGTATTGCAGGAGCCACCAAATCTCTCTGATTTTACCTCCAGAATGCCTGTTTCCTCTGCCTCTTTGCTCGCTGCTGCCTTGGTTTTGATTGCCATCGATATTGCAGTCACCCTCATTGTCTTAGCACCTCCACATTCACTTCCCTCCAATTCCATCCTCCACCTTCAAGCAGAGTGATATTTCTAAAGTGCAAATCTTACCATGTCACTTTTCTGCTCAAAATTTCTCATTAACTCAGCATTCCCCTCTAGCAGTGATTTTGCAAACTGTTTTTTTAACATAATGCATCCTATAGATAACAAATTAATGATTGAATGATTTGGGAGGGACATCGAGAGCCTAACCCTCCCTTCCCCCAATCCAAAACACACAGATACACGCACACACAAGTGCCCACCAGCACACACACACCAGTTCTTACGTTACTTTTGTTTAGACTATAGTCTGCCCTACGTGGATGTCCAATATGTTCAGGAAGCACCTCTGCCATAGCTCTGGCAACATTCAGCACTGATTGGATAGTCTCAAATAACATGCAGCTCACATCTTTACAGGATCCATTTCAGTATCCTGCTTTGAAAGTCAAAAATCACTTAAGTCATTTTGTGACTGCATGCAATTTAGGGCCCAAATTACCTGTGACTTAGCACTAGCAAGGTTTGTCTTAACCTGTCTCACTAGGACTTGGGGGTTTCTAGCACTTGAGTGTAGACAAAAAAGAGAATTCTTCTTAGCACCCATTACCTCACCCCCCAGTGCTGGCTCAGCAATCGCTGCTGGCTGAACTGGCTAAAGCCAGTCGGGGCTGAGCTGCTGGACTATAGCGGCAGGTTGGTATGAATAATAGGAACAATGCCTCTTCTCAGGGTTCTGCTCACCAGAGAGGCTCAGGGCACTCTGCACCTATGGAGGGGATGATACTGTCACTGAGCCGTGTAGGTCCAGGTTTAAACCCCCAGGTCAGCCACTTAAGAGGCATATGACCAAGGCTAGATGACGGTTCTGAGCCTCAGTTTCCTCATCTGTGAAATAGGTTGTCAGTACGACAAGGGCCATGTCTATCAAGAGCCAGGTGCTTTCTAGTTTATCAGTCAATGGTGGTGACAAGGGGACACCATTCACCAGCCCTTTCCTCATCCCTATCTGGGCTCAGAAATAGGTGCTCCTGGATTTTAGAACTAATGAATGGGGTGACTTGATTAATTAGCATCTCTGCACATCTGTGCAGCAGCCCCTGTAGGTTGCCTGTGTCAGACACTCTCGCCCTTGAGGTCAGCTGTCCAGTCACAGCCCCCACAAGGGTAGAAAAGTTTGCTATCTGGAGGGTAGCTTGCTTAAATGTGACATCAGAGGAAGTGAACCTGGCACACTCCCTCTAACACCTCAGGAGCTAAAAACTGCCCCCGACTCCACAATAAGAACCTAGCACAGCGATCTATATTCAATATCCTGTAATGACCTATAATGGAAAAGAATCTGAAAAAGAATATATGAAAGTGAAAGTCGCTCAGTCGTGTCCGACTCTTTGTGACCCCATCAATGATACAGTCCATGGATTCTCCAGATGAGAATACTGGAGTGGGTAACCTTTCCCTTCTCCAGGGGATCTTCCCAACCCAGAGATCTAACCCAGGTCTCCCGCATTGCAGGCAGATTCTTGACCAGCTGAGCCACAAGGGAAGCCCGAAAAAGAATATATATGTATAATTGAATCACTGTGCTGTTTACCCGAAACATTATAAATCAATTATACTTCAATGACAACGATAAAGAAACTATAATTAAAATCCAAAAACAGGGACTTCTCTGGCAGTTTAGTGGCTAAGACTCTGCAATCCCAATGCAGGGGACCTGGGTTAGATTCCTGGTAGGGGGACTAGATCCTGCATGCCCCAGCAAAGAGTTTGCATGCCACAGCGAAGATGAGGGATCCCGTGTGCTGTTAACTAACACCTGGTCAGCCAAATAAGTAAATAAATAAAAATTTAAAGTAAACAAATAAAAATTAAAAACAGCCCCTCACTCATTGCAGGAAGAGATCTGGAACGGGCTAGGGACAAAACAGGGCCCTGGCACCCTCCTGGACACTCTGTCCTCCTGGACATGCCCCCTGGAGGAGGGAGTTGATTCAGGTAGAGAACTCAGCACACGGCCCCACACAGGCTAAGCAGCGTTGGCCTGTGAAACTTGCTGTGTTTGGTGGAGCTTCTCTTGGAAAGAATAAAGGGGTTACAAGGAGAACTGAAGCCCGCCCACAGTGTAACACTCATCATGGCACCCCAGGGCCAGCACCCACAGGGGCCCCTTATCCTCTGAGGGTAGAGACAGACCTCAAGCCCAGCCTGAAAGCCCCCACAGGCAACCCACTTGGCTCCCGCTCATTCAGTGCCAGTACATGGCCTTGTTTCAGTTCTTCAAGGGCCCCTTCCTTCTGCTGGAAGTGACCTCTGACCTTCCCTGGTTCCCTGGAGGTGAGAGGGAGCAGTTCCAGCGGGGACCGTCCAGTCTGCTCCCAGGGTAGAGACATTATGGGATACAGCCCAGGGGAAGCGGAGAAGCTGTCAGAAGGGCTGAGGTCTGGGTTTTTCCACCTGCCCAGTGGCTCCTGGGAGCCTACACCTAATCCTCCTTACAGCCCTGTCCTGCTTATCACCTGCCTGGGGAGAGGGGTGGGCAGGTGGCAGCCAGGGCACAGCACTCTTCCCCAAAGAGGAAAGGAAAGTTGTGTTTTTAAAGCCCCAATGCCGCACTGCCAGGGTCAGCAAGAGCAGGCGGGCAGTGTGTGCACCTGTGTTTGAGGTTAGCCTCTCAAGGCCAGAGCTGGCGCCCGAGCTGCTCTCCTTTGTGACTTGTCCATGGTTGGCTGCTGGAAAAGGAAATGGCAACCCACTCCAGTATTCTTGCCTGGGAAATCCCATGAACAGAGGAGCCTGGCGGGCTACAGTCCATGGGGTCCCAAAAGAGCCGGACAGACTGAGGGACTAAGCAAGAACATGCCTGGTGCGCCCAGAGGCCTGGCTCAGTCCGTCTCTCCGGTTGGGAAGGAGCTGTGCAGTTGTCGCAAGGGCAGGGGCAGGTGCTAATGAGATGATGCCTGAGAAATGCTTTGGAAACACTTATGTATTACGCAACTATACTTCTGTTGCCATTGGAAACAGACAATCTGGGAGGATTTCCTTGAGACCTACGAGTAGGGAGAAAAGAAATGGTCTAGGATGTCACTGTCAGAGGAAGGCTTGAATAGTCCAAAGGCTTTCTGCACTCACACGATTAGGTTAAAAAAAAAAGAGAGCATTTTTTCCAAGTGATGATGATAATTAGTATTTATAGTAATTAACAGCAATGATAACCAGTTATGTTAACCACTTGGCATGCCGGATCTCATAAATGCTCACTACACACTGCGAGAGAGGACGGTTGTTACCTTCTCCATTGTAGAGATGAAGAAACCAGGTTCTTCCAGGTCTGCAGGAGGACCTGCCCAAGGTCACCCTCAGCCCAAAGTGGCAAAGCCAGGATGCAAACCTTTCTCCTGAGTATGAGCACCTGCGTGACTCCTCCAAGGATGACATGACAGGAAAGGGTTAACTCAGCAGCCTCCGGGTCACCCTTCTCTCTGCACTTCGTTATCCTGAAGAAGAGCTTTTTTAATGGTACGGATGACAGGATGAGGTCCCAGCCTAGACCTTTGGGACGAGGGATATGGTAGGCGGTGGGGGCTGGGCATGATTCTTTTCCAGAAGCATCTCAGGTGGTTCCTCGGTCAGCCTCTGTCAGGAAGGGCCCCAGAGGTCTCACGGGGGCAGGACCTTGTCCATTCTCGGCCGCTCCCTCCCCGTTGTGTACCAGCCCCCGGCCCCACAGGATGGCAGAGTAGAGGCCAGGGAGTCTTTTTGCCCTGACCTTGGCTTAGAAGTGCCTCCCTGGACAGCTCTGAGGGTCCCTCCCACACGCTCTCTGACTGACACAATCCACCCTCAGCCAGGCTAACTAGCACAACCCCTGGGCCCAAGAGGAAAAAGAGCAAAAAGCCTCCTTTTTTTTTTTTTTAATTGGGTCAAGAGAAAAACTGCAAGTCATGGTTAGCACTGCCATCGTTTCTCGGGGCGCTGCTGTGCCCTGCGTCTCCCACGTGTGAGAGCGGGTTCCGTGGTGTGAGGGGGTGGGGAACAGCACCGCCAGACGGGCCCCTGGAAGCGTGAGGGTGGGGAGGGTGCCCGGCCCCAAGGGGCGAGGCTCCTGCTTGCTCTCAGCCTGGCCCGTGGACACCCGTGAGGGAGGCGGTGTCAGGGCCACCTCGTCAGACGCACGGGCTGAAGTGAAATGACCGTGGCAGAGGACGCACAGGCATGTGAGGCGAGACTGGCACCTGCTTTGCCAACTCTGGGGGCAGTCGGAGTGGCTCTGCTTGGCGGGAATGCAGGGCAGTCAGGAGGCACCAGGCCCCACCTGCCCCCCTCGCTGTTGGCTGCCCTCCCCGGGCTGG
This sequence comes from Muntiacus reevesi, assembly GCF_963930625.1. Classification (NCBI taxonomy): domain Eukaryota; kingdom Metazoa; phylum Chordata; class Mammalia; order Artiodactyla; family Cervidae; genus Muntiacus; species Muntiacus reevesi. The sequence continues at coordinate 17,658,067 of NC_089260.1, read as the reverse complement.
CGACGCAGGCTCAGGGGGCCCCGGCCCCAGAGGTCTGGGGAGATCTGGGGAGGTCAGAGGGCCCTGGCCACCCACAGAGCCGCTTCCCTCAAGGGAAGTGCTGGTTTGCCCTGTGTTTTCGAGAAAACAAGAGAGGATAGTTCAGGGACTTTCCCCAGTGGTCCAGTGGTTAAGACTTCGCCTTCCAGTGTGAGGGGTACAGGTTTGAACCCTGGTCGTGAAGCTGAGATCCCACATGCCTCGTGGCCAAAATCCCAAAACATAAAACAGAAGCAATACTGGAAAAAATTCAATAAAGTCTCTAGAAATGGTTCACATTTTTTTAAAAAATCTTTGAAAAAGAGGACAGTTGCATCTCCTGGGGGTTACACACCTAAGGGGTTACAGAGTGGAGAGGAGGAAGGCCCAGGGCCTGGGTGGAAATCTGTGTGGATTCTCCAGGTACCAGACATGGCCGGAGCTCAACCTCTCCCCTCAGACGACATTTAGGGAGAACTCCCCGGCCCTGACCTGTCTGCCTTTGTGACCAGCTCTCCCTCTCCTTCCACAGGCAGATGCAAACCTGTCAAGGTGAGAAGCCTGGGGCCAGAGGCTTCCCCGGTGGCTCAGATGGTAAAGAATCTGCCTGCAATGCAGGAGACTGGGGTTTAATCCCTGGGGGGGGAAGATCCCCTGGAGAAGGGAATGGCAACCCACTCCAGTATTCTTGCCTGGAGAATTCCATGAAGAGAGGAGCGTGGCAGGCTACAGCCCATGGGGTTGCAAAGAGTCAGACACGACTGAGCGTCTAACACACACACACAGTGGGAGCCAGGAAGACCCACTGCCAGTTGTCACTTTCCTCCTCGCATGAAGCAGTACTCACTCATTCAGCTCACATTCTTGAGCCCTTAGGCTGCGTTGGGTGCTGGAACTGCCAAAATACACAGCCCAGGAGCTGGTGGACTCACGGTTTAGTGGGGCAAACACGTACAATCACCAACTGTCACCCCATACGATGGCTGCAGCTCGAGAAGCGAATGCAAAATGCAGCGTTGGCCCAGAGGAAAGTGTGAGGGACTTTGTGGTGGGGGAAGAGTGCCAAGTCTAGGCGGTCCAGGAGGGCAGCTTTAAAGCAGGATGTTGACTCCGAGCACCCAGTCCGAGTTCCACCTCCTCCCTGCAGCCTGATCTGTCCATTCCCCTCTTTCCTGGTCTCCCTGACTCAGGATGCAAACCTCACATCTGCCTGCACCTCACCACTGCTCTCTTAATTCTGCTTCACTCATGATAGTTTTTTGTCCGTGACCTTCTCTCTCAACTGAATTTGTGCTCAGCTGTGTCCGACTCTTTACAACCCCATTGGATTGTAGCCTGCCAGGCTCCTCTGTCCATGGGATCCTCCAGATAAGAATACTCCTCCAGGGGGTCTTGCCAAACCAGGGATTGAACCCACGTCTCTTATATCTCTTATATCTTCTGCAAAGCCCAAACTGAATTTTATGTTTTTCCAAGTCAGGGACTGGTTCTGGTATTTCCTCTCCCATCACAGGACCAAGACAGTGCTGAACTTCCTGGAATGCTTCATGAGTTAGTGACCAAAAGTCCAGTGGAGGGTTAGGACCCCTGAATTCAACAGCCAGTTCCAGGCAATGCGTGGGAACATGAGTGAGGGCAAAGTGAGCCCTCATTGCTACCTTCCCTCAGAGAAACAGCCAAGCAGACCTTTACCCAGAGGGGAGGCCGGTGAAAAGGTGGCCAGCTTTTTAATGTTTCATGAGCTGGCTTTTTGCAGTGTTCTTTATGACCTAAGTATAATCAAATATAATGGTAAAATTAATTTCAAAGTCAAATATTGGGTTGAGGATTATGTGCTGTTTGGAGTGATTAAAATTGCTGCTCTGTTCTGTTCTAACAGAAAAGAAAGGAGCAAGACATTGTATTCTGTTCAAAGAGCAAAAATGCCCAGAGAGGTGACATTTTCCCACTCTAACTTCTAATTTTATGATGGAAAAAGAAAGGCAAGTAAATAGCTGATAATGAAATTACCTTTTACTACTAATTTTGATCAGGGTAACAAATATACTTTGTTTAAACATCAAAAGGTACTACTACCATGCTTATAATATAAAGCATGGATTCCCTGAAAATTCCTGCTTTTCAGAGGAAAGCACTTAAGACTCTTTCTTTTGCTTCCTTTTTTTTTTTTTTTTTTATTAAGAGCGAGTGTGAGGGAGCTCTGAGTGAGGAAGAGTGAGAGGGAGCTCGGGCTAGGGGAATTTCAACTCTTTTAGACATTTTTCTGTTATTTTCCTCCACAGTTTCAAGTAACATATTTCTCAATTTTTCCTCCTTTAGGGACATGTATTAAATTCTCATTGCAGCAAAGGAAAATTTATACTTTTTTTTTGCATTTTATTCACACATACACATTCATAGTCATTTTTCAGTCTGATATTTCACCTCTTTTGGATTAATGAGTACTCAGAATTTATGTCAACATGCCCTCGTAAACACTGTTAAATATTGTTGATGGTTAAGCCTCAGAGTTTTCTATAATTGCATTTTCCCTCAGGTACGTTTCTTTTTCCTGGAGTTAATCACCATGTTACATTTGCTCAGATTTTAAAATGCCGCTCACTAATTTCTCCAGCTTCTTACTAAACTTTTCTCAGTGTGTGCATACACATGAAGGAAGCTCAGATCGTTTCTCCTTGTTACGGCGTGAATGCAGATATCCAGTGCCCTCCAGCTGGCCGCTCCAATCTGAATGAAGAGCTCTCTAGACCTGCGGTACCATGTTGCCCTGACTTCCCTTCACCGCTGCTAGTGTTAAACTAGATATTTCTTGGGCCACTGTTTGTTGGTTTACTCTCTTGTTTTGTTGAAGCACATCCTTTAGTAGTTTCCTGACAAAGGGTCCGTGGAAAGTTACTTTGTTGAGATTTTGCCTGACTGAAAAATGTATTCAGTTTATCTTTACATTCAATTAGCAGTTTGGAAGTTGTTTTTCTTCTGAATTTTGAAAGCCCTGCTCCACTGTCTCCTAGTTTCCAATGGTGATAGTGAGAAATCTGAGTAATATTCTGATTTCTGATATTTTAATATTTTCCTCTAGAAGTTTTTATGATGATCTCTCTATCCTTGGTGTTCTCAAATTTTACAGTAATTTGTCTATTTTTTATTTAATGCTCCCTGGCACTTGGTCCAAATTCTCTTCTATTATTTACTTAATAATTTCCTCCTCTGCACTTTTTGCTCCCTTTTCTTTATGGAACTCTTATAAGCTTGTTGTTGGACTTCTTGGGTTGATTTTCTGTTTTATCTTTTCTCTCCTATTCATCTTTTTGCCTTATTCTGTTTCCTGGGAAACTTCTTCAACCTTCCAATTCAATTCTTCTATTGAAATCAATGAAAGATTCACTTCTCTTATGAACTTATTTTCTGCAAGTGTTTTCTTATTCTCTGAATGTTTCTCTTTTATCTTGTTCTTACTTCATGGAAGCAATGTTTTCTAGGTCTTCAAGGATATGATCTTCAGGTTTGGCTGAAATTTTCTTCTGCTTCCTGTATTATTTCAACTTTAGGTCCTAGGCAAGTGACTTACCCTCTGTGAGCCTCATTTCCTTAGATGGTAAAATGAAGATGGAGATTATGGTAATGACCAGGGCTGGGAACACTGAGGGATTCTCAGGTGTTGATGCTGCACTTGTGGGACTCTGAGAGTGAGCACGCCTTGAATCTCATGCCCTGCGTTGTCCAGCTTGCCTCATGCTAGTCCCTGCTCTCCTAAAGACCTCACACAGCAACTCTGAAGATTTGGTGAGATAACGCATTGCAGGAGCTTAGCTCAGAGCTGACATATGGTAAATGCTCAGTAAATATGAGCTGTTACTGCAGATCAAGTGATATAATACTTATTAAAAGGAAACTTGTATTTAATATCCACCATGCATTTGGTGCTGTGACTATGAAATCAGAGGATTAGAAAAGAGAGGGGGGAAATAGAGAGGATGATAATAATAAAAAGAAAGGACTATGATAATGAAAGTAGAAAATAAGAAAGGAAAAAATAAATAGCCATGGGAGATAGAAAACTGTACAAAGCAAATTTATATTGACCTTGAAGCTGCAGCTAGGAAGATTTTCTGGGTGAAGAGAAACTCCTTCATCATAATGCAGGATGAGATAATAAAAAAAATCTAGAATATCTTTTGCTTCAGAAAAGCAGAATTGATTGATTCTCTGAAGCCTGCCCAAAAGAAGAGAAGCAGCCTCAGACCCGAGAGAAAATGATCTTTGGCAATTGGGGTCCCTTGATTTTCATATATTCCAGTCAATACACAGCTTCTTCACATTTTAATTGATCATTCCTCTTCTGGGTGTGGGCCTCAAGGTGATCAGAGTCAGGAGCAGGGCAAGTCTGTCAGTCTCAGAAACACATAAACGGACACTGGAGGCTCCGTACACCATGAAGAGTATGAGAAATAAAATCTTTACAAAATAAAACCGTCTCTCCCTAACTCTGTCTCTAAATACCAGAATGAAATGGAAAAGTAAGAGAAATTTAGAAAATTAGAAAAGAGTCCAAGGATATTGTTATCTTCTCCAGACTTAACTTTGAGTCCAACTTAAGAACTCTTGAGTTTCTGGGTTCAGTTGGACTTTTGTACCGGATATGGTTACTGGTAAACTTTTATGTTGCCCCAGTGCTCTTTTACCCTTTGGGCCTGAATGCCTTATCCGGCCTTCCTGGACAGGACTGTGGAACAGAGGCCATGAGCATCTAAAGTCAGGAAGGTGGGACTTCCGTGGTGGTCAGTGGCTAAGACTCCATGCTCCCAATGCAGGGGACATGTAACATTTGATCCCTGGTGAGGGAACTAGATCCCATGCACCGCAACTGAGAGTTTGCAGGCCACAACTAAGACCCAGAGCAGCTAAATAAATAAAGCAAGCCAAGGAGGCCGAGGCATGGTAGAGAGGGGAAGAACACATCAGCCACCTCCCAGGCCTCAGGAGGCACCAGGGAGGGGTAGGAGGGTCCACTGTGGAACTTCCACCACAAGACGCCAAGGAAATGTTTGATCAAAAACCTTTGACCGTCCTGGAATCCCAATCTTTCTTTGTTTTGCTAACATTTAGGGAAGTGACTAAAAAATCAGATCTGTTTAAAAGTAAAATAATGCACTAGTTCAAGGGGTGAGGAGTTTGCACTGGCCCTCCAGCCTTCACTGAGGGGCTTGGGCTTCCCAGGTGGAGCTAGAGCTGCTTGGAGGAGGTGGCTCTGCCTCAGGTGAGCAGCCCGAACCCAACAGGACTGATGTCCTTGTAAGAAAAGGCAGGGGGACTTCCCTGGTGGTCCGGTGGCTAAGACTGAAGTGAAGTGAAAGTCGCTCAGTCATGTCCGATTCTTTGCAACCCCATGGACTCTATAGTCATGGAATTCTCCAGGTCAGAATACTGGAGTGGGTAGCCTATCCCTTCCCCAGCAGATCTGCCTGACCCAGGAATCAAACCGGGGTCGCCTGCATTGCAGGCAGATTCTTTACCAGCTGAGTCACAAGGGAAGCCCAAGAATACTGGAGTGGGTAGCCTATCCCTTCCCCAGCAGATTTTCTCAACCCAGGAATCAAACCAGGGTCTCCTACATTGCAGGCGGATTCTTTACCAACTGAGCTATGAGGGAAGCTGTGGCTAAGACTTCACTCTCCCAATACAGGGGGCCTGGGTTCTATGCCTGGTTGGGGATCTAGACCCCACATGCCACAACTAAGAGTTCACATGCCACAGCAAAAATCAAAGCTCCTAAGATGTACCACAACTAAGACTTGGTGCAACCAAATAAATAGAATTAAAAAAAAGATTATTAAAAAACAAAATAAAGGCAGATTATAAAAGCTGAAGAAAGAGAAGAGCAAGGGACTCCAGCGGGGAGGAACACACAGAGGAAAAGTCATGTGAGAATGCAGGGGGAAGGCGGCCATCTGCAAGACAAGAAGCGAGGCCTCAGGAGAAACCAAACCTACTGATACCTCGATCTTGGACTTCCGGCCTGCAGAACTGGGAGAAAATACATATCTGTTAAGCCACCCAGTTTACCATACTTTATTATGGAAGCTCTAGCAAATTAATAAAGATGGGATTATAGGAGTCTCTTAAATTTCTCTTCCAATTTCACTATTTCCTAAGTGAAATCAGAAGCAATATCACCTCCTGGAAGTGAGGATGGAGATGTTGGAGCTTGAAGGACAGAAGTGAAAAGCCATCATCCAGGATTGTGGGAGAACGGAGGGACCAGGGAACACAGCTGGGTTCAGGAAGCACTGAGGGCTCACCTAGATTAAAACAACACAGATCAGACTGCTTATCATCTGTCTCCTCCTCCACGTCCAGCGGTAGAGATGGGTAGCTGAGGTGGGAGGTGGGACAGGTGCGGAGTTGAGGAAATGTTGAATTCCACCAGGGCTGCAGTTTTGTGAGGAGCATGAGGCGAGAGAAGGGTGAGGATGTCAACGCGTGTGAGGGAATCCATATGTTATCATGTGTACTTGGGAGCTATTATCGTGAGTGGCTGTGGAATTTCAGTTGGATAAAGAGGCAATAGAGCAGAAGAGGACAGTTGTGATGGGATTACTGATTTGAGGTCCTGATCCAGTGGAGGAGTGGCGGGAACTGGGGTTCTGGAAGAAATAAGCAGAGCTGAGAAGTTAGGAGGTGGTTGAAGAAGAGGTGGTAGAGGCTTTGCAGGTCTTAATAATGGGAAGGTCCAGCATCTGCGAGGGAGAAGGGAGCAAGGAACGAAAGAACAGGATGTTGAAAGAACCAACTCTGGGGACTTCAGTGGTGGTCCAGTGGTCAAGAGTCAGCCTGCCAATGCAGGGGACACGGGTTCAACCCCTGGTCCGGGAAGATTCCACATGCCAAGGGGACAAATAAGCCCGTGCATCACAGCTAGAGCCCATGCACCCTTGAGCCCACATTCTACAACTAGAGAAGCCACCATAAGGAGAAGCCAGAGCACTGTAGCTGGATAGTAGCCCCCATTAACAGCAACTAGAGAAAGTCTGCGTGCAACCAAAAATAAATAAAATAAATTTAATGTTTTTGTTTAAAAGAACCAACTCTGTGGATACTGAAATCACCAAGAACTGTAGTCAAGGAAGTTGAGAGGGTGGCAGAGAGGCAGGTGCTTGGTCTCGAAGAAGCAAGGGGAGTGACCCTGGCTGCACCGTGTGTGGTCTGAGGACATGAGTTTCAACCCTGGGGGTCTAAGGTCAGCAAATCTTGTAGGTGACCCTGATGGATACAGCCCAGGGGTCAGAAAGCTCAGAGGTGACAGAACAGAGTCACACAGCTGCCGCCAAAGCTTGCTGCGGCCCCACACGTGGACACATCCACTACTCATCCAGATTTTTGCTGAGTTCCTCCTTCACCAGCGCCTCCTGAGGGCCCAGGATGTGCCCTGCCCAGCACTGGATGCTCTGGGGCTCAGAGATGAAGATGGAGACTGCGCCCCAGAAGGGCATGGGAGATCCGGGACCACACTGCCTGGCTCCTCCCTGCCCAAGGGGCACGATCTTCCAGAGTTGAGCCCACCCCAGCCCAGAGGGCAAAGCAGAAGCAGATCCCTGGCCAACCCCCCCACCACACACACACATACACACACACACATATAATGCATTCAAGCAGTCTAAAAAGAGAAGTCTGTGTAGATGTTGTGCTTGAAATTATCCCCTCTGATTTTGGGGAGGATACAATTGCTCTTACAATAAAGAGTGATTTTCTCCCCACGCTAGGGTTTTGATTATGTGAGTGTATCGTGAACTTCACTCAAACACCCAACAAAAGCTTCATTTGACTGAAAAACAAGAAGGGCTGTCAGCGTGGTGACAAATTACAACCATGAGTCAGGCCGATGAGAAGAAACCTACTCCCTTCCCCTCACCTTCCGGACCACCTTGTGGGGTTCTAGGAAGCTCTTGAAAATAGTTCAGGCCTCCTGTCAGGCTTCTAGATGTGACGATTTCAGAGGAGAAGCAGTACCTCTGAGCCAGAAAAGCCCAAGACCACAGCCCAGTCCCCAAGCCACTGGGCGTCCTCTTTTCTGCATCTTTTCTGCCATCCGGAGACCCTGGCAGGAGCCTTTCTGCCATCCTGCCCCAATCCACTCCCACATACACATTCACACACACATAGCACACCCACTCACACAATTTACTTCGTAATTACCATCAGGGAGGTAAGTGAACCCAGAGGGAGAGCTGGAAGGGCGGAGATTTCCCCCTCAACCCCCAAGTCACCGAAAGGCAACCTCCAACCCAGAGAGTGGAAATACTCAGCTGAATGGGGCCAAGATACTTGAAAACTGTTTAGTGACAATACATAGTGGTCTGAGTATATAGCCTTGGGTCACCAGGCTTGAGAAGTTTGGTGCTTTTTCTCCTTCTTTCTTTTTTTTGCTACAAAGTATCTGAAGCAACTGGTCAGACTCTTCATTTGACAGCCGTGAATGTGGCCCTCGGAGAAATGAAATGATTCGCCAAGTGGCGTGGCCAGGACTTGACCCAGGTCCAACTGACTTCCAAACTCCCGAAGCAGTGCTCTTGCTCGTCCTGAGCAGTGACCACACATTACTTGGGTGCATGTCTACATACATGTGTGTGCGTACTTCGCTCCTCCTAGCTGGACTCTGGGCCAGCTTGGCGGAGACCCCCACAGCCCCTAACTGCAGAATGAGGAGCTGACGCCCGGCTGGGTTCTGTGTCACACAGGGCATGGGGAACTCTCCAGAGCCCAGGCCTCACGGCGTCAGGTATCCTGTGAGCTGTAGTCAGGCTCTTGCTGGGGTGGCAGTTGCGTGAACAGTGGTCAGCCACTGGCCAAAGGACTCCCCCAGTTCCAAAGCTTCAGAAGAACTTCCACTGAATTCTGTCCTTGGATTTAGCCAGCATTATCTATGAGAGGAGACAGAGGGCTCATCATCAAGCTCTTCATAATGGCTGTAGATGTGACAGAGGTTTGGAGGAGGTCGTCTTTTGCATGGCAGCCTCTACCCCAGTAAGATGCCTCCTGCAAGCCAGCGACAGGCCCTCTGAGGGCCCTGGCCATCTCCTGCTGTCTTGGGCCCCAGGACTCATAGAAAGGTGAGGACAAGCAAGATAGTTTGAAAGCAGGATTTTGAGGCATCCGTGATGGAGCTGATGTGGGAGCAAAGAAGAGATAGTGTCCAACTTGGTGGTGATAGAATTGGAACCCCTGAAGTTCCTAGCTCAGGGCTGCTGTACAGTGGTGAGAGAAAGACTGTGAGGACGCTTTCTTACCACACAGGGCCTGGGAACAGAGTTTAGCTGAAATTAATTAAGGATTTGCCTCCCTCTTTGCTTTCAGGGAACGCCCTCCCCAAACCATGCAATCACTCAATCCGGAAGGCGGGGAGTTATTCTCGGTTCATCCACCACTCCCCCATCCACATCCCAGCAGGACCCTCTTCTCCATCCCCATTGGTCCAAAGTACACTCGGCTCCTTCATTCCAGCAACGACTTCCTAGCTGGTTCCCCATGATCTGTCTGTCATGTCACTAGCGGAGATCACATTCTATGAGGCAAACCATGTCATGCCATTCTTAGGCTTAAACCCTTTGCAGCATCTTAATCAAATACTATCGGCCATGCCTTGGCACTTGCTTCTCTCCCCCTGGGAATGCTCTTGCCTCTTCTTGTCACCTGAAAATGGCCAGTTATCCTTTTCAGAAGCTGGCAGTATCTCACGGGCAAAGGATAGAGCAAGATATCTAAACTCCAGACTCACAGTTGTGTCTCTGGTGCCACAGCCCCACTCAGATGACTCTTGGGCACTTCCGACTTGATGTTGTCCAAAGCCAGATCCTACACCCTACCCAAGCCTGGCCCTCCTCCAGGTAAATAGCACTCCCATCTAGGGAGTCAGACGAGAAAACTCATTCCTCGTTTCTTCCTTCACATCCCTATATCCAGTCCAGCTTTCCCATTTCCCATTTGCCCACTTCTCCTCATCTCCGATGCCCCCAGGATCTGAGGCAGCATCTCTAGCCTGGTACTAAGGTGGCTTCTGACCTGTCCCCCTGCTTCCACTCACCTCTGTTCTCACCTGTCATCCACACACCAACCAAAGATACTTTTCTTTATTTACAGTTTTAATTTTATGTCTCTTTTGAAAAGGTCCATATGTGTATGGATCGAAATTCAAATGGCGATAAGGATCTGGCATCCAGTTTACATAATGACCTCTATCAACAAAAAGACCTAATTTTAAGATGGGCAAAGAACTTGAATTGACATTTCTCCAAAGAAGATATCTGAATGATCAATTAGTACATGAAAACATGATCATTGTCATGAAATTAGGTGACATTAAGGAAATGCAAATCAATGCAAATCAAAATTAGGTAACATTCAGTTCAGTTCAGTTGCTCAGTCATGTCCGACTCTTTGCGACCCCATGAATCGCAGCACGCCAGGCCTCCCTGTCCATCACCAACTCCTGGAGTTTACTCAGACTCATGCCCATCGAGTCGGTGATGCCATCCAGCCATCTCATCCTCTGTCATCCCCCTCTCCTCCTGCCCCGAATCCCTCCCAGCATCAGGGTCTTTTCCAATGAGTCAACTCTTCACATGAGGTGGCCAAAGTATTGGACTTTCAGCATCAGCATCAGTCCTTCCAATGAACACCCATGACTGATCTGCTTTAGGATGGACTGGTAGGATCTCCTTGCAGTCCAAGGGACTCTCAAGAGTCTTCTCCAACACCATAGTTCAAAAGCATCAATTTTTCAGCGCTCAGCTTTCTTCACAGTCCAACTCTCACATCCATACATGACCACTGGAAAAACCATAGCCTTGACTAGACGGACTTTGTTGGCAAAGTAATGTCTCTGCTTTTTAATATGCTACCTAGGTTAGTCATAACTTTCCTTCCAAGGAGTAAGCGTCTTTTAATTTCATGGCTGCAGTCACCATCTGCAGTGATAACATTAAGGAAATGCAAATCAGTGCAAATCAAAATGCAAATCAAAAGGACAATGAGATACCACCTCCCGCCAGTAGGAGCATACTATCAAAAAAAGAAAGTAGCAAGTGTTGGCAAGGATGTGGGAAAATTGGAACCCTTGTGCACTGCTGTTGGGAATGTAAAATGGTGCACCTGCTAAGGAAAATGATTTAGCATTTCCTCAAAAAGTTGAACATAAAATTATCATGTGTGTGTGCTCAGTTGCTCAGTCATGTCCAACTTTTCCCATGGACTGTAGCCCACCAGGCTCCTCTGTCCATGGAATTTTTCAGGCAAGAATACTGGAGCAGGTTGCCATTGCCTTCTCCAGGGAGTCTTCCCAACCCAGAGATCAAAACTGTATCTCCTTTTTCTTAATTTATTCATTTTTAATTGAAGGATACTTGCTTTACAAGAGTGCTGGTTCCTGCTATACATCAATATGAATCAGCCATAGGTATACATATGTCTCCTTCTTCTTGAACCTCCCTCACACCTCCCACTCCATCCCACTCCTCTAGGTTGTCACAGAGCACCTATTTGAGCTCCCTGAGTCAGACAGCAAATTCTCACTGGCTATCTATTTTACATATGGTAATGTATGTGTCTCCATGCTACTCTCTCCGTTCATCCCGCCCTCTCCTTCCCTCTCTGTGTCCACAAGTCCGTTCTCTATGTCTGTGTCTCCATTGCTGCTCTGCAAATAAGTTTATCAGTACCGTCTTTCTAGATTCCATATATATGCATTAATATACTTGTTTATTTTTCTCTTTCTGACTTACTTTACTCTGTTTAAAAGGCTCTAGAATCCACATCTCTTGTGTCTCCTGCATTGACAGGAGGATTCTTTACCACTAGGCCACCTGGGAAGCCCCTATACTATATGACGATGATGAAAATGTTAGTCACTCAGTGGTGTCTGACTCTTTGTGACCCCATGGACTATAGCCCACCAGGTTCCTCTGTCCATGGGATTCTCCAGGCAAGAATACAGGAATGGGTTGCCATTCCCTTCTCCAACCCAGATGGAACCCAGGGATTCCTGACCCAGGATGGAACCCAGGTTTCCCACTTTACTACATATGACCCACAATTCTACTCCTAGGTTTTGTACCCCAAAAAACTGAAAATTCAATTCAAGCAAACACATGTTCATGCATGTTTATAGCAATACTAACCACAATAGCCAAAAGGTGGCAAGAATCCAAATGTCCATCAACAGGTGAATGGATAAACAAATTGTGGCATATCCATATGATGGAATATTACTCAGCCATAGAAAGGGGTGAAGTATTGACACATGCTACAACATAGATGAACCTCGGAAACATTACACTGAGTAAAAGAAGCCAGGCATCAAGGGTCATGTACTGTATGATTCCATTTATGTGAAATATCCAAAATAGGTAAATCTATAGAGATGGGAAGCAGATTGGTGGTTATCAGGGGCTGGTGGGGTGGGGGGAGTGGTGAGGATAGAGGGAGAAGAGGAAGGGGGAGCAACTGCTTAACAGGTGAAGGGTTTCCCTTCGGCCTGATGACACATTTTGGAACAAGATAGAGGTGGTGGTTGCACAACATTGTGAATACACTATGTGCCACTGAATTAAACATTAAAAAAGAAAATAATTCAAATGATGCGAAAGACTATGTGGTGAAAAGTCTGTGCAGTCCCACTCCTGTGCTCTGGCCATCAGGTCCTTCTCCCCAGGGATAACCAGTGTTGCACAGTTCTTTACCTCCTTCTTGAATATTCCACACATATAAATCCATGGTAGCCATGAATCCATGCACAGCTCAGACCCATCACCCCTACTGTGTGTGTGTGGCGGGGGGGGTCAGCCTCGAGATGCTGCGCTTGAGGGTGAACCCTCCCCATTGCTCCCCGTCAATGATGCAGCCAGCGGGGCTCCGGCCTGACACACACTCCAGTAATTTGGTCTTTGCTCCGCAGCTGTGACTTTCTCAGAGCTGCACCTCCTTCCTTCCCCCTCTTCCTTCACAAGCGTCAGATCCCTGCCCTGGGATCTGAAAGCTCTTCCCACCTCACTCCTGCTTTTTCTCCCCTTTATCCTCCAACATGGTTTCCCTCAACAAACCTCCTGCACTTGTAATTCCATTTTGGTTTCTTCTTCCTGGAGGACCCAAACTCACAGAAACACATCCTTTTCTTGCACAAATAACGTCCATGTACACTGGGACTTCCCTAGCAGTCTGGAGGTTAAGACTGCATGGCAGGGGGAACCAAAATCCTTGTCGTTCATTGCCATTAAACACTGTTTCCTTCAGACCATTTACCACAACCAGTAATTGCTTGTATGTTTACTGTTCTTCTCCACTAGATTTTAAGTGTTGCAGTGTCTGGCTCATGTTACTAAGAACTCATTGAAAGAATGTTTGAATAAATAACTAAATACCCCTCCCTGGACTCCAATGACCCGAGTTTCCTCATATTCTTTCACACTGCACGTTGTGCTCCCAAAGCTGGAAGGCTCCTCACCTCCCAGGAGGCTACATTTCCCAGGTGTTGTCAGCCAGCGAATATCTTTCTCTGGGATCCTTCTGAAGCCAAAATATGACTCACACCTTGGTCACAGGTCCACAGAAGATTAGAAGCCCCACTGAAGACTTTTGGCAGTTGCTAAAGCAGACCTTAGCCTGAAACTTGCTGTCTCAGAAAAAGAGATAGTCATGTGGCCTCCTAAGATTTTTCAAATGAATTCACTGCGTTGTCCAGTTTTAAACCAAGAGTCAAAGCAAGATGCAAACTTAGGAAATCTAAGGTGACACTTCACGTGGGAAACAGAAAGCATGTGAGTTCATGGAACAACTTTTTTATAGACTGGGTTTTATTCTCCCTGCCTTTCCCACCAGACTCATGTGTTGACCCCCGCCCCCCGTACCTCATAACGTGACCAGATTTGAGGAGTCCTTGCAGAATTAAGTTAAAATGAAGTTATACTGACATAAGGTGGGCCCTAATCCAAGATGACTCCAGTCTTTATAAAAAGGAGAAATTTGGACACAGATGTACACAGGAAGAATGCTTGTGAAGATAAAGTCAGGGGAACCCAAAGGACAGCCAGCAAGCCAGTAGAAGCTGGAGGAAAACACGACCCTCAGAAAGAGCTCACCCCACTGACACCTTAATCATGAAACTCTAGCCTCCAGAAGAGTGAGACTATCAATCTCTGTGAAGTCACGTAGTATGTGATCCTTAGTTATGGCAGCCCTCTTATAAACCAGCAATCGTGTTAAGCTGACTTGGACTGCTGAATTCTCATGCCAAATTAAATGTGCCTCTTCTAACTTCTACATAACTCCAATCACAACTTTTTCCTTGTTTGAGGAGTAGAAAGAACACAAGGCTTGGAACAGTAGGTTCTGGGTGCCTGCCCTCCTTTCTGGGTCTAGTAGGCAGTCAGGTGAGAGAGTGGACCCGGGATCTCTCGATTCCTGCCCAGATCAATGTTCTTTGGGTCTGTCATTCCCACACTGTTTCCCACTCTGGGCATACTACCAAAACAGTCTCTGCAAGGCTTTCGGAGGCCAGGGCCAGAAAGGTCTCAACCAGCAACTCAGACGACAGAGCTAGGACAGTGGAGACCTTGTATTTGGACCTGGTAATAATACAAGTCCTCTGTGTTTTCACGTTCTGTCCTTTTCCGCTAACAGATCTGCCCCAGCTTTTCCATTTGCATGTGTGCAATTCAGTCTTAAACCATCTCAAGGTGGCTCTGTGTCCCTGTATCACAAGGAAGGGCTTCCCAGGTGGTGGTAGTGGTGAAGAACCTGCCTGCCAGTGCAGGAGACTTGAGAGACGTGGGTTCAATCCCTGGGTTGGGATCCCAGATCCCCTGGAGAAGGAAATGGCAACCTGCTCCAGTATTCTTGCCTGGGAAATCCTATGGACAAAGGAGCCTGGCAGGCTACAGTACTTGGGGTTGCAAAGAGTCAGACTCAACTGAGCACACACACACATTATAAGGAAGGACTGACTCCGTGTTGGATTTGTTCCTTTTATTTTAACCTTTGCTTTCTCTTGCCTTTGTTCACTAAATGGATACTGTCCATACATAATGGGCTGCCTTGGGGAACCTCACCTCTCTGCCTAAATGTTAAACCAAAATGCCTTTGTTCAGGATTCTCTCTACCTCTGGATGGCTATAGTAAGGAAGAAATTAACCCTTTTCTTCCCTGAGGCTGGCCATTCCAGGAGATATTTGCAAGATTAATGGTCTTTTTACTTTACTTCCTCACCTCACCCCCATCTGTTCTATAAAAGATCCTGGCATCCAGACTTCAATAAGATTTTGAGACATTAGTCTGCCATCTTCTTGGTCAGCCAGCTTATTCCGTGCCTCAACATCTCATCTATAAACTTATCAGCCCATTGTGTGGCGAGCAGAGTGAACTTGGACTCGTTAACACCTGGAGATCTCACTTGGGGATATTATTCTTAGGAGTTATTTGCAGAAATGTGAAGGCATTTTTAGTCATCACCAAGGTATGGGAGAAGTGTTATCAGATTCATGGGCAAGGACTAGTGGTGCTCAGGATCCTATAGTGTGCATGGAAGTTCTGAGAAATACAAAAATTCTCCCACCCAAATTCCAATATATAGTGTGCATGGAAGTTCTGAGAAATACAAAAATTCTCCCACCCAAATTCCAATAATGACCCTGCTGAGAAACACTTATAAGTGGTGTGGAGAAAAGAATATGAACCTTGGTATCAGATGATGTTCCCATTACCTATCACCATGTAACAAATCACTCCCCAAATTTAATCATTTCAAATTAAACTCATTATTCTCTCTCACAGTTCTGTGGGTTGACATGACCTACCCAGGTGGGTAGGGCCACTTAGGATTTCTTTTGTGCTTGTGGTCACATAGTTACTGGGGCCGGAGTTAGCTGAAGGCTTACCTGGGCTGGATGTCCAAGATGGCAGCTCACTCACAAGGTCGGCAGTTGATGATGTTGGTTAATCAGAGATGCAGACAAAGGTGCCTGCATGACTTTTACACATGGTTTAGGCTTCACCCAGGATGGCGGCTGCTTTTCAAGGGCGATGTTCCAGAAGAGATGTCTCATAAGAGCAAAGAAAAGCTTCAAGTCTTAGGACCTTGGAAGCCACCCAGCATCACTCACACTCTTTTATGTTGATCACAGCTGTCACCAAACCTTCCCAGGTTCAACTAAGTGGAGAAAGAGACTTCATCTTTTGATGGAGTAGTGGAAGAAGACCATGAGGAATTAGTCCATCACAGAAAATAAAATCTACCACAGAGGACTTGGCTCTACCACTCACTATATCAAAGGCTTCTATTAAATTCTGACTCTCTCTGAGTTTGGGTATTTTCCTTGAAAACAGGTACCATGTTACTTAAATTGCTAGGGTGCCTTGAAAACCTATGGCAACCATTGCTAATTGTTCAGTTCAGTTCAGTCGCTCAGTCGTGTCTGACTCTTTGTGACCCCATGGACTGCGGCACGCCAGGCTTCCCTGTCCATCACCAGCTCCCGGAGCCTGCTCAAACTCATGTCCATCAAGTCAGTGATGCCATCCAATCATCTCACCCGCTGTTAGTTGTTACTGTTGGTGTTTTCCTTAAATAGTCTGGAACTGGGACTTCTACTAGCAGGAATGTGTTCAATCGCTCAGTCGTGTCTGACTCTTTGTGACCTCATGGACTGTAGCCCACCAGGCTCCTCAGTCCATGGGATTTCCCATGCAAGAATACTGGAGTGGGTAACTATTTCTTCCTCCAAGGGATCTTCCTGACCCAGAGATCAAACCTGCATCTCCTGCATTGCAGACGGATACTTTACCTCTGAGCCATACGGGAAGCCCCTTAGCAGGAAAGGCAGTCTCATTCCAGAAATTCTCCTAATGCTATGTATGTGTCTCCCACATTGACTTTGCTGGCAGAAGGATTTGAAAAGCACCCTCAGTGATGTTGGGGGAGGTAAGGGCAACATTTGACCAATGCAGATTCAATCTTTTTTTTTTTTTTACTGGATTTTTAATTAATTTTTGTTTATATTTAATTGAAATATATCATCTGTGTGAGTACTTTGACCGCCTTCCTACCTTATCTTCCTTCTGTTCCTCAGAGGTAACCATTTGCAACATTCATAGATGCTGCTTCTTCTTCCTTTCCACCTCCTCCTCCTCCTCTTCCTTCTTCTTTTTTTTTTTTTTTGTATTTACATTCATATTTTTAGATAATTGGCATATGTAGCTCTCTCTCAAGTCATTTATATTAAATATTTTACACTTCAGTAAGTGAATATTTCAGATCATGCCTCCTCCCATTCTTGTGCTTTGTATCCTTCCAATGTAATTGTTTATCAATTTTGGGTTAAATCCACACAGGGTATTTTCATCATTATGATTATGTACAATAAACATTGTTCACTACTGAGCCAAGCAGTGAATCGAGATTACATTTCTTTTTCTCAATATTTCCTTCTTCCTGGAGTTGGTCATTCCTTCCTATTTTGCATTTGCTTTGTTTTCTATAAACACCTAAGTCTTTTCATATTTCCAACAACTCTGCAAGCCAAATTATTCAGATTTTTTTTTCTTAAACATCTCAAACCTGTTGATAATCATAACTTCCTGGAGGAATTCTTCCTGGAGTCCTGGAAGCTCTGCTCTAACCTGGACCAGTTGGTTCCTAGGCCTACCTTTTATCTGGCCTCCTGGGACTGCCCTTTACTCGTACCACGGAAATTCTCTTTTCCCCTGTCCTTCATGGGATCAGAATGCTTCCTTTCTCTTGTTTACTCCCTCATGATGGTGGAGCATCCTCCAGTGGTTTCCCAAGAAAGGATATAATTGATAGAATTTTTTCTTTTGTATTTTGAATGTTTAAAAATATCTTTATTTTACCCTCATACTTGATTGATAGCATAGGTAGGAATAGAAATTTAGGCTGAAAATCAGTTCCTTTTGGAATAGTGAAAGCATTTTTCCAATGTCTTCTAATTTCCAATGTTGCTACTAAGAAGTCCAGTGCCATTCTGATTCTTGATCCTTTATATGCAAACTTTATAGTTTTCTCTTTGAAAATTCTAAAGGGCTCCTTTTTACTCTTAGAGTTCTATAATATCTCAATAATGTATCTTGGTCTGGGTCCATTTTCAACTATTGTGCTGGATATTTTCACCAAGAATTTTGTCCTTTGGTTCAAGGGTATCTTCATATTATTTCTTTGATAATTTCCCTAGCATTATTTTCCTCTGTTTTCTCTAAAACTACTTACTGGGTGAGGAATCTCCTGAATTACACCTCTGATTTTCTTATCTTTTATTCTCCTCTTGTCTTTCTCTCTCTTTGCTATCAGGGAAATTTCCTTAACTATATCTTCCAACACTGCTACAGAATTTTTGAAATTTTTGGTTAGTTTTTTGATTCCCAAGACTTCTTTTTTGCTCTGCTTGTTCCTTTTTCTTCACATCCTACAATTACAGTGTCTTCTCTTACAGCTCTAAAGACACCAGATAGAATTTACTTTCAGTGTCTGCCACTCATTCTTTGTTTCTGCTTTCTTCATAGATGCTTTTGTTTTCCTGCTTGATTATTTTACTCTCTGTCATGTCAGATGCTTTCCTCAGCTGGGATCCTTGACTGCCACTCAAGGATGAGACCCTAAAGAGCTGACTAGAAGTTCGATAAACGCAAATGGGATTTATTCCAGGAAGATCAGGTCGACAATGGGCTTTTTCACCAAGAGCCTCCAAATGTCAGTACGTGTAGGTCTTTTTCCTGGTGTGGGTCAGTTTCTGCAGAAAAGAATCTTTCCATCTCCTGGTCTGTTATTCTGAAGCTAGGTTGGGGAGGAGGCAGGCAGAGGGACTCACTTAGAGTGCAGACTTTCACCCCACTCTGCCTCCCTATGTATCTGATGTCACAAAGTCTCTCCGGTTTAGTTTTTCTAGAAAATAAACTTCCTGGGATTTCCCTGGCAGCCCAATGGTTGGGACTCTGTGCTTCCCCTCCAGGCAGCATGGGTTCAATCCCTGGTCGGGAAACTAAGATTCCACGAGCTGTGCAGTATGTACCCCCGCCCCAAATAATAATAATAATAAAGAAAAAATAAAGAAAATAAACCTCCTCTCTCCTGCAAAACATGGAGTCAGAGTTGGGGCCTGCAAAAGTCTGTGTGCCTCTTACAAGTACTTCTAAAGAACCCCTCTGTCTTCAGTCCCCACATATTTCCTTTCACAGCACCCAGTGCCCCAATTCTCGAGGCTCACCAAGGTTCCAGGGGCCATAGCTTTCACTCAGGTGTATGCCACCCTGTCCCTAGCACTCAACTTGGACTTTCCTTCCTGCTGATCCCTTCACCTTTCCACTGTCTTCATGTACTGCAGTTCAGGGTTACTTATGTCTCCAACACCTAAGAGACTTCAGAGGAAGGGGTAGAAAATGCTTTATCCATTATCTTAAAACTCATGATCTCAGCAGCCTTTAAATTAACGTTGGCCTTTTGTCTTACCTTCAAATCAACAAATAAAAGTGGACCATCTCAAAGGGCTCAGAACACTGTCGTGATAACAGCAACAACAATAACCACCGTTAGCACCTACTATGTGCCAAACACATTGCATAAATTAATCCTCACCACAACCTACCAGATAGGTACTGTTACCCCCATGTTACAGATGAGGAAACTGAGGCCCAGCAAGTTTCAATAACTTGTGCCAGTTCAACACCTTGATAAGTGGCAGGGTCGGGATTTGAACGCAGATCTGTCTGGCCCCAGATAGCCTCTAATCACCAAAGCCTCATAAACTGACCTCAAGTCACACAGGTGGGTCTCAAATCTCGGGTAATCAGTCATGTCCAACACTCTATTATGCATCAGGGCTTAATAGGGAAGTTACCGTGCCTTCATTCATGGTGCACAGAAGCCCCCTGGGTATATACAGTCTCTTTGGTTATGCGTTTGTTCTCATCTTGCGTTAGTCTGAAGTGAGCCCTCCAGGTGAGCAGTTAGGACTTGAATGTGCAGTGTGCAGCCACAAGACAGGTTTAGAAGAATTCAGTTCAATAGGAAGACTAATGAGCCCAACCACCCTCCCCCTGCCCTGACTCCTGCTGATTCTGGAGCTGGAGCAGGCGTAGCCATGGTGATGGTGGCAGTCTGCTGACAGCCAGCCCAGGGAGAAGGAGGGTGGGGGCGAGGGGAGAGGGAAACCAGGGAGAGGCATCCTGCCGGGGATGGGACCCAAGGGTTCTCTGCAGAGGCTTCTGGGGGGAGGGCCACGGGGGAGGGGCTGCTCCCCCCCCCACCCCCAACTCGGAGAGGCTGGGCTTCTGCCAAGCGCCCACCTGCTTTTCCAGCCTCCCCAGCACTCACGTTCTCACCTCTTCCCCTGACTCACCACGCAGGTGGGTGACTCACAGCACCTGCCGTGTAACCAGGGCAGAGGCGGCCACGGAAGCCTCCTGCTAGGATGTTCGGGGGATGGGGGGGGGGGGCGTGCAGAATCTGGAGAAGGCAGACCTGGGGGGGCCTGAGCTGCACGCGGAGGGGGTTGAGAAGGTGGTGCTGAGAGCGCTCTCTCCAACCATCTGTCCCTGCCCTGCCCCCAGCTCCACCATTTCCTCGTTCACTTTCCTGCTTGACAGCTGTGCCTGGAGATGTCCGTACGCATCTATGCTGCTTGACGGGGAGGGTGGAGAGGCTCTGGGCCCCTCCGGGTGCCCCTATATACATCCAGTGTTCCCCGAATGTCACTCCCAGCCCCATCCCTTTGAAGACTTCCCTGGGTTCTGAGCATCAAGGCTCTGAAAGTGTCTGTGCTCTGCCCTGCCCTTCCCCTCCAGCCCCGCCTCCTTCCTGGGTCCCCTCACTCACCTGTCCATGCTCTGCTGTCTTCCCATTGGGCCCTTGCATAATCCCTGCTCTCCACCTGGGCTGCCCCCACCCCCCTCCTCACCTTTTACCCCTCCAAAATACCTGCTCAAGCATCACCTCCTCTGGAATGCTCATCTCGGCCTCCCGGATCAATCCCTTCACCCTGACACCCCCGTGAACCTTTTTTTTGCAGCCTTCATCACAGCTGTTGTGTCTAGTAGCCATGTCACTCTCCCCGCAATGGGACTCGGAAACCTACAGGACCTCTGTTCCCACTGGATTCCCAAACACCTTGCTCAGTGTTTGGCAGATGGTCCCCAACTCAACAGGAAGGAAGGAAGAGAGGGAGGGAAGGAGGAAGGAAGGAAGAGCAGGAGGGAGAGAGGGACAAAGGGACCCATTAATTTGTTCTGACTGGCCAGGCAGCCGATGCAGCTCGCTGCCCTGTGCCTGCCCCAGCTGGGAGGCAGAAACCAACCTGACCTTGATGATGATGAAAACACCATGTGTATTTGGGGCTTTGGGCTCTTTAACTAAGCGATCATTTGTCTTACTCTCAAAAATGTTATTTCTTGAAGGTGGGAACGGCTAATACTTCTCGCTTGAAAGGAAGTATTCCTTGGGTACCCTGCCTCCGGCGGGGGTGGCTAGGACCTGCCATCTGGCTTACCTTTCAGAGCGTTTGCTCTCTTTCCCACACCTACCAGTCCTGCTTCCCATGTGCCCCGAGCTGTAGGATTTCCTGGGGAGTGTGTGCCCCTAAAAGCCACCATCAAGGAAGAGGTTTATGAGAAAGGCAGGGACCAACTTTGGAGTCAGCTTCCCTAAACATGGATGGCTGAGCTCCTGGCATTGGCTGGGGGGTGGAAGGGCTTGGGTGGGGAGGGGGGCAGAGGGAAGCGGGGAAAGGAGGGCAATGGAGAAGAAGGAAAGTTTAAGATGTCCTTCCCTGAAGAGGGTGGAGAAGCTGGTTCCTGCTCAGCCTTGCCATTCTAGCCGGGTGCTTGCAAAGGGCTCTGGGGAGTGAGTCACCTCCGATAAACCCAGGCAGGAGGGATTTTGATAAGATAGAAGGAAGGGTGTTTACACAGGGCCCTTCAATACCGGGCGGGTTCACTGGTGTAGAGGCCAAAGAACATCCTTTGGAAAAGTAGACGAAGTCACTCAGGAACCAGAGAGAAGGCAGAGTAACCGACTGCCTCCAGCTTCCATTTTTCTGAGCTTATTTTTAAAGGGCTCTGAGTCAGCCCCACTAGAGAAAAATGTCTTGACGTATAATGCAAATCAAAGGCACTCTTTGGCTGGATGACTCTGAGTAAATCATTTTACTTCTCTACTTGAGAACCTGCCTTGAAGCCAGTTCAGATGATTGATCGAGGTCCTTTCACTCTAATAAATATTTATGGAATTCATTAATGCCTCCTCTACCATAAACTTGAGTTTGAGTTTTTGTTCTAGCATTGGCTGACTTTCCACCTCTATGAAACAAAGCTGGTGCATCAGGTTTGGTTGTTGTGTGGGTCTCCAGCCCAACGCCCAGTTCCTGGAAGCTGGCTAGATGTTCATCCCTGCCCCCCCACCCCGTTCCCTCACTGTCCCTCATCTTCCAAAGAGTATGAGATGGCTGTTGTGCGTATTTAGAGACTGATACATTGCCTTTTGATGTTGTTAAAGCACTGCACTCATTATGACAGCAAATTTCCACAGGACTGGAAAAGGGTCGTTTTCATTCCAATCCCAAAGAAAAACAATGTCAAAGAATGTTCAAATTACCATACAATTGCACTTATTTCATATGCCAGCAAGATTTTGCTCAAAATCTTTCAAACTAGGCTTCGGCAGTACATGAACCAATTTCCAGATGTACAAGCTAGATTTAGAAAAGGCAGAGGAACCAGAGATCAAATTGCCAACATCCATTGGGTCATAGAAAAAGCAAGGGAATTTTCAAAAAAAATATCTACTTCTGCTTCATTGACCTTGCTAAAGCCTTTGACTATGTGGATCACAGCAAACTGTGGAATATTCTTAAAGGGATTGGACCACTTTACCTGCCTCCTGAGAAACCTGTATGCAGGACAAGAAGCAACAGGTAAAACCTGACATGGAACAATGGACTGGTTCAAAATTGGGAAAGGAGTGCTTCAAGGCTGTATATTGTCACCTGCTTACTTAATTTATATGCAGAGTACATTATGCAAAATGCTGGGCTAGATGAATCACAAGCTGGAATCAAGATTGCTGGGAGAAATACCAACAACCTCAGATATACAGATGATACCACTTTAATGGCAAAAAGTGAAGAGGAACTAAGGAGCCTCTTGATGAAAGTGAAAGAAAAGAGTGAAAAACCTGGCTTAAAACTCAACATTCAAAAAACTAAGATTGTGGCATCTGGGCCTATCAGTTCAGTTCAGTCGCTCAGTCGTGTCCAACTCTTTGTGACCACATGAACCACAGCATGCCAGGCCTCCTTGTCCATCACCAACTCCGGGAGTTCACCCTATCACTTCATGGCAAATAAAGGGGGAAAATGTGGAAACAGTGTCAGATTTCATTTTCTTGGGCTCCGAAATCACTGCAGATGGTGACCATAGCCACGAAATTAAAAAAGGGTTGCTCCTTGAAAGAACAGCTATGTCAAACCTAAACAGTGTTTTAAAAAGCAGAGACATCACTTTGCCAGCAAAGGTCCATATAGTCAAAGCTATGGTTTTTCAAATAGTCATGTATGGATGTGAGAGTTGGACCATAAAGAAGGTTGAACACTGAAGAACTGACACTTTTGAAATGTGATGCTAGATAAGACTCTTGAGAGTCCCTTGGACAGCAAGGAGATCAAGCCAGTCAATCCTAAAGGAAACCAACCCTGAATATTCACTGGCAGGACTGATGCTGAAGTTGAAGCTCCAATAATTTGGCCAACTGATGCAAAGAGCTGACTCATTGAAAAAAACCCCTGAGGCTGGGAAAAATTGGGGGCAAGAGGAGAAGCAAGCAGCAGAGGATGAGATGGTTGGATGGTTTCACTCACTCAATGCACATGAGTTTGAGCAAACTCAGGGAGATAGTGATGGACAGAGAAGCCTGGCATACTGCAGTTCATGGGGTTGCAAAGAGTTGGACACAACTTAGCCACTGAACAGCAAGAACAATAATATCCTTCAGGTTTCCCAGGTGGCTCAGTGGTAAAGAATCCACCTGCCAATGCAGGAGATTCAGGTTCAGGAAGATCCCCTGGAGGAGGAAATGGCAACCCACTCCAGTACTCTTGCCTGGAGAATCCCATGGATTGAGGAGCCTGGTGGGCTATAGCCCATGGGGTCACAAAGAGCTGGTCATGACTTAGTGGCTGAGCACAGACATACATGCACATTGCCGTTCTGAAGAGAAACTCTGGGCTTATTAGGAATGATCTAGGAAGTCAAAGATTTCATTCTCTTTCCCTACAGGTCCTGGGCCCAGAGTGCTCAACCTCTGAGTCACAGAGGGCTTTCAGGTGAAACCCTGTTTCAGACAAATCTTCAAGAAGAGGCAGAGGGACTAGGGAGCCGGTGAGAGTAGAGGAAAGGGAAACAGAGTGAGGGTGGGAGTGCCCTGCTCACAGGTCAGCCCTACAGAGGATCACAAAGTCCAAAAACCCACAGTCAAGACTGAAAGGGCTCCTAGGAGTGACCTGGTCCCAAGAAGCATTCACAGAGGTGAGATGACCCATCCAGGGTCATCCAGAGAGCAGCTGGAGCTCAGACAAGAGCCCAGTACTTCTGCCAACCAGAAAGAGGTTGCCTTTAGACCTTCTTCATCCACTGGAAATTCTTCCTGAATCTTAGGGCACTGCTCATTCCCACCAAGGGTTAACAGAGAGTTGAGGTCTAAAGTCCAGTTGGTTGGAGCTAACTTTCTGAGCAGTCATTTCCTGTGAGCTTATGAGCTTACACACACACACACACTACAGCAAAATGTAATATTTGGTCAACAGTGAAGAATGTCTTAGCAATCATGAAAGGTCATTTCTAACTCATAATATTTGATTAGTTTATTTGTTTTTACTATTAGCCAAAGATAATAATTCATCCATCAACCTCTGGAGACTTAGCCAGTGTGTCAAAGGTCTCACTGAGTTGCCCATAGATGCTGTGATCAGAGGGATTCCCTGGTGGCTCAGATGGTAAAGAGTCTGCCCACAATGCAGGAGACCCGGGTTCGATCCCTGGGTCTGGAAGGTCCCCTGGAGAAGGAAATGACAACCCACTTCAGTATTCTTGCCTGGAAAATCCCATGGATGGAAGAGCCTGGCAGGCTACAGTCCATAGGGTCGCAAAGAGTCAGACACTATTGAGCAACTTCACTTTCACTTTCACTGTGATCACAAGGAATATTATGGTCACTCAGGTCCGAGCGTGTGGTAACCCAGACATCTGCACCCCTGCTTCCCTGCAAAGGCCCAGAGAGGGGCTATCTCTGGTGATGGACTAGCAGAGACAGGTGTAGTTATCCCAAGAATAGCCTGCCACAAGCCACTGCCCAGTTAAAACTGTGGAGGAAGCAGAGTCAGGCTGGGAGGAGTTCCGTTTTTTCATCAGAGACTAGGGAAGGACTTGTAAAGAGTTCTTCACCCCCTGGAGTGGAAGCAGGACCATCTGGGTTCTCCCAAGCCCATGTTTTTACATAAGTAAATATAAAAACTACTTTTGTTGGGTCCTGATGAATAGGATGTAGTCTCCATGGAAACAACCTCTAGGCCAGGGCAAGAGAAAGGTTGCCATTATCCCCTCCTAAGAGTAGCAACACTAACCTTGACTTCCAAGACCACAAGTGGTGCCCAGGGCAAGGGGTGGCAAGGAGATGAAGATCCGGAGGCGGTGGTGTGGGTGACCACCACTAGCAGGAGGGACGAGCTTCAGGTAGGTGGCACAGTCCAGCAGAAGTAACTGAGTGTCGAGAGTGACATTCCGTTGGAAAATGTACAAGTCTCCTTCCATGAAGACTGGGTAACCAACAGACCTCAGGGGAAATGGAGCAGGGCAGAGAGGCAGCAGGCATGGGCCAAACCGTAACCTTACAGGGACTCCTCGCAGAGTATACTGTGTCGGAGTTAAGAGCACAACCCAGGAGTAAGGCAGCCTGGGTTTGAATCCCAACTCCTCCACTTCCTCGATAGGTAACAGGCAGGTGTCCTAAACATTAGTTTTCTCAGCTGAGAAAAGTTGGGATAATAATACACATGCAATATTGTTGATGAAGTGACATCACACACATGAGGCAGTTTTAGTGTCTGGCACATTAGACTAAGTGATTGTATTATTTACCTATTGCTGTATAACAAATTACTTTCAGGCTTAGTGGCTTAAGACAACAAACATCATCTCCCAGCTTCTGCAGCTCAGGAACCTGGGCACAGCTTAGCTGGATCCACCTACCTCAAGGACGCTCGAGGGATGCCTTCAAGCAGTTGATCAGGATGTCCCTGAAAGCTTGACTGGACGTGGGAGGGGACCTTCCATGCAAGTCCGCTGCATGGTTGCTGGCAGACCTCAGCCCCTCACTACAACTCACAACATTGGCCGCTGGTTTCTTCAGGGCATACAATCTAAGAGAAAGGAAGAGCAGGAGAGAGGGCCCAAGAAAGAAGCCACAGTCCTTTTATAACTAATCTCAGAAAGGAACCCATGGTGGTTCAGCTGGTAAAGAATCCGCCTGCCTTCTTTCGATCCGAGTTCGATCCCTGGGTTGGGAAGATCTCCTGGAGAAGGGACAAGTTACCCACTCCAGTATTCTTGGGCTTCCCTGGTGCTCAGCTAGTAAAGAATCCGCCCGGCCCTGGAGAAGTGAAAGGCTACCCACTCCAGTGCTCTGGCCTGGAGAATTCCATGGGGTTGCAAAGAGTTGGACACGACTGAGAGACTTTCACATTCTATGCATTAGAGGTGAGTCAGTAAATCCAGCCCACATTCCAGGAGAGAGAGTACACAGAGTGTAAAGATTCGGAGGCGGGAATCATTGGGGGCCATTTGAGAGAATGCTTACCAGAGCATCGTCAATGTTACCTGTTTTTATTATTCCTTTTATGTATTTTATTCCCCACATTATTTTCAATTAATGCCACTATAGGTTTCCAGTTCTGTCTTTTACTGCTCTGTTCTTACTGCCAGGAATGCCTTCTTCAAAATACTTATTTATTTACAAAGTATTTGAATTTTTCATTGAGTTATACATTGAGATTAACAATATTATATCAGTTTCAGGTGTGCAACATAGTGTTCAATATTTTTATAGATTATATTATATTTAAAGTTATAATAAATTATTGGTTATGTTCCCTGTGCTGTATAATATATTCTTGCAGCTTATTTATTTTACACATAGTTGCTTGTACCTGTTAATCCCCTACTCCTATCTTACCTTTCCCCCTTCTCTCTTCCCATTGAGAACCGTTAGTTTGTTCTGTTTACCTGTGAGTCTCTTTCTATTTTGTTATACTCATTTGT
Source organism: Muntiacus reevesi (assembly GCF_963930625.1). NCBI lineage: Eukaryota > Metazoa > Chordata > Mammalia > Artiodactyla > Cervidae > Muntiacus > Muntiacus reevesi. The sequence continues at coordinate 17,630,695 of NC_089260.1, read as the reverse complement.
TTGCTTCATTTTTAGATTCCACATATAAGTGATATCATACAATATTTGTCTTTCTCCATCTGACGTATTTCACTAAGCATAATACCCTCCCAGGTCCATCCATGTTGTTGAAAATGGAAGAATTTTATTCTCTTTTATGGCTAGGTAGAGTATTCCCATATATATATTTATACATATTGTTTTACAGTTGCTAAGTCTTGTCTGACTCTTTGCGACCCCATGGACCGCAGCACACCAGGCTCCTCTGTCCTCCATTATCTCCCAGAGTTTACTCAAGTTCATGTCCATTGAGTCAGCAGTGCTATCTAGCCATCTTATCTTCTGCTGCCACCTTCTCCTTTTGCCTTCGGTCTTTCCTAGCATCAGGGTCTTTTCCAATGAGTCAATTCTTCATATCAGATGGTCAAAGTATTGGAGCTTCAGCTTCAGCATCAGTCCTTCCAATGAATATTCAGGGTTGATTTCCTTTAGAATTGACTGGTTTGATCTCTTTACTGTCCAAGGGACTTTCAAGAGTTCTCCAGCACCACAATTCAAAAGCACCAGTTCTTCGATGCTCAGCCTTCTTTATGGTTCATCGCTTACATCCGTACGTCACTGACTATTGGAAAAATCATAGCTTTGACTATACGGATCTTTGTCAACAAAGTAACATCTCTGCTTTCTCATATGCCATATAGGTTTGTCACAGCTTTCCTTTGAAGGAGCAAGCATCTTTTAATTTCATACCTGCAGTCACTGTCAGCAGTGATTTTGGAGCCCAAGAAAATAATCTCTCTCACTGCTTCCACTTTTCCCCTTCTGTGTGCATGAAGTGATGGAATCGGATGCCATTTTATTTTTTTGAATATATATGTGTGTGTGTGTGTGTGTGTGCGCGCGTGTTGAATATATATGTGTGTGTATATATATATATATATATATATACATACATATATATATATATATATATATATATATCTGTTGATGGACACTTAGGTTGCTTCCATATCTTATCTATTATAAATAATGCTGTTATGAACATTGAATGTATCTTTTCAAATTAGTGTTTTTATTTTCTTTGAATATATACCCAGGAGTGAAATTGCTGGATCATATGGTAGTTCTATTATGAATTTTTTTAGGAAACTCCATACTGTTTTTCGTTGTGGCTATACCAGTATACATTCCCCAGTGTACTAGGGTTCCCTTTTCTCCACATCCTTGCCAACATTTGTTGTGGTCTTTTTGATGATAGACATTCTGACAGGAATGAGGTGATATCTTGTTGTGGTTTTGATTTTCATTTGCCTGATGATTAGCAACATTGAATATTTTTTATATGCTTGTTGGCCATCTATGTCTTCTTTGAAAAAATGTCCCTTCAGGTGTTCTGCCCACTTTTTAATTGGGTTGTTTTTTTTTTTAATTGAGTTGTATGAGCTGTTTATATATTTTGGATATTAACCCCTTATCGGTCATATCATTTGCAAATATTTTCTTCCATTCACTAGGTTGTCTTTTTTGTTTTGCTGTTGATTTCCTTTACAGTGTGAAAGTTTTAAGCCAAATTAGATCTCATTCATTTATTTTTTGGTTTTGTTCCCTTTGCCTTAAGAGATAGAGCCACAAAAACATTGCTTATAATTTATGTTCTGCCTATGTGCTTCCAAATATATACACTGTCCGAGCCTACTCATCTTTTAAGGCTAAACTCAAAAACCACATCTATGAAACCTTGGCAAATCACCCCCTTATAGGAAGTAATCATTTCCTTCTGTGAACTCCCAGGGAGACGTGAATAAGGGAAAGGATGGCTACTGTGAGCTCAAGAAGATAAATCAACGACACTTAGATGAGTAGAAGCCAAGTAACTCAAAATACATTTCGTGTAGTTTTTTCTCAATAACAGGCTAGTGAGTTTGGCTTCCTGGGTCAATGAGGGCATCAGCTCTATTACACTATTATAGAAGCAGCTTTGATATTTCTGCTTGTTCTGGGATGTCTGAGCACCTATCCATTTGCTGACCCTTAGGACTAGTTTTCTCTAATAAAGGTGATACTAGTCCTAAAATGAAGGCTCCTCTGAAGGGTAGGCTTCAACACTTCTCTACAACACAGAGTCCAATGCCCCACGTAGGGATAAATGGTTCAGGAGAGAAATCAGTCTGTGGTAACTTGTTCTATGAATGCTCTTGTGGGCTTGAAAATTCCATTGCCAACAAGACTCTGTTAGCCCTAAACAGAGCCCTATTTCACACTATAATGGGTCCATGTGTGCTAAGTCACTTCAGTCGTGTCTGACTCTTTGCCACCCTATGCACTGTAGCCCGCCAGACTCCTCTGTGCGTGGGATTCTCCAGGCAAGAATACTGGAGTGGGTTGCCACGCCCTCCTCCGGGGGATCTTCCCAACCCTGGGATCGAACCCATGTCTCTTACAACTCCTGCAATGGCAGTCAGGTTCTTTGCCACCAGTGCCACCTGGGAAACCCATAATGAGTCCAGGTATCCCAAAGGAATGAACTGCCACGTAAACTGCCACAGGGTTTCCAAGGTGGCTGGGGATGGCCGAAGAGAGAAAGTGAAGTGAGTGTGCCTGATATGGAGTCATGGAGCCAAATGGAGTCAATTCAGCCTCAGCCAAGTTAAAGGACATTTGGTCACGTTAGGAGAAGAGAAGGAAATTCACATGTTATCCTCCTGCAGTGCGTCAGACTGAACACTCAATATCCACAGTCCTATTGAGTCTGTAGGAAATCCTGGTGAGGAAAAGTGTATTTTCCTCATTTTACAGATAAGAAAACTGAGGTCCAGTCAGGTACACTGGCCTCCCCAGGGTCACCTCACCAGTGGAACACAGGGCTGCTTGACTCAACATCTGGGGTCCTTCCATGGTCCCCTCTTATAAAGGACTGTAGAAACAACGGGATAAGCAGAGTTCTAAGACAAGCTAACTAAAGCAACTCCAAAAATAGCTATTACAGACCAAGCAAGAAGTTTCATTTAGTTCTCCAAGTTCTCAAATTAAGTTTCAGCAAGGCTTCCCTTATTGGACCTGAGTTGTAAGATCAGCACATTCTCTAGAGTGACAACTTGGGGAAGGGGATGGGAGAGAATATTTGGGACAATTAATAAGAACCCCCCCACACCATGCCTTGCCCCCCATTACCACCTTACCTTTTTCAGAAGACGAGTATTAAAAGTGATGACACACCAGAAAGTTTATAGGATGGGAAACCTAACTCACAACCTCAGTTTCAATTCTATGTGACCCATCGGCTTGCTCTCTTTACTGTTTCCATCTGGCTTTCTGGTCTTTCATGATTGGGTCTGCTTTCCTGTCCCGAAGGAAATAACTCCCGAAAGGAAGTAGAAGGCTCACATCAAGGGAAGATACAGGACTGAACGAAAGCTGCAGGGGAAGAAGATGAGCCCTGAACTGTTGCTGCCAACTCCTTCCTCTCACGTCAACTTGACGAAGTAGGTTGGGTTAAACTGCTGTTGAGTCTTGTAGGGGGTATGCGGTTATGGACATGGAGAGAAGAGAGGAGTTAGGTGATTATGGAGGGAAGAGCTCCCTCAAAACAATATGGCAGCGTAGTTCCCTTGATCTCAACAAATCCTCTGTAAGGACAAACTCTCAGCCATGCGCTGAGCAATTAGGTGTGGTGAAACTCAGTGGGGGCAGATAACCTGCCCTCAAAAAGCCTAGGATTCTGTAATGGAGATACAAAGTGCACACAGAGCTGAAAAATAAGACAGGATGTTACGACTGCCATTAGAAAAATCAAATGACTATTCCTTAAAAAAGAAGGAAATTCTGACACATGCTATAATGTGAGTGAACTTTGAGGACATTAAGTGAAATAAACCAGTTACAAAAAGACAAATACTGTCTGATTCCACTTATACAATGTACCTAGAGCAGTCAAATTCATTGAGGCAGAAAGTAGAAAGGTGGTTGCCAGTCAGGGAAGGGAAAATAGGGGGCTGACATTGAATGGATATAGAGCTTCAGTTTTGCAAGATAAAAAAGCTCTGAAAGTTGGGTGCTCAATAAGATGAATACACTTAAAACTACTCAACTTCCCTGGTGGTCCAGTGGTTGGAAATCTGCCTGCCAATGCAGGGGACACAGGTTCGAGCCCTGGTCCAAGATGATCTCACATGCTGAGGGGCAACTAAGCCCATGGGCCACAACTATTGAGCCCCCATACCTACAGCCCATGCTCCACAATAAGAGAAGTCACCGCAATGAGAAGCCAGCATACCACAACTAGAAAAAGTCCAAGTGCAGCAACGAAGACCCAGCACAGCCAATAATAAACAAGTAAATAAATAGATAAATAAACATTAAAAAAAAACTATTCAACTGTACACTTAAAATGTTTACGATGACAACATTTATGTTATGTGAACTTTACCATTTTTTTTTAAATTTAAATTAAAAAAATTACTGTCAACTTGCAGAAGGTGAAGCAATGATATATCTAACTGGAGCTGTCAAAGAAGGCTTCATGAAGAAGGGGACATTTGAAATGAGCCTTTTAAAGCAGACGGGCTAAAGATGGACAGAAAAGGGCATTCCAGGTGAACAGAGCCACAGGAGCAAAGGCATATTGAAAAAGAAAAAAATCCAGACTTTTCTCTCTTCCATTGCACCAACCCTTAACAAACTATTTTTCCAGCGATCAAACCACTGGAGCCTGTGTTTGTAATCTTCTACTGTGACATCTCTGTGAGGCACGGCTCTCCTGCCTCCCTCCCTTCATCTCTTCCCATCCTGCCTCTTCCTGCCTCCTGTTCTCACGCTGTCTCTCCAGTGTCTTTTCAACCTTCTAAAACGAACTCCTCGACAAAAGCTTGCTTTCAGCCCGGAAGAGGCGTTCCTGCAGGTATCTTTAATAACAGCAAACACCCAGAGACTCTCACACCTTTATTAACAGACCTTGTTTTGTTGTTCTTTTTCCTCCTTGGATACCAGAAGCTTAAGAAGAAATTACCTCAAGAAAAAAAGAAAAGAAATTACCTCATCACCCACATAGGCAGATCTTGACTGTAAAGCAGTCTTTCTGACAGACACTTCCAATGCCCAGTGTCCCTGATCAAGGTCAGTTTTACACACCAGCACCCTGACGGGGGAGGCGAGGGGAGAGGCTTGGAGGATGGGTTCCAGGGAGAATTTTTTCATAATCTTCAGAAGGATTTTTAAAGTTGGAACTTATGCTTCCCCATGTTAATCATTGAGATTGAAGGGAAGAGTCCTTCTGTTTCTGATGAGAATGCGTGCATGTGTGGGTGCTAAGTCACTTCAGTCACGTCCGACTCTTTGAGATCCCATGGACTGTAGCCCACCAGGCTCCTCTCTCCATGGGGATTCTCCAGGCAAGAATACTGGAGTGGGTTGCCGTTCCCTCCTCCAGGGGATCTTCCCAACCCAGGGACCGAACCTGTGGTTCTTATGACTCCTGCAATGGCAGGCGGGTTCTTTACTGCTGGCGCCACCTGGGAAGCCCTTTGATGAGAATGGTGACCAGGCAAAAGGAAGTCATTTCAGGCTCTAGGAAGAAAGCCTGCCTTCTGCCTGCCCTCGTGGCGTCATGTCCACTGATCTGGGTGGACAACGCCAAGCTTTCCCGAATGTCCCCAAAGTGCAGACTCAGGTAGCAGGGATGTTCAAAACGTGTCTGTTACAGGAAATCCACTGACCTTCCGTGAAGACCCTGCTGTTTCACACTGCCCAGTGTGACTTGGAGAGACTCCTGGATCTCCAGTTAGAAAACTGCCCAGTTTTCAGTTTTTTGTCTTTTTGTCCTGTCCTTCATTTTTGATTCTTACCTTTAGTTTGAGTGAGGACTCCCATGCTTTTTGGGTTGAATCATGCCATGTCCTGGAAGACCACTGGCCCTGATCCTCTTCACAAAGTCTGTCTCTGCTCTGGGGAACTGACACTGTCCCTTTCTCCACACCTTCAGCTGAGTCTAGACAAATTTCAAATGCTGGAGTAATCAAATGCTGGCAGGTAGGCAGAACTCAGGGTGAAGTGGGGAGTCAGCCTAACGATTTCTTTGTTGGAACGATCCCTTGGGAGTTGATGGGAGTGGAAATCCAATTTAGGGACCACAGTCCTTCCTCGGTGTCTATTCAATTCCATTAGAAATTATCACAGCAAAATCATGGCATCTCAGCATTGAGAGGAGCTGGAGGTGTTATCTCAGCCAAGCTCAGCATCGCACAGAAATCCTCCAGAAGCATCCCAGCTGGCTACTGCCGCTCAAATAATCAGACATGTTCTCTGATGGAGTAAAATTAATTAGAGAAGTCTTCCGTAGACTAAGTGAAAACTAAAAATCTGCTTATGTTGTAGCTTACATGCACGGATACTAATGCCTGGCATACATGCCCAAACATTTATGTGGACTGACCAACTGACTGACTGACTGAATGAATTATAAAATGGAGTAAATTGGCAAAAAGGCAGAAAGGGGAAGGAAGCAAAGTAATTGCAGTGATGAGAAGCAGTGGGTAGGGGTGGGGGAAACCTTTTCCTCTAAGGATTTTTTTCCAGGTTTCATGGAGGGGAGGGGAGGGAGAGGGCTTCCCAAGTAGCACTAGCAGTAAAGAGCCTGCTTGCCAATGCAAGGAGGTGTAAGAGATGAGGGTTTGATCCCTGGGTCGGGAGGATCCCCTGGAGGAGCGCATGGCAACCCACTCCAGTATCTTTGCCTGGAGAATCCCATGGACAGAGGAGCCTGGCGGCCTATAGTCCACAGGGTCACACAGAGTTGGACACGACTGAAGAGACTTAGCACACACACAAGGCCGGGAGGGTGGCCTGATTGTCTCAGCGGATGTTTTTTATTCCCTTACATCAGCTCTTCGACTGACCAGCAAAACCCCCAATAATCTAATATATAAGTAATTGCATCAGATTTTACAAAGAAATCCATTTGTGAATTGAATTCAATTACTTATAATTAATATAAAAGTTACTGAAGATAAATATTGCCTATTTTCTGACTTGCTTTCTTAAGACTTTCTCCCATCTCCCTCCCTCTCTCTCTCTCTCTCACACACACACACACACACACACACACACACACACACACACACACACACACACATCCCAGTGCTTACAAATCATTGCTCTTTGGCCTCCTCAGAGGGAGCTAGCTAGACAAACCCGCTAACAGCTACCTTTGCTCTAGCTCAGGCACCCTCCAGCTTTAACTCTCACCCCCAAACAGCTGACCCCAGACCCATTAGGGTGGCCAAGGCCCTTCCCACCCGCCCCCATTCCCGCACACCCATCCCTGCTCAGCTAGAACAGCCTGCTCCCTGGCCACAGACAGGCGGCAAACAGGTGCTCCATCCTCTGCAGTGTGGGAGGGTTGGGGAGAATTCCCAGGGGTGCAGACTGCAAGCACTCCCTGAAATCTCAAGGTGACGACAGCTCATGTAGCCTTGTAGGACCGCACGAGGCGGCCCTGGACACCATGGGCTCAAATGAGCCGGTGTCTTCCCTGCCCTCTCTCCTTCCCACCCCTTCACCTGCCCTGGAAACAGTTCCCACCCACCAGGCACCACAGCAAACTCTCTCCCCTGCGTGTGCCAAGGTGCCTGATGTCTGAGTCTTCCTGCAAGACTTCACCCTCCAGCACAGTCCCTTCTGGAGGGCATGGGGACGCGGTGACGACGGCAGCAAAGGCTGCAGACGCTGGTGCCGAAAATGCTCCTTGTGTTCTGGATCCTTCCGGGATAGGTAACCTCTCCCAGTGGGGGCCCCGCCCTCCCCCAGGATCTGGGATTGGGAAATCAGGGGGCATCAGCGCCAAGGGAGAGCGATAGAAGGAAACCACATACTGTTTTTCTGGCAGGAAGGACAGCCAATTCGGATAGCACCAGCCAGATCCTCCCGGCGTTCAGTAATTCAGCTACAAAAAGGCCCTTGGCTTTTTGCTTTTCATTTTGCAGATAATTGTAGCTGTAACTCATCAAACATCTACTAGCTATTCTCTGGTACTTAGACACAGAATTCTCAATGTGGAAAGGACCCTAGACAGGAATCAAGGTTTACCAAGCTCCTCTGCTGCATCTGACCCTCTGCCAGAAGATTTACATCATTCGTGAATGCGGGCTGTCATTTCCAACCCTGTGAATCAAAATCGATCATTCCTCCTCATCCTCTCTCAGTATTTCATCGGCCCAAAGATTGCTGGGTGTTTTTCACGCAGCTCTGTTCTGCAGTGATTGGGTGTCCTGTTTCTCCACTCAGGCTGGGAGCTCTCTGAGGGCAGGTCATCATCTTCCCAGGCCCCTCTCAGCTCTGAGCATAGACTCAGATACACAGCGACTCAACGAAGATGCATGCAGTGGAATTCCTGCCTTCTGCTTTCTGTCCCAAGAAATAGCAATTTATCCTCAGCAAAGGGAGTCTGGCCCTCCATGGGAATGGCTCCCACATATGGGTGCATGTTAAATCACTACAGTTGTATCTGATTCTGTGTAATCCTATGAACAGTAGCTTGCCAGGCTCCTCTGTCCATGGGATTCTCCAGGCAAGAATACTGGAGTGGGTTTTCATGCCCTCCTCCAGGGAATCTTCCCCACCCAGGGATTGAAATTGCATCTCTTACGTCTTCTGCATTGGCAGGCAGGCTCTTTACCACTGGCGCCACCTGGGAAGTCCTAGATGGGTTGTATTCAAAGATCTGGTGATACACAGAGACAAGAGTTAGGCTGTGTTCCATGTGTCCTGCAAGGGCCAGCACCAACAGTGTGCAGGGGCCTAAGCCCAAGTCTTATAGGATTGTCCTTCTCTGCCCAACCTGGCCTCAAGACAGGAAGTCACTTGCTTCCTTTGGCTTTAGGGGCCTGGAGTTGCATCTCTACCTGAGCCACACACCTCCCACATGCTGAGTCCAGGAGGCCTTTCCAGGTCTGTCTGGATCTGATGTCAATGTTCAATGTCTTCAGGTCAGTTTCAGTAATGCTGTGCTGGGCTAGTGCTGTGGGGAGCTGGAGCTGGCCTCTACTCACAAGAGCCCAGTGTTAATATTCCGGAATTTTGCAAGCCAAGTTGCCATTATATTGTGAGTTTGAAGTCAGTCACGCTGGCAGTATTTACACCACAGAAATTGGCAAATGATACAAAAGCAGGACTTTTGCCCATTAAGAACCAGTGATTAAACATGAAACATACACATCCTGGAAGTTTGTTTTCCTCTCTGGGCCCAAAGGGGACATTCTCAGTAGCACCCTTAGAATAAGGGTGCATCCAGTGCTCACTGGATGTCTGAGCCCCCCAAGAGATGACCCCCAAAAGTCACAGGTAGTTTGTTGGGTCCTCCTCACCCTCATCCAGGGTCTCTGGGGCTCCACTTCTCTGCCTGGAGTCCCTGTGAGCAAGAACCAAGTCCCTTCTGCCTTTGATCTCACACGGCTCAGCTGAGCTGAAGACTCACAGCGAGCGTGTATACTCCCTGACTCGGCCATGAGGCAATTCCTGTCTGCACATCTGTCTCATCCAGGAAAAGGAAAAAGAGTTTTAGGGCAGCTCAGGATTCACCACCCTGATTTACTCATGGTGTTCCCCACAAAGAGGCGAGTCTGTTCCCATGGGATGAGTGGCAAGCCAGGAGGTCGTAGCCATGAGCACCCCTTCCTTGGGGCCCATCCTCGTCACACTTAAGCCGAGGTGACTGAGGCCTTATTTCTGACACAAAATCTTCTTGTGTTACATTTGATTGTGACCATTGAAGACAAGTCAATGACGCCTTTTTAAGATACAGAACTGACATGTCAATATCCAAACCCAGACATCCTACCCCATGTATGGGATTTTGTGTGGTTGAGTTTTGTTTGTTGTTATCCCCGAACTTGGAAGAGACCTCCAGAAAAGCAAAGGTGGGGGACTTCAGTGGGCTCCAACCAGAGACCAGGACAAAAGCAAATCCAAAGGAACAGAGGGATCTCCAGGCTCAGAGGAACTTTGGGAGAGGGATTAATTCCTCCAGGGCAAGTCTTCCTTCCAGCAGGAACAGCTTCCAAAGCTAACAACATTTCCCCGAACGCCTGCCTGACAGCGTGACCTAAGTCCAGTTCAAAAATGCATCTGAAGAATTGAAGGCAACAACTCCAATAATTTTATTCAGAACTGGAAAAAAGTGACCTTGGGCTAAGACTCCTCCAGCCCAAAGGAACGATTTAAGTGCACGTGTTATTGCTGTTATTTAATCTGCTATACCAGCTCCCAAGAGAATAGAACAATTCCTCCTTTCAAACTTCCTCAGACTCCTCCCATCACAGAACCTTCTGGGATGGAGCGATTTGGACTTAAAAATGCTAGCTATTCTTGTTCATTATGTTCCAGTAGAATGCTACTTTTCAGAGCCCAAGTCCCATCTCCTGCTTTTTGCTCTGACAGCCGTGGATCGCACAGATCACATGGACAAAGCAGGGTTGCATAAGTTCTTCTTGGTGTTAAAGTTGAAAATAAAAATGATTGGGCACCACTCTGCTTTTGACTCAGCTCAGAGAATAAGAGTCAGATGCTTTCTTTAATTTTCAGGTGCACTCAGGCTGCAAGCGCCCTGCAGGTGTGTTTGGAAAACCCTTTTGAAAGGATCTGGGACTCCCCTGGTAGCCCAGTGGTTAAGGATCCACCTGCCAATTCAGGGGACATGGGTTCAATCCCTGGCTGGGGAACTAAGATTCTACATTCTACGGAGCAACTAACCCCATGTGCTGCAACTACTGAAGCCTGGGACCCACAACAAGAGAAGCTACTGCAATATGAAGCCCAAACATGGCAACTAGAGAATTGCCCCTGATCGTCACAACTAGAGGAATCCTATGTGCAGCAGTGAAGACCAAGCAAAGCCAAAAATAAACAAATAAATAAATTTAAAAATAAAATAAAAATGGCAAGAAAGCTAAACTTAAAAAAAGAGAGGATTACATGCCCTGTGGTGTCTCTTGGACACATCTAAGCCACGGCTCTCCAGCTCTGGTAAAGCATCCTTGATATATGCTTTCCCCTTATCTGTGGACACACCTGACATGCGTGCCTAAACTGTCCTCACAACACCTGCAAGAGTGATAAACCATCCACTCTCAGAGACATGTTCAATATTTGTCACATTTCTCAGCCTACCTTTGGTTTGAAGCTTTCAGAGGGGTTGTTCGGCTTCCTCACATAAGTGCACACAAGGTTTATACCTTCCAGGCTGATTTGTTGCCCTCTGCAAGATTTTCCATCACAATGCAAATTTTTGGACATTTGAATCAATTTTTTGATTATTTTTTCCTAATATAATGTTTCCATTTCTAGTCACTGACTTGAAAAAGAAACACTGCATTTTTACTGTTAAGTTTTACTCTATACACAATACATATATATTTGCTATTATGTATGCTTCTCCTTAATTTAAACCTTTAATAACTTAAATCAACTTGCTTATTCATGTGTACAATGTGTTCAGACTGTGTACCAGACAGGGAATTAAGGAAAATATAAACTGCATTATTTGGGCTCAAGGAATGCCCAATTGTGTTCAACGAATAATACAAAATAGCATAAAGTACAGTCCTAAGAAACCTGTATGCAGGTCAAGAAGCAACAGTTAGAATCGGACATGGAACAATGAACTGGTTCAAAATTGGGAAAGAAGTACGTCAAGGCTGTATATTGTCACCCTGCTTATTTAACTTATATGCAGAGTACATCATGTGAAATGCTGGGCTGGGTGAATCACAAGCGGGAATCAAGATTGCTGGGAGAAATATTAGTAATCTCAGACATGCAGATGACAATACTTTAATGGCAGAAAGCAAAAAGGAACTAAAGAGCTTCTTGACAAAGGTGGAAGAGGAGAGTGAAAAAGCTGGCTTAAAACTCCACATTCAAAAAACTAAGATCATGACATCCAGTCCTATCACTTCATGACAAATAGATGGGGAAAAAGTAGAAACAGTGACAGATTTCATTTTCTTGGGCTCCAAAACATTGTGGACAGTGACTGCAGCCATGAAATTAAGGAACCTTCTTGCTCCTTGGAAGAAAAACTATGAAAAACCTAGAGAGCATATTAAAAAGTCATCACTTTGCTGACAAATGTTCATATAGTCAAAGCTATGGTTTTTCCAGTAGTCATGTACAGATGTGAGAGTTGGACCATAAAGAAGGCTGAGTACCTAAGAATTGGTGCTTTCAAATTGTGGCGTTGGAGATGACTCTTGAGAGTCCCTTCGACTGCAAGGAGATCAAACCAGTCAATCCTAAAGGAAATCAATCCTGAATATTCATTGGAAGGACTGATGCTGAAGCTGAAGCTCCAATACTTTGGCCACCTGATGCAAAGAATTGACTCACTAAAGAAGATGAGATCACTCTGATGCTGAGAAAGATTTAGGTCAGAAGAGGATGAGACGGTTGGATGGCATCACTGATTCAATGTACATGAGTTCGAGCAAATTCCAGGGGATACTGAAGGACAGGGAAGCCTGGCGTGCTGCAGTCACAGAGTCAGACACGACCGAGGGACTGAACAACAGCAACAGTGCTAGATCAGTAGGATACATGAGCCAGCAGCTCAGGAACCAGTTTATAGCCTTCAAATCTCCAGAAAAACAGGATTCCCGCCACAAAACTGGCCCAACATAGAGGATGGATGACAGCCAGATTCTTAACTAGCAACTGTTTCATAAGAGAACCAGAATGACCTCTTGCAGGACAAGTTAAAAAACTTCATATAAAGAACCCTGTGGAAAACATAAACTGATCCTTTTACCAGCCCTAACGTGGAGAGGCTCTGTCCCGGGCATTTCTAGGATAAGATGGAGGAGAGAGACCCATCCGACTCATGAAAAAGAAGAGCTTCACTCACCTTGGGTGCACCCGGTCCCAGAGCAATGGGCTTTGGCTCTCCCTCACCTAGTTCCAAGGGGTTCATTTCACAAAAACTTACAATAGTCCTCAGACTGTATCAGCCTCCCACTCTCATTCCAGTACCATAGCTGTCCACATCTCCTGAGAGTTGACAGGCACATTATCAGGAAGAAAGGGAAGAGCAAGCCTTGACCCCAATTCAACCTTGGAGATCATCCTCCCAAGAGTTCTCAGCATCTTTTGACAAATGGCACCATCCAGAGCCCTGGAGATGTAACGATGGCTCCAGGCCAGCCTTCCTTACTCTTTTAGCAGCAGACACTTTCACTTAAATCTTCCCCTGTGAGCAGATTCAGTCAAACAGGTGAATCCCAAATTACATAAATCCAGTAGGTACAATTTAAGGAGTGTGGGGGGGAGCAAACATTTTACAGTAAGAGAGAGGACACATTATCATCATGATTAATATAGGATAAAATTTAGAGTATCTGATACTGGGGGGCATGGGGGGAAATTACTTAAAATAATTCGAAATTCATATCCCTTCTTCAAAGTGAGGTTGTTGTTGTTAAGTCACTAAGTCATTTGCAACTCTTTGCAACTCCGTAGACTCCATAGTTAGGGCTTCCCAGGTGGTGCTACTGGTAAAGAACCCGCCTGCCAATGCAGAAGACATGAGACATGGGTTTGATCCCTGGGTTGGGAAGATCCCCTGGAGAAGGGAAAGGCAACCCATTCCAGTATTCTTGCCTGGAGAATCCCATGGACAGAGGAACCTGGCAAGATACAGTTTATGGGATTGCAAAGAGCCAGACATGACTGAAGTAATTTAGCACGCACTCACACACGGACTCCATAGTGAGCTCCCAATTCCATTTAAAGTCAGCCTCAATTCATTGACTTAGGTGTCAAGTCTTGACAATAGTCTCCACAAGGTTGTCATATCTGTGTCTGCAAGCTGGATGACTTTGCCCAAATTACTTAACCTCTCTGGTACTGTTTCCTTCACCCTAAAGATGAAGCTGTGATTTTTAGGTTCTCTTCCAACTCTCAAAATTTTAAATTCTATGACTACACCACACAGGAATAGCCTTACTCTTAAATAACTGTTCTTTATATAGGGAATAACTTCTGTAGGTAGTAACCTCCAGCATCCCAAGAAATGCACAGAGCCATGCGCAGTAGGCTGGGACAGACTCCTTCTCCAGGGAATTTAAAAGGAGTCTTCCAGAATGGCCAGGGTGATCCACTCACACCAGCCTTATAGTCACGCTTGACCCAAAAAGAGCCACACCGTCTGCAGGGATGAGGAACTCTGAAAAAGTAGGGCAGTGATGGAAACTGTACGATGTGTAGACACAGCTGGATGGGATTTCAGGAAGCGAAGAGTCAAATGACAAGGTGACTGTCATGCTGTCAGCACATTATTCTTGCAATGTTTGGGTTTCTGGACACCAAGTGTTCAAACTGCCCCAAGGATTTGGAAGATGGGGTTGGGAGGAGAAGCAGAAGAGGGAGGAAAGGGTGAGGTGCCTGCATGTGGAGTGACAAGTTACCCTGACACTCACCTGAGCCCCTGAATGAGGCATTGTTTGTGCTCCTGGTAACCGGAGCTTCTCTGATGTGTCATGTACAGTAAGGGCTTCTCCACCCTTCCCGCTGGGCCTACAGGGCATGTAGGATGTGTTGAAACAATTCTAGGCTCAAGAAGATGGCTCACTAGCCACCGAAGACGGCGCCCAGACACTGCCCTGGGCCTCAGGCAGCTCAGGAGTTCTGCTGTGTCAGGCACCCAGTGCTATGGTCTTGTCTTCCAAAAAGGCTGTGGCAAGCTGGCTGGTGTGAAACGGAGGAGCTCTAGGTGGCACGGACCTTTTACCTGTATCCCTGAAGGATGGACACAGAAGATGCTCTGGGAGCTCCGGCTTTGGGACCTGACACCTGTGGACATTGCCTAATCCAGAAAGCAAAGGAGCTACATTTGTTCAGCAGGGGAAGTGACCTCTGCTCATCTTGGGTGTAGAGACTGCCTGTTGCATCCATTTGCACACAGTGGCACCTAGGGGGCCATGTGCATGCACACACAGACACACACAAGTGCCCACCTCTCAGCCATCCCCTCTGCTGCGACCAAAGTGCCCCAGGCTCCCAGAGAATGTGAGAATGTGCTCTGCTTTCTGCCAGGGTGACAGTGGGTGGAACCAGATGGATCAAGTGCTGCAGAAAGGGTCCCAGTTTGACACGAAAGTTGCTGAATGTGCTACTGGTACCAACGCAGGGCGGAGGCTTCCCTGGTGGCTCAGTAGTAAAGAATCCACCTGCTGTGCAGGAGCTGCAGGCGATGCGGGTTCGATCCCTGGTGGGGAAGATCCCCTGGAGGAGGGCATGGAAACCCACTCCAGTATTCTTGCCCGGAGAGTCCTATGGACAGAGGAACCTGGCAGGCTACAGTCCATAGGGTTGCAAAGAGATACGACTCAGCAACTCAGCACTCATGCCCTGAAGCAGGAGATTTCAGCCTCCGTTCCAGTGGCCAGAGCACAAACCCCACCCCTGGATCCAAATCCTTGTGGGGTCTCTGAGCACAGGTCCCCGGTAACTCCACCCTGAACAGAAATGAAGCCCATGCCTGTCTCTGGGCTCTGGGCACCCCTGCAGGTAAAGGCAGGTTGGGTGGGGCCCCTTGGAGGAGGCTCCCTGAAGAACACCTGTTCTGAGAAATGGTTAGGATGACTCCCCACATGGCACTCTTCCCTTGGACTCAGCCCTGACTCTGTGCCTGGCCGGCTCAGAGCAATCAAGAGGGTGGCTTTGGGTGAGTCATAAGGCAAGAGGCTGACCATTTACACTCCTGGGGTGGGGGGTGGGGGGGGACCCAAGACCTTTCCAGAAAGAAGCAGGCAGAACCAATTTTTATTCACTCTTTCTCCTTCTGGATTCTGTTTGCCTGTGGTGATGACAGCAAGTGCCACGAGAAGTACTAATACGCTTTTCACTGCTTCTAAAACTATTGTTGAAAGTTTCTGAGCCATGTTCAATGAGAAGAGTTAAACTAAGAAGGCCACACTGTTTTTCAACATAAATGACCAGATTATACAACTGACAATCTAAATCTGTACCATTCAATATGACAGCCACTAGCCACACGTGACCCTTTAGGTAGGTAAGTAGGTTTAGTTGCTCGGTCGTATCCACCTCCTTGTGACCCCATGGACTGTAGCCCACCAGGCTCCTCTGCCCATGGGGTTTCCCAGGCAAGAATACTGGAATGGGTTGCCATTTCCTTCTCCAGGGGATCTTCCTGGCCCAGGGATTGAACCCAGGTCTCCTGCATTGCAGGCAGACTCTTTACTGACCCCATTTCAATCAGATTCATTGAAATCTAAAATGCAGTTCCCCGGTCACACCAGCCGTATTTCAAGTGCTCACATGTGGCTAGTGGCTGCGGTAATAGACAGCAAGCTACAGAGCCGCTCCACCACCACGGAAATTCCTGTTGGATAAGACCTGATCTGAACACACGGCAAGTGTTAGACTCAGTTAGCCACTCATTCATCTGTTTATTCAACAAATATTTACGGAGGGTTGGCTTTGTTTCAGGAGAACCAAGAGAAAGACCAGGTGGTGTCTGTGCTCCAGGACTTTGATGGGCACACATATGGGTAATCATAGCCATGTACCTTTTTCAACCCGGGAATAAAACAAGCCTCAGACAAGTAAAGAGAACTCTTAAAAAGGTCAGCTTTAGGGCAGAAGAGCGGGGGAAGGAGTCAACTGGGTGAGCTTATAAATCTTTCATTCAACACCTGCTTGCAGATGTGTGGGTGGTAAGTTAGCTTAGACTTGAGTAACAGGTGTCATAGCCACAGAGCGAGAAAACCAAGGAAAGACGGCCCAGACCCAGAATTCTCCTAGGAGAACTCCTGACTGTGCCTTTTAAAGAGGGCAGCTTTGTGAATGAGCTGGCGGGGGAGACGGCCATTTCTCACGCCATTTTATCCCAACCAAAGGGCGCGGGTAAGCTAAGTTTGCCATACACCTCCTGGAATTCCTGAACACCCAACTTCCCTCCACACTGCTGAGAAAGTGGTGAGCAACCAGCTGGCTTTTTCTCCAGCACAGCTGCTCCTTGTTTGAAGGATTTTCACTGAGTGATTTCAAATGTTTTTACAAGGTGTTCAAATTGGGCAACCGCATTTGATATGCAGAGTCTGGGAAAGCGATCACAAGGCACCAAGAGTGACTGGTTCCCACAGAACTTTTCAGGGAGGGGATGTCTGAGGAAGACAGACACCAGAGTAAAGGGCAGACCCTGGCTTTAGTCACTCGAAATACCGCCTGAAAAGGATGACTTGAGCAGGAAAGAAGCACATGGAAAAATGCAGGAAGCTGAATCAGAGCTCCCAGGAAGATGAGGAGGTTATTTTTCAACCCTGAGGGAGTTGTAGTGAGTTACAGTTGGGTGATACGGTGCAGCCGTCCTCCATAGACACGTTTGAATTTGTTTGGGGAGAATGTCTTTTCACACTTGGGGGTCACTAGAGATGGTTTGTGAGTCACAAGTCCAGGGGCTAGGTTCCTCTGGGCAGCCACGCTACAGAATATTATGAAAGATTATGGAAACAGGAATTCTATTTTTTTATTATCATTATGTTTTGAGTAGGGTATGTATTCTCATGATTCAAAATTCAGCAAAAGTATGAAAAGGTTCAGGGTGAGAAGTCTCTCCCCACCCCCACCCCCACCCCCTGCCTGCCTGGTCCTCACACCTCTCCTACCTCCACCTGGACAGCCATTTGGGATCCATCCCAAGCTCCTTTCTGTTTTGACAGGAAAATACACATTATGTTTTAATTTCTCCCTCTCCCTCATCACCATTTCACACAAAATGTACCAACTATATACACTGGTCTCGCCTGCTCACTTCAGTCATGTCCGACTCTGTGCCATCCTGTGGACTATGGCCCACCGGGCTCCTCTGTCCACGGGATTCTCCAGGCAAGAATACTGGAGTGGGTTGCCACACCCTCCTCCAGGGAATCTTCCCAACTCAGGATTGAACCTGGGTCTCTTACATCTCCTGCATTGGCTGGTGTGTTCTTTACCACCAGCACCACTTGGGAAAAGCCTATACACGGGTCTATCTTTTGCTTAACCATTTAATAACTGTCTTGGATGTCTTGGAATTCTTCTCTGTTGGGGTATAGAGCACAGGTCATTCTTTTTCACAGTTGCATGGTTCAGTGGTTGCAGGAAGGGGAAACCCCCTTCCAGGGCCCCAAGAGTGGGCTTTTATCAAACACTCAGAAATGAATTGTCCAAGGAGATATATGTGCTGAAAAAGCAAAAGACTCTATTGGCAAGGAGTGGCCAGGTGGGAAGCAGCAGGATAAGGGAACCCAGGAAAACTGCTCAGCCGTGTGACTTGCAGTCTTGGGTTTTATGGTGATGGGGTTAGTTTCCGGGTTGTCTCTGGCCAATCATTCTGACTCAGGGTCCTTCCTGGTGGCGTTCACATCACTTAACCAAGATGGATTCCAGCGTGAGGGTTTCTGGGAAGTTGGCAGGATGTATGGTCGGCTCCTTCCTCCTTTTGGCTGCTCCAAGTTCTCCAGGTTAGTTTTTGGTGGCAGCACTGCATTCATCATTGGGTCCTCCTGCTGTGAGACAACTCAGATAAGTGGTTATTATCATGCCTGACCAAGGAGTACAATTTTGTCAATGGTTCCCTAACAAGACATCATCAATTTAATAGTACCCTATTGATGGACACTTAGCTGCTTCCCGTATGTACCATTTCAACAATGCTGTAGTTAGTTACCCTGAATATACATTATTTCACATGTATGTAGTACATTTCTATAGTAAAATCCCAGAATCGGAGATCGAAGGGTATAAGCATTTATAATTTAGGTGGATATAGCCAAATTGCCCTCCATGGAGTTTTGCAAATTTACACTTATACCAGCAAGGATCCTGGGTGCCAACAGAATGAATTATCAAATTCTGGGATTTCTGCCAATACAATAGGTGAAAATGAAATCTCAGTAAGAACTAATTTGCATTTCTCCTATTATGAGTGAGCTCAAACATCTTTTATGTGTTTAAGAGACATTTGTGTTTGCTTTTCTATGAACTGTCTGAGAGTATCTTTTGCTCATTCTTCTCTGGAATTATCGGTTATTTTTAAAAGTCAATTACTTATTAATTTTTCTCATCAACTGTATTATCAATTTCAAACTCTTTACTTCTCAAGGACACTAGCCCTTTGTGATAGGAGAAACAAAGAATATAGGCACAGAGCTAATCAGGAACGCTCTTGCCCACAGGTGTTTTGATGATTTCCCATAAAATTCTCATCAAGGCAAGGCCTTCCCTGCCCTCCCCTATACTCCTCCCTGCTGTGCCTGGCCCTGTCTCCTCAGGTCACAGCGGGTTTCTGACTGCCCCTCGCTCATTGATTTTCTTCCTTGAGGCCTTTGTACTAACTGTTTCCTCTTCCTGGAATGACATTTTCCCTTTGTCCTCCTGGTAACTTCCTCCTCACGTCCTCAATGCCTGTGGCATCTTCTCCCACAAAGAGTGAGTGGGGATGGGAGAGTGACAATGTGAGGCTCTGAGGTTCTTCCTCCAACTCAGAGTGACTGAGGGGGGCCCAGGCTGGGCAAACACCTGGCGAGCAATGTGAGTCAAGACATGGGGCCAGTGGGAGGCCCTGTGAGCGGCACAGACTTATGAGGCCTGAGGACAGACCATCAGGAAGTGTCTGCAGGGCAGGGCTCGTGGAGGGGGAGCCTGGCGGTCGTAAATCCTCATGGGGCATGAGGCCTGGGCCTATGAGTTCAGTGGGTTGTGCTTTCTGAAGAGACCAGAGGACAGAGAGCAGAGAACGGGGAAGGTCGGAGTATGAACACCAGGAATTCAGGGCAAGGCTACAGAATCTCTCAGGGGATTGTAAGTAGAACAATTTCAACTGGAAACCTAGGCACCCTGACCTAACCTGGAAGTCCCCACACTTCCAGGAACCCACAAGGAGAAAAGGAATGAGTGATAGCACAGACTCTGGCAAGAAGAGTAACTAAAGGAAAATATTAAGAAAGACAGAAAGTTCTGCGAGTGCAGACTCGGGGCAGCCAGAGATTGTGAGAGAGGTGGGAGAGCCTGGGAGGAGACTCAGGAAATACTTTAACCCTAAACCACACAGCGCAAGTCCCAGCCGCTGTCCGTCCCATCCAGCGTGTGTCCAGATTCACCACAGTCTGAAAGAAGAGTTTCCTGGCTGCTAAATCGGCCTCCTGGCTGTGCTGTGCTTCAGGGCGGACAACTGGGGGATTGGCGGGTACCACGAGGAGAGGAAAGGGGTCAGATGAAAAAACCTGGGACTCAGCCTTTGCAGGGCCTCCCTGGTATCTCAGACGGTAAAGAATCTGCCTGCAACGCAGGAGACGTGGTGTCAATATCTGGGTTGGGAAGACCCCCTGGAGGAGGGCATGGCAACCCACTTTGGTATCCTTGCCTGGAGAATCCCCATGGACAGAGAAGTCTGGCGGGCTACAGTCCATGGGATTGCAGAGTCGGACACAACTGAGTGACTGAGCACAGCACAGCCTAGCCTTTGCAAGAGAAGAGCTCCTAGCTAATCTCCTGGGGAGTGCCCTCAATCAGCCAGGAGAAGTCATAGCAAGAGCTCAGACGCACCGTCTCATTGGAGGCTGCCCTAGGAGCAGCTGTTCAGTACAGCCCACTCTGAGGCTCCCCCATACACTTCCTCATGTATTCACTCGATCTATTTGTTTGGGGGGCATCTACTTCATGTCGAGGGCTTCCCTCTTTACCTCAGTGGTAAAGAATCTGCCTGCCAATGGAGGAGACGCAGTAGGCTCAGGTTCAATCCCTGTCAAAGATATTCCCTGGATCTTCTTCAGGGAAGGTCCCCTGGAGAAACAAATGGCAACCCCCTCCAGTATTCTTGCCGGGATAACCCCATGGACAGAAGAGCCTGGTGGGCTACAGTCCATGGGGTCGCAAAGAGTCGGACACAACTGAGTGGCTGAGCATAAGGGAGCTCTGCATATTGAGCACTTTGCCAAGAGACATAAGGATGAGTGAAGCACCGCCTGCCCCATCACTGTGGTCTAGTGGGAGAGATGGACGCATATACCAGCCAGGGTCACATGTGCTCAGATGAAAATGACCAGTGGGGCTTGCAGAGGTGCAGAGAGCATGGCCAGGCCCAGATTTGGGGTGTTTGGAAGGCTTCCTAGCAAAAAAAAGGACTCTTCAACTGATTAGGGTCCCTCAGAGAATGACCTATCTGTGAGAGGCCCCTGGGTGCATGTGTCCCGGGGTGGAGTGGAACGCTTTCCCGCAGTACAGAAGGAACCTTGAGTTAACATGCTGGTGTGTGTTCAGTCGCTCAGTTGTGTCCAACCATTTTGTGACCCTATAGACTGTAGCCTACCAGGCTACTCCGTCCATGGGCTTCTCTGGGCAAGAATACTGGAGTGGGTTGCCATTCCCTCCTCCAGGGGATTGTCCCAACCCAGGGATTGAAAGAGTCTCCTGTGTCTCCTGCATTGTAGGTGGATTCTTTACCCACTGAGACACCAGGTAAAGGAAGAGACTTCAGGAAACCAGAGAGATCAAAGCTTTCTTCCTCCTGATTATTCTGACCCAGCAGTCAAATTCCTACACAACTATACCTCGGAAGGAATGCATGTGCAAATTCTAAGCCCAGGATAGAAGCCCTGCCTAATAGAATCCATGCTCACTCTTTTATTACTGATTTTTGTATCAGCTCTTAGCTGAGGGTCAGCAATTTCAGCTACAATCTTCTGCATTGAACTCCTCTTCCCCTGTCTAACTCCTTTAAGGATCTCAAATCTTTCAAGAAGCCTTATTCAATATTTATATGGTCTGGATACAGTGAGGCTGCTTTGGTCTGCAGTGAGTGAGAACTGGAGATCATCAGAGCCCGGCCCTCAGCAGCTTTCTTTTAGCTGCTGTTCCCAAGTGGCCCCTTCCCCAGGGGCCCCCAGGAGCCCTGCAGGTAAAAGGACATCTCTCTGTTCAGTCTTTGCTTCCACCTGGCACAAGTAGAGATCCTCCATTCCCTTTCAGGGCGGAGGAAAGTGTTCTGCGGTATTCTTATTTTAAACCCGGAAATTCAGACTTCATTTTCTTTTTCCTGCCTTCATTTTTTATTGTAAGCAGTTAGCAGAAGCAAGAGGTCAATAAACCCTCGACGGACAGCACAGGAAGGAAAGTGGATACGGGTTGTGGTGGTTTAGCCGCTAAGTCGTGTCCAACTATTTGCTATCCATGGACTACAGCACACCAGGCCTCCCTGTCCTTCACCAACTCCCGGAACGTGCTAAAACTCATGTCCATCAAGTTGGTGATGCCATCCAACCAGCTCAGCCTCCGTCCTCCCCTTCTTCTCCTGCCTTCAATCTTTCCCAGCACCAGGGTCTTTTCCAAAGAGTTGGCTCTTCACATCAGCTGGCCAAACTATTGGTGGATACCGGTTGGAACTGCTCTTTTTCCCTTTGCAACTTAGAATTCCCGAGGCCAGGCTGCCTGTTTTCTTTCATCGGAGGAATAGATGAGATGGTGGAACCCGTGATGTTTATTCTCTCCTCCATCAGGATGCTAAGTAATGAAAGCACACCTGGGCTTGCTGCCTGGGTCTTCAGTGAGCAGTGAAGGCCGGTGCAGATATCCACGCTGATTGGCCTCCAGCACAAGTGTCTGGGGTCAAGTTACTCTAACCCCATTGCTGTTGTTTTAGCTTTCCAGTCTAGCTACAGAAAGGATACTGCTATCGCAGGCACATCCGGGAGAGCACTTCTAGGTCAGCTAGCTGTGGGACAGCATCAGCAGCTGGGCCTCCTAGAAGGATGGGAGGGTTTTTGCCAGTGAAGGGCCTGCTTCTCTAACATCTTGGAGAAGTAACAGGGTAGCATCAGAAGTATAGGTCAGAGTTGGTAAATAGAGCAGAGCTATATTTACTCTCTCCTCTCTCAGGCAGACAGCACTACTCATCAATCATAATACTGTTCCTTCTGAAAATATGTACCATCCCGGGAGCCATAGTTACTGACACAGATTCTTGGGCTGCAGAGAAACTGAACGCATTGATCTCCTTTCCCAGGAATTTTTGTATGCTGTGCTCAGTCACTTCAGTTGTGTCCGACTCTTAGAGACCCCTGGACCCTAGCCCACCAGGCTCCTCTGTCCACGGGATTCTCCAGGCAAGAATTACTGGAGTGCGTTGCTGTGCCCTCCTCTAGGGGATCTTCCCAACACAGGGATCAAACCCACGTCTCTTACTTCTCCTGCATTGGTAGATGGGTTCTTTACCTCTATTCCAACTAGGAAACGCTCCCAGGAAGGTTAGAGTTTATCGCTAACATCTGAAATGGTACTTTGCTGACACTTTTATAATTAAGAGTTCAAGAGAATGCATTCTTTTCTCCTTGGGAGAAAATCATTGAGCTGCTGGTTTATGGGGTGACTTGTGGCAGGCGAAAGCCTGGATGGGGGGGCCTTCTTTCCAGGAAAAAGCCCAGAAGGTACAAACCTTGTCCAGGAGGACCTGAGATCAGATGGCAGGATTTCCCACATCCTGTAGCATACAGAGACAACCAAGTATTTCCCACAGCCAACTGGGGCATGGAAACAGCTAAGAGAAACAGGACCTGGGAGGTATGGGGCCCCCAGAATTGACTGTGTATGTTACTCTCAGAAAGATGCCCAAAATAGATATTAGAACCTGCCTGCAATGCAGGAGACTGCCTGCAATAAAGGAGATGTGGGTTCCATCCTTGGGTCAGGAAGATCCCCTGGAGAAGGGAATGGCAACCCACTCCAGTATTCTTGCCTGGGAAATCTCATGGACAGAGGATCCTGGTGGGCTACAGTCCATGGGATTGAAAGAGACAGGCATGACTTAGTGGCTAAACCACCATAACAAATAGAGAATTTTAGATTACTGACATCTTTAAGCTTGTATCCTTAGAACTCAGCTAAATGAAGCATGAATTCATCAAGCCCCTGTTCTCAAGGGCCCACCATTATCTGGGGGACAGAGAAGCAAACAAGCCGTTAGGATGTGATGTTTTCAGTGGAAAGGGTTTAAATGATGCAGAAGCTCTTTGTGCAGAAAACCATTTTGTGAGAGTTCTGCCATCTCTCTCTCTCCAATCTGACCTTTGGGATATGTGTTAGTTATCTGTTGCTGTGTAACAGATTACCTCAAAACTCAATGGCTTAAAACAATAAACACTTATGATCTCGAAAAGTTGCCATGAAATAGGAATTTGGGTATGGCTTGGCTGGGTGGTTCTGGCTCAAGGCCTCTCAGAGTGTTGTAATCAAAACATTGCCAAGACAAGAGGCCTCCCTGGTGGACCAATGGTTAAGACTTTGCACTCCCACTGCAGCAGGCCTGGGTTCGATCCCTGGTCAGGGAACAAGATCCCACATGCCAGGGAACAAGATCCCACATGCCGCAATGAAGATCAAAAATCCTGTGTGTCACAACTAAGATGTGGCATGGCCAAATAATAGCTAAAGATATTAAAAACAGCAGCATCGCCAGGGCTGAGGTCCGTTAGAGGTTTAAATTGGGTGGGAGCATCCCGGTGGCTCACGCACAGAACTGTCACATGCCGGTTGTCAGCAGGAGGCCCGAGTTTCTCAGCATGTGGACATCTCCACAGGGCTACTTGAGTGTACTCATACCATGACTGCTGGCTGCCTCCAGAGTAAAGGAAGAGAAAGGAAGAAACCACATTCTGTTCATCAGGAGACACTTACTAAGTCCAGGCCACAATCTAGAGGTAGGCTGCAGTCCATGGGGTCTAGCTCTGGAAAGGAAGAGTATAAAGCAATTCATGGACGTATTTTAAAGTCACCAAAGGCCATGAAGGAAATTAGATTCCTGAACTGCTGCCACAGTCCTGTTCCCCCAAATGTGGTGGGTGATTATGGGCTTAGTGATGATCCCATCACAGGAGGAAGATCCACTTGACAAGACTGGAACTGGGAACCAGATGCAGTCAGGAAAGGTTAGGGGTACCTAAACCGAAGAGCAAAGGCAAAGCTGTGTCACTCCTGGGATGGGGCTCTCGGGAGACCAGCACAGGGGAAGGGGCAGGAGCCAGGTATAAGCTACTGCTGCTGCTGCTGCTAAGTCACTTCAGTCGTGTCCGACTCTATGTGACCCCATAGACGGCAGCCCACCAGGCTCCCCCATCCCTGGGATTCCCCAGGCAAGAATACTGGAATGGGTCACCACTTCCTTCTCCAATGCATGAAAGTGAAAAGTGAAAGTGAAGTCGCTCAGTCGTGTCCGACTCCTGGCGACCCCATGGACTGCAGCCTACCAGGCTCCTCCGCCCATGGGATTTTCCAGGCAAGAGTACTGGAGTGGGGTGCCATTGCCTTCTCCATAGGTATAAGCAGGGTTCACCAAAGTCCAAGGGGCCTCTTTAACAAGAGGATCCAGGAGGGACAGGGACGTATCCAAAGGTCAAGCCACAGGGGCTGAGACCCAGGCCCGTGGCAGAGCTGGACTGCCCCCTGGGCACCCCAAGTATGAGCTTAGAGACCCAGCCCAACAGGGGCCTCTCACAAAACGAGATGTTCTGCTTCAGCCAGAGCTGAATCAAAATTTGACTATCCAAACACTCCAAGTCACTAAAATTTCAACACTTGTGTAAGTCTGTGTTTCAAGAGCTGGTATATTTTTTTCCTATTTTTTATTTAAAATTAAAAAAATGTTTTTAAAGTGTTGTGTTGGTTTCTGCCATGCAACAAGACAAATCAGCCATAAATATATATAGATCCCTTCCCTCCCCAGCCTCCCTCCCCTCTCCTCATCTCATCTCTCCAGGCCATCACAGAGGGCTAGACTGGGCTCCTTGTGCTATATAGCGACTTCTTGCCAGCTATCCATCTTACACTCGATGGTGTATATATGTTGAAATTCCTTTCTCCATTCATCCCACTCTCTCCCTCCCCCACTGTGTCCGCAAGTCCATTTTCTACATCTGTGTCTCCATTCCTTCCCTGAAAATAAGTTCATCGATATCATTTTTCTACATTCCATATATATGCATTAACATACTATATTTGTTTTTCTCTTTCTGACTTACTTCACTCTATGTAACAGGAAGATCTGGTATATTTTTAGATTTGAAATATATAGTCAATCCTAAAGGAAATCAGTCCTGAATATTCATTGGAAGGACTGATGCTGAAGTTGAAACTCCAATACTTTGGCCACCTGATGGGAAGAACTGACTTATTGGAAAAGACCCTGATGCTGGGAAAGATCGAAGGCAGGAGGAGAAGGGGATGACAGAGGATGAGATGATTGGATGGCATCAGCAACTTAATGGACATGAATTTGAGTAAGTTCTGGGAGTTGGCGATGGACAGGGAAGCCTGGTGTGCTGCAGTCCATGGGGTCACAGAGTTGGACACGACTGAGCGACTGAACTCAACTGAAATGAGTGGGGATGGGAATGCTCCAGAGGGGTCTCTAAAACAAGATTGACCAATCAGCATGTCATAGTTCACTGAGGGACTTTTCACTGATGGGCAGGGCCCTCACCACGGATATGCCACTGGTAACCAGCACAAAGAACCTGGCACAGGGAGTGGGTCGGGGCTGGAATCCAGCCTGCGTCCTGTCCACCGAGCCGGGCATCTTGGTGCAGGGGTGAGCCAGCCGGCAGGAAAGGACACATTTGTGTATTTCCTAGTTTCTGCTAGCTGCTGACTCCACTAGTGGGTTATGGACCAGTTGAAATACAGATGCCTTTGGCCTTTAGGGAGGCCAGGAAGGCTAAGAACAGTGGCCTGGGGCAACCAGCACAAATGCCTCTTGCTGGGAGCAACCTTGTGGTTAACTCAAAAGAAAAGAGAAGAAAATGAATGCCTGGATCCAGCCCTAACCAGGTGGCTAACCAGTCAACAAGCATCAGTACCAGACCTTAGGAAGGTCCATGTATGTCCAGTACAGGCCTCCTGCTTAGTAACTGATCCCTAGTATGGGTAGCACAGGTCCAGGACTGATCAAGGCAGCACAGAAGCAGAGCCAGGGAAAAACAAGGGGATAGATAGCCCACACACAGGGCTTGTCCTCATGGCCAGCTGGGAGGCAGCCCGCCAGGAAAGTGGGTCCTTCCAGATTTTGCAAGCTGGCTGCTGGTATGGAAGAGCCATGCTGGGGCCCTCCTCTGAAATGCAGCCATCTCCCACCCCCACCTCCACTCAGAAGAGCTCTAGTCTGGCCAGACGGACGGGCTGTGATCGGGCCCAGAGCAGCATACAGGTGATGGACAGGAGGCTGGACTCCTGTGTCTGATAACGCTTGAATCTGGTGGAGATTGTGTTGCACAGATGCCCGAGATGACAGATTTGGAGCCGGAGCTGGCGGATTGGGCCGTGCTGAAGGGTGTGACATATGCAGATGACTCACGTGCCTGCGCCTCGGGGAGGGGGTGCTGACTGACATCTTCATCTTGCAGCATCCGCAGCTCTCAGGGCCTGTTCATAAAGAGGCCTGGACTCTTCTCTTGTCTTCTGGCAAGCAGCCAGCACGCTCAGGCATGACTTAGCCCAGAAATTGGGTTTGACTTTAAAATGCTCCTTGTGATGCTTAACCCTGCAGCCAAGTCAGGCTCTGGGTTGAATTATTGAACGGTGCGAATGCTTGCCTGCCCCAGCCAGACCCTTTCTTCTCCGCAGCTCCCTTGTCTGACAAGTAATTTTAAATATGCAGCAACACACCACCCTGCGCTCACCCAGCCTAGCGCTGAGCCGCATTCCAGCCATGCTTGACCAGCTGCCAAGACACCCAGGGCACCAGGCCTTGCTCCAGGGTCATGGGGACTACAGATTGGGGCCAATAGATATCTTGATGATCTCCACGCTATTGTTCTGAAGGAATCAAATCTTGACACATCTAAAACTGAAATCATTCATTAACCCCAAACCAGCTGTTGTCTCTACTTTCATGAATGGAGCCACCATCTGTGCAGCTGCCCAAGCCCATGTCTTGGCTTCACCCTTGCTTCCTGAGGCCTCCTCATTCTACAACCTGGGATCATCTCCAGGCTTTGTCTGTAGAGCTTCTAAAACATTTCTCAGATACAGCCAATCCTCTCCCTTCTCACTGCCCCTGACCTGTCGGGCTGTAAGCATCTCTCCTCTGGCCTCCTCATGAGTCCTTCCAGTCAAGCTCTCTTTCTCCAACCCTTTGACCACAACCATCAAATCATACTACTGTCCAACCTTCCTGGGTTCTTCATTTGAAGATAAAGCCTAAACCTGTTAGCATGTTAGAGACAGCTCACTTTGAGTATGAGTTCTGCCACTTGCAACTCAACCTGCAAAATAAGAGTAATAATGACAATGAGGATTTTAAATGAAAAGATGTATAGAAGTGGCATGAATCGGTATCCGGTTATTGAAAGTACCAGAAAACTCACTTTTATAATTATTGCTACAATTCACACCCTGCTCCCCTCTCCCTTTCCATCTGTATCTCCTGACCAGAGGGTCATATTCTAGGCAACCACATACATCCACTAAGTGTGTCCTCCCATCTCACGTGTTTATGATTTACCGATACTATTCTCCTGCCTGGAATGACCTTTATCTCCTTTTCTAGCTGATGAATTGCTATTCCTTCAAGGCCCATCTCAAATGTTATCTTCCTTGAGATGATCCTAATGTTCCCATCTCTGCATTTTCATGACCTTTTAACTCTATTATAACCCATTGCCTTGAAATATTGTTCTCACACGTGCCTCCTTCATCCTACAGTAAGCACTCTAAGAACAGAGGAAAGGTATCCTTTCAAACAGTCATTCAATAACAGGGCACATGGCATCTTTCATGGGACAGGCACTGTACTAGGCACTGCAGGCACAAAGATGCTTTAGACACCATTTACATTAATCAGGGTGCTTTCTTGCAGACAACAGCATCCATTCTAACTAGTTTAAACAGTAAGACTTTTATTACAGAAAATTGAGTAGCTCACACAATCTTGGGGAGGGTTGGGGCCAGGCTTGGTGTCTCTACAGGCAACAGCAACGCAGCTGGGAATAACGCAGATTAAGAAAAATGGCCAAAGACATCAAGGCAATGTCCTGGTAGAAACACCACCATACAACCACCTGTGCTAGAGGCTGCAGCCTAAAGACTCCAGAAGAACCACTATCACCACCAAGGTTGCCAGAAGTTTCGAATCTTCATTGTTGGCTTCTGTGGAGGTCTGCTATGGGCATACTTGCTTGACGAACTTAGGTCACATTTCCTACACCTCCAGCTGTAAGGAAGTCTAGTTAGGAAGGGCTTGGAATGGGTGTTGAGGGAGGCATGCTACATCATCCTTGCTCTTAAAGAGCTCTAGCCTTGGGAGAAAGTCAGGCAAGGAAACGGACCTTGCAGTATTATCAGTGTGGTACCTGGGGAAGCAATGAGAGCAAGAGGAGCAATTCCCAGGCCAGGTGAGGGGGCTTTATATGAAAGGCAAAGATCTGGATGCCAAGTGTTAAGAGCTGGTATTTTATCCTGAAGGCACTGCGTAGTCAGTACGTGACTTAAAACAGGTAGGTGACGTAGTCAAATTTGAGTTCTGGAAAGGTCAACCTGGATTGGAGAGGGGTAGTTAGGAGGCTACTGCCATCATCTGGATAAGGTAATGATGGTCTTAAGCAGAGGTGGCAGTAGGGCTAGAGAAAGACAGAGACAGGAAATATTTTAGACCCAGAGGCAGGTTGACAATACGGATTAGAGATTGAGGCTTGTAAGTCAACGACGAGGTTTTGGTTTGGGTGGTTGGGTAGACTGTGATATGTTTTGCCAAGATGAGGTCACCGGGGAAGGTATAAATTTGTGGGGAAGGATGATGAGTCCTTTTGTACCTCTGCTACTGAATGGTTTTCTAGATGGTGCATGTGAGCAATCTGAGTGGGGGTGTTGAGTAAGCACTTAGATAAGCCAGGTCAGGTACCCATGAGGGAGGTTTGGATGTACAATTGCTATTTGCTGCCTTTTTTTTTTTCCTGACCATCCTATCTTGTTTTGGATGAGTTACACTTTGGGGCTTCCCTGGTGGCTCAGACAGTAAAAAATCCACCTGCTATGCAGGAGACCTGGGTTGGATCCCTTGATCAGGAAGATCCCCTGGAGAAGGGAATGGCAACCCACTCCAGTACTCTTGTCTGGAGAATCCCATGGACAGAGGATCCTGGTGGGCTACAGTCTCTGAGGTCGCAGTTATGACTGAGTGACTCAGCACACACACACACTTTGGGGCAACCACGTGGTTATGGGGAATGGCCCTCCTCACCTGTATGAGCAGTTGTTTAATCAGGCTGTCTCAGCAGAGCACGCTAGCCTCAACCACAGAGACTGGTTCAGATGTGGTCACGTGATCCGAACTGGGCAGCTTGATGGGAAACATACCCAGGCTTTTGCTGAACCCATCAGAGGTCCAGCAAAAGACCATCAGATGGACTGTTTCCATGAGGTTGACAAGTTGATAAATGAAACCCGAGAATGTCCAGGGGCCACGCTTCCGTCAGGTCTCTCTGATTGAATATCAAGGTGCTGGATGGTACCGGGAGGCTGACGAGCTAAAGAAGAGGGGAAGTGCGTCAGCCAGGGTGACATGACTTTGCGCCTCCTGCACTGATAGCATTACCTGCACATGCCAAGCATGTAATGTACATGTAATGGATGAGGACGTGAAGGACGCCTTTAAAACATATACTTAGGATACGGTACTATATCATGTCATTTAAATTATTCAGACCTCGAGACTGAAAAATAGATCATAATGGATCTAACAGATATGCAGAAATTTCTGGATTTTTCCAGACATGCTGTATGATTTTGCACAGCCATTTCACTTTAACGTGTGAAGACATTTGTGAGTAATACTACACACATCACAATACGAAACACTGCACGGAGATCAGCCATTCCTTTCCCTTCAAATGGTTGACGCCATGAAAATAATCACAGGGTAACAGCAGGACTCACTGTCAGTCTCAGAGGTGATTTTCTAGGGGCTGGCTCAGCAAGGCAGCAGATCTGATTAAGTTGCACAGTCAACAAAGGCAGTATAAATTAAATTGTCATTTTAATCAAGTAGGGATCCAACACATAAAAAGCTATGTAATACTTCTTGCTTAACATCATGGACCGCACTTAATCCATAACTTTGTTTAGTAGGTATGCTATAAAACAGTTAAAAATCTAGTCACGATTCTCCATTTTGCTCCTTTCTTTGGCTAACAAAGGGTACAAGAAACCAGGGGAGCCTACGGATCTGGCTGTGGGCAATTAATTCACCTGACCTCTCATTTTCTTTCCATTTTTCCACCTGTAACCAGAAACCAACATATGCCCTGAGCTTGAATGAAACAAATTACCCAGAGGGCATTTGGAACATTTTCCCCGGTTACGAGGAAGATGAAGGCACTGCGGGTGGTTAGAATTTATTTGGGGCTGTTGGGGGATTGAGGGAGAAGAATGCTGAAGAAAAAGAGCAGAAAAATTGAGCAGGCAAGGTTTGGGCCATAAAAGAATGGTCTGCACATTCCTTCTTCCTAAGCTGTAATAATAAACAAGCCTGGCAGGAAGACAGGACTCTCCTCCCTCCGGTTTGCCTTTTCCTTTGCCGGGTGCCTCCCAGATCCTGCCCCTTGAGTCAGGCTGTGCCACCCCTCTCTGGAGTCCCCTGAGCCTGACTGGGAGAGTGTTTTGTGTAGACAGGAAGCCTGAGAGTAATGGAGCTAAGCAGAAATATTTCTGCTATCAGGGGATGGAGAAGCATTGCAACACACATACATACGCACATGCAAGCAAGCATGCAATTTTCTAATCCCTTGGGCAATTCTGGCCAAGGTTATTCACCTAGACTGCCCTGCTTTTGCCTGCTGGCACAGCTACCCCAGGGGTAATCTGCAGCAGCACGTGCTTGGCAGGGGGTGGGGGGTGGGGAAGGGGAGGCTGGGGCAGTGGGCATTTTTGCTGGACAGATGCCAGCTCCCTACTCCCCACCCTTTCCAGAACCTGTCTGTCTTCTTCCTCTCAAACACCCTCTTTATTCGCACCTCACACACCCCATCCTCTTCTTAGGGAGAAAAGAGTGTATTATCTTATAGTGACTTTTCTAAGGCAGCAAGTAGGAAGAAAGTAGGAAGGCATGTGCAGGGAGGGACTGAGCTATCTGGCGATCACAGAACGGCTGCTCAGTTAAATTAACATTTGTTGAATGACTGATAAACGGAAAAGTGTTCGGATAACTCAAAGAACCAAAAGAGCTTTAAATGCAAGCCAGGAAAAAGCAGAATATTCTTTCCTCACTCTTCTATCCTACTCGACCCACTCAGTGGCTTCTCTGAACTTTGTCCCCCACCCAGGAGTCATGGGCCTTGGGACTTCCCTGATGGTCCATTGGCTAAGACTCTGTGCTCCCAATGCAGGAGGCTGGGGTTTGACCCGGGGTTGGGGAACTAGATCCTACACGCTGCAACTAAGACCCAGCATAGTCAAATAAGTAAGTAAATAAATATTTTTTTAAAAAAGAATCAGGGGCCTAAAAATGCTACTTTAACCTGGCTAAACCCCCAGATGATGAAATAAACCACATGTCTGAATGAGTGGAGGGGCCAGTACTGTAGATAAGAATCCCTACAATACCAGGAAGTCTAGAGACTCTACCACCTCCGACGTCACAGAAACCACTGCTTCTAAGACTAAAAAGGCCCCAAATCGTCTGATCCTTTTGGGTCAACTCAAACTGAAGGCAACTGTTAGTACTAAAAATCAAAGGAAAATGAAATAATAATGCCGTCTTCTTTGAGCTCTTGTTATGTGTCAAGTACTTCCCTAAATTATTTTATTCAATAAATATATTACCTCTGGTTCTACCACCCCACTCCACAGTTCGATATGCTGAGTTTTCGGGAGATCAAAGGACATGTCCAAATAACACATGGGGCAGAGAACTCTGGCAGAGGTGGGATTTGAACTCAGATCTGTCCACTTCCCAGGTGCACACTGCT
Organism: Muntiacus reevesi; assembly: GCF_963930625.1. Classification (NCBI taxonomy): domain Eukaryota; kingdom Metazoa; phylum Chordata; class Mammalia; order Artiodactyla; family Cervidae; genus Muntiacus; species Muntiacus reevesi. Next base: position 17,597,726 of record NC_089260.1, on the reverse strand, counting down.
AACCTCCCTGAAAGGGAGGGGAGAGTGGCTTCATCTGCACTAACTTTCAGCAAACAGTCCCCTTACTTGGCTACTGCATTTGGAGTTCTAGCCTGATCATTTTTCCTGCAGGCCAGCTTTTCTCTTAAGAGAATCCCATTTTCCCTGTTACAGAGATAGCTGTCCCTGCAGAAAACCCTGGTGACCCATTAAAACATTCTCATGAAAAGTGCCTCTGGCCAGACCAATAGGAACTGAGATGAGGATGCATACTCCAGCCTCTGGTGATTTAAGGATCTGTTGGCTTCATGGCCTATGGGGCTGGTACAGCTACAAATGCTATTAAGGCAAAGCCGCAGAAATAACAGGCCAAATTAAGCTTTAATCTCCGAACCATTGTAAAGATAATGAGTGCACTTTATAATAATTGCCGGAAGTGAAGGCAGTGAGGAATACCTTGGAAAAGGCCTCAGCTTCAGTTTCTTCTTGTGCAAACCAGGAATTGCAGTGCCAGCCAAGGCCCTGAGCTCAGAGAGGGCTAGAACAGTTGGTGAGGAGGGAGCAGATTTAGAAACAGGCCTGCTTTTACCAAGGGGTCTGCCAGCCTTGGGCTCATTACCAGTAGCAACCAGGATGACCACAGTAATCCCCACCCACCTTGGGGCGGGTTCTCCTGCATGTCTTTCCCTTAGGCTAGAAATCCAGCTCACTTATATAACAAGCTTCAAGGCAACACTTATCTCCAAGCAGGAGGGACTTTGACTTTATTCTCCTGTCTGTGGCTTCCACGGTGGTGGCGGGCACTCCCAGGTTCCTGTGAATTTGGTGAACCAGCTGACCATGTCCGCCAAGCCTCCCTTTTCTGGGTACGTTTGAGTCATCATTGTCCAGTATCCTCGGTGGGGCGGGTTCACGCATCACATTGTGTTGTCAAGGCCGGGGGAGAAGAGGACGTAGGGGTGGTAACTGGGAGCAGCTCCCATCTATCTGTCTCCTATTCCTGTCCTCATTTTGGCTTTTGCCTATTCAGTTTAGATGAGGGAACGTTTGCCTACAGAACTACAAGGAAGCAGGTAGAGAGGGCCCAGGGAAGACTTAATAGTACAGCTGCGATGAATGCTTGTGTGCAAGTCTCTGCTTTTGGATCCATGAGGTATATATGTAGCAGTGGATTTGCTTGGGTCGTATGGAATGGTTCTATTTATATAAGGTCGGTAAGAAGATTGGTGATTGCCAGGAGCTGGGGTAGGAGCAAGGAATAGGGAGTGACTACTTAATGCATACACGGTTCCTTATGGGGTGATTGAAAATGTTTGAGAATTTCATAGAAGTGGTAGTTGCATAACATTGTAAATGCATCGAATACTACTGAATTGTACATCTTTTAATGGTTGATCTTATGTAAATTTCACCTCAAGAATCAAGTCAAAAGTTAATAAATAAAAAATAATAAAGTTTAAAGTTAGGGTCCCAATTCCCAGGGAAATGCAATGTGAGATCAAAGTAACTGACAGCATAAAGGGCCCATGCTGATAAATGCAATTCCCAGAGAATCGTATTTTGTGGGGAGGAAGAGGTAGTCTGAGAGTTTCACAAAAATCTTCCTGCTGTCAGTACTATCATAGGTACTCCTTAGAATACAGTTAAGTCCTTTAAATCTCTTTCATGAACAGTATTCATAGTCCAGGTACAGATCTCTATACATCTTATATACCTCCAAGTTCAGAATCACTGCCCTAGAATGAAAGAAGGAGAAAAGAACCAGATGTTTATGTGCGTCCTTGAAAGATTCTGCTTTGAAGATAAAAGAGGGAGAGGCACAGCACGGTGACAATAGTTATTGCATGTTGCATGGTGACAACACGATATTGCATATTTCAAAATTGCTGTGAGAGTGAATCTTAGGTTCTCATCACACACACATGAGTTGTATCTGTGTGCGGGGATGGATGCTAACTAAACTTACTGTGGGGATCACTTTGCAGCATCAGTTCAGTTCGGTTCAGTCACTCAGTCGTGTCCAACTCTTTGCGACCTCTTGAAGTGCCGCACGCCAGGCTTCCCTATCCATCAGCAACTCCCAGAGCTTACTCAAACTCATGTCCGTTGAGTTGGTGATGCCATCCAACCATCTCATCCTCTGTCGTCCCCTTCTCCTCCCACCTTCAATCTTTCCCAGCATCAGGGTCTTTTCCAGTGAGTCAGTTCTTCATGTCAGGTGGCCAAAGTATTGGAGTTTCAGCTTCAACATCAGTCCTTCCAATGAATATTCAGGACTCATCTCCTTTAGGATGGACTGGTTGGACCTCTTTGCAGTCCAAGGGACTCTCAAGAGTCTTCTCCAACACCACAGTTCAAAAGCATCTATTCTTTGGCACTCAGCTTTCTGTATAGTCCAACTCTTACATCTATACATGACTACTGGAAAAACCATAGCTTTGACTAGATGGACCTTTGTTGGCAAAGTAATGTCTCTGCTTTTTATTATGCTGTCTAGGTTGGTCACAACTTTTCTTCCAAGGAGCAAGCGTCTTTTATTTCATGGCTGCAGTCACCATCTGCAGTGATTTTGGAGGCCCCCAAAAATAAAGTCTGTCACTGTTTCCATTGTTTCCCCATCTATTTGCCATGAAGGAAAGTTATGACCAACCTAGTCAGCATATTAAAAAGCAGAGACATTACTTTGTCAAAAAAGGTCCGTCTAGTCAAGGCTATGGTTTTTCCAGTAGTCATACATGGATATAAGAGTTGAACTATAAAGAAAGCTGAGCGCTGAAGAATTGATGCTTTTGAACTGTTGGAGAAGACTCTTGAGAGTCCCTTGGACTGCAAGGAGATCCAACCAGTCCATTCTAAAAGAGATCAGTCCTGGGTGTTCATTGGAAGGACTGATGTTGAAGTTGAAACTCCAATACTTTGGCCACCTGATGCAAAAAGCTGACTTATTTGAAAAGACCCTGATGCTGGGAAAGCTTGAGGGCAGGAGGAGAAGGGGACAAGAGAGGATGAGATGGTTGGATGGCATCACCAACTCAATGGACATGCGTTTGGGTAAACTCCGGGAGTTGGTGATGGACAGGAAGACCTGGCGTGCTGCGGTCCATGGGGTCGCAAAGAGTTGAACATGACTGTGCGACTGAACTGAACTGAACTAATGTGACCAGATGCCATGATCTTAGTTTTCTGAATGTTGAATTTTAAGCCAACTTTTTCACTTCGTCTTTCACTGTCACCAAGAGGCTCTTGAGTTCTTTGCTTTCTGCCGTTAAGTGTGGTGCCATCTGCATATCTGAGGTTTTGCAGCATATACAACTATCAAATCATTATGTTATACTCGTTTAGTCACTAAATCATGTCCAACACTTTTGCAACCCCATGGACTGTGGCCCAGCAGGCTCCTCTGTCCATGGGATTTCCCACACAAGAATACTGGAGTGGGTTGCCATTCCCTTCTCCAGGGGGCTTTTCCAAATCAGGGATGGAAACCACGTCTCCTGCATCAGCAGGCCAGTTCTTTACCATGGAAGCTGCCATTATGTTGTATACCTGAAACTAATACATTGTTGTATGTCAATTATACTGCAATAAACAAACACAAAACATTCCCACAGGACACAGCAGAACACATAAACAAATTAGACAACATGCCATATTTTCTAACAGGATGACTCAATGTCATTTTCCTTTCTTCTATCGAGAGTATGTGGATCTTCTTAATATGATGTTTGTTTAGCATAATCTCAACAAACCCATAAATAGGAAAAATGAGGAGCATGGGAAATCTTGCAAATGTTTCTACTTGTTTGTAAGCTTTAGTCCAATTCTGTGTACATATTATTCCTTTTTTTTTTTGGTCTGTCCCACTGCATGGCTTACAGATGTTAGTTCCGTGAGCAGGGATTAAACCCTTGCCCTTGGGAGTGAAAGGGCCAAGTCCTAACCACTGGACGCCAGGGAATTCCCCCATTCTGTGTACATATTAAATCTCTATAACATAACCTTAATCCATGTTAGTGGATTTATTTGTCTGGAATGCAGTCAAATGAGATGATGTCATCTCATTTGGGGGAGGCTTGAAAGAGGTTGAGGTCTATTAAAAGATACTTTTTTTAAAAATAAAAAAGGTAAAATCATGATTTTCATGCAAATATAAAGTCATCACCTGCCAAATATTTTTTTTAACTCATTAATCAACAAGGGAACCTGAAGGTATCACAAAAGAAAGGTCAAAGGGAGCCCCACACATTTCTGGCTAGATGAAGAATACGAAAATGAATAGACGAGTGAATGCAAACTCTTCAGTATCTACAGAGAGATTATCAGTGGTGTTCCAGAGGACATAATTTGCATTCCTACGACTAGGGATTGTTACAATTAATTTTATACAAGCAAACATTTACCTCTGCAGAGTTGTAAAATAACCTCTTCAAAAACAGATGGTTGAGCTGGCCCACTAAGCTTCACAATCTTTCACAATTTTTTCCTACAATTCTCTAAAAGACTTCTTTTTTACTTGAAGTACAGTTCACGGCAGCACTATTTACAATAACCAAGACATGGAAACAACCTAAATGTCCATCAACAGATGAGTGGATAAAGACAATGTGGTACATGAATACAATGGAATACTACTTAGCCATGAAAATGAATGAAATCATGCCATTTGCAGCAACATGAATGGACCTAGAGATTATCATACTAAGCAAAATAAACCAGAAAGAGACAAATACCATGATATCACATTTATGTGGAATCTAAAATATGACACAGATGACCTTATCTATGAAACAGAAACAAACTCACAGACAGAGAGCAGTCTTGCGGCCACATTTCTGAAGTCTGGGTGTGCTTTAACTGCCTGACAGAAGACCCTTGGTATTGACCTGGATCTCTCTCCCTCCAGGCCTTTAGGAAGGGCAATGTTCCCCCAGGGTCATAGAGACGAGAACTCCCAATCAGCCCACAGGCTAGAAAGACAATTTCTCCCATTTCCTAGACTGTCAAAGCCCTGAGGGCACATTTTCCTGCAACTGAATGGTTTCCCTGTGGAAGAACATGGAAGTCTTATACACGTTCTTTATCAAGTGGCAAAAACAGGAGTGAAGATCGCTGAAACAATTCCCCTTGTCAGCACGACTCCTAAGGCCCATCCCTCCTGTTCCCTCACATTGTCTGCTCCATGGGCTGTCTCTGTTCCTTGGCATTTGCTTTCAGATCATGCCAGATGACTCATTACCCACATGGCCCTGATTCCAGGTCCTCCTTGCTTGTTGTTGGTAGCGGTTTAGTCGCTAAGTCATGTCTGACTCTTGCAACCCCATGGACTGTAGCCTGCCAGGCTCCACTCTCCATGAGATTTTCCAGGCAAGAATAGTGGAGTGGGTTGCCATTTCCTTCTCCAGGGAGTCTTCCTGACCCAGGAAGCAAGGGGATCTTTCTTGCTTGTTGGGAAACCTTGATTAGCTGTTACATGCAGGCTGCATTCTCTATTTTCTCTTGCATTGATGCTGCCTTTCTCAGTCTAACTGGCACCTCTGGAGCCCTAGCTGGGTCAATATAGTTATTCTGTTCCTGACATTTCTTGTATTCAGATGTTCCCCCTCCATGAATCCTTCCTGGAGTCAAATTGTATTGAGCAGTTTGAAACAAAGAGAGCTATACTACAGACCCAATATGAGTTTCTTATCCATGTTCAAAGTCAGTTTTTCTCTGAGATAGAAACTTTAGGGTCTGGATATAGACCAGAGGGAGAGAGAAGACGCATAGCACTGAGCACAGAACATAGAGAAGACCCTAGTCCCACCCTTGAGAAAGTTGCTATCTAGGTGGGAAAGGTAGAGACTTTCTGTATTATTCAGGATTTTCCGGAAAAACAGAACCAATAGAATGCGCATACATGTAGAGAGTGAGAGAGAGAGTTATTTTAAGGAATTGGATCATGTGATTTGGGATACTTGGCCAGTCTAAAATCTGCAGGATGATCTTAGATGCAGGTTAGAGACCCAGGGATAAGCCATTGTTGCAGTTCAAGTTTAAAGGCCATATGCTACAGAATTCACTCTTCAACTCTGGAAAACTCAGCCTTTTCTTCTATTCAGACCTTATCTGTTTGCATGAGGCTCACCTACATTGCTTCCCTGGTGGCTCAGTTGGTAAAGAATCTGCCTGCAATGCAGGAGACCCAGGTTCAATCCCTGGTTTGGCGAGATCACTGGGAGAAGGAAATGGCAACCCACTCCAGTGTTCTTGCCTGGGAAATCCCCTGGACAGAGGAGCCTGGCTGACTACAGTCTATGGGGATGCAAGAGTTGGATATAGCTTAGCAACTAAACCACCACCATCTACATTGTGAAGGGCAATCTGCTTTACTCAAAGTCTACTGATTTAAATGTAAAGCTCATCTAAAAATATCCTTATGGAAACATCTAGAATAATATTTGACCAAATATCTGGACAAGTTGGCCCACCTAAGTTGTTACATAAAATTAGCCATTACAGGGACTTCCCCTGGTGGTCCAGTGGTTAAGACTCCATACTTCCACTGTAGGGGGCACAGGTTTGATCCCTGGTGGGGGAACTAAGAATCCCACATTCTCTGTGGCTGAGAAAAAAAAAATTGGCCATCACACTTTCCCAGGTCCACAGCTTGGGTGAGCCAGTGGGTCAGTAGTCCAGATGCTGAAGACTCTGCCAAAGAATGAGGCTGGTGCTGGGAGAGGGGAAATATGGCTTCAGAGTGGCCAAACAGGAGGTTAGGGAAAACTAAATCCACTTTATTACACTCTGTCCATGTCTCTAACTACCCTCCCCTCCCCATCTCCCCCACCCCACCTTACCCGCTGCGGACAGCTGTTCCCTATGATTAAACAGAGGGAAAAGTTCAGCCCCACTGGAACCAATGGTTTCTCTTTATGTCTGTCTGGAGCGTTAGGCCCTGGACAGTAGGTTGAATGGTACCCCCCCTAAAATACATGCCCGTGCCCTAATACTTGGAACCTGTGAAGATGACCTTGTGTGGAAAGGGGGTCATTTCTGGTGTAAGTAAATTTACGACCTTGAGATGAGATCATTCAGATTATCTAAGTAGGTCTAAATCCGGTAACAAGGTTCCTTGTAAGAGGAAGGCAGAGGGACACTGGATAAGAAGGTCATGTGACGATGGATGCCATCACAAGCCAAGGAGTGCCTGGAGCTCCCAGAAGCTGGAAGAGGCAGGAAAGGATTCATCCCAGAGCCTTAAGACACCAATTCCAAATTCCAGGCCGGGAGGCAGTTGATTTCTGTTGTTTTAGGCCACGAGGTTCGCAATCACTTGTTACAGCAGCCCCAGGAGACTAGCACCCCTTATTAGTGGCCTTGGATGTTGTCTCAGGCACTATGGATCCAAATGACAAAATAAAGTGTCACACTGCCTGAGGGGAGGCAAGGCAATGTCCTAGCTACAGAGACACTGTAATGATACACACGTATGTGTCCATTCATTCCACTCCACAGATCTTTATCCAGTGCCAGCCACAAGCCCCAAACATCACGGTAGGAGCTGATTCTACAAGGATGCTCGAGACATCCTGGGGAGTTGTTGCTCCAAAGCCGACTGTGACAGATGTCTCTTGGTCTAGTCTTCCCTTATTAACGAACACATCATCCCATGATGAGCTGTGCTGTGTCCAGGGCTCGGTGTAAGGACCAGTTCTGATCCGGAAGCACTCCTTCCCGAATCCCTTTTGCGCCTGGCAGTTTGCAGCTGCTCTGATCCAGCCACATCCTCTCTCTCCCACCTCCCTGTCAGCATCACTCGTATGGTCCCCAGAACCTATTTCCAGCCAAAATCCTTTCTTCCCTGGCCCACCTAGCAGAAAGTCCCTTGTGAGAGTTGAGATTAAGAGTTCCGGCGCAGGGTCACGCTGCCTGAGTTTGATCCCCAACCTTGCTGTTTACTAGCTGAGTAAATTTAAGAAACTATTTGTGATTTGCTAGCCTCAATTCCCTCATCTATAAAATGGTGATAATGGTGCCTGCCTCACAGGACTATTGAATGGATTAAGTAAGAACGCTGTCTCATCCCCAGGTAATGCTCAGTAAGTAGCAGTTAATCATTATTTTTGCAGAACTGGCCCCCTTTTCCAGTTGTCCTCTGTCTCTCATCAGGAGGCCTGGGGTTCCCTCAGTTCTAACTTGGGAAGTTCTGTTTGCCCAACAAAGTCCTGAAGGCATCTCTAGAGTGCGTGAGGGCAAATGGCCTTGAGCCAATCGAACAGAACAGCAATGAAGAGAACAACCTGGTAGGCTGTGCATCACATCACACAGAGAGGAAATGGGCTTCAGCCTCAGTTAACACTGTGCCTGCCTGGATTTTCAAAGAAAGGAAGTGGCCAAAGCAAGAAAGGAGGTGGGGGTCCATGCTTCACCGTTCTCCTTCACACTCAGAACCACGCTTATACAACTCTGGGGGCCATTAGAACTGAGCTTGTACAACGTGGCATGCCTACAGGCATGCACCTCTGACATGTTGAAAGGTAGAGAGTTCAGTGGACTTAAAGATACTCCTAATTCTCTTTTAACTGAGTCTTAAGATTTACTTTCATTGATAATGGCAGTCAGAGCTCAAACATTTTTATGTACCTGTTTAGAGCAGCACTGTTCACAATAGCCCAAAGGAAGACACAATTCACATGTCCATCAACAAATTCAAGGATAAACAAAATGTTGGATGTCTGTGCAATGGAATATTATTCAGCCATAAAAATGAATGAAGCACCAATACATGTTGCAACACAGATGAACCTTGAAAACATTAAGCTAAGGGGAAAAGGCCAGACACCAAAGGTCACATGTTGCATGATTCCGTGTATGTGAAATATCCAAAATAGGTAAATCCTAGAGACAAAAAGAAGATTGATGATTGCCAGGGACTGGGCGAGAGAAGAATGAGGAGTAATTGCTGAGTGGGTACAGGGACAGTGAAAGTGCTTTGGAACTAGATAGGTGCATACAACATAAAGAATGTGCTGAATGACAGTAAGTGGTTTGCTTTAGAATTTTATGTTATGTTAATTTTATGTTATGTGAAGTTCACCTCAAATGTTTTAGAAGTTAACATGTAACCCTTTAACGGGCTTCCCAGGTGGCGCCAGTGGTGAAAAACCTGCCTGCCAACGCAGGGGACATAAGAGACATGAATTCAATAGCTGGAGGGTTGAATCAGGAGGATCCCCTGGAGGAGGGCATGGCAACCCACTCTAGTATTCTTGCCTGGAGAATCCCATGGACAGAGGATTCTGGCAGACTACATGGGGTCGCAAAAAGCTAGACACAACTGAAGCGACTTAACAGGCAGCCAGGCAACCCTTTAACATGAAAGAATTCAGAATCTGAAAACCATCAGTGCTACCCCTCCTCCCCAAGTCTGGTTTTAGGATCTCTGTTTATTACTCTTCCAGGGAAGAGAAGGATGGTGCAAATTTGGAGCCAGTGCAATGACTCATCCTTTCGTGGGAATTATTTTGAAAAGAGCCAACCAAAAAGTCGGGTCAGATCATCTGAAAAAGAAGGCTTTGATTTCAAAGGCCATTTGTTCTAAGTTATGTTATCTTTCTTGCACTCAACTAAAGCTTCCATTCCAGAAATATTAGTGTTTTTTAATACCTCCCCCATACCAACTGTAAGATCTCACAGCAGCTTTCTGGATTTGCAGCGAACTCCACATTCCTTCAGAGCATGCTTGGCCAAAATCTTGAATGTCCCTGCTTGACATATGGAGAGAAAATTTGCTCTTCCCACTGCTGTAACCATTCTCTAAAAGGTCTTCCCAAAAGATACTCCTGATAACAATTATGCAAATGTGTGGCTAAGGCAGGCTTACATTTCTGCTTCAAGTAGAACAAATGCCAGGATCTCCATTCAGTGCTCTGGGTACCTGAGAGCAATGGCTCCCCTATGCTTCTCAGATGGAATCCTTCCTCTCATTTATCACTTAGAGTAGGCTTTCCAGGGCTGGCATGGCGGTTTATCAATCTTGAGAATTTAGACTTCTTCCGGATTATTTATCTGCTACTCCTAGGATGCTCCCCTTATCCACTCAGTCCAAAAGGGCTCAACCCTCACATCCACACTTCAGCCTGCAGGACAAGAGAGAGAGGATAGGATATTTGCTCAGTCATGTCCAACCCTTTGTGACCCCATAGACTATAGTCTGCCAGGCTCCCCGTCCATGGAATTCTACAGGTAAGAATGCTGAAGTGGGTTGCCATTCCCTTCTGCAGGGGATCTTTCCAACCCAGGGATCGAACCTGGGTCTCCTGCATTGCAGATAGATTCTTTACAAATGCCAGGGAAGTTTCCAAGAGAGAGGAGCAATGGTATATAAACTTACTTCCTTTCTGGAACATGACCTGGAAATTTCACTCTTCACTTCTGCTGATGCCCCATTAGCCAGAATCTAGTTACACTGTCACAGGTAGCCACAAGGGAGACTGGCCAAGTGCCCAGCTTAAACTTCTATTACAATAAGAAAGGGGGAGAAGGGACATGGGGAAGTACGACTAGGACTCAGCCCCAAGTGACTCCGAGCGTCGCTTGATGATCAATCGCCCCTCTGGGGTGCGCGTGTTGTGTGCAAGCCCCCCAGGGGTCACGTTGCTGGGGGTGTCCAAGCCAACTTAACATTCCTTCTCTTACCAATAACCCCAGTCGCTTTACTGTCATTCAAAACAGGGAGTCATACCCCACCTCCTAGCTTTTGCTTATGCTCTTCCCTAACTAGAAATATTTCATCCCCTTCTCCACATGCATATTGACTTTACTATCCCCTCAAGTCTCATCTCTTCCCCAAAATATTCCCTGACAAGCCCAGCCCACTCTGACTTCCCATAGCATTTCTTGATCTTTATATTTTCATACTCTGTTCCCTGTAGCTAAGTCTTAGCTTCAGAACTAGACAACAGGTTTCTTGAGAAGAGAGTCCCCATCATACAGTTTTCTTATATCCTCTATGGAATCTTGCTTAGTGCTATGCACTCACATCTGTTTAGTAATTATGCTCTGAAATAAAGTGAATTTGATTAAAGTGACATACTAAATAATTTAGGACAATATTATTATTTCCCTTTAATTGCAGTACTTTTTTAACCTAAGTTTTCTACATAATAAAATCATTGTAAATAAGCAAATGCACAAGTACATAAGTATCTTTGTAATTCAAGAAACAGGTTTTATCCTTATTTAGTTTTCTAATTCAATTGTAGGCTGGACAACTTTGCATCTGCAGTACCTGCACTGTTTCAAAAACTAAGTAAGATAAGAATAGCCTAAGTGTCTAGCACAGGATCTGACACATAGGTGGTGCTGAGTAAATGCTACAAGAAAAAGTCAAGGGCAGAGTTTAAAGGTAAATTGAGTTCAACTGTTTACAACTTACTGCACAAACAAGGATTCTGGTGTTAGACTGGTTTGAACTTCGGTTCTTCCACTTACTCACAGTTTTGCCGAGCATTCAAATGAATTGACTAGTATGTTTGCCATCTTCCATTATCTCTCATTTCCATGTACACCCTTTTGTATTTTAATTTTAATACTGTCAGTTTCGAGTCTGCAAATTATATTTCCCAGATTCCCTTGCTAGCTGATTTCCAGTTGGGGTATGCGATGGAAGGCACAAGGGGGACATCAGAAAGCAGGAGGAAAGAGGAAGAAACACTCTTCTTCCTCACATCACTTTTAAAAATTATTATTTATTTATTTGGCTGCCCTGGGTCTTAGTTGCAGCACTTGAGATCTTCAATCTTAGTTGTGGCATGAAGGATCTAGTCTACTTACCAGGGATCAAACCCAGGCCCCCTGCATTGGAAGCAAGGAATCTTAGCCACTGAACCACAAGACCCATTACACCTTCTTTTAGACCCCTGTGACTTTTGACACCCCTAGCACCGTTGTCAAGCCACTTTCTCAGAGGTCCTAGCCACACGGCGACACCTCGGCCATCCTGCTACCAGGTCATGGTGGCCCCGCAGCAGCCCAACTCCTAAAGTGGTGGCCTTTCTTCTGCATTCCTAGGTTCTCGTTACACCTCTATCCTTTTGTTCGCCCGACCTTCAAGTTGCTCCCTGTGTTTACTCACCTCACTGCTCCCTTTTGGATGTTCCAACACCTGTGAAATTCATTCACTCTGTTAAATACCCTCTAGTTCAAATACTTTGCATAATTTCTGTTTTCCTGACTACCTTTTGACCAATACAGTATGTAATGTACTTAATGCATTTCATCTTCTCAACAAATGTGAGTTCTCTCCTAAGTGATTTCACTCTGCTGTGTTGAAAGTGAATGTGTAATGCAAGTAAAGATATATTAATTTTATTTTTTAAATTCTCATTTCCTTTTTTTGAATGGTTCGTCTTTCTCCACAGACTCCCAAGAATTCCACAAAGACCATGGTTCTCAGCCTTAGGTATGAACTATAATCAGCTGCAGAATCCTCAAAAATACAGGTCCCTTCTAGGACCTTAGAAAGGATAGGGCTGAGTTAGTGCATCTTGAGGAAGTTCTCTAGGTAGTTATTGGTGCTAGTTTGAGGACCCCCGGTTTAGATACTCACAATATAGTACATTAAGTATGATCTTTTAATGCTTCATTGTTGGTAAAATGTTACCTGCTTACCAGTGTCTCGATACATGTTTTTTGATAATGATACTGACACTTTACTCAATAACCAGTTGAATAATCTCTTGTTTCAGTGGCATTAAGATCAGACCAACCTTAAACTGGTTTAACAACATGATACTAGGTATTTCTTGGCTCCATTACAGGCGTGAGGGGTAGAGCAAACTCACATGGATGGTAAGTGGTAGAATCAAGGCTTGATCTGTTGAAACTAGGGGCAGCACCAAGAAAAATTATATTCTCAACATCCTAGGCCTATACCACGCATGCATGCCCAGTCGTGTCTGACTCTTTGCGACCCTATGGACTATAGCTCGGCAGGCTCCTCTGTCCATGAAATTTTCTAGGCAAGAATACTAGAGTGGATTGCCATTTCCTATTTCAGGAGATCTTCCCGACCCAGGGATCAAACCTATCTCTCCTGCATCACTTGCATTGGCAAGCAAATTCTTTTACCACTGCACCACCTGGGAATCCCCAGATCTATACCACTCAGAGATAACTCAAGCCTGAGATGAGGGAATCTTAGGAAGAACAAAAGAGGATGCCACAAATATTGATCACATCACCGGTTCTCTGGATACTCTTACCTCTTTCTTTTCTACTGTTCTTTTCATACTGACCTTATTAAGGAAAACCTCAAACCCATTACAGTCTTACTCCTTTAAGCCTATGTTTCTCTCACCCATCCCCCATACCAGATTTGCTAGATCCAAATCAGAAGCCCACAGAATGCCCCTTGGGTAAAGAGTGATCCTATGAATGCTCTGCCCTCACAAGAAAATCATGGCACTAGACTCTCATCGAATGCTGTGCTTAGGCACTCAGTCGTGTCTGACTTTTTGTGACCCCATGGACTGTAGCCTGCCAGGCTCCTCTCTGTCCATAGAATTCTCCAGGCAGGAATCCTGGAGTGGGTTGCCATTTCCTTCTCCACATCAAATTTATCCCTTCTAATTATTAATGTACCAAATGATGTCTCATTGGTGGGCTTCCAAATTCTACCTCAGCTGAGAACCCAGTGGCAGCCAACAAAGTATAATGAAAGAAGCCAGGAAAGGGTTAGTGTAACATGCTGGGTGACAGTGAACGATATGCCTTTTTTTTTTCTTTTTTTACCACACCCCACAGCATATGGAACTTCCTAGACCAGGGATCAAACCCATGCCCCCTGAGTTAGAAGCATAGAGTCTGAACCACTAGGGAAGTTCAAGGACAACTTTAATTATTATTCTAACAAGTAAATCAGAGCTTATACATCCAAATGGCAAATATTTTTCAAACCACGTTGCCATAGCTCACTGTATTTTAAAACTCTCCCTAGAGCCTTTTTGTAGATTTTTATGAAAAGTTCTCCATAGCCTCAAATGGGTGTATTTGATTATTTGGAAACAACTGGAGTCATTTGAAAGTAAGCCTGGTGAACAAGGTATGTGATCAAGCTGGGAGACATCATTATGTGGTGGGGCTGTAGCCAACCGAAACCAGGAAGGAAGGAGAGTGTGAACAAGTTGTGAACACAATTTGCAAAAGGAATGGAAAGCATTATAGATAGTATTTGGAAGGAATTACAGTCTCCCAAGATGATGATTTTAAAAGATCCCTCTCATTCTGAATAAACTGATCATATACATGTACGTGGATCTTTTTCTTTTTTTAAATCAACCTGTTTTATTACAACCTATTATAATATTGTTGGAGAAGGCAATGGCACCCCACTCCAGTACTCTTGCCTGGAAAATTCCATGGACGGAGAAGCCTGGTAGGCTGCGGTCCATGGGGTAGCTAAGAGTTGGACACGACTGAGTGACTTCACTTTCACGTTTCACTTTCCTGCTTTGGAGAAGGAAATGGCAACCCACTCCAGTGTTCTTGCCTGGAGAATCCCAGGGACGGGGGAGCCTGGTGGGCTGACATCTGTGGGGTCGCACAGAGTTGGACACGACTGAAGTGACTTAGCAGCAGCGGCAGAATTATTGTAATAACTTTACAATATTATATTTACAGAAGTTGTTCTCAGCTCTGTCTCCATGTATGAAGATCCCAAGCTGTCCAGGGTATTTTCTCTGCTCATCACGACTCAAGGCAATGAGATTGTCTGAAAAAGACAGGGATTTTGGAAAAAGATCGGTATACAAATTTGGGCCTCAACTACTACTCTCTCTGTGATCTTAAGCAAGTTATTTGAGCTCACTGCACTTTGGTTTTCTTATCTGTAAAATGAGTATAATAATACTTATCCCATGGGGAAAATAAGAGAATTAAAGAAAATAATGTATGCAAGTGCCTAGTGCAGTGTCTTGGCCCAAAGCAGACACATGCAAACATTACTATTATCAATGTGTGGATGCAGTGTGGACCATTTCTCGTGTGTGTGTCTATATGAACCAAAGAGCCAAGCCCAGGACAGCCTATGATGAGTTCTAAGCAGGGCAGGGAGGAGTGAATGATAGCACGCTGAAACAGGTTTCCTCTTCTCTTGATCCGCCAGTGTCTTGTGCTGTACTTAGTAGCTCAGTCGTGTTGGCTGTTTGCAACTCCATGGACTATAGCCCACCAGGCTCTTCTATCCATGGGAATTCTCCAGGCAAGAATACTGGAGTGGGTTGCCATGCCCTCCTCCAGGGGATCTTCCCAACCCAAGGATCAAACTCAGGTCTCCTTCATTGCAGGTGGATTCTTTACCATCTGATCCACCTATGGGATCCTGCAAAATTGGAGTCTTATCATCTCAAAATGCATCAGTATGTTAGAATATTAATACAAAGATATCTCATTGACCCAGTGGTATTGAGGATGCAGCTTTCTGCATACCCCAGATAATAAGCTTTTCCCTTTGACAACCAACACTTTCAATGTTAACCATTTGGGAGAAAATCATTCAAAAACATGTATTCACCATTGACTTTTTGAAGCAAGGGTCATGACTTAACGTTTTCACTTTAACCCACTGTCATCACTAGGAGCAAGCATTGCAACCTGGAGTGGGGCTCCGGCTTAGCCCTGCTGTCTGGGTTTTCTGACTTCTCCTTCCTTGATATCAGTCATTGTCCAGATTGTGATAGGCTTGAGAGGAAATAAGTTCACCAACCTTGGAAACAGGCAGACACTCAGCAATCCCCAGTGTTTGTAGAGTGGCCACCAACTACTTAGGGCCATGGGTTCTTTGGTAGGTGGGTTCGGAGTGAGACCCTCCTTCAGCCATGTCAGCTTGAGCAAATTACTGTACTGAATCTGTTTCTTCCTTTGTTCAAAGAGAATAAAAATAGTAGCCACATCGTAGGGGAGTCATGAGTGTTAAGCAGGGACACTTAGACATAAAGTGTTTCGCAAGGCACAGGAGAAACAGCAAATGCTCAATAAACATTACCTACTGTTCTTACTGTTACTGTGATAAAGCAGGACAAGCAGAGCCCTTCGCAGACCGCCATGGCTGTGTCTCGATACGCCACACCCTGTTACTAGGCAACAGGGCTTAGCCATTGATTGGTGCCTCAGATGGCCCCACCCACAAGCTACCAACTGCCAATGAACAACCGTTACTTGTCCTGCTCAGCTATTGGTCAGCACCGCAGTGGACCCTGCTCACGAGTAACTGTCAATGAGGAACCATTGGGGAAGTGATTGAGGAAAAGGTCACTGGTATGGTGGTCATCAGGTGGAGCTTGAAGTAAGAGGCAGATTCAGGGCTTCTCCTGGAGACCCTCCAGCTCACCTAGCCTTGGACCCGCAGGTGAGCTGGAGGGCCCAGGGAACAGACTGGGAACTTACGCCCTGAGGGCTCCATAGCCCTCACCAAGGCCCACCACTAGCCATGTACCAGGCCTTGAGGAGCGGTGAACCTCTCCCCCATCCCTATCTGTGACCTAATAGCAGTGGCCGTCTGCCTGACCTGTGAGACCTGGTCTCCCCATTTGGGCCACCTGAGGAGACTGAGGACCAGCTGGGTTGGGTGCCTGGCTCCCTCAGGGATGACAGCTGGGAAGAGTTTGGGAACCTGGCCCGGAAGGAGCTGCCAATTGAGATCCGCCTCCTCTTAGCCAGGACAGGGATGCTGGAGGGTGAGAGTTGTGCTTTGGTATCTTGCCCTTTCTGGTCAGGACAGAGAATAACATTCATCTGGTAGAGATTTACAGGAACATCCTCACCTGACTATGACCAGACCTCAAGAACGAAGGAACTGACACTGAGACGTTTGCAACAACTCACCACGCCCATCCCTCACCTTTTGCTTTTAAAGGGACTTCCTGAAAGCTTTCAGTAACTTTGGGGTTCTTAGGGCTTAAGTCACCCATCTCCTTGTATGAATCTGTAACAAACCTTTCTCTGTTCCAAACTCTAATGTTTTAGCCTTGATGGTCCCCACTGGGTGTCCAGCACACAGACTTGCAATTTCGGTAACTACTAGCAAGTAAGGTCTCACAGACACTGACTGCTCTCCTGTGACACTCATAAACACCCACGCTTTGTACGTCTTTTCTTCCATCCACTAAAGACTGTGAAAGGAGTAGCCTAATGGCCAGTGACTAGAGTGCTCTTTGTTTTCCCCCATAATCTGGTAAAATTACCAGATAAGAGAATTTCAGCCAATGAGAACCTCCAATCATTCTATCAAAGCCAATCCAAGCCTTCTCGTTAAGGACCACATTTCTTACACTGTGAGTGGCCAGCCAGACCAGCCATCTGCACCTCTGTGAGCCCTGCAGGCAGACACCCTGAGAGTGGGAGGGGACCCCGGGAGACCAAACACCTCTGTCAGATGAAGTCATCAAACCCTGGCTGGTGATCCCTGGTGGCAGAAGGGCAGGGAGGCTGGAAGCCCCCAGAGCCTCTCATTTGGCACCATTCCTGGCGTTGAAAAGAAATGTGCCCAGAGCCATGGCAGCTGCATTGATCTGATGCGGATTAGGGAGACGGCGCAGCCCTCCAAGTGGTTATTTTCTGTCTTGTGTATCCTGTAGGGGGTTAATTAACATCCTCAATGGTGTGCTAGTCTGGCTGTTCCACCACTGGGGGATGTAATTTCAGGTCACTCTGAAGTTAAGTGAAGACAACAACAACAGCTGCAGCCTTTGTTGAGGTCCAGACTGCCAGCCGCTGAGCAGGCCCCAGCCCCGCACTTCATTCTGTGTGAGCACCATTAATAACCGACAATGGGCACTCAAATCGGGGGACCAGAGGTTTCACTGAGCATGCGCCCCTGGGCTAGGGTCTTTGTACTAGCTTCCTGGTGACATGCCTCCCCCAGGGACTCACTGCCTCAAAATGAGATTCCCAATACAAGTACCAGACAGGAGCCTATCTGACAATTTTCTGTATTTTATGTCCCCAGGACTGTTCTTTCTCCATGAACCTATGCAAGCTCCATTTACACATCAGCAGCTGTGGCCCACTTTATCCAGCATTGTTTTTTTTAATATATATGTATACATATATATATATAAAGTTGGAGGTCTATGGAATTTTTATAAAGCAAGTCACAGTTTAGATGCACTAGATGACCTTGAAACTGCACTAGTTCTCTACTGCTGCCTAACAGATTACCCCCAAAACTTAGTGGCTAACACAATAATGAATATTTATTATCCTCACAATGCCTGTTTGTCAGGAGTTCAAGTGTGTCTTATCCATGCAGTTTCTGCCTGGGGTGAATCATGAGGTGACTGTCATGATGTCAACTAGACCTGCTTGTCCCCTGGAGGGCCAGCTTCCAAGATGGCCTGCTCACACGGCAAGCAGGTTGATGCTCTTGTTGTTGGAGGCCTTACTTTCTCCAAACATTAGCCTGTCAGGCTATTAAATGTGCTCATGCTAAGGCCACAAACTACCCTTTAGAGTGAGCATCCATGAGAGGGAGCCAGGTAAGAGATGTCTTTTTATGACTCAGCCTCAGAACTCATGTACTGTTCTCTAGAAGGCAGGCAATCATTCAGCTGGGGAGGGAATTCGTTCCACCTTTTTTAAAATTGAAGTATAGTTGCTGACAGTATTATATGTTTCAGGTGTACAGCATAGTGATTCCCAATATTTAAAGATTATACTCCATGAATCGTTATTATAAAATATTGGTTATATTCCCTGTGTTGCACAGTATAACCTTGTAGCTTATTTTATACCTAATAGTTTTTACTTCTTAAGCCTCTACACCTATTTTGCCCCTTCCCCCTTCCCTCTCCTGACTGGTAACCAATAATTTGTTCTCTACATCTGTGAGTCTTATTCTTTCTTGTTATATATTCACTGGTTTGTTTTCCTTTTTAGATTCCACATACAAGGGATATTATACAGCATTTTCTTTCTCTGACTTATTTCACTGAAGAGAACACCCTCCAAGTCCATCAGTATTACTGCAAATGGCAAACGTTCATTCATTTTTATGGCTGAGTAATATTGCTCTGTATATGCATATACTACAGCTTCTTTATCCCTTCGTGTGCTGATGGACATAGATTGTTTCTATATCTCAGCTATTGTAAATAATGCTGCAATGAACATGGCCACGAGCTCTAGAGCACAGACCCAACAGTTGTGGCACATGAGCTTAAGTGCTCTGAGGCATGTGGGATCGTCCCAGATCAGGGATTGAACCCGTGTCTCCTGCATAGGCAGGCAGACTCTTTACCATTGAGCCACCAGGGAAGCCACGTATCTTTTCAAATTAACGTTTCTATTTTCTCGGGATATATACCCAGGAGTGAAATTGCTGGATCATACAGTAATTCTGTTTTTTGCTCTTTGAGGAACCTCCAGACTGTTTTCCACTGTGGCTACACCAACTGACATTCCCATTCACAGTGTCCAAGGGTTCCCTTCTCTCCACACCCTTGTCAACATTTGTTATTTGTGTTCTTTTTGATGATAGTCACTATGACCAATGTGAGCAGATATTTGAGTGTTGTTCTGATTTGAACTTCTCTGACAATGATGTTGAGCATCTTTTCCTATGGATTAGCTCTACTTCTGAAGGGAGCAATATCAGAATTAGTGAGCTTATTTTTATGCCATTACAGACACTGAGGGGTGCATAATTCATTCACGTAACAGATACTTATTAAGTACCTACTACGTGTTCACATTGTTCTAGATGCTTGGAATACCTCCTAGACAATACAGACCAAAAGTCCCTGCCTGCCCTTGTCAAGTTAAATTCTAGTGGAGAGAGACAAAAAATGAACAATAGCAGAGTAAGTGCATTTTATAGCAACCCACTCCAGTATTCTTGCCTGGAGAGCTCTTTGGACAGAGTAGCCTGGTGGGCTACAGTCCAAGGGGTCGCAAAGAGACACAGTTGAGTGACTAACACTTCACTTCATAGCGTGCGGCAGTTTAAGTGTTGGGGTGTGGGACAGGAAGTAGTACTTTGGAATCCCAGAGTCAGGTTACATTTTAAATAAGGCCAACAGACTAGTCCTCACCGAGCAGGTGGAGTAGGACGTGCGAGTGTGCACAGTCGCTCAGTCGTGTCTGACTCTTCGTGACCCCATGGACTGTAGCCTGCCAGGTTCCTCTGTCCATGGAATTTTCCAGGGCAAGAATACTGGAGTGAGTTGCCATTTCCTACTCCAGACCCAGGGATGGAACCCGTGTCTCCTGCGTCTCTTGCATTGGCAGGTGAATTCTTTACTACTGAGCCTCCTGGAAAGCCAGGAGTGGGACAGGCGGGGGTTCGGAAAGGTGGTGGGCCGTGTTGCGTTTGGCTGCGTGAGCCAGTGTATGACCACAGAGCCCGGCTCCTATGAACCCTGGCCATTGTTACCACGGTCCCTCGTGGGTGCAGGTGGGGAGTGGCGTTTCCCTGCAGCTGGTGTTCCCACCCCAAACCCCCAAGGAGAAAATGCCCCAGTGGCCGTCCCCAGCTGCAGGTGGGCTTTGAGGCTGCTCAGACAGCACTTCCAGGCCTCGCTGAGACACGCGGCAGGCAGCCACACAGCGGACGTACAACACAGCGCACCCGAGGGGGAGAGACAGTGAGTCACTCGGTCCTGCAGCGATCTTGTTTGCAGGAGCAGCACTTGGGCAATGCTGAGTGTGTAATTTTAGTGTTTAAATTCAATCACGGTGTTTCTACAACAGGAGGTGAGCTCCAAATGACCCCCGACAGGAGCTGCCCAACCCAGAGAACCACCGAACTCTGGAGGCTTCTGAATCGTGAAGGAGGGAGGTAGGAAAAAGAAGACATTCCAGACTTGAGTGTGGCTGAAGAAGGGTCAGTGCACAGGAGACCCTTGCCGATGGGCTGCCCGGAGCTGGAGGGGCAAGGGATGAAGCAGCTTTGGGTTGGTGCCAGAGAATTCCATGGGGTGCCCGGTTCTAATCCAGGCAGATTAGAGGGGTCCCAGGGCAAGTGGAAGGGTGAGAGGCATTTACACAGAGATCAGTTCAGTTTAGTTGAGTCGCTCAGTCATGTCCAACTCTTTGTGACCCCGTGGAGCGCAGCACGCCAGGCTTCCACGTGCTGCAGTCCATGCGGCCGAAGAGATGTGTGAGCCGTATTCAAGGAGTGGTTACTGACCTGGAGGGTGTGGTGACTAACACCACGGGGGCGTCGGCCGCCCCACAGCCTCTCAGGCAGCCTACCTGATGGAGAAGGACCCCCTCCCAAGGGAAGAGAGTGTAGAGGTGCACAAGACGGCCCAGGCGGTGGTTCTGGGTCTGAGCCTGTAGGAGGAGATGGCTCCCCGACAGGGTCAATGCCAGCCCAGGGGACCTTGCCCAAAGATGGCCGTGAGGAGAGAAGGAATGAGAAGGCTTGGTCCCCGGAGGTGCTGTAGCCACCAGGCACCTACCAGGAGAGCAGGCAACAAGCACCAGGATGAGGAGCCCCCACGGGTACCAGGACAGTCATCTACAGCCACGTCCAAAGTCCACAGAAGCCAACAGTCAGGGCTGCAGGGCGCAGACACGGAGCTGCACCAAGGAAAACGTTCATTCCTACTCAGAGGACAGCATCCCTGAATGGTTAAAAGGCAGAGGCCGGGGAGATCCTCTGTGGGCCGGTGGCTAAGACTCTGCACTCCCAATACAGGGGACCCAGGTTCTAGCCCTGGTCAGGGACTTAGATCCCGCATGCCACGACTGAAGATCCCACCTGCGGCAACTAAAGATTCTGCTTGCCACAAAGAAGATGGAAGATTCCACGTGCTGCAGCTAAGACCCAGCACAGCCAAATAACGTTTTTTTTTTTTTTAAAGGCAGATGCTGGGCAGGGATGGACATCCAGGTTTATATCCTGCTTATGCCACTTATTAGCTGTGTCAGACAAGTCTCTTAACCTCTCTTCAGCCTCAGCTTCCTCACCTGTCAACTTCACACAGCTGGTGAGACATAAATGAGATAAAACACTTAACACAGTTCCTGGCTATAGAAATAATCCATAAATAGCTGCTATTTTTATTGTGACTATTTTTGCAAATGTGGACAGCTGCTGCCAGGGGCTTTGTTTGGTTTTGTTGCCCAGCATCTCTTCCTTTGGAATTGCCCTTCCTACTCCCACCCACTTGGTACTGGTGTCCGGCTAATCCTAGCGCTTGGACCCCTGCTGACCGGAGATGGGCAACTGACCAATCAGATGCTCTCTCCGGGGGACTGGAACTCTTTAAGTGTCCTCATGCAGGAAGGCAGTTAGAGCTGAGTCATCCTGCGACGGGGAATTTCCTGGAGCAACTCCTGCTTCATCCCTCCCGGGGTCTGGTATGAAACTCACGCTTCAGTGTCTGAGCTTGGCGGGTCTCGCCCCATTGAGCCTCTCACTGCAGCCAAGTATTTCTCCTGACGAAACAGCCTCAGGGTGAGCCTTTGGAAATGGCCATGTGAGTGGCAGCGTGGGGACTGGAAGCTGGGAAAGAGGAAGTGATCTTTCCATCTCCTCCCTTCCCTCATCACTTAGGCCATCAGGAGGGCTTCTCTCCCGCCACCCCTGCTTTTTTAAAAACTTTTGCTTTTTCATGGTAATATTTGTGCTTAAATTCAGATAGTGAATAGAGTTGGGACAACGGGGTAGACATCTGGAAAAGATAAAGCTGGATCAGTATATGAGGGTAAATTCTAAATGGATCAAAGATGTTAATGTAGAAAGTGAGAACTTAAAGTCACTAAGAGAAAGCATAGATGAATTACTTTATTAGCTTTGAGGGGGGAGGGTCTTTCTAATTATGACTCAGAATCCAGAATCTATCACAGAAAATATAAATATGACTACACACCCATCAAAAACTTAGCAGGAAATTGTAGTGAAGACAAATGACGAACTAGAAAAAATGTACAATATAAATGATTAATTTCTCTAAAATATAAAGAGCTCTTAGAAATTAAGAAGAAAAAGATCAAAAAATAATACAAAAGTGGGCAAAGAACATAATCAGAACATTCAGAGAAAAATATAAATGGCTCTTAAATATTTAGAAGATTTTTAATCTCACTTATAATAAGAGCAGCCATATTGACACCTGACAGACTGACAAAAACTCAGAAGTTTGACAGTGTGTTCTTCTGATGAGGCTTTTACACAATTCTGGTGGGAGAATAAGATCTTACAACCCCTGTGGAGAGCAATTAGGCATTATCCATCAAAAGTACAAACATATTTGCCCTTTGACCTCTGGAAATTTATTCTACAGCTATATCTGCACACAAATGAAATAACATATGTATGAGGTTTTTCATTCCAGCATTGTTGGTATTAATATTAGAATAACACTGGGAACATCCCTAGTGACTAGGGCTTTTTAGGGGGGATGTTTGAGCTAAAGATTTAAAAAAAAAAATCCATCTCCTGCTCTCACTCCTCCGTTCCCATCCCCAGTTCTCAATTATTAATACCACATGCTTTAAATTTTTAGCTGATTTTTCAGGTATTTATTACTATATTTCTTTTTTAAATGCTTATATTATTTCTTGAGTTTCAGTTTAAGCATTATCTAATGACTACTAATGAAGAGAAGCATTTAACTTTGTTATGGATTTCCCACTCCTAATGCACACACATGGAGCTATTCACAATCCTCCTATTCTTCCAAAGATTACATTGCAACTTTCTGTTAACTTAATATTCATATCTGGAATATTATGACTATGCAAATATTGCTTACAGTGGAGACATAGGTATGGAACTATTAAAATTCCTTCCTTGAGCATTTGAAATGTTTTCCTGGAGTTAATAATTGGCCTTGTTTTTCATTTGACACTTGTTAGTGTATTTAACAATGCTTTGTCTCCCAAATATCCTATGTATTGTACATTTGCGATCCTCAATCAGTCCCATTGGTGACGGACAGGGAGGCCTGGCATGCTGCAGTCCACAGGCTTACAGAGATTCAGACATGACTGAGCAACTGAACTGATCAGCTCCATTTTGTTCCCCAGGAGATGCTACTATGGTCGGCCTTCATGCTCTTGTTCTGTTCTCTATTGGTTTCCCTCTAGGTCTGGGGCACAGCTGTCATCTTAAAGCCTATCTTTACTATCACCCTGAGACTTTCCTTTGCTCACTCCATCTCATATTTTGGGTTCATTGTAGTCTGGATCCCAAGTCCCCTATATTTGCTCATTTATTTTAGTAAAGTACATCTTCTAGTAGATTCTTAAGAAAGAGAAAGAAATCAAAAGACGCTTGCTCCTTGGAAGAAAAGTTATGACAAACCTAATTCGTATATTAAATAGCAAAGACATTCACTTTGCCAACAAAGGTCCAGATAGTCAAAGCTATGGTTTTTTCCAGTAGTCATGTACAGGTGCAAGTGTTGGACCATAAAGAAGGTTGAGCACCAAAGAATTGATGTTTTTGAATTGCCGTGCTGGAGAAGACTCTTCAGAGTCCCTTGGACTACAAGGAAATCAAACCAGTCAATCTAAAAGGAAATCAACTCTGAATATTCATTGGAAGGACTGATGTTGAAGCTGAAACTCCAATACTTTGGCCACCTGACGCAAAGAGGCAACTCATTGGAAAAGACCTTGATGCTGGGAAAGATTGAAGGTGGGAGGAGAAGGGGATGACAGAGAATGAGATGGTTGGATGGCATCACTGACTCGATGGACATGAGTTTGAGTAAGCGCCAGGAGTTGGTGATGGATAGGGGAGCATGGCGTGCTGCAGTCCATGGGGTCACAAAGAGTCAGACATGACTGAGCGACTGAACTGGAACTGGACTCCACAGTTAGGGCTTCTCTAACTGTAGGTGGTGCTACTGGTAAAGAATCCACCTTCCAGTGCAGGAGACATAAGAGGTAGGAGTTCGATCCCTGGGTTGGGAAGATCCCCTGGAGAAGGGAATGCCAACCCACTCCAGTATTCTTGCCTGTAAAATCCCATGGACAGAGGAACCTGGCAGGATACAGTTCATGGAATCGCAATGGACATGAGTTTGAGCAAACTCTGGGAGATAATGAAGGACAGGGAAGCTTGGCGTGCTGCAGCTTATGGAGTCTCAAAGAATCGGACGGGACTCAGAAACTGAACAACAGCAAGAAAGAGCACTCAGAAATAATTTGAGACCTGTCATGTCTCAGCTGGTAAAGAATTCGCCTGCAATGCAGGAAACCTGTGTTCAATCCCTGGGTTGGAAAGATTCCCCTGGAGAAGGGAAAGGCTACCCACTCCAGTATTCTGGCCTGGAGAACTCCATGGACTATATATGTATACTCCATGAGGTCTCAAAGAGTCGAACATGACTGAGTGACTTTCACTTTCACACGTAGTTTTAGTTTGCCTATACAGTTGGCCCTCCATATCCATGGGTTCTGCATCCTAGAATTCAACCAACTGTGGATCGAAAATACTCAGGAAAAAAAAAATCCAGAAAATTCCAAGATGCAAAACTTGAATTTGCCGCAAAGCAGTAGCTATTTATATAGCATTTACATTGTATTTACAACTAATTGTATCAGATACCATAAGTAATCTAGATATGATTTAAAGTATACAGAAGGACAGGCATTGCTTATATACAAATATCACACCATTTTTTATAAGGGACTTGTGCATGAACAGATTTTGGCAACTGTAGGGGGGTCCTGTATGTCCCAGTTCAAAAATATTTTTTTTCAAATGTTTCATTTCCTGACAGCCCCCAGGATTGCTATTGAGAAGTTTGCTGTCATTCTTTTCCTGACCCTTTGTTGAGGTGTATTTCTTCTCTCAGGAAATCTCTCAATAATCTTCTCTTGATTCCTAGTGTCCTGAAACTTCGTGATAATGTGCCTTGATGTGAGGTTTTATTTTATGATTATTATTTCTCGTGTTTGGGCACTCCATGGAATTTCTTGTGTTTTATCTCTACGGCAATTTCCTTTCCTCAGCTCTTTCCTCCTTTTCCAAATATGCTATCAGTTGAATGTGAAACTCCTAAATCAATCCTGTCAGTTTCATGTTGTTTCTCTCCTACTTCCAAATCTGTAGCTTTTATTTCCTTTCTATAAAATTTCATCAACTCTATTCTCTTAACTTTTTTATTGAATGTTATTCTGGTATTGCACTTTTAACTTCAAAGAGCTCTTTCTTATTCTCTCATTTTTATAGGACCTTGTTTTTATTTCATAAACTGATAGCTCTTTTGATTTTTTTTCCTGCTTCCTTAAAGTTTCTTTTTTTCCCTTTTGGTTTATGTCTCTCATGCAATCAATCTGCCATGATAAATGCAATTTTCTAGCCATTTTAAATGGTGGAAGCTTCCAACTTCTAAATCTGGTCTCTCTTGTATTCTTCAGATTGCTTTTTTTTTTTTTTTCAAATAACTACATGAGTGATGTATAAATGTATTCTTCTTGCCCAAATTCAAACAATACAAAGTATACTGAGAAAAATGTAGAAGTTCCCACACACACCCACTCCTGTTCCCAATAATCAGTGACAGGAGTCTGGTGTGCCAAGATATTTCCTACCATACAATGTAAATCCATTTGAGTTAATGCAGACATAATAAACTGGCTTTCATGGAGGATCCAGATTGGGTGTTACGTGTTTTAATTTGTTTGTTTGGTCTATGAGAGTTATTTGATTTCTGACTCAACTACCCAACATTTCAATGTTAGGAGATAAAATAAAAATTCAGATTCCCAAACTCTCTCTAAAAAATTGGAAATTCTGACAACAATGGACCCATACATCCGTATTATGAAGGGGTATCTTTTCTCCTAGGCCCCACTCATCATGTGCTCACTCACAGTATTGATACTTGCCTGGCTACGGTAAGCATTGGAGTTGGTGACACCAGCCTAAGGTATTGGTGTGTGCTCTAGAAGGTATAACACATCCATCACTAACCGATAAACACTAGTGTACCCTACTATAGGTAGATTTGTCAGACGGGAAAACACCGTGGTGGAAGTCCTCCTTTACAAATGTATGAAAAAGGGTGGGTAGACTGGTCCCCAGGCCAATAGTTGGGTCTAGAAGTTAGGATAGTCCATTAATCCTGATCCCTGACTTCCCTGAGTAGTATTCCCCCCCCCCCCACCTCTTTTCCAATAGAGATTCCATGGCAGCAAAACACACTTTCTGACTTCTAAGCAGATGAGGTATAAAAAGGGCAGTTGAGGCAGGAAGCAGCAGAGATGCTGACCTGCCAGGAGGAGAGAACACTTAGTATGAGCTGTCACCAAGGCCACCTGAGGATGAATGACTGAAACACACTCTCACATAGCTGATTCCCAAGACTGACTCCCTACAGTTTCTCCAATCACGGAAGCCACCCACAGTGCCATCTTCTAAGCAACCTCTCTGTGCATCAAATGCAAGTGAGCTTTTGCTGTGTGTAGCTCTGATCACTCCATACAATTCTTCTATCGTATTCAACTCGGTAAACAGCCCCACATCCACTCATCCAAGGCAAATCACGGTTTAATCCCAGATGAAAGGTAAAGAATACAGTGAGAGCATGGAGTCCTAACCTCTGGACCACCAGGGCGTTCCCAAGAATACAGCTGCTATAAATCTTTTCTATTTAAAAAGATTAGGAAGAATCTAGTAAAATCATTTCCGTAGACAGATATTTAGCTATAAGAATATATTATGGATTTGTCAGTGGGAGATATATTATGGATTTGTCAGTGGGAGAAAACATCCCTGGCCCATTTTAATGCACTGCCATACAGAGGCATTTTAATGTACCTTTTTAAAAAAATTTACAGGTGTGTGGGATGGAAGAGACTGGCTGGACCTCACCGTGTGTCCACAGCACGCAGAGCAAAGAACCTTCACTACTGCCAGGCTCTAGCCCAGTAAAGATCTCGTGGGACATTTTTCACAGCAGAAAAGCATGATCCCTGCTGTGGCCACTGTCGTCTCCTCACCTCACCTTCATCTTTCTCCCCCTTCCCCATCAGCCTCACTCCCAAGAGCCCAATAACCACTCCCCAGTTGGCTCTTGGTGCTGAAACCTGTATAGAGATCATAGAAACAATATTATGGCCAATGCTAATGTTTATTTTCTTGCTCCTGGTGAGATACCAGCCTTTCCTCCACTAAATTGCTTCACTATGTTGTACTTGAGACATGAAATTTGTCTTTGGTCATATTTTCATCCAGAAAAAAACAAACTGATGTAGACCTGCTATATAGCACAGGGAACTCTACTCAATATTCTGTAATGGCCTTTGCAGAAAAAGAATTTAAAAAAAAGAGTGGGTATATGTGTTTGTATAACTTTGCCATATACCTGAAACTAACACAACATTGTATAGTTATACACCAATAAAAAATAAAAATTAAAAAAATTTTTAAATAAAAAGTAATTTTTAACTCAAAGCAAGGATTTTTTTTTGCTATTTTTTCCTTTAGTTTTTTTAAACTTTTTATTTTATATTGGAGTATAGCCAATTAATAATGTTGTGATAGTTTCAGATGCACAGCAGAGTGATCCAGCCATACATATGCATGTATCCAATCTCCTCCAAACTCCCCTCTCATCTAGGCTGCCACATAACACTGAGCAGAGTTCCACATGGATCCTTGTTGGTTATCCATTTTAAATATAGCAGTGTGTACACGTCCATCTCAAACTCCCTAACTATCCTAATTGCAAGGGTATTGAACAAAATTCTGAAAAGTCAAAAAATAACATATAAAATAAAGGGGCATTTCATGAGCAATACAGATAAAAAGATCCAGGCTCCTTCCACAGATACTATTTTAGGATATAGACAAAGAAAAAAGAAAGAGGGGTATGGGAAGAAAACTACATGATATTTCCCTCTTGAATTCTGAATTTATGTCTGCCTTTGCTTTCATCTAATATTGCTATCATAATTTCTCTTATTCGCTTCCCATTCTTGCATAGAAAAATGGAATTCTGCGCCATGATTGAATCTAAATGCTAAAATCATTTAAGATACCCTACTCCTGGGACTCGCAGCAAAATGTAATAAGTTTCTCAAAATGTGACCTAATTATAACTGTCCTTTTAAGTTTTATTTCCCACTGGGACCAAATGTCTGCAGTTAAAAATAATTCTTGAAACAGGTCCATGTAGCCACAAAAGTTTTCAGAGTCACTTAAATGTTATCCATATCCTCAATTTATTTTTCTCCTCTGTTCATGTGTGATAAAAGCCAGACAGCCAGAAGAGGCAGGAGGCCAGGCCACACTTCAGGCAGAGAACACACTGAGCTGGAATTCTCACAGCCCAAGTCTTTCCTTCTGACCGGACGAGAGGTCAGCTTACCACTGCTCACTGACATTCTATGCACCAGTGACCCAGTATCATTGCTGCTGTCGGTCCCTGGTGAAGCCTTGAATGCCTCATAGTCAGAACTTCTTGCTCTTCTCTTGCCAGGCCCCCATGAACAACAGACTCACATAGTTTGAGCCCCATTCTCATTCACTCCCTCAAATGGTCTTTGAGATGCTCAGGCCTCCATCTCCCTGGCCCAGGGTTCACTCTCTCCTTCTAAAGCCATTTCAGTGCATCTCCTTTTAGAGGCAATTGTATATTTCTGAACAGAAAAAAGCCCACTCGCACTGGGCAGCATCTCCTGCCTGATTTGCCCTGATTCAAAGGGACCTGGTTCTTCACTGTGGGATTTTCTAATGTTACCATCAGAAGCTGTTGCTTTTTCAAATCTCCCTTTAACTCTGAACAGGAACAAAAGATGAGGGCTCTTCTGATCTAAGGCCACATGCCCTGAAGTTTCAATACATGTGTCCTGAAGTTGCACAGACCTAGGCTTGAACCCTAGCCTCGCCATTCATCTGACTCAAGACCCATGCTTGAATTCCCCAAGTCTCAGTTTCCTCATCTGTGAAATGGGGATGATAAAGGAGGGACTTTTATCATAGGGATTAAAATGGATAAAGAATGCTGAACAGTTACCACAGAGCCTACATGTTGTAGGCACTCAGTAGATATGAGCTATTATTATTAGGGCATTTGAAAAACTCACTTCTTCCAGCTAAGATAACGTCTTTAGTGCAGACACAGGATGCTATTTTTGTTTGTCAAGGGTGCCAGAAGGACTTGAGCCAAAGATGGCTAGAAACTAAATTACCTTAGTCTTCTGGATGCTGTTCTCTCCTGAATCCAGCTCATAGAAGAAGTAAACAACTAAGAAAAGAGAGAAGCCACAGCCAGGATCTTACCCAGGAGGCCCTGGCGAGAGCTTACAAGCAAAGACATGCCATTTCCAGGGCCTTCCCCATCCTGAAAAGGAGAAACAGAGTTTTGAAATGAGCAGATACATTTTAATTTTAGATATGCACATTTATTCTTTGTTCAATGGTATCCTTGAACTTCACTGGAAGCATGAGTGACCAGTTGACCAATGTTCGAAGCTGGATATGAAATACCAGGTCTGATGTTGGCAACTTTATAGATGATATAGATAGTCACTGGGAGCTCCCCACCCAGTTTTGGCAAAAACCACTGTGGGCTTCTACCCAGGGAGGCAAGAAGAAAAGAAACAAGAAAAGAACATTGCTGGCTAGAAGCAACAAGGAACAGACAGGCAAAAATGAGAGCTGCGGAAAGCAAGGCTTGGCAGTGACTTTGATGAGGACCAGAGGGCAAGGGGAGCGATCAGCAGGAGTGAGAACCCTCAGAGCCTTTCCAGTTCACCTGCTGTGTCTCCATACTGTGCCAGGCACTGTGAGATCCAGAGAAATAGGAGAGCCAGCCTCCACACAAAATCTCCACACAAAGTCTCCATACAAAGCACCCGGCAGCATTTCTAGAATATTAATGCACAGTGATAGAACTCACATGTAAGACAAAGGTAATGGAAACGAGACCATACACGCACACACAGTCACTCAGTCGTGTCTGCCTCTTTGCAACCCCGCAGACTGTAGCCCACCAGCCTCCTCTGTCCATGGAATTTCGCAGGCAAGAATACTGGAGTGGGTTGCCATGTCCTCCTCCAGGGGCTCTTCCCCACCCAGGGATCAAACCTGCATCTCTTGCATCTCCTGCATTGGCAGGCAGATTCTTTATCACTGAACCACCTGGGAAACCCGGAAACATGAGAACCTTCCATTAAATATTAATAAACAGGAGTTACCCTCAACCAGTGAGGAGTGGGTGGTGGATCTTCAAGCCTTCTGACTCCTTGACCATGAAGAAGGGTCCCCAAGGGAGAAATACACCCCTCCAAGTTCCCTTTATGGGCTGGCCTCCCGAGTCTCACTGATCCACTCCCTCACCTAGCATCACCTGTTACATTCTTTCCCTAGGCTGCCATCACAAATGATGACAGACAGACTTCGTGGCTTGAAATGACAGGAATTCCTTTTCGCCCTGAAGTCCACAATCAAAGTGGTGGCAGGACCGCATTCCCTCTGAAGGCTCTAGGGGAGAACCCCACCTCACCTCTTCCAGCTTCTGGTGACTCCAGGTGTCCTCAGCTGGTGATGACATCACTCTCATCTCTGCCCCCATCCTTCTCCTCTGCGTCTATGCCTTGTCCTTTTCTAAGCACACTTGTCATTGGATTTAGGACTCACCCACATAATCCAGGATAATTTCACATCTTGAGATCTTGAACTTAGTCACATTTGCAGAAACTCTTTTTCCAAATAAAGTCACATTTATAGGTTGTGAGGTTTAGGGCATAAGCACAGCTTTTTGAAGGCCACCCTTCTACCCACTATACCAGCCAAATAAACAACTCACACTCATCTCAAACCTCGTTTTCGGTAGAACCAGAACAAAGCAAGCAGCCAAAGAAACACATTATCTAGTCCATCCCTCCACTACCAGGCAGGTCCCATAGAAACCATACCAAACACATAGCTCCTAACATCTATCAAACCTCAGTGGCCATTTGATTCGGGGCTGTAGCCCTAGGGTTTAGCACACAGTGCCTACCACATAGTAGGTCTCAAAAAATCATGTGTAGAATGAACAAAATCTCACCATCTATTCTCAATAGGTAATGTCTTGCCATATTTACTTTTTTATCTCTATAAAATATTTTTACATGCCATTTGATAGAAAGTTGTAGACATCGTGACATATTTCCTCTACTTCACCTCTTAATTATAAGGCAACTGTCCTACATAACCACCAAACCATTATCACAACTAAGACTTTTCTCCCAACTTTATTTCGAATTTTTCAAACCTACCAAAAAGTTGAAAGAATAACACACTGAAATGAGCCTTAACTTTACCATTTCCCATATTGATGCTTTGACCCTTCTTTCTCAAATCTCGCTGCCGCTGCTCCTAAAATATTTGTGTTGGGTAGTTCTTGGTGCAAACGCATGGAATATTCCTTATGTGTCACATTCTTATTCCTTCATTGTTTATTCCTGGAGTGTTCAGGGCTGGTTTCAAGAGACTCCAAGGTGCCTCTAATGTGTTGTCCCTGAGGGATAGTGCAAAAGTCTCAAAAGTTCCCTTACCTCCTTAAAGACTTTGCTCAGATGTCAATTTCTGGATGACATCTACCCTTCCCCATGTTGTTAAAAGTTCCACCCCATCTTCTCCCGTCACCAGTATTCCCTAATCCCATTTACTCTGCTGTATTTTTCTCCAAAGCATGGATCATCTTCTAAGATAATGTATAATTCATGTATTTGTTCTTTTTATTTATCAATTGTCTCCCTAAAACAGACCATAAGCACTATGAGGGCAGAGATGTTTATCTTTTGGTTCACTGCAGTATCCCCAGGCTCAATTTTAGTGCCCGGCACATGGAGCACTCAATAAATCCTCACAGAAGGACTGAATGAATGACGGCTGCAGGGCTATATGTGGGTGAGCATTCTGCAGCCCATCAGGGAAGCAGGAACTGACTGGCACTGAACCAGGCATCCCCCCCACTGGCAGCAGGTGTGGGAAAGGATCCTGGGTTTAGCATCAATTAACATTCAGTTGACATTCTGAACCCCGAGTGGAACGCTTCAGGGTTAAAAGCCTTTGAAAACTGCAAACTGAACACCCCTCCCCCAGCTTCAGTAGAACAGACCGGAACTTTCCACAAAGGAAGTCTCCCAGTACTTTACTGAAGGAAGATATTTTTTGCCTCAGAGAGCAACCAAAAGCAAGTTAACTCTCCAAGGACCACAAGAGACTGGAACTCAGCCAGGCCTGGACTTCCTGGAGGAGGTGAAAACCACGCCCATGTATCCTTATAAGGCCCTCTTCCAGAACATCGCTGACCCTATGCTGGACCACTCCGTCCACAGTCCATCCCACTAACTGGGGGAACACCTGCCTTGAGTGGAAAGAAGCTGGCTGACGTGCTCTGGCTTGTGAGAGACGCCAGTCAGACTCTCGCCCTTGGAGCCTAAAGTAGGAATAGACGGGGTCCTGCAGGAAGCAGGTATGGGCAGGTGCTGACACAAGGGGTTTGAGTCAGAGGTGCTGGAGAGAGGCTGTGAGACAGAGGAAGTCATGAGGATGCCCGGGGGGTCGAAGCTATGAGACAGAGGAAAGCCCTTGGAAGAACAGCAAGAGGGTGAGGAATTCCCCCAAGCCCTACCGCAAGGGCTCTAGAGCCACCCTGGATTCAACATACATTGGTTCCAGATCCTCTGAGGCCTGGCTAGTCTACCCATCCTGTTTTCCAGAAGTCTCCATCACCCTCACTGTTTTGCAGTTTCTTCCCCACAAACCTCATCACTTGAACTAGGTTGAGTGACAAGCCCCCAAATCTGAGTGAAATAGAGATCTGTTGATCCCACTTACAGGAGGTATCTAGAACAGTTAGATTTATCAGAGTCAGAAAGTACATTGATGGATGCCCAGGGTGGGGGAAGGGGGGATGGGGAGGAGAAGTGAGGAGTTAGTATTTAATGGGGACAGAGTTTCTGTTTATGAAGGTGAAAAATTCAGGAGACCAATGATGGTGAGAGTTGCACAACAATGTAAATATACTTAATGCCACTGAACTGTGCAGTTAAATGTGGTTAAAATAGTATGCTGTATATTATGTGACTTTTACCACAATAAAAAAAAATTAAGCAAAAAAAGCATAGCACCTGAGACTGTGTGTGCTTTAGTTGCTCAATCATGTCCGATTCTTTGTGACCCCATGGACTGCAGCATCCCATGCTTTCCTGTCCTTCACCATCCCACGATACCAATCGCCTTTTCACTCCTGGGCTCCCATCTACCATTAATTTGATAGCCAGCCTCAGTAGTTTTGTGGATATCAAAGCTTTCGGCAAAGCTCTCTGCATGTAAAATGCAGCCGTCTTCAAGCTCTTTCCTTGCCCGTATCCTTCAGATGTCTTTGATTAGATTTTCTTTGTCAGGGTATTGTAAATGGTTATCTTTTTTTCAAAGGTTCATCCTGTTTTTGTAAAATCTACGGATAGAGGGAATATGTTTCTTTACCCTGTTCTTTACAATTGTAGATGATCCCTAATGAGTATTTTAACTACATTCTTTTGACATACCGTCATCCTTGAAAAGTATCTATAGTTTCAGGTTACAGCTTGTTTTCATCTCAAAACACCAAAAGGAAAAAAACCCCATCAAGAGATGAAACACCAAGGGAAAACACGAGACCATTTTGCCAGGAGAGATTAAAATGTTAGGTTCCTAAACTGTATACCCTCTCATGGGTCAGTTGCTAGACTGGAGGGTACTACGCCTTAAGGGCCAGCCACACTCACTTAATTTGCAGGTCTGCCTGCAGATCCTCAGAAAGGGGATCTAGAACAGGATGAAGCTTCACATACACCACCCTCCGATTTTCCCCTCCTGTCCTTCCTCTAGCCCTCTACTCTCTTTGGGGGACTTTATTCATCTTTCCTTCCTCCCAGTAAGATGTTTTGAGGACTGACAATGGGCCACATACTGTGCTGTTGTGCTGGGTGCTGGGATGCAGCTGTTAAAATGACCAGGTCCACCTTATGTTTTCTAGCAGCGGGGAGAACTAAAATTCATCATCAACTCACTTCAATTAGGAGTGTAACATAGGAGCACTGCAGGGTGACAGGACAGCGTATAAGACTGGTCTGGGGGCTGCCTTGAGAAAATGATATCTGAGCCAAGGGCCCAAAGGACGAGTAGTGGTGAGCCAGGCACAGAAAGAAAGAGATCTCCTTGTTCCCCGAAGACCACCAGCAAATGAAGACCCCTGCTCCCACTTGGCACCTTTGGCTGTTGACGTCACACTGACCTTGCCCAGTGCCCTGTGTGCTGATAGCTCTGCAGCCCAGGCTTAGACACTTGTTTCCGCTCTTGTCTGTGTCTGACCTTGGCCTGGGCCATTTTTCTGCCCCACTTCACCCACACTGGTGCTGGCAGCTCACAGGATCCCTCCCCAGCTGGGTACCGAGATAAGTGATGACAGTTTTTTCCCTCTCAGGGTATCAGAAAGCTCTTCTTTCCCGGTAGAATTCTTTTCTGCTCTCAAGACAGTAACTCCGGCTCACTGCGGGGTGTGTGTGTGTGATATGGTCAGTGGTGTTGTGCAGGAAACTATTTCTAACACAGCTGCATCTTCTTGGCAGCATGTTCGCTGCAAGATCTCGGTGGCTGGAGAACCAGGCGTGCTGCGTCAAGTCCGGCTGCATCTTGCTGCTGTCCTGCTTCAGACTGACAGGACCTGGACTGAGTGATATTTCTCACATACTTCTCTCCAGGTTACACAAGCAGCTGCTGAATTCCTCTCTTGCTCTGGATAAATTCAGTCGTTTTGCTAACTGGACCACAGCTTCTTTTTTCAGAACGTCACAGGCATATTTTGGGGTTTCTGTGAACAGGTGCTGCATTGCAGGAAGCACGATTCATTTGTTTATTAGGATGTTACCCTGTGTTTTGAAAAACAATTCGGAAAGGAAAAATGGCCTCACCGATGCCTTTTGCTTTTTCTCCTCAGGCTGTAAGCTGCGAACAACTGCTGTTACCTTTCGTTTACAGAATCCCCATCTGGTTAGGTACTTTGATTTATGTTGGCTGAAATCCAGAACGGCTGATTTGGTTTATTTTAAGGAGTTTTATTTTAAGAAACTTTTGACATTTAAGAATTTAATTGGAACAATCTGTACCCAGAAATTTTTTAATGTAGTCTAGGATTCAAAGAACTGACTCATTTTGAAAAGACCCTGTTGCTGGGAAAGATTGAAGGTGGGAAGAGAAGGGGATGACAGAGGATGAGATGGTTGGATGGCATCACTGACTCGATGGACATGAGTTTGAGTAAACTCCGGGAGTTGGTGATGGCCAGGGAGGCCTGGCGTGCTGCAGTCCACGGGGTCACAAAGAGTCAGACACAACTGAGCGACTGAACTGAACTGAGGATTCAAAGATGCTCTTCAGCATGCGTGGGGTTTTAGAAGAAAGCAGGCTTTTCCTCACCTGGCTGGTCTTGGTTCTTCAGGACTTTGTTGAAGATGTGGTAGGAGAATTCTCAGGATGGGACTCCCAGCAGCGATGAAAATGGACAGAATGGCTACTTCTCATAGTCTCTGGCCCTCAGCTCATCCTTAAGCTATGTTTACAAACTCTGCTGGATGGACTTGTCCACCACGAGCCAGTTACAGGGAGAGGAAGAGTGTGCCGAAGCACCACTTTGCCCACTCCTGTCAGGTGGTCAGGCCTAAACTGAGTTGCTTCAGGAAATCTGTTTCATTCCCTCGACCAAAGGTCAGATTGCCCTAGTTCTAAGAGGCAGACAGACCAGGTTGGATTAAAGTACCTCCATCAGAAAACTGAAAAGTGTTAGTCGCTCAGTCGTGTCCAACTCTTTGTGACCCCATGGACTGTAGCCTGCCAGGCTCCTCTGTCCATGGGATTCTCCAGGCAAGGATACTGGAGTGGGCTGCCATGCCCTTCTCCAGATGATCTTCCTAACCCAGGGATGGAATCCGGGTCTCCTGCATTGCAGGTGGATTCTTTACCGTTTGAACCACCAGGGAAGCAAAGTCACAGCTAAGAGTTAAAGAGCCTATGGTGGGGTTTGATGCTCCCAAGAATCACCCCAGTTTCCAGAGGCTGGGCTGAATCTCCAGGGATGTTACCCACAGTCTTCAGAATCCTTAGTGCTTTCTGGGAGCCTCAGCAGATCTGGCATCCCTGAAATTGCAGCTGATTGAAGCAAAGAGCTTCCCAGCCTCCAAGAGGGGATTGAGAGAAAGAAAACTCCTAGCTCATCAAGCCCCGTGGATCCTAAGAACTGGGAGAGGCTGGTGTTCATCAGGCCCTGGGTAGCAATTTGTGAACCACGTGGCTAGTGCCTGCTCCTCTCTGCAGCTGCACCTTTGCTGCTGGTATTGCCATGTGTATGCACAACCAGTGCTTGAACTCGGAGGATTTCCTCTAATTCTCCCATTTCCCTACTTCTCCAGACCGCATCTCCGTTCTCCATTCTCCCTGTCATCATCTTAGAGTCATTATCTACCTCACTTTTCTGCCATAAGACTCAATCATTAACTGTATGTCCTTGGTCCAGTTCCTTAATCTCCCCGCACCTCAGTCTCATCTATTTAAAAAATACCTACCCCATTTGCAGAGAATGTTTGATGTCAAGAGTTTGAACTTATTTGGGAAATGAAGGGGAGATAAATGGTTTTAATGTTTTTTGAGCACCTACTGTGTGTCAGAGAGTTCCAGAAAAACATTTATTTCTGTTTTATTGACTATGCCAAAGCCTTTGACTGTACAGATCACAACAAACTGGAAAATTCTTAAAGAGATGGGAATATCAGACCACCTGACCTGCCTCTTGAGAAATCTGTATGCAGGTCAAGAAATAACAGTTAGAACTGGACATGGAACAACAGATAGGTTCCAAATAGGGAAAGGAGTACATCAAAGCTGTATATTGTCACACTGCTTATTTAACTTATATGCAGAGTACATCATGAGAAACGCTGGGCTGGATGAAGCACAAGCTGGAATCAAGATTGCCAGGAGAAATATCAATAACCTCAGATATGCAGATGACACCACCCTTCTGTCAGAAAGTGAAGAAGAACTAAAGAGCCTCTTGATGAAAGTGAAAAAGTTGGCTTAAAATTCAAGATTCAGAAAACTAAGATCATGGCATCTGGTCCCATCATTTCATGGCAAATACGTGGGGAAACAGTGGCAGACTTTATTTTGGGGGGCTCTAAAATCACTGCAGATGCTGATTGCAGTCATGAAATTAAAAGACGCTTGCTCCTTGGAAGAAAAGTTATGACCAATCTAGACAGCATATTAAAAAGCAGAGACATTACTTTGTCAACAAAGGTCCATCTAGTCAAAGTTATGGTTTTTCCAGTAGTCATGTATAGATGTGAGAGTTGGACTATAAAGAAAGCTAAGTGCCAAAGAATTGATGCTTTTGAACTGTGGTGTTGGAGAAGACTCTTGAGAGTTCCTTGGACGGCAGGAGGAGAAGGAGACAACAGAGGATGAGATGGTTGGCTGGCATCACCAACTCAATGGACTTGAGTTTGAGTAAACTCTGGGAGTTGGTGATGGACAGGGAGACCTGGCGTGCTGCAATCCATGGGGTCACAAAGATTCAGACACGACTGAGCAACTGAACTGAACCTGAACTGTGTGTCAGGCTCTATTAGACGTTTTACATTGACTCTTTAGACTTAATTAGCATACACCTCCCTCTACCTTACAGCTGTAACTCCTGTTACTCACCTACTTTTATCTTGCTGCTGTTCAGTCACTCAGTCGTGTGACTCTGCAATCCTGTGGACTGCAGCATACCAGATTTTCCTGTCCTTCACTATCTCCGAGTTTGTTCAAACTCATATCCATTGAGTTGGTGATGCCACCCAACCATCTCATCCTCTGTTGTCTCCTTCTCCTCCTGCCCTCAATCTTTCCCAGCATCAGGGTCTTTTCCATTGAGTTGACTCTTTGCATCAGGTGGCCAAAATGTTGGTGTTTCACCTTCAGCATCAGTTCTTCCAATGAACATTCAGGATTGATTTCCTTTGGGATTGACTGGTTTGATCTCCTTGCAGTCCAAGGGACTCTCAAGAGTCTTCTCCAGCACTACAACTCAAAATCATCCATTTTTCAGCTCTTAGCCTTTTTTATGGTCCTACTCTCACATCCGTGCATGACTACTGGAAAAGCCATAGCTTTGACTATATGCACCTTTGTCAGCAAAGTGATGTCTCTGTTTTTTAATATGCTGTTCAGGTTTGTCTTGGTCTTCCTTCCAAGGAGCAAGAATCTTTTAATTTCATGACTTTGGTCACTGTCTGCAGTGATTTTGGAGCCCAAGAAAATAAAATCTTTTATCTTACTTGTATCTTACTTCTGGCAAACTAGATGACTCATTCTTTCTCACTTGAGCAATCTTGAAACTCTCCCAATACTTTGTTTTTTATCATACTTTTCTTTCTACCTGGCCTATCTCACCTCTCTAGAGTGAAATCCTATACATCTTTTAAGATCCATCAGCAAATGCTGGTAAATATTTAACAAGCAGCTCTGCAGACAGAAAGAGCCCTGCTTTGCAGTGTTTGCCAATGTAAAAACTCCCACCGTGGCCAAGTTCAAGCCACCAGCCTGGTATCAACTGACTCACAAAATTTCTGAAAATGCAGAGACTGGAAGGAGTTGCCTATAGTGCACCACCGAACCCACAGTGTCACCTTTCTTGATACCCCCAAGCTGTAAGATTCCCTCCCTCCTTTGTCAGTAATTTCCACTTTCTCACAAAAAGTCTTCTTCATTATATTAGGGTTGTAATGAATCCCTGTTATCATTATGAGCTTTACAAGGACATGAACTGTGTCTTACTCATCTATGTATTCACAGTGCTGCCTAGAACAATAATGATGTTTCAATAAATATTTGCCACATTAGACCAATGATGAAGATTATCGCTAGGGCTTGACACACGCTTACAGGGAGGATACAGTGACATCATTAAAGCACTTCCCAGAATACTGGACCCAGCGAGTAATTTGTGACAACTAATTTTTCTGTCACTTGTGGCTTCTGGAATTAAGGGAGCACAAATTTTAACTCTAAAGGTGGTTCTCAATGACTCCCCCCAACCCAAAATATACATGCATTATAACCACCTGGGAAATGTTTACAAATCACCATGCCCAGGTCAATAAGTCAGACATTAGTATTTTTACATTTCCCCAAGTGATTCTGTTGTGCACCAAGTTTGAGAATCACTCTCCTATATGTATCCAGTCCTCTCCCTGGTTGATGAATTGAGAATGTCAAAAAGGAAATAGAACTAACTACTCCTTTAAAAATTCTCCTGTTCACCAAACAATTCCAGTAAATAGAAGGAAAATGCACTCTCAGGATTACCTTATTTGGCAATCAAGTTGGGTGGAGTCACCTGGGCGGGGCAAATCGGAGCATGAGTAATACAGCCTTCTGTAGGGGCAGGAAAGAAATCTCTCTTTGTCAGCAAACTCCTGTAAGTGAAGTTTTTTTTCAAGCTGGAGAATTTTAGAGGCATCTCATTGAAACTAGATTTGGTCCTTGTGGTGACTTCGTGCAGATTAAACAAAAGTAAAATTTGTTTCAGTGAACATCAGTGTATTTGTCCCAATTCTTTTCTTCCACTAGAATTTTGTAGTGTTGAAATTACTGAACTATGAAGGCTCAGAATGATTCTTATTCTCTTATTTGTGGTAATGAGGATGGACTTCCTTAAAGTCAAGACAGTATCGCATTTCTATCTTTGAGAAGCAGGTATTGCTTTCCCCATTAGAGTTGGTGAAACTGAAACAGTGTGAAATCTGACTGGTCCAGAGTGACATGGGGGGTGCCAAATAGGAAATCAAAGATTCCGGTCCTCACCATTTGGCACTCGACATACTTTATATTTTATGGATATTTAGTTATTGTGGTCTTGTCATCTATTTCTCATGTTAAAGGTATTTACCAAAAAAAAAAAAAAAAAGCTTTGAAATGGTCTTATCTGAAAAGTAAATTAAGCAATTCTGCTTTAGTAATTTACTCCCTTTGTTTTCTCTAATAAAATGCTAGTCTGAGAGTTCACTTTAAAGAAGGGGGAATTGGGAGGAGGAGAAAGAGTCTATGTGTGCATGTGTTACAAAACCACATTTTAGAGGTCTAATATGCTAAGTTTCTTTGATGTGTCACTACGGATGAGTCTTTAAAACCTGATTTTCTTTTTGGAGGCACTACTGAAGACGTGTATGGAAGTGTTAGGGAGCTGATGGTAATCCTTCAAGGAGCGCTACTGGCTGTGTTGGATCCCACCAAATGCTTTTGTAAAACCCATGTTAATTTTGCACTTAGTCCAATTTGGAACTTTCTTATAGAGACTCTGGACTGTCTCTGAAATAAACATTTTTAGCTAAGCTATTCAGTGGATTATAATTTTTTCTCCTGTGGTATATGTATAGCAAGTCGTTAAAATATATGGAATTTTTTAAAACTCTAAAGTAAAACAAACTTTTAAAAGAAATCTTGGCAGAACCTCAGATTTTAGATCAAGGCTCTGTAATACCATAAACCCCTCAAATTCCCAGCATCATCAGAACTCTGGCTGCTCTATGAATCACAGCCCCAAAACCATGACTTCCCTTTGCATTACTTTTTCTCTGTTCTAATATTATTTGTAAAGGACAGATACTGTGATGCCAACTTCTATCATATCAGATTTACCCCAAAGCACCACCAACAGGGACCACTGAACACCATTATGGGTAGAGCTCTGAATCAGGAATCAAATCTTTCATAAGATCTGGTATCCTCTCATGCTAAGTCACTTCAGTCGTGGCTAACTCTGCAACTGTATGGACTGTAGCCCGCCAGGCTCCTCTGTCTATGGGATTCTCCAGGCAAGAATACTGGAGTTGGTTGTCATGTCCTCCTCCAGGTGATCTTCCCAACCCAGGGGTTGAACCCTCATCTCTTATGTCTCCTGCTTTGGCAGGCAGGTTCTTTACCACTAGCGCCTCCTGGGAAGGCACTCAGGGTTACAGTAAACAAGGACAGGACATTGTGTAAACAATGTCCATAGGTAAGAGAACTTTAACTGCTTCCAGCAAACAAATAACATTGGCTTATGTAAGACAGAAGTCTCTTTCCCATTCTGTAAATGTAGGTCTGGCATACCAATGGCATAGTTTCAGAGACCCGGGCTCTGCCATCCCTGGCACATAGTTTCCAGTTGATGCTTCAAGATGGCTGTTTGATGGACTTCCCTGGTGGTCCAATGGCTAAGACTCTGCTCCCAATGCAGGAGACCTGGGTTCAATCCCTGGTCAGGGAACTAGATCCTGCATGCTGCAACTAAGACCTGGTGCAGCCAAATAAATCAAAATAAATATTAAAAAAAATAAAAATAGCTGCTTGAGAAAGAGGAAGGAGAAAATGTAGGAAAGTAGAGAAGCT
Source organism: Muntiacus reevesi (assembly GCF_963930625.1). Lineage (NCBI taxonomy): Eukaryota > Metazoa > Chordata > Mammalia > Artiodactyla > Cervidae > Muntiacus > Muntiacus reevesi. Next base: position 17,555,356 of record NC_089260.1, on the reverse strand, counting down.
GAGGGTACACATCAGCTGTTTTGTTGGCAAGTTTCCTTCCATTCATATTACATGGACACAATTATTCCAACTGACCATCTCTGGCTGCAAAGGTGCTTTTGAAATATGATGTTTGTAGCACATAATCATGGCCCAAGTAAAAACTGGAGTTCTGCTACAAGCAAGAAGAGAACAGATATTGAGGTTAGAATCCAGCAGAGTCTGCCACAACCTGAACAGTGTCTGTGCTGGTATTCAGATTTGAGAAGCTGCCATAGTTAAGTAGGAAGCCTAGAGTTCAGGAGAGCTGGATTGGCTCTCACTTCTATCCAAGTATCCAAGTGACTTAGTCATCTCATCTGTAAAATAGCTATTTCATGGTTAAAAAAAGTAATTGTTGCAGAACATGATAGGATAAGCATATAAGATAACCCCAAGATAACCCACAAGAGACACAGGTTCGATCCCTGGGTCAGGAAGATGCCCTGGAGTAGGAAGTGGCAACCCACTCCAGTATTCTTGTCTGGAAATTTCCATGGACAGAGGAGCCTGGCAGGTTACAGTCCATGGAGCTGCAAAGAGTCGGATACAACTGAGCTACTGAACACACATGTAAGATAACCCCTTGTTTAAAATATCTCCTGAATACATTACTTGATCTAAAGCACATAGGATGGCCAGAACTTTGAGTTGAAAGGGACATTCAAGGATATTTAATTCAACCTCTCCAAATATAGGAATGTCTGCCACAGTAACCCTGACAGATGGTCCCCTGTCTTGTGCTTGAGCACCCCTAGAGTGTGTTACTTTGCAGTTCCATGGGCGGACAGCTCTGGTTATCAGAGAGTTTATCTGGATGGTGATCTAAAAGCTGCCTCCCTTGAACCCCAGTCTCCTGAAACAGCAGAGAACAACATCATTCTCTCTTTTTCATGGCAGAGCTTCAGCTTTTGGAAGATAGCTCTTCTGTCATCACTTGGTCTTCTACCCTTCAAGCCAAGCATTCTGGATTGTTGCAACTGTTCCTTAGGTAACCAGGTGCCCATCCTTCCCACCATCTGGGTATCTTTTTCTATATTAGTGTTTCTCAAACTCTGTTGACTATGACCCAGAAGAAGAAATCTATTTCATGTATCATCAGTATACATATACATGCATGTAAATGAATGTACATGCATGAAACAAGTTTCATAAAACAATATGTAGCCTTATTAGCAGACACAAACTTGTATATTTTCCAATTCAACTCTATTCTATTCAATCTATTGTGTTCTAATTTATCTTTTAAAGGCAGGTTTTTATTCACTCAGTGGATTTCATACTCACTCATGGGTGGCAACTCATAGTTTGAAAATCACTATTTCAGACGCATTCCAGTTTATAAATATTCTTAGAAGGTAGTACCTTGATGCTGCAGGCTGATTGCAATAAGCAAAAAGGGCTTTTACTTCCTGAGACCAGAATTTAATGTCTTTATCTGAAGGAAATCTGTTGTTTGCTAAGCCATGTCCTTCTCTTTCTGACCCCATGGACTACAGCAAGCCAGGTCACTGTCTCCCAGAGTTTGCTCAGGCTCATGTCCATTGAGCTGGTGACGCCATCCAACCATCTCATCCTCTGTCACCCCCTTCTCCTCCTGCCCTCAATCTCAATCTAAATGCATTGAATTAGAAAGTAACACTTTCACATCACTTGGCTGAACATTTGAGTCTGTTATAACTGACTTTCTCTGTGTGAACAGCTTCTATATACGCCTGCTCTCCCCCACCCTCTCCTTGTGCAATTGATTTTTTTAAACCTAGATACAGAGCTTTAATTTAATCCTATTAAACTTCATCTTTTTCAAGTTTTGACTTTTTTCAATGTTTCAAAAACTTTTGGGACCATTTTTGTCATTAATCTTTCCAGCTTTATAGCATATGCATATTTTATCAGTATACTTTCCATGGAATAATAATTTTATGGTTTAGCCCTTAAAAGATGACTCTTGACCTAAAGTCTCTGCCCATATCATAGTCATTTACAAACAAACGGTTGAAAAAGAAGCAGGAAAGACAGAGATCTGTGCTACTAGACAAGAAAATAAAAGTTCTGAGAGGCCGGATTTGAAATGATTTATATATGCAGATTTATATATATGCATATATAAATATATATAGGTCTTCTCCTTAAACTCAAATTAGATAATGTTTACCCATCATGTGGCATGAAAATGTCAACATGTTTCAACCTTCATGGGCACTCAATTTGTGACAGTCAAGCATATATGGCTTATATTGCTAAGGCCTGGGAATCTCCCCCAGAAACCCTGGAGGAATAGAGATCCCCTGATGAAATACCATCTCTTCCAGCTAGAAAGTAAAGGGGGGTAAGTGTGCACAGTTTTCATTCGTTTATTTATTCATTTGTTTATTTTAGAAATATCTGTTGTGCCAAACACTGAGAAGCAAAAACAGGGAGCCTTAAATTAGGCTGTGGGGGTGTGGAGGACAGAGGAAATGCAAAGCAGGGAGGCCTAAGCATCTCCTCCTACTCAGGGAGGAGGCAGTAATAATTCTCAGCCCTTAAGTGTCAGCTCAAGAAACAGAATGAAGTAAGTCAGAAAGTGAAAAATAAACATCGTATGTTAACACATGTGTGCGGATCTAGAAAAATGCTACAGATGAACCTAGTTCCAGGGCAGGAATAGAAGCACAGACATAGAGAATGGACATGTGGACATGGGATGAGGGGTCGGGGAGGAAGGTGGGGAAGGCATGAATTGGGAGGTTGGGACTGACGTGTATATACTACCATCTTTACAACAGATAGCTAGTGGGAACCTGCCATATAACACAGGGAGCTCCTCTGTGATGACCTAGATGCATGGGCTGGGGGGAGGGGAGGGAAGGAGAGGAAGGTCCAAGAGGGAAGAGATATATGGACACGTATAGCTGATTCACTTCATTCTACAGCAGAAATTTTGTAAAGCAATTATTCTCCAATTTTGAAAAAAAAAAAAAAAAAAAAAGAACTTCAAACTGCGGTGGTGGTGGTTTAGTCGCTAAGTTCTGTCCGACTCTTGCGCCCCGTGGACGCACCAGCCCACCAGGCTCCTCCGACCATAGGATTCTCCAGGCAAGAACACTGAAGTGGATTGCCATTTCCTTCTCCAGGGGATCTTCCCGACCCAGGAGCTGAACCCGGGTCTCCTGCATTACAGGCAGATTCTTTACCGACTGAGCTATGAGGCACGCATGTGCACGTGCACGCACACACACGCGCACACACACACACACACACACACACACACACACACAAGAAATGAGGCCTTAAGAGCTGGTAAGAGTTAGCTAGGCAAAGAGAGCCACGTGCCAGAGGCTCAGAGGTGAGAAACATGGGTACTTAATGAACAGCAAAGAACAAGAACATTCCTAAAGTGCTTCAAGAAGGACACGGTTTTGTACACACTGATTAAAAGGTATTTACTTGCCAAATGCACAAGGTAAGGCTGTGGGGCAGAAACCCGAGGAGGCGGCCTCCGTCCCTGTTCCAGGAAGTACACCCATGTGTCTGCTTAGGATCCTGCAGAGTTTAAGGGCCGCTGGAGGACACTAAACGTCTTTGCTACCTGTGGGTCCCTATTGTATCAATAGAAGCTAAAAAGGTCAGAGTGAAAGAAGAATGGAGATAGGGTTAGCAAGAAAGGATGTCATTTTCATTTGATCTTCACCACAAATTCCAGACTCAGAACTAATAGGAAGTATTTTTTTCCCCTTGATTTTTCTCTTCTTTTTTAAACTGTCTGGTTTGTTTGTTTTTGCTTTTTGTGATTGGTTTTTTGTTTTGTTTTTCCCCTAATGAGTAATTATTCATTCTACATGGTACAAAAATGCAAAAATTCCAGAAAGATGGGTGGTCAAATTTCCTTCCTTCCTCACCTGCTGCCACCCAATTTGCCTTCCAGAGACAAACAAGGGCTTTTTTTATAGGTCCCAAAATAGTCTGTGCACATACGAGTAATATGTACACATGTATAAACCTACACCTTAGTCTTTTTTATATGTCCAGAAATAAAATATGCACATACAAGTAATACATATGCATATAGAAAGCCACACCTTTTTAAAAAAGCCAAATGGCAGCATAATATACACACAGACAACAGATAGTATTTTTAAAGTATACCTTATCTTTCCTTTTACAGAATGGTCCAACCCAGAAGGGGAAAAACATTTTTCAGTGAAAGAGAAGAGACCAGTCTTCAAGGAATAAGAAAACTAGTAAATATCAAGAAGACAGTAAATAGCTGTCTAAACTATATGTATCTATTTTTCCCCAGTTTCAACATTTACATATCTCAATTTTTCACAAAGAAACAAGAATTTGTAGGAAAAAATATAAAGGGAAATATTGTTGGTTCTTCTTAAAGATGTTTACTAAAATCCTTGAATTATAAAAAAGCTTACAATCTTTTGCTGTCAAATACAAGACACACGATAAAAAGAAGACTGAGGAGTTATACTTTGTACTTAAAATTCTGTGCAAGCTTGAGAATTCAGAAAGCTACACATGACTCTGTATGCAAACTTCAGAAATATTAGCAATCTGAACTGAAATACAGGGCCATCTAATTTTCTCTTTCGTACTTCCAGATTTGATGCAGACACTAGGGAAGGAATGTTCAGGGTGAAATGAAGAGAGGGAACATGATAAATGAGTAAGGAGATAATTAAAGCATGAAGCTTTCCACATCTCGAGATAATGGTAATGGCAAGTGTAGTTTTAGCTAATTAATTGGTTAAGAACAATTTGCCTCGGTGACTATCTCACATTTGAATATGGAATGTTTTTTGCTTTGCTAGAAACTGACAATAGAATTATCTTGGAGCTTGTAAAACAAATAGCTTTTGGTCACCAAAAGTGTAATTACAAGTTAGGAAACCCAATTTGAATTAGTCCTACGGAGACAATTTTCCCCTTCACACTGTGTAATTCATTGAGACTCAAGAGAGGGTAAATTTCCCTTCCGCTGAAACCTTGTTACTGCATGAGAAAATAAGTTGGTTGCAGTTTGGACTCAGTGTATTCTTAACCAAAAACAATATTGCTACTTGAGCAATCATGCACCTTATTCATCAGACCTGATAACTTTGGAAGTTTTTAAATATCAAACCCACCCTCAAAGTGGAAGAACTTGTCAATCTGATAAGGTTCAAAAGAAAGTGACTTAGATGCAGAAGGTAATTCCATAGGAGGAATTCCAGAAACATTGTGAGCTAAACTGGCAGCATTAAAATAAATGTGTGGTGCTGTTATGTCACTGTCTCCCAAATAGCCTTGAGGGGATTCGCTCATTTAGATGGTTAATTTCTGAGAGATTTGCTAAGTCAGCATCTTCTTACCTTTCACTCAAACTTTACAGACTTATTGCAGACGAAATCCAACCCTCCAGGCTTAGACTAGAACAATGACAGGAAGCAAATTCAAGAACTATCTTGTAACTTGAAATTGGTTTTCAAATTAGTTAATTTTCTTCTTTTTTAAAAAATATTTTTTATCTTTTGGTTGCACTGCATGGCATGTGGGAATCTTAGTTTCCCGGCCAGGGATCAAATCCACATCACCTGCACTGGAAGTATGGAATCTTAACCACTGGACTGCCAGGAAAACCCTTTAAATTAGTTAATTTTCTAACCGAATCATATTTGTGCATACAATCACACATAAAAAAACAAAACTGGAAGAAATTTACCAGAACCTTAAGAGGGATCAACCTAAAGGGGATTTTATCCTCTATTCCTTTAAAATTTAACACAATGATTATGTGATACTTTGGTAATGGAGATTAAAGGGGATCATCTGAAACTGAAACAAACTGTTTCTCTCTCTGCACCTGTATTCCTTCTCCCCTGTATGGTGGGATATCCTCCTAAACATTTTTTAACTCTTCCAAGTTCCACTTTTATTATTCTCAGCAGCAATTTCCTTAATAGCCTAGAAAAAAAATTGAGAAATAAAAAATACAAATCCCTTTTTGTAACAGATTTCCCTTCACCTCTACTAAAAACCAATGAAAATACTACAGCTTTATTCTCAACCTTTTTCGGGACAAAGAGAATCCAGATGTTCCCTTTTGTTTGCCCTAAAGGGGGATATGCTAGTTCACCTTCCCTCCCCCCTTCCCCCTCCCCCCAAATAATTCAGCCTCCTTCTAGATTATGTTGTGTATTCAAAGCTCTAAATGGTCCCCTGCCTTTTATCCAGGGAAATAAGTGCTGCATTTTTAAACCAATCCTGCCAGGCAGTCAGGACAAACAGTCTTTTTAGAAGTTGGCCCCAGAGCTTTCCCTGTCTCCTTTGGGGCATCTTCCAGACAATGGCAGGGGAAGGGGGACTGAACGACCTGGGGGAGCTGCAGCTCTCTGACATCTGGACACTTGAGGAGGAGGAAGATGACTTGTTGGCCAGGTAAAAGGGCATCTGTGTTTAATCAAGATACATCCCAACCTTCTCCAGAGGTCTGCTGTGGAAGGGAAGAGGTTGCCTGAATTCTTTCCTCCTTCTCCAACTGCAAGAGACCCAGTGCCAGGGTGTGACCTTGAGAAGTCTCTATTCTAGGGCCTGGGGAGGGAGTTGAACTGGCTGATCCCCAAGGCCTTAAAAAAGCCTGTGATTCCAAATCCAGTTTATCCTTGTGAACTTCAGGGTATATGAGGACACATGGGAGAACCTTCTCTTTGGCCTCATTAGTAAAGAAAGCTGTGCTTTTCCCTGGGTTGGTTTGTTTTTTATCTGGGAATTGTAACTCTTGTAACAGTTCCTGCTTCTTGCTGGGAGGCTTAGCAGCGGAGTTGTAGCCTCCCTGGGGCAAACACCCAGGGCTTTAAGACATGTGTTGTGTACACTAATCTCACTCTCTTCCCAACTTCCTTTACTACCGTTATTTTCCTTGTCCTTTCTCTTACTTGTTTTTATAGTACTGTTCGTACTTGTTTTATCTTGTTATAGTGTGTGTCCCTTTTAAAGCTTCCTAACATCTTTTTTGGAACAAAGTAGAATAACATAAATAAAGTTAACTCAATTTTGAAAATATAGATATTAAGGACATTTGTTTTTCTCTTTATCTCTGTCTTATCAGTTTCTCTCTAAATTTAAAAGTAGATCCCAACTCCATCATTCTGATTATGTAAACATCTTAAGCTACACAAATTTGGTATAATTAAATGATACATTTCTAGTGAGTAGGGAGCAGGTCTGATGAGGGATAAAGCAGTTACAGTGGAAAGAAAGAGCTTGGGCTGGCGTTTTGTTTCCAGCTCTGTCACATACCAGGTGTCTGACCTTGGGCAGGGCTCTTCTCTCTGGATCTTAATTTCCTTGTTTATAAAATGAAGGGGTTGGACCAGGTCACCTTTAAAATCCCTTCCAGCTCTGAAATTCATTGACTCTCCAACCCATTGTGGGCACTTAATAAATAAAAAGCACACTTCTAGAGAACCTCAAGAATGACGCATTTGGACACAGTGGTCAATGCATATTGACTTAGCATCCGTTCGGGATGTGGCCGCTTTGAGGGACAAACCAGACAGCCCTGGGGATCCCGTGGAGGCCCAAACCTAAAGGGGATACCTGAACACCTGTTTGTCCCCACTGCCTGAGTGTTCCAAGTTTTTACAAGATTACTAAAAGCCAAAACTCCTTGCCAATGTAAAGAACCAAAGGCATGGTGAGGAGTGGCATTCATGAGAAGGGGAGTCCATCTATAAGTCAAAATTAACCTATTTAAGATTAGTAAAGATAACACGTGCAATTTACTTTTGCTATAAAATTATTGTGCTTGATATATTTTCCCTTTAAAATGATCAGTTAATTATAAATGTGCTGATTGATTTTTGTTCTAAATTGTTTGCACATTTTAACACACACACATGGAGTTCTAAGCTGCTGATAACATCTTTTAGGGTTTGCCAGTTTATGAGGAATGGAGCCAAGTTAAGGATAAACCATCAACAGTATAAAAAAACTTGTGTATCTATTAAGTGTCCCATAATGACAAGAATCACCCACTCGTTTTCAGAAAAAGGCAAAGAAAGGAGGAAAAAGCCTTGGGGAATACATTTTTTGCCCCACACAAGTAACTTTCTCATATCCCTCATTTTTCTAAACTATTCCAGGAAGAGTCTTTATATGTATGCTTCATTTTAATCATCTCAGAGGATTTCTCCTGGGACACATATCTTTACTTTTCTAATGGCCAAGTTGTAGCATTCTTCCTCTTAAATATTAGTATCTACTGACACAGATTCCTGCTTGTGTTTTAGAGGGTAAACGTGAGCGGTGTTAGTGGTGGAGCTGCTCAAAGGACCCTCATCCCAAGGAAGGAGGGATGTGGTTTGCAGAATTTCAAACCAAACATCTGGACAAAGCACCTGAAAATCTTTTTTCGTTCTGCTCCATTGAAAACTATATCCTCAACATCAATTGCCAAGTGTGCTTTGTATTAATAATTCCAACAAATGCAGGAGCATCATATTAGATCCTCACCCCTTCTTATCCCAGAGCTTTACAGCATTCTGACTACTTCTTGCTTCTTACTAAGCATTTTGATTTGCTTCTTCCCTTCCTCCCAGGTGAAAATGAACTTAATGTCTTTCTTGAAAAAATTGCTTTTATCAAGGTGATTGCCTGAAGGATAGCTGGCAAAGGGGCACTTGGCTTGAGACAAGGCTGGAGGTACTTCCATTCTTTGACGCTCCAGGTCTAATTGATTTCTCTTTTAAAGGACACAATTGAAAACAGGGTAAAATTGGGGGTGTTTTTTTAAAAATACTTAGTTTTAACAAGTTGAAACTTGCACAACACATAAATGCAATGCAATAAGTGATAATAATATAATCAAAAATAATATAAAATAATGCAATAAAATAAGACTAGCTCATTACAGAATTCATTAACAATTAATTCATACTGGTGTGGCATGTCATGGGAATCAAGTCAAAGTTGTATGAAGATCATTGTGTTTTGATCCCGTCAGGCATGTCTGTGACCATAGCTTTAACTTCATCTGAAGATAAAGGCAAAGCTCTTAAACACTTGAGACCCCAGCCCCCAGCTCTCCTCCTCCCGTCTCTGGGTTCCCATCTCTGGGTTCCTGTCTCTGGGTTTTGACGTGAAACTGACTGTAAAGTCTTTATGGTTACTTGTAGGCAATATCCTCATCAGGCACAGTGATCCTTAAAGCTAAAGAACTAAAAATTGGTCACTCATTCCTGTTTTCTTAAATAGCCTCTTTATTTTTTAGAAAACACTAAAGACAGAACCACACCTTTTCTATCAGTTTCCTAGGGTTTTCATTGACACTGTTTTATCCCATGCATGCTTTTCTTTTGAAGACAGCAACTTTCCTATGAATAGCTTTTTATATTGCTTATCCCTTTCTTGGATCTCCTGGAGTTCTGGAAAGCACCCAACTCAATGATGTCATGAGGAAGCAAGTTTGGGCCACGGAAAGAGTATCCCATTGTAATCTACAACTCTCTCTCCTTCCCACTCTCCCCCACCGCACCCCTGTTTCCTATAGAGTCAGCAAACCAGAGTCACTTCTCCCTGCTTTTTGTGGGGCCTCCCACATTGATAACTGATACCTGTGAACTCTCTGTTTTTCTACTCTCCATGAAACAAGCTAACCCAAACCTCATTAGGGTGTTGGTCTCATATAAGCCATGACCCCTCTATCTATTCATCTGTAAATATTTTGAAAGAACACTCCACTGATTGCTACTTAAGCAAATTCCCATTCCCATCATGGTCCGACTCTGAGAGCTTTCTCTGAGTGTGCTTGCAGGACAAACCACTATGCTGATCTTAATAATTAAAACACTTCCTGCCAGGATGCATTTTCAGCTGTAGACTGTAAGTGTTTCAAAAAATACAGATTGATCTAGTCATTACGCCTCCCCCACTCCCTGGGTCAGCAATGAAACCAGGAACGTTTTTTATTTGATAGCTTCCAATGTCGGATTTTTTTGAGGCTAAGGATTAGATGCTCCTTGCAATGATGCTTTAAAAACGAAAACAAAGCAGCAGCAGCAGTGGGAGTTCTAGATCAAGTACACATGGAAGAGATAAACCAAGATGTAAGGTATTACTCATTGTAAAGGTCTTTTAATCTCATTTAAAATTTTTATTTTGTTGAAGATACAGCTGAAAAGATTTATGAATGTTTCATCTTAAATTTACTTATTATTTTTTAAAATACACCAATACAAAACATTTCCTTTTTTTTTGGAGAGGAGGTCTTTTAAAAAAAAAAAAAAGGAAGAAAGAAAGGAACAATCACAATTGCCTCCCTGTGATGTCCTCACTCTTCACCCTCTCAGTGCTCTGCAGTTGCCCTCCTGTGAACACCATGGAGTGGCCAGGTATAGTCAGAAGCACACAAACAGGAAGGCGGAGCTAGGTTCACAGTCTGACCCCAGCGTTATTAGCAGTGAGACCCAGAGCAAGTTACTCACCACTTCATGCCTGCATTTACTTCTAGAGCTTTTGTCAAAAGGCAAAGGCAGAAAAATCATGGATTTACCAGAAAAAATTCATAGTAGACAGGACTAATCCCCATCCTCTAAGATGGTGAAGGTTCTGGAAATGTGAGGAGCTTCTTTAAGGGTCTAGGGTTCACAGGTCATGTATGGATGTGAGAGTTGGACTGTGAAGAAATCTGAGTACCAAAAAATTGATGCTTTTGAACTGCGGTGTTGGAGAAGACTTTTGAGAGTCCCTTGAACTGCAAGGAGATCCAACCAGTCCATCCTAAAGGAGATCAGTCCCGGGTGTTCATTGGAAGGACTGATGCTGAAGCTGAAACTCCAATACTTTGGCCACCTCATGTGAAGAGTTGACTCATTGGAAAAGACCCGATGCTGGAAGGGATTGGGGGCAGGAGGAGAAGAGGACGACAGAGGATGAGGTGGCTGGATGGCATCACCGAGTCAGTGGACTTGAGTTTGAGTAAACTCCGGGACTTGGTGATGGACAGGGAGGCCTGGCATGCTGCGATTCATGGGGTCTCAAAGAGTCGGACACGACTGAGGTACTGAACTGAACTGAGCTGAGGCTTCACATACCATCAAAGGATAGGATGCGGTACTGCCATGAGGAGGAGCCCTTGACATTTTGTGGTGGGTGACTTGCAGCCCTTACCAGTGCCCTGACCCTCGTTTCGGGTCCCTGGCTGCCAACTGCTTCCTCTGGACCACCTGAGTTCCAGTCACTGGACATCTCTTTTCCCCCTGCCTCTCCCCAGGATAACGAGGTGTTAAAGACCATATGTAGTTGGTGTGTAGTTGTAGAGATAGACAAGAATCCTCAACCCTGTAAGACAGACATGACATTTATTCAAATTATCATGAAATGGTCTTTATCTTTTTCTTATCATGAAATGAAACTTAAAAGCTTTTGCACAACAAAGGAAACTATAAGTAAGGTGAAAAGACAGCCCTCAGATTGGGAGAAAATAATAGCAAATGAGGAAACAGACAAAGGATTAATCTCAAAAATATACAAGCAACTCCTGCAGCTCAATTCCAGAAAAATAAATGACCCAATCAAAAAATGGGCCAAAGAACTAAACAGACATTTCTCCAAAGAAGACATACAGATGGCTAACAAACACATGAAAAGATGCTCCACATCGCTCATTATCAGAGAAATGCAAATCAAAACCACAATGAGGTACCATTACACGCCAGTCAGGATGGCTGCTATCCAAAAGTCTACAAGCAATAAATGCTGGAGAGGGTGTGGAGAAAAGGGAACCCTCTTACACTGTTGGTGGGAATGCAAACTAGTACGGCCACTATGGAAAACAGTGTGGAGATTTCTTAAAAAACTGGAAATAGAACTACCATATGACCCAGCAATACCACTTCTGGGCATACACACTGAGGAATCCAGATCTGAAAGAGACACGTGCACCCCAATGTTCATTGCAGCACTGTTTATAATAGCCAGGACATGGAAGCAACCTAGATGCCCATCAGCAGATGAATGGATAAGGAAGCTGTGGTACATATACACCATGGAATATTACTCAGCCGTTAAAAAGAATTCATTTGAATCAGTTCTAATGAGATGGATGAAACTGGAGCCCATTATACAGAGTGAGGTGAGCCAGAGGGATAAAGAACATTACAGTATACTAACACATATATACGGAATTTAGAAAGATGGTAACGATGGCCCTATATGCAGGGCAGAAGAAGAGACGCAGAAGTACAGAACAGACTTTTGAACTCTGTGGGAGAAGGGGAGGGTGGGATGTTTCGAGAGAACAGCATGTGTATTATCTGTGGTGAAACAGACCACCAGCCCAGGTGGGAGGCATGAGTCAAGTGCTCGGGCCTGTTGGACTGGGAAGATCCAGAGGAATCGGGTGGAGAGGGAGGTGGGATGGGAGACCGGGATGGGGAATTCATGTAACTCTATGGCTGATTCACGTCAATGTATGACAAAACCCACTGAAAAATAAAAAAAAAAAAAAAAAGAAAAAGAAAATAAATAAAAAAATAAAATAAAATAAAATAAATAAAATTTTCACTAAAAAAAAAAATAATAAAAAAAATAAAAAAGACCTCATTCTAGCTTTTGATTATTTTTGAGGAGTATTTTTAAGTAGAATGAGCAAAGCTCTCCTTATAGACCTAATAAAATTTCACATTAGTTAACTGCTGGTTTTCTACCCCTAACATGCATGAAAGGGGACTTGCTATGACCTACCCAGAACCCCCTCTACAAGCCCATGTTCACCATGCTTCCTGATTCTTCTGTCACATGAAAGATTTGTCCATGAGCTACTCCTTTTCAAACTTCATCCAGCTGATGTTAAGGATGGTGAAGATGAATTAGAACAGTTGTACTACTGGGTGGGGGCTTCCCAGGTGGCTCTAGTGGTAGAGAACCCACCTCCTGATGCAGGAGATGCAAGTAACAGGGTTTGATCCCTGAGTCAGGAAGATGCCCCTGGAGAAGGGCATGGCAACCCATTATTCGTGCCTGGAGAACCCCAAGGACAGAGGAGCCTGATGGGCTACAGTCCATGTGATCACAAAGAGTCAGATGTGATTGAAGCGACTTAGCATGCATGCATGCAGTAGTGAGTGGAAATATAAGCTCTTACCAGACTTTCAGAAAGAGCTCTGGTGGGTCAAGAATAAAAAGAAATTGGGATTCTCTGCCTTGCATTTGCTACCAGATGCTTCCTGCCTCTCCCCCACCCCAGGCTCCCTCCTCCTTCCAAATCTCTGGACTTCATCAGAGTTAACTTGTGGGTTTCTCTTATCATGGCTTTGGATTTTTCTACCAATTCTTTCTCTTTTACCTTTCTCTCTTGCTTCTTCCTGTTTCTGTTCATTGCTTTTTCTTGTCTCCTTTTCTGGCATTCTTTCTTGCCTTCTAATTTCTTGTTTCTCATCCCTTCCATAAAAGGAATAACCATCGATGCTGACCGAGTCTGTCTATTTTTTGTTCTCTGTGGGCTTATGCTGAAGCTCTGCTCAAAACTGCCAGTGTACACTGGGCCCTGATAAAACCATAGAAAGCGGAGAACCCACCCCAAAAATAAACAGTCACTTCCTTCTTGGAAGGGCCATTCATAGTCCAACCAATACGTCTTTCATCTAAAGCTGTGAAAGGCAAACTACTTGCATATCAAATAAGCCCCATGAAACTGGTCTCTCGTGTTCAACCAACAAGTATATCTTGAGCCTCACAGGGTCAGGGGTTGCAAAAGGTGAGGGCTCAAGACTCTGAGACAGGCTTGATTTCTCCTTTTGAGAAGACACGGGAGTAAACAAATAACAAAAGATCCATCAGTGCCACCCCTTGTCCCATCACCCCTGCCCTCTTCCCTGCATCATTTTTCTCCACCATCTGATGTGCCCTATGCTTTACCATTTTATTATCAGTATCTCTCCAACTAGAATGCAGGCTCTGGGAGGGAGGTATTTAGGGTCGGGATGCATGGCTGAATCCCCAGTTCTTGAACACTGCCAGTTATGTGAAGGGCTCAAACAGATATGCTGAATGAATGAAGCGCAACATGATGTCTGCAGTATCAGAAATGTGGACGAAGAGCTATGGAATTCCAGGGATCCCCATGGAACTAAGGGTCATTGTGTGTGTGTGTGTGTGTGTGTGTGTGTGTGTGTGTGTGTGTGCACTTGTGTGCATAAAAATCAAATTCAAAGAGAAATTTGATGCTTTTGGAATGACGCAGGTAAGATATCAATACATTCAGAGACGACTTGGTCATCTGGTGCTGGGCTGGAGAGTTACAAAGGAGGGAGAACTGTGACATTTCTCCCCCGCCAATTAAAAAAAAAAAAAAAAAAAACTTATTAAAGTGCTTGTTGCTTTATTGAGTTGTGTTAGAAATGCTTACATTTCATTCCGAAGCAGGGAATGGGAAGCATTCTCAGTGCTTCCTTAGAAAACAAAAGGAAACCTAAGTCACAGAGGTCAGGCAGGCAGGAGGGGTTTAAGAAATCAGGTAGGGCCAGTGTCTTTCCTGTCTCTGCATGTTGCCTGACCTCTCTGAGCTCCACTTCCTCAGAATATATAATAGTACCCTGTAGAGGTACTCTAATAATACCTTGCAGAGGTATCCTAAGTATTCAATGAGAACATGGATATAGTGTGTTTAACATGTCACTTGCCTGTTAAGTTCACAAGAAAAAGTAGCTATATAGTAGGGCTTCCCTGGTGGCTCAGATGGTAAAGAATCTGTTTGCAGTGTGGGAGACCTGGGTTCGGTTCCTGGGTTGGGAAGATCCCCTGAAGTAGGAACTGGCAACCCACTCCAGTATTCTTGCTTGGAGAATCCCATGGACAGAGAAGCCTGGTGGACCATGGGGATGCAAAGAGTCTGACAGAACTGAGCAACTAGATGATTCTTATAGTAAAGTCACAGCAGAAAAAACATAGTGCTCTCCTCTTGCATCCATACTGCCAAGGAGGGGGACACTGCATTGCCAAGGGTCTGTATGTAGTTTCAGGCAAGGTCTAACCAACTTTATCCTGGCTCTTTATTTTTACACGAAGTGGCACTGAATGCAATATAAACTAGATGCCAATAAAAATGAACATCCCCTCCCGTTCACAGCCCTTCCCAAACCTAGTAGGAAAGAGGAAGCGACCACGCTCCACTCTTTTTCTCTCCTGCCACTGAGGAGCCGTGATGATGTTCTCTGCTCAGAGTACGGTTACCTGGGTGACTGAGTCATTATCCTATTCCTCCCTCCTCTTCACACTCACCCCTTTCTCACCCCCATTATTTCCGATGAAAAAAGCTTTTAGAAGAAAAACTTCATCCACAATTTTATAATAGTCATCAATTTAAAAATTTCTTTTCTTTCCTGAATGCAATATATTTTCTAATATTTTTAAGAAAACAACTTTTCTCTAAGGCAGAGAAAGGGAATAAAATGGCACATGATAAAAGAGAAAAAAGGAAGGCCTGGGAAACAGGAAACCCAGCAGGATTCACTGAGCCTGGTTGGACTTCCTGGGGGTGGGTTTCTGAGGGTTGAGTGACTTTGTCTGTGTGGGGACTGACCTATTAAAAAAAAGGGGGGGGATCTGCTTGGCCAAGTTGGGCACTGGATGAAATTTTGGACCCATAAAGTACACGGTAGGACTCTTAGAGTCTTTGTGCCTGTGTCATCTGAACAGATGTTATCACATATAAAACTGAACCTTGTTATTGCTGTTTTTAATAAGAATTACGTGTGTGTCTTATAACTTGGGTTGGGGAATTTTTACACATGGTAGATACACCATAATCCGGATTGAAGTATAGAATATTTTTTCAGTTCTCCAGAAAGTCTCTTCTTGCCCTTCTCAAGTGAATATCCCCAAGCCACACCAGAAAGCCATTATTCTGATTTCTGTTACCATCAATTAGTTTTGTCTATTCCTTGAACTTCATATATATGTGTGTGTGTGTGTGTGTATTATTTTTTAGCCACACTGCACAGCATGTAGAACTTCCCTATCCAGGAATCAAACCTGTGCCCGTGCAATGGGAGCATGGAGTCTTAACCACTAAACCACTAGCAAAGTCCAGAACTTTTTAAAACTGTAATCATATAGCAGGTACTCATTTGGGTCTGCTTTCACTCGATGTTATGTTTGTGAGCTACACGCATGTTGTAATGGTTCTTCTCATTTGCTTCTCATCTTCTCATTTGCATTTGTTCTGTAATTGTAATTGTTCTTCTCATTTGCTTTTATCCATCACTGTGTAGGACTCCAGTTGTGCGACATAGATCACAATGTATGTATTCTCAGTTGCTGGCATTTGGATTGTTTCCAGTTTGGGATTACTATGGATAAAGATGCTACATGTGTCTACATGTCTTGGGTAGATTTAAGCACTCATTCCTCTTGAATTCTTGGGTGATAAAGACACACATTCAGCCTTCAGGAAACCCTGCTGAACAAGTTTTCAAAGTGTTTGTCCCATTTTATACTTACATCAGGACTCTATACTACTTCCTACCTTAACTGAATAAGGGGTAACTGGTAGTTGGGGTCTTCCTGGTGGCTAGGTGGTAAAGAGTCCACCTGCAATGCAGGAGACAGAGATTCAATTCCTGGGAAGATCCTCTGGAGAAAGAAATGGCAACCCACTCCAATATTCTTTCTTGGGAAATCCCATGGACAGTAGAGCCTGGCAGGCTACAGTCCATGGGGTCACAAAGAGTTGGACTCAAATTAGTGGCTAAATATCAAGAGCAACTGTTAGTTATGAAACAAAATGTTCCTTTGGTTGCTCTGCATTCTCAGCTTCATGTACACATCAAGATTCCACCAGTTACTATTAATAATAGTTTGTACCTGCTATTCTCTCTGCCTGGAACACTCTGCCACATATTCCCTGGCCAGTTCCTCCTCATATTTGGGTTGTAGCCCAAAGGATACCTCCCCAGTAAGGCCTTTGCCTGACTGCCCCATCCGTGTGAACACCTCTGCCTCCCCAACGGGTCACTCACTATTTCACCCTCTGCTTCATTTCTGGCACTTACCCTGTTTGTTCATCAGTTTAATTATTGTCTATCTCCCCTCACTAGGAATGAAAGCTCTGTGAGGACTAGGTATTATCTAGTCCTCAGAGTTTACTACAACCAATACAACCTGTGAAAGTGAAAAGTGTTAGTTGCTCAGCTGTGTGTGACTCTTTGAGACCCCATGGACTGTAACCTGCCAGGCTCCTCTGTCCATGGAATTTCTAGGCAAGAATACTGGAGTGGGTTGCCATGCCCTCTTCCAGGGGATCTTCCTGACCCAGGGATTGAACCCAGGTCTGCTGCATTGCAGGTGGAGTCTTAAACGTGTGAGCTACCAGGGAAGCCCAATTCAGCCTGTACAATCAATAACATAAAATACTGCAGAAGTGACCATGTGTAACAGTCAAGATTAGGGAATAAAGATACGGCATCTGCCTAGCTCTCTGGGGTTACCGGTTGTGAGGGAAGTCTTACTGTGAGGACATTCAAGCAGCCTGGAAAAGCCTTTGTCTCCTGCCAACAGCCTGCATCATGTGAGAGAAGAACTTAGGAGTTAACACCTCAGGCCCCAGTCAAGCCTTCAGATGACTACATCTTGGTGGATATATTGAGAGACCTGAATCAGAGCCACCCAGATAAACCATTTCCAAATTCCTGACCCACAGAAATTGTGAACATGTTCATACTGTTGTGGCTTTAAGCTGCTAAGTTTTGAAGTAATTCTTACACGGTAATAGTGAACAAATACCAGCACTCAGCAAGTATTTGTTGAACAAATGAATGAATAACTGAGTGAGTGAATTAGATTAAGAGCCACACATCATTAAGAGGCCACACATTAGTGACCTCACGCCATCTGCTATTTCCTGGTCAGAATGCACCTGTCATGGGCCTCTCCACTCTCCTTAAGTTTTAGTTTAAGTTCATGGTCTTAAGAGCAAGGTTTCTCAACCTGGGCACTCTTGTTATTTGGAACCAGAAAAGTTTTGTGTGAGGGGAAGTCCTATTCACTGCTGTAAGTTTTTTAGCAGAATGAATCTCTAGTCTCCACCCATTAGAAACTCCTTCCTCCAATGCAAATGTCACAACTAAAAATGTGTCCAGACAATGCCAAATGTGCTCTGGGATGCAAAATCACCCCCATTTAGGAACCATTGCTCTGAAGTAATCAGTGAAGGGAGGTTAGAAGTACTCACAATACTGGTTGGGTTCAGTGTTGTACCAAATTTTACAATATTTTTAAGATATTTGATTGATAAAATCTAATCAATGCATAACCCATCTTTTTCCAAAAAAATAAATAAGAACTTAGTCAAGCAAAGTACATCTATACATGAAACAATTCTTCTTTGTAAGTAAATGGCCCATTAATACATACTGTTGCTAGGTATGAAAAAAACACAACACCATGACCAAGCCAAGTTCAACCTCTGGCTTTAAATAAAATATTGAGAAGGTGATTTGTCTCATGAATTTCCCTTTGGAAGAGGAATGGAAGTTACTCTTTCTCTCTCTCTCTGTTTTTTGTTTTGGAAGTATAATTGACTTACAATGTTATGTTAGTTTCAAGTAAACAGCAAAGTGATTCAGATATATATATATACATGTATATATGTGTACACAAATATACACACAAATATATGTGTACATATATATATATATTCAGATGCTTTTCCCTTATAGATTATTACAAAATATTGGGTATTGTGTCCAGAAGTTACTCTTAAAGTAGAGCAGTACAGTATAAGAAACCAGTCTTCCTCAGATTCACCTATTTCCTGTTCCCTCTCACCTGGAAGCTTTCTCAAGAGAGCCAAGCAACTTGCCTGCCTACTTCCTTCAGGTATCTGCTTAATTATCTCCTTATCAGAAAGGACTTCTGAAAACTTCCCTCATGGTCCAGTGGTGAAGATTGCACTGCTCAAGGCATGTGTTCCATCTGGATGCGGGAAGCTCCACATGCTGCAAAGTGTCCAAAAGAAAAGGCCTTCCAAGGCCAATCTTTTTCAACAACACCTCCCACCCACCAAAATCCCACACTCTTCATCGTGCACAGCCATTGCCACCATCAGGTACGCTGTGGGTTCTGTTTTTGTCTGCCTCTGCATTGGTAAAATATCAGGTCTCCTGTATCCTTATACCTGCAAGTGGTGCCTCACATCAGGTAGGTGCTCAATAAAAATTTGTGGAAGGAATGGATGTGGTGGGTCAAAGGCCATGAAGGACTCAGAATGCTCCCCTGAGATGGGACTGGGTGAGGAGGAGCGCTGCCCACATACTTTGTGTTGCACATTTTGCATTTTGAGTCATGTGAAAATAATTACTTAAAACAATCAAAAAGTGAAAGAAAAAGGTGGCCAGTTCCCTTCTTTAACGAAATGGGACAAATCAACCTTGCTCCAATGTCTCAACATTACTTTACATGACTGCCATGTGCAAAAGGTTTGTTCACCATTATCTCATTCACCCTCAGTGCAAAACTGGCTGTGCTGTCATTGTTTGCACAACAAAACCTGATGGATTTTTTTGGATTCTCATTCTTCATTTGAGAGCCTCTTGGCTTCTTTCAAGTCATGCTTTGGTGTTTCTTCAGTTCTTTCAAGTATTTTTAGCCATATAAAAGTAAAAATAAAAAGCAAACCTATCACTATGTGTCATCTACAATTTTGAAGGACAATTATTTCGAGCATATTATAGGTACTTAACTTAATAGCTACTTTCTGAGAAAAGAGAAGTAAAAATTCAAATTTTGTAAATCAATGAATTTAAATGCATCCTGCAGACATTCTAAGATGATCCCATGGTGAATATTATTATTGAAAAACTGAAAAAAAAACATGCAAAAAATGAATACAAGAACAGAAGAAAGAAAAGATTCCAATATTGAACCCAAACCTGGTGATTTGTTCCCATTTTCTTCACATGATGGTTATTCAAGTGTCAAGCCCATCTTCTGTATTTTCCTTTACATATCTCCTCTCTAGATAAAAAGTCAACAGTACTTTCCACTGTTCCCAGGGTGAAATAGCAGCATCACTTGTAGGTGAGGGATATTAGGAGACTTTTGCAAACTCCACAGCAGATCTCATGGTGAGACCTGAAACACCTCAGGACTAGGGAAGGAAGACACGGTTATAGGTTATGTTTTCTGGGAAGCAGATGCTGAGAGAGTTGAGGGTATAAGAGGTTTATTTCCAATAAGATCTACAATCCCTGGGTTAAGAAGATCCCCTGGGTAAGGGACTGGCTACCCACTCCAGTATGAATTTTTTGGGAGGGGGGCGCTGCCCAAGTGACGCTTGTGGTAAAGAACCCCCCTACCAATGCAGGAGACAGAAGAGAGGCAAGTTCGATCCCTGGGTCAGGAAGATGCCCTGAAGAAGGAAATGGCAACCCACTCCAGTGTTCTTGCTTGGAGAATCCAATGGACAGAGAAACCTGGCAGGTGACAGTTGGTAGGGTTGCAAAGAGATGGAAACGACTGAAGCAACTTCAGTTTAGTTCGAACACTCAGTTGTGTCTGACTCTTTGTGACCTCATCAACTGCAGCATGCCAGGCCTCCCTGTCCATCACCAACTCCCAGAGTTTACTCAAACTCATGTCTGTTGAGTCAGTGATGCCATCCAACCATCTCATCCTCTGTCGTCCCCTTCTCCTTCCACCTTCAATCTTTCCCAGCATCAGGGTCTTTTCCAATGAGGCAGTTCTTCGCATCAGGTGGCAAGTATTGGTGTTTCAGCTTCAGCATCAGTCCTTCCAATGAACACTCAGGACTGATTTCCTTTAGGATGGACTGGTTGGATCTCCTTGCGATTCAAGGGACTCTCAAGACTCTTCTCCAAAACCACAGTTCACAAGCATCAGTACTTTGGCGCTCAGTTTTCTTTATAGTCCAACTCTTGCATCCATACATGACTACTGGAAAAACCATAGCTTTGACTAGATGGACCTTTGTTGGCAAAGTAAATATCTCTGCTTTTTAATAAGCTGTCTAGGTTGGTCATAACTTTTCTTCCAAGGAGCAAGCAGCTTTTAATTTCATGGCTGCAGTCACCATCTGCAGTGATTTTGGAGACAAAAAAAATAAAGAAGCCTCTTAGCAGCAGTCAAGATCTATAAAAGGAAATGGGGAGAAAGCCGAATTGGGCAGGCAGAGCAGTCTGAAGGCCATCAGACTTGACTATGTCTGCCAACCCCACGAGGAGCTCAGTCACAGGGACTGCCTGTTAGAGGCGTCTCGTTGAGGGGACATGGCTAGGCCAGCACTGCCATCTTGCTCAGCCCTTGGCTGAGGAGCCCCAAGAGGACTGTGACCTTGACTCGAAGAGCTGAGGCAGGTCCTGAAGGAGCTGACAGCTGCAGGCTGTTGGACAATCACCCACCCCATGGCTGGTCAGTGAGTCATTTCTTAAAGAGGGCTCTAAGCAACACATGTCTCTGCCTCAGGAAGGAAGGGATGGGAGAATCTGACAGAAGTTCTTCGAAAAGTCATGGCAACTCTTCGTGACCAGTCAGATCTACAGAGAGAGGTTAAAGAGAATCCTGACCACTAGGAGAGCATGGCCATCAACAGACGTGGATTGGTTGGGATAAAACCCCTTCTCACCAGACCCACAGCAGCCTTTTACTGAAAGTAGCCCACTTATTTTCTGCCTAAGTTGCCTGTGCCCTCTATACTGAGTGACCAGCCACGCTCCTTAGCGGCAACGTACAGGGCTCACCAGGGGATTGATACACTGTCCCCGGAGGTTACATGCAGGGTGGAGGTGGCTTGATGTGAAACGGTCCCATGTTGAATGGGGACAAACTAACTCTAGTTAGTTTCAAGGAGGGGTTGAAGCAGGTGCTCAGGCTTCATCCTGAAGGACACCGAGTGTTTTTTTCTTCTCTGGAAAAGCTGCACGGAGCTGACCAGAGGGCAGCGGACGTCCAACCTGTTGTTGCCTAAAGAGGCACTATGTCCTTCGCTACCCAGTGTCCTGGTGAGAAACTCTGTCATCACAGGCAATCTGGAGATGTCACTTCCTTAAAGAGTCTGTCCTTTGAACTGCAAAATGACAATGGTGATGGTTATTTCTTCTTTGTAAAAGAGTGAGTGAAAAGATGAGATTTGACCCTGAAATTCTAACAACTGTCCCTTAGATTTGGGTTTGAGCAACTTTCGTAAACTTTGAGCTCATCCAACTTGCTCCTCACCTCCTGTGGTGGTTTTTCCCACAGCAGGAGCTATCATGTCTCTAAATTTTGAATGTCAGGCTGATCTGCCTGCCGCGTTCTTTACTTGCTATGGGTGATACGAACAACTGACACCAACAGTTCACCATCTAATAAGCAGGACATTATCTCAAGCAGACCTTATTTAAAGTCATTCTGTATACATAAAACTGTTTACAATACTATTTTTAATACCAAGTCTCTGTAACTTCCCTGTATGTAAAGCCTTAAAAGCCTGATTTCAAACTGGAATTGAGCTACACACACACACACACACACACACACACACACACACACACACACACACGGCCCTTGTATGTACAGCTTAGAATCAGGCAGATGGGTTCTGGTTTGATAATTTCTTGCCTCTCCTACAGGTTTGCGATTCTTTGGCTTTCAGGTCATGGAATAAAAATCATCTATTCCCAGGCAGAAGCCAGATCAAAATGGAAAAGGGCACCCATTAAGAGGTTGTGTTATAGGGAATTTTAATTTTTAAAACAGTAATTGAGATTGTACTTTGAAAATTAAAATTTTAAAGAGCTTAAAGGTGAAAAAGAAAAGAAGAAAAAGTTATGAGTACTACCTAAACTCATTCAATTTCTTTTCAATATGTTAGTTAAAAATCAGTTATACCAACAAATACCAATATTCATTCTCTACACTAGTTCTTGGGAATTTATTTTTAATTGAATGGTATAATGACTTGGAAGAATCAAGCTTGTAGATTTTAGAGCCTGTCAGGAAGAAAACTTAGAAATGCTAAACAGATCACATTTTGTTCAAGTTTATACGTGCTACCACTCCAACAACTTAGATGAAAATACTTGTAATGATATCTGCAAACATAGATGAGGGGTTTAAAGCAAGGTGAGATATAAATTATGCAAAGCGTAGAATGCAAATAAAAATAATGATGGGACGCAGGGGAGTGTAGGGGTTAAAATACCAATGTCAGAATCTGGCTTTGTGTCAGAAAGTCAGAATTCAAGCTTTGCCCCTTACTTAATTGAAGGATCTATTTTAAGAAAGGCAAACAACTTCACCTTTGTGTATCTATACTTGCTATAAAATAAGAATAAGGAGAAGATCCAAGATGTCAGCCTCCAGGACTGCTCATGTGGCTAAATGCTCCAATAAGTCTAAAACCAGTGCCTCTATTCCCAGGGTAAGCTCCATCTTTCATATCAGACAAGTAGATTACCTACAGCAAGAGGAAATCCAGGCTATTAAAATGTTCCTGGTATAAAACCATCCTGCTCTGATCATTTCTTCAGTATCCATTTTCTTGTAAAGGCTCCCACGTATAAGTAAAAATTCAATAAAATTTGTTTCCTTTTCTCCTGTTTAAAAAAAAGAATAAGGAAACCTACCTCATGTTAGTTTTGTGAGAATTCATATATAAAGCACTTGGTGCACAATTTGGTACACAGTAACTGTCCAATTAATGAAAACAATCTACAATAAAACACAACCTAAAATTAAAGTCTTATTACAGGAGTCATTTCTGATTTTTAAGTTGTTAGCTTGTAGACTAAGATCACTGAAAAATGAGAATAAGAGTTGTTATTTATTGAACCTCTACTATCAGCCCAGGAGAGTGGCAGACATTATTTACATATTACTAATTTTCACATTATATCTGATATTATTATCTCTATTTATAGATGAAGAAACTGAGGATCAGAAGGTCAGAGAGGTTGTAAGTGACTCTATAACCTAATCCCTATTCACTCTGCCTTACTGCCTCTGACTTAGGATGCCACCAAATAGTCTATTAATAAAGTTAATTTCTTTTTAACAATGTAACCAACTGCTGACTTCCACATCATTCTTGTCAGATGTGCTTGGTGGACTCCGGCATCAAATCTACTACTGGTTTTCAATCCACTGGATCGAAACAAAAAGCAAAATGGAAGACTGCACTACTTTCCATCTGTCTCCAGTGGTCTCTACCCTACTGCCATTCCTAGGAGGGGCATGCCACAAGGCACATCTTGGCAACGTTGAGAGGCTTTTCAAAGTTAGAAGAAAGAATGATTACCTTTGAGAAGGGTCAGAAAAATTACTAAGAAGAGTTATTTGCTAACATGCAGGCTAGAAGAATTTAAGTCCTTCACATTCTGTTAGCAACATGTGCTTCATTGCTCAGTTGTGTCCAACTTTTTGCAACTCCATGGACTGTAGCCCACCAGCCTCCCCTGTCCATGGGATTCCCGAGAATACTGGAATCGATTGCCATTTTCTTCTCCAGGGTATCTTCCCAACCCAGGGATTGAACCCAAGTTTCCTGCATCTCCTGCATTGCAGGTGGATTCTTTATCAATGAGTCATCAGGGAAGCCCCTTCTGTTAGCAATATGATCACCAAAATATCATTTTCACTTTAATTCAACAAAGGATGAACAGTAAATATGTTTTAATTATTTTGCTGTATGTGCTTATGCTGTGTGTGTGCAAAGTTGCTTCAGTTGCGTCTGACTCTGTGCAACACTATGGACTGCAGCCTGCCAAGCTCTCCTGTCTGTGTGATTCTCCAGGCAAGAATACTGGGGTGGGTTGCCAGGCCCTCCTCCCAAGAATCAAATCCGTGTCTCTTGCATCTCCTGCATTGGCAACAGGTCCTTTATCACTAGCATCGCCTGGGAAGCCCTTTCTGTCGTATATCCTTCTTTAAATAACTCACTTTTATACACAATAATCCAAATATATACACCAAATAAATTAGGAAAGTAGTTCTCTCTTTTTTAAAAAAAAATGAGGAACAAATTTTGTTTTCTTAAAGACCTAATATACACTTTGAAGCTGGGAAGGACCACTTCAGCATTCCTTTAAAGGTAACCTCCCTCAAAATACTTATTTGATTTTTTAAAATATGTGCCTAAGAAGACAAAAAACATTAACATGTAGAAAAGATTATATACAAATGGCAAGTAAAAACATGAAAATATACCCAGCCTCATAAGTCATTTGCATTTTAAAACTACTATGAGATAGCCCTACCAACCCACTAGGGTAGCTGTAATCAAAGAGACTGACAGTACTGTTTCCAAGGATGCAGAACAAGTGGGATTCTTATATGCTGCTTGTGTATGAAAACAGTTTGGCAGCTTCTTATAAAATTAAACATATACCTACCATAAGAGCCTTCAGTCCCACTCCTAGATATTAGCCCCCAAAAATGAAAGCAGATGTCCACACAAAAACTGATATGTCAGTGTTCATAGAAGCTTTCTTCATAGGGGCCAAAAGCAAAAACACAACCAGATGTCAAACAATGGGTGAATGGATAAAGAGCCTGTGGACTATCCATACAATGGAATACTATTCAGTAATAACAAGGAATGAACTAAACTCTGGATCTTAACCCAGGGATCAAACTCCAGGTTGGAGGCCCACACAAATGTGCCCAGCTGATTTTTTTTACAAAGGTGCACAAGCAATTCAATGGAGGAAGGATACCTTTCCAAAAAAGAAAAAAAATGATGCTAGAGTAATTGGACATCCAATGTTGTTGTTGCTCAGTCACTAAGTTGTATCTGACTCTTTGCAACCTCATGGACTGCAGCACGCCAAGCTTCCCTGTCCTTCACTATCTCCCAGAGTTTGCTCAAACTCATGTCCATGGAGTTGGTGATGCCATCCAGTCATCTCATCCTCTGTCAACCTCTTCTCCTCCTGCCCTCAATCTTTCCTAGCATCATAGTTTTTTCCAATGAATCAGCTCTTTGCATCAGGTGACCAAAGTATTGGAGCTTCCGCTTCAGCATCAGTCCTTACAATTAATATTCAGGACTGATTTCCTTCAGTATGGACTGGTTTGATCTCTTCGCTGTCCAAGGGACTCTCAAGATGTCTTCTCCAACACTACAATTCAAAAGCATTAATTCTTTGGTGCTAAGCCTTGTGATCTGTACACGACTACTGGAAAAACCGTAGCTGGGCAAAAAAGAGAAATGAATCTCAAACTAGTGTCATAGAATCCATGACAAGCATACAAAATAGGTGACAATTTTAAAACTATTTATGCCACTACTAGAGGAGAAGGAAATGGCAACCCACTCCTGTATTCTTGCCTGAAGAGTCCCGTGAACAGAGGAGCCTGGTGGGCTGCTGTCCGTGGGTTCACACAGAGTCAGACATGACTGAAGCGACTTAGCAGCAGCAGCATGCCACTACTGGCTAGGATTACATCTGACTGCATATGACAGACATGCTTAACCTTATTAACAAAAACAACAGAAATGCAGGTTAGGACTAGTACAGCAGTTCCAGGAAGCTGTGAGAACCCCAGGCCCCTTCTGCTTGGTTGCTCCACTTTCCTTGATATTCCACTTCGGTCCAGGCTGTCCCAGCCCTCACTGTGTCCACATTCTGGCAGTGAGCATCCTTTCCCTTTCTGGACACTTCCCAGAACTCTCACATCAAACATCCCTTATATCTCTCAAGTGTCACTTACTTCCAAGGCCCACTTAACTGGGTGGACAGGAAGAAATGTGATCTTTTACTCCAGGGAGCATTGTGCCCAGTTGACTATCAGAAATTCTACTAATGTTTCTAGAAGAAAGGAAGAAGGTGTATAGGAGCAAACTTGCAAACTCTTCCACAGACCACATTTAAATTTGTTTCTTTGATGGTTCTCAAGCTTTTATCTTCTTAAAATATCTAAACAAAAAATATGATGATTTTTCTATGAAAATACAAAACACCCAATGCTCACTAACTGATTCATCACTCATTTAATAAATATATCTTTACATTCTCAAGAAACTCAAGGGGGAAAAAAACCCCTAATTATTAGTAGAAAACAATTCTTACTTTGCCAACAAAGGTGCATATACTCAAAGCTATGGTTTTTCCAGTAGTCATGTATGAATGTGAGAGTTGGACCATAAAGAAGGCTGAGCACCAAAGAATTGATGCTTCGAATTATGGTGCTGGAGAAGAACTGCAAGGAGATCCAACCAGTCTGTCCTAAAGGAACTCAGTCCTGAATATTCATTGGAAGTACTGATGCTGAAACTGAAGCTCCAGTATTTTGACCACCTGATGTAAAAAGCCAACTCTTTGGAAAGGACCCTGATGCTGGGAAAGACAGAAGGCAAAAGGAGAAGGTGTCAGAGGATGAGATAGTTGGATGGCATCACTGACTCAGTGGACATGAGTTTGAGCAAACTCCAGGAGACGGTGAAGGACAGGGAAGCCTGGCATGCTGCAGGTGATATTTTAATTCTAATAGCCTCTTTTAAGCTTGTGTCTTGGGTCTGAATAAAGTAAATATTTAAAAAATGACAGTGTCCATTTTATTTTCAATATTTATACATAACTGGATTATATAGGTCTTCTTTCTCTATTCCTTTGACTCTCCTATCTCACTTTATCACTAACCAAATCTCTCTTGGGGTCCTTTGCAGAGAAATGAACATAAAGAAAATTTACTCAGTTCTTCTTAATAAAGAAATACTTCCTACTATTTCTAGGTTTAAATAAAGAGAATTTGTTTATCAGTGAATTTCATTTATTCAGGTTATTATTCAAACATAGTAACATTACTAATTTCCAACATGCTATTCTCTTTAAAAACTCCATTTATTTATTTAGTTATTATTCCTCCATTCAACCAGTCTTGACCAATTACCTACAAAGAGTGGCTAATATATTTGTCTTTCTCACCAAAATGTGACTCTATTGAGGTCCAGCAGTGTCTTTTTTGTTTCCATCTTCCCCCTCTCAGCACCTGTTACATCTGGTGTTTATTTAAGTAGCTACTCAACAAACATCTATTCAAGAATGAAAGAAAGAATAAATGTGGTCTTTCCAGAACCCAGATCCATTGATGGTGTTCTGTTTTCCTAAAGACAATGAAGACCATCCATGATGATGTTGAGTGTTTCACTGACATTCCAGAATCCCCTGGTCCTTATAATATTTATTTGCCCTTCCAGAAAGGCCCTGAGATGTTTCAGCAAAGAACAGTAGGGTACCATACAAAAGCCTGTCTTAGAACTCACTCTCCATTCTCTGACTCTCTTCAATAGATATTGGGGCTTTTCCTGTATCTATCGTCCCCTCAATTCTCAGTCAAGACCAACACCCACTTTTACCTGACCTCTGCCACTCAACTTACTCTAATAAAATAATCAAGTCTTCTTTGTCAGCAGCTCAGGGTTAATTGTTCTTTCTGAAGCTTGACCTTCGTACTGTTTCTAATCCCTACCCTCTCATATCTACAGCTGCTGCCTACCAGAATATTTTGACTTATTTATGCTGCTTGCATGCATAAGCTATTGCTAGCTGCACTGCTATGATAGGAAAGTCACAAAAGGAAGGTGACCTCATCTTATACGTTGCTTAGCTAGATCTTTTGGCCAATGGTGATTTATAGAAACAATTCAACACATGTGTCCTTTCCTTCTACTGGTTACTTACCAATTCAAATATTCTTACAGTTGTTGCTTGGGTTTCTTACAGTTGTTGCTTATTCATTTTTTAATTGACCAAGTCTGAAGTCTTCTGACTATATTAGCCTTTAAAAAATCAATGTTTAACAAACAAGTGAGGCATTAACTGTACAGAAGTTAGTCATGTTAAAAACACACAACTGACTGACCCAAAACAACCATCTCCTATCCCATAGAGTGGGTTTGGTTTAAATTTCCTGTCAAATTGCTGAAATATTAAAATGTTTCAGGGATTCTTTTAGAATTTCATGGTTAAGAAAGTGTGTAAACTACTCCTAAAAATAATTTCAAGTTGAGAGAGACTGCCCCAGTCCAAGAATATAGAAACTCTGCTCTTAGGTTCTGAAAAACTTGATGGTCCTGGGAAAACTGCCAGAAATTCACATTGCCCTTGATTCCTTTTCCAGATGCCTAAAGGTTCAGGGGCAGGCAGGGGGAGAGGGGAGAGGGAGAGGATTTTTAAGTCTTCTAATATACATGCATTATTCTATTTTCAACCCTTAATGAATCCCAAATGTTCCCTTCACTTATTCTTGGGTCCTCAGGGCTGAAATACAGTCCAGAAAGGCACAAATTCTTCTTCTAACCTTTTCACTCCATGATTACTTTTGAATTGTAAATCATGCACTTTTGAAACTGTGAATTCCCAGCTGCTTTCACCTGCCTCAAATGATTGTCAAATGATGGAAAGCTCCAAGGGATAATCAGATATGGCAGTACCTGTACCATTTTTCATTTTGCTTTGTATGTATGAGGATCTCTCATACAAAATGATTTTTGAATTCAGAAAATATTTCTGGTAAGCATCATAAACCAGTACCTTCATTTCTGCACCACTAATCTCAGTGGTACCTTCCAAAAGTTATTTTAATGCTTAACAGCAAATTAAAGTTTTTACCTTGGCTTACAAAATATAAAAACATATCAAAAATATAATTGATCAAGAGGATGGGAAGACAAGCCACAGACTGGGAGAAAATAATTGCAACAGACTAACAGAGGGCTGCTTTCCAAATTACACAAAGAACTTAAAACTCAACAATGAGAAGACAACTGGATTAAAAAGTTGGTCAAAGACCTCAAAAGGCACCTCTTCAAAGAAGATATACAGATGGCAAATAAGCATATGAAAAATGCTCCACATCATTTGTCATTGGCAAAATGCAAGTTCAAACAATGAGATAACACTACTCGTCTATTACAATGGCCAAAATCCAGAACACTGACAACATCAAATGCTGACAAGGATGTAGAACAATAGGAACTATCATTCACTGTTGGTAAGAATGCAAAATGATACAGTCACTGTGAAAGACAGTTTTGTGGTTTCCTACAAAACTAAACATACTCTGACCATACGATCCAGCAATGGCACTCCTTAGTGTTTGCTCAAAGGAGTGGAAGACTAATGTGCATACAAAAACCTGCATGTGGATGTTTATAGCAGCATTACTCATAACTGCCCAAACTTGGATGCAACCAAGATGTCCTATGGTAGGTGAATGGGTGTATCACAGTTTTGTG
The DNA here is from genome assembly GCF_963930625.1 of Muntiacus reevesi. NCBI lineage: Eukaryota > Metazoa > Chordata > Mammalia > Artiodactyla > Cervidae > Muntiacus > Muntiacus reevesi. The sequence goes on along the minus strand of NC_089260.1, from coordinate 17,525,133 downwards.
GTACATCCAGACAATGGCATATTACTCAATCCTTAAAAAAGAAAAAAAAAAAAATCATGGAGGAATATTAAATGCAAATTACTAAGTGAAACAAGCCAATGTGAACAGCTGCTATTTTATGATTCCAACTATATGGCATTCTGGAAAAGAGAAAATTATGGAGTCAGTAAAATGATCAGTGGTTACCACAGGTTAGGGGGAGAGACAAATAGGTGGACAAGAGAATTTTTAGGACAATTTTTAGGAAATTACCTTGTATGACACTATAATGATGGATATATGTTATAATTTGCTGTTGTTGTTTAGTTGCTAAGTCATATCTGACTCTTTTGTGACCCATGAATTGTAACCTGCCAGTTTCCTCTGTCCTTGAGATTTCCCAGGTGAGAAGAGTGGAATGGGTTGTCATTTTCTTCTCCAGGGGATATTCCTGACCCAGGGATCAAACCCAGGTCTCCTGCATTGGCAAGCAAATTCTTTACCATTGAGCCAGCAGAGAAGCCCATATGTCATCACACATTTGTCCAAACCTGTAGAATGTACAATACTCAGAGTGAACCTAAACGTAAATGTTGAACTTTGGGTGATAATGACTGTAAATGTATTTTAAGAAAAATACCACTCAATTTTATTAATTTAAACAAATATCCCACTCTGTGGGAGATGTCAAAAATAGGGGAAGCTATGCATAAGTGGGTGCTAGAACTATATGAAGCTCTGTATCTTCCTCTCAATTTTGCTATGAATCTAAAATAAATCCTATGATACTGGAGACGGCAACTGGAGACTTAAAGGTTAAGATATTAAAATAGTGCCAAGTTACAATCTTTGCTATAATCTTTCCCATTTTCCCATTAAAGTTTCATGAAAAAGTTTTTGAAAATTAAGAATCAATCATTTGCAAGAGGTATTTCCATTAACTACAGTACAGAGGGAACTAAATCAAGAAACTTTATCATCAATACTTTATCCTCAAGAAAGAAGAGCAAAATTGGTAGGAAGAAGCCTTGACACTGTTATTCAATCAGAATCTCCAGATCCCAGGAGAAGGCCCAGGAGAATTACAGAGAACCAGGGAGGCAGGGGTGGCTGGCTACAGAATGTGATGGATAGACCCCTGGCATAAGGAGCTGCAGATAAAGCATTGTGGGGAAGCACCCTGACAGCCTGCAGTATTCAAGACTGCAGTTTTTCCATTTATCATAGCTGATTAAAGACAAACCCCAGATAGCCTCTGATTCTTGACAACATAAATTCCCCTCCTTGCAGACAACTGGACAATGGGTCAGGGGAAGATCCTGTCATGGAGGCTGCTCCACAAGTGATAAATGTAAATGTCTGCTGGATTCCAGCATTTGGGTAGGTGAGTGTGTTCCTGTACTCTCCTACAACTTTAGATCTATCTGTCTTTTCAAGAGGATGGCAAAGAGAAGCAGAGGAAATTTCATCTGCCAGTTGGCCAACTCTGAGACTGGAAGGAATTTCTCTTGTTGATATGTAACAGGAAAACAATTGCCACCTCAACACAGGAATGAAAAAAACTCTCTAGTGCAAGGAAATAGAGACCTATCTGAAGACTCCAAAGAAGAGCATACAACTGAAGGTGATTTACTACAGGAAAAGAAGACTTTAGAAAATGTATCTCTGTACTTAATGGAAGGCGGGGGAGATAGTGTCTATTGATCATTAGTAAATTAAAAATATAAGGCAACTAAAATTTCACTGTGGAATTAAAAATGCCATTGGAGGCAAAAAAGCAAAACTGACTCGGCTGATGGTCAAATAAGTAATTTGTAGGATGAATATGAGGTTCAGGGAACCTTTCTCACTTCTCCATGGACAGTGCTCACAGCTCAGATTTCTCAAAACACAATCTGCTTACCTTTATGAGCCCTTACTTCACTGTGCTTCTCTGTTACTGCATTTGGTGTTTGGGTCTGTCCCTTGACTGTGTGTTGCTTCAGGGAGGGAGTATGACCCATGTATTTCTATCCCTCCAAAGCAGCATAATCTCTGACCAGTGGGCCCTCGTTAAGGGCCTGGTGAAGGTATGAAATGAGAGCTCACAGTCGACTTGGGGTTCTTATTGGTTTACATTTTTATTTTTTTAATCAGCATGCGAAAAACCCAGTCTACGACCAAAGTATCACAGGACACCGTTTAGAGACTTGGATGTCAGGATAGAGTTAAAAGATAAGGACTGAAAAACAAGTTGTTGTTTTTTTTTAAGAAAAACAATGTTAAAACAGTAGACAAAAGAATGAGGATGGCATCAAGTAAATAGAAAATTAAAAAGCAGTTAGACTATTAGATTGACCAAGAATTGAGAAAACATTACTTTCCTAAAGTCATTCTAGAAGTCAATAGATTAGTTGAGAATACATAAAATACATCTTATCACAAGAGCAGGGGCCCTTACTCTCACTTCTTTTCCCTCCCTGTGCCTTTTTTCTTTCACATTTCCTCTTAAAAAATAAAACAACAAACCTTTACCATGCTTTGGATTTGCCAGTGACATCTACAGACATTACAGTGCGAGCTGTTATAACATAGATAAAACCTAAATTTCAGTGGCTTAAAAAAGAAAAGGTATCCCTGGATAAAGTCCTAAAGGATCAAGGCTGACCTTTAAAGGCCTTCAGGGACTCAGACTGCTTTTATCTTATGGTCCCCCTCCTCTAAAGCCTTGGAATCCTCTCTATTTCAGCTGGCATATAGAGGTCCAATAACAGAACAGAACCGGGATGGGGAATTCATGTAACTCTATGGCTGATTCACATCAGTGTATGACAAAACCCACTGAAAAATTAAAAAAAAAAGAAAAAAAAAATAACAGAACAGACGTTAAAACAAGGAGGTTTTTACAGATCAAAGCCACAAGTGGAGAACATGGCTTTGGATATGTCCTATTAGTGCCCAGTCACATGCATGCACACTAAGTCGCTTCAGTCATGTCCAATTCTTTGTGACCCTATAGACTGTAGCCCTCCAGGCTCCTCTGTCCTTGGGATTCTCCAGGCAAGAACAGTGGAGTGGGTTACCATGCCCTTCTCCAGGGGATCTTCCCGACTCAGGGATTGAACCTGCATCTCTTATGTCTCATAAACATATATATATCATTTAATCTTCAATATCATTTAATGAGTTAAGTGTTTTTATTACCAGTACTATATTGACAGTAATATCAAGACACAGAAGGTTAAGCAACTTGACTGAGCCAACAGGGTTGAACAGTGAAGAAAATAAAACAAATCAGACTACTAGTGTAGTGAAAGTTTCTAGTAAGTGTTCTGGAGTTCAAGTTCATAGGTTCTATTTCTTTGTTTTCAATTATCCTTGCCATATGTTATTCCTATTCCTCAAAGTACTTATCACTTGGGACTTCCATGATATTCCCTATTCTTGCTTCCCTGCAACCTCATTACACTTTATTACATGAACACGTTGATCTGAGTTTGTAAAACCTAATAGTTCCTGTCCTTTCACCTCAAAAGCCTTGCTATTTAAAGCAGGAGGCAAAAATCTAATTTAGCTGTTTTCTAAGCTGTTTCCACAACTTATTTATGCAGTGAAATCCCTAAACTTCCTCTAAAACAAAGGGCATATTTTCTATCTATATATATACTTGAGCTATTAAACAACCTCACTTTTTTTGATGGAGTGCGGATTATGAGAAATGTTTCATCCCACAGACAGAATCCAGGTCATGGCAGTGAAAGCCTGGAATCCTAACCATTAGGCCACCAGGGAACTCCCATCCCTTTCCTTTTAGGAAAGATTTTTTAAACTTAGTATCTTCTGTCTTTCTGGTGCTGAAATCTGGTATAAAACAAGAATTTCTTTTAAAGAGACAAGAATTTCTTTTAAAGAAAGCTTTTAAAATATTAGTCATTTTAAGTGAGTCACTCCCTAAAAGAATTTGCTTGAGAGTCAAAGAAAGGTGACTTTAATATCCCAGAAACAAAACTCTGATCAATTCGTTCATCCATTCTGTCTACTATTAATCTGTTCCGACGGGGAAAATAAAATACTGAAATTGAACTGGTCAGTAGAAAACCCTCTTTCTGGTTTATATTTTACTATCTGCCAGTTGGAACTTCAGGCCAAATGTGGTTTGTAGAACAGTCTTGTGGCACAGACACTGTATCCATCATACAGAACAGACAAGGTGCTCTGAAGCGCCAGGCACTGGAAGAGTGACGAAACATTTTACGTGACAGTTACCGATAAATTCAATCCTCTAGGGAACTTGGAGGCTTAACTCCTGGAAGGCTCTTTTGTCAGCTGTGCCTAAAGCAGGGCCCTAGTATGTGTTCGGGTTTGTAGGTCAGTTGGTAAAGAATCTGCCTACAATGCAGGAGACCTAGTTCGATTCGCTGGTCGGGAAGATCCCCTGGAGAAGGAAATGGCAACCCACTCCAGTATTCTTGCCTGGAGAATCCCTTGGACAGAGGAGCCTGGCAGGCTACAATTCATGGGTCACAAAAGAGTCGGACACGACTTAGCGACCAAACCACCACAGTAGGTGCTTAATAAAGTGATGTTGGAAAAGTCAATGAGGCCAAGATGGAGCTCACACATGGGTAGCAGAAAGAGTTCTTGAGTTCTAGAAACTCTCAATGACTTTTGCAATTGGTTTGGTAGGTCATCCAGGCACTAATGTTTTCTAAGTTCTAACACTTACCTAAAGGAAGACGGATCAAAGACATTTCACACAGTGAATGCATGTCTTTGAACTTCCTGAAGTTGACTGGGTGGAGGCCCTACCGTTTTAGGTTGGCACGTAAACGCGGCACCTGCAATTTCCGCCCTTCTCTTTCCGCTCTTCCTGGCTCCTGGTCCCTGCTCCTCACCCCGCCCGCGGCCCACCGCCCGCTGGGTCAACCCGGGCCCTGGGAACAGCACGTCCCTCCCTCAGGAGAAAACAGGTAATCACGTTTTAAACCACGGAAGCATGAGGTCTCTTATTTTGGAGAGAAAAAAATTCAACCTACGAAAAACGAGGGAATACAGTCAAACCTCTATGCCTCCTGTCTTGTTATGGCCTCGAGCCCCCTCAAAGTCTCCACCTAAGGACGCCGGCTTTCCCTCTCAGAGGCTGAAGGCCCTGTGAGAGGCTCCTCCCAGGCCTCACCTCCCGCCAGCTCCGCCCGCCACACCTCACTCCCATTTGGTGCCCACCCATTGTCTCCTCGCAGCTGTCACGGCGCACTGATGCCCCAGTCCCGACTGGAAAAACCAACTGGTTGCTCAGTCCACGTACTGGGACCGGACGCCTCCCTCTCTCCCGAGCCTTAAAAGGCCTCTGGCCGCCGTCCCTGAGGTAGCAGGTAAAGCGGCGGCAGCGGAAAGGAGAAAGGGAGGGGCCGCGCGCCCCGATCGCCCCGCCCGGCGTGTGTGTCAGGGGAACCTGGGGGTCTAGCGCGCCACATTGCCCCTCCCCGACCCTTTGACCGTGCCCCGCACCCCCAAGTCCAGATCATAATGCCCGTGCCTTGGAGCCGCTCTCGTAATCTAGCCCCCGCTCGGATGCCCCCGGGGGGCAGTTACCGCGGCGAAACACGGAGGGCGGGGCGGGCCAGGCGGATGGGAGGGGGCGGGGGTGTGAAAGGTCCCGGATGTTGCCGAACGGGCGCCCCTTCTAGAGGGAGTAACTGGCGCAGGCGCAGAAGGGTCGCACGAACCCTAAGGTGGGGGTGGGGAAAAATTGCCTCCCGACTGATTTTGGGGGAGCGAGCCGGAGAAGAGTTGCGGGGGATCCGAGGGGAATGCGAGGGAAACGGTGGGGATACTGGTGACCAGAGGAAGAAAAAAAGAGCTTTCTGTTCGGGCACCCTCAGGACAGGAGTAGAGAAGTTGGAAGCCAAGAGGGCTGGGGAGGAGAGTTGGGAGCCGAGGGAACGCGCGCGCTCCTCCGCTCGCCCTCTAGCGCGGGCGGGCAGGACGGCCGCGAGCTGGGGAGCGGCGGTTGCTCTGGGCCCCCAGAGCTGTGGGCACCAATCAACGGTTGCCATAGCAGCGTTTGACGTCATCGTGCGTGTGGTGCCCCTGCTGCCGGGGCTGGTGATTGGAGGAAACCCCGTGTCTGCGGAGCGGCTGTAGCCTGTGAGCTGCGAGATCCAGGGACAGAGTCTCAGCCTCGCCGTTGCCGCCCAGAGACTGCTGATCCCCGTCCGTCCGTCGCCACCTACTCCGGACACAGGTAAGGGACTCAGCCGCCGCCGCCGCCTCGCCCCGCTCCTTCCTGTCCCAGGCCAAGCATTCGAAAGCGCGGGAACAGTCCCCGCTCCGCATCCCCTCAAGCCCTGCTCGCCCGCGGTGGGGAGCGGCGCTGGGCTGAGGCGGAGTCTCCTCAGGCGGAGACGGGCGGCGGCTTCTCTTCCGCTGGGTTCTGGCGGGCGGCTCGCGGCAGCCTCTGGCTACTTGCTTCCGCATCGACGCTTCGGCCCGGAGGGGCGCCCGGTCTGATCCGGTCCCCGGGGATAGGGGGTGGTGGGTAGGGCGACCGCACGCCAGGTTTCCCCCAGGGACCCGCCCGGTTGCAGGCCTCCCGAGGGTGACCGAGGCAGCGCCGGGCGCGATCCGTTCCTTTTTCGCACCCCCCACCCACCCCCCGACAGCCCCCTCCTCCGCGCCGCCCCACTGCCCGCTTCCGCCCGAGAGAGAATGACTCGGCGGCCGCGGGCATTGCAGTGGCGCAGGTGAGGCCGCCCCCTCCCCGCCGCCCCCCGTCCCCTCCCCCCGCCTCTCCCGCCCTCTCGGCGGCGCAGCCTCCGCGCCCGGCGCTGCGGTGGCACCCAGCCCTCCTCCCCAACCTGGGCGGCGGCGGCGGCGGCGGCGGGAGTGTCGGCCCTGGTCACGGGGCTGCGAGCCAAGGCGGCCCGGAAGCGCCCGCCAGGTAGAGCGGGGCGAGGCCGTGCTTCTGTCGAGCCGGTCCCGGGGTGGGGCTCGCCCGAGACCTCGAGCCGAATTTCCCGGGTTCCGCGGGGGTGGTGGTGGGGGGGGGGCGGGGAGTACTTGAATATTCCCGGCGTGGTGGGGGGGATGGGGCTGGCTTTCTGTCTCCGCGTGGAGGGGGGGCGGCGGTGTTCGGAGCCCAGGTAGGGGATAGCGTTGAGGGTGGGAAGACGGGGGACCACAGGACTCGCTCGTCCTCCCGGGGGTGGGGGGGCCTGGTAGACGTGAAGGTCCGTGCGCTGGTGTGTATCGACCGGGACCCCGCTCGGCGGGGCGGGTGAGCCCGCGCGTAACAGCCGGCGGCGGCCGGGCTCGCCTGGGTGTGGCTCGCCCCCTCCCCCACCGGTTGCAGCTGTCGGGCCCCCGGAGACTAAAGGAGCACCCGCGGCGGCCGGTGGCGGACGGACGCCGACGGGAGAGTGGGGTGTGTCCGCGGTCGGCCGCTCGTGGTTCCGCTTCTGCGGGGGGGCGGCCCCGGCGTCCGTGCCCTCGAGGCGAGCGGGCGGCTCCCGATTCCCAACGCAGGCGGGGGCGCGCGCCTCTTCCCCGCGCCTCCCCCACCCCGGCCCCGGTGGGGGAATTAACACTAGGCAGTAGGTTGGGCTCCTTGACACAGATCCGCCATGACAAAGAGGGAGAAGCGAGGACTCGCGCGGAGGCACCAGCCTGGGCGGAGCCAAGGAGGGGGGTTGCGGCTGGCGCGGACGGAAGGGTTTGCCCTTTAAAGTCACAGACGGCCCGTTGTCGTTTCACCCACCTCGAAGTCTTCCGGCGGTGAAGGGTTAAATGGGTGCGGCGAGTCCTGGGAGCGCTGCTTATTCTTTGAGAAACCTTGTCCACTTCCCCTCGTTACTGAGGGGTTTGGGAGAGGAACCTTTGTACTGGTTGTAGATAATTTTCTTTTGAAGTAGCATTAGCCGGAGAGCCTTTTTTGATTTTTAGGGGGGGAGAATTGGTAATTGCAAGAAAGGGGTGGAGAGGTTATGCGAAAATAGATTTGGGGTTTGACATTGAAAACAGTATACTTCCTATTTAAGCTAGCTATCTAGTTGTTTAAATACAAAGGATTGGTTCCGATTTGGTTTTTTAAAAAGAAATGTTTTGTGGGATTTCCCTGGGAAGGTAAAGAAAGGGAGTCAGTTCCCATAGTGAGTGACAGTGATTCCTGTTTTCATCGTAAGTCATGTACCCTTTGGGACCACCCTTTGGGACCACTGTAGGGGCTAATATCTCTCTGTGCTGCTTCAGGATCTTTCTGAAGGATGTCTTAAGGAATAGCACAACGGGGGAAATTGAAAAGTCCAGAAATTTAAAATGAGAAAGAATTGGGAAGTCTTGATAAGGGCAGCTTGAGTGATAATGTATTCAATTAATTTTTGACTACTAGAAACGAGGCAGTAAGCCTGCATTTAAACAGAACAGTGACATCAGAAACATTGATCACACTGGGAAGCATTTAGTATCTATTTTAGTGCTCATAGATAGTAAGAATTGAAGTTCCAAGTCTCATGGGTTGTTTTTTTTTAAGCCCATGTGCGTATAACAAGGTACAGATGAAGCCTTAGGGTTAGTTATTGATCCTTGGTGGTGGTTTTACATTCACAACATTAAAATAAGCAATGTGGTCATTTCTCCCAGGAAATTTGCATGCTATGATCAGCTCTTGCGAAGATCAGTGGACTTGGGGTGGGAGTGTTTTCAGCTAAAATTTAAACACTTGACAAGAGCAGATATTAACAGTAATGGATATGAATTACATTAAACTGACAGGAGTCATGATTTTGAACGTATGGTAGTGTTCTTCATAGGTGCTATTTTCACTAAAGAAAAACTGCTTAATTTTGGATTACCCAGTGATATTTGAAACCAGAGTTGAGATTTTGACCAAGTAAGATAAGGGTTGGTTTTTAAGGCAGCCTTTTGGGTCGTGTGCTTCAATTTCATTTGAAATTAAGGATCTTGTGAACAAAGATGAGATAATGTAATTTTAGATTTGCTAAACCGATTTTAATGGCTTTAAGTGTACACTATGCATGCTGAGTATGCTATTTTTTTTTTCACTTATTCTGAGCATCCTTTTGTGAAGTTTCATTGAATTCCACATGTAGAGAATCTTCCTTCGGTAATTAGGTTTGAAGTGTTAACATGTTTACAAAGGGTATGATTTTTAGTCTGTTTGTTTTACTGGAAAAAATATCTAAATGCTGCTTTTTTCCCCCTGCAGAATATCCAGTCATGGATAAAAACGAGCTGGTACAGAAGGCCAAACTGGCTGAGCAGGCTGAGCGATATGATGACATGGCAGCCTGCATGAAGTCTGTAACTGAGCAAGGAGCTGAATTATCCAATGAGGAGAGGAATCTTCTCTCAGTTGCTTATAAAAATGTTGTAGGAGCCCGTAGGTCATCTTGGAGGGTCGTCTCCAGTATTGAGCAAAAGACGGAAGGTGCTGAGAAAAAACAGCAGATGGCTCGAGAATACAGAGAGAAAATAGAGACCGAGCTAAGAGATATCTGCAATGATGTACTGGTGAGAAACCGCTCAGTCTAGTGTCATTGTAATACAGGGTTTCTGTAATGATTATCAGTTCCATTACTCTCAACTTTTTCTTTCTTTGATTTCTCTCTTCCTTTTAAAAATAGGGTGTTCTAAATTTCTAAGTCTTTCAGGGTGTCATTACTAAAATGTTAGAACAATTGTGGTTAGATTTGTATAAAATGAATTGGGATGATTATCAGTCAGCTCAGATAGTATATTTTGTTCTAATTGAAAAGGTAAAGTAATCAAATTATCATTTCAGTTGTGGTTAGAATATTTGTAGTAGTTCTAGAGCTGATTTTTTAAAAGTATATAGATGCATAGAATATGCGGGGGGGGGGGGGTGGGTGGGGAGTATATAGATGCAGAAATTTTACCTAGGTTGCTTTATGTAAGATGTAGTAGAAATTGTAGACTTAGTAGCCTTCCCTGGGTTAACCACTGAAATGTTAATGTAATGAGTCAGCCGTGCAGAAAACTGGCTTGACAGTTGTTTTTGCCTTTCTGCATTTAAGTATTGGAAGTCAACTTTGAACATTGACAACCGCATTAAAAGATAATGAAAAACTCAAAAGCTTGATTTTCCAGGTTCAGTCAAGAAGTATTTTAAGTATTCAGTGTCTACTCCGTTGAAGCACTGCTTCTCTAAATAGCTTAAAAGACTTGAACATTACATTTTGGTTATTTTTAAAATTTTCTTAGAAATGGTGACTTTCTATGTCAGAAAAGTTGAAATAAAAGGACAAGTTGGCGAACAGTGCAACCGTTTAGCATATAACAGCCTGTGTATTCTAGCACTTTCATTTTTTAATGAACTGGGAGTTTGTGGAATAATATTTAAAGTGGATTTAACTAAATGATTACTCTTAAATTGCAGATGGGTACTTTTAGATACACATGGGTCTCTGACAGGGCTCCAGTATATAGAGAGAGGCAGAATCCCACTTCCTCTGAAAATCAGCTGCATTTAGTATTTGAATCTTGTTCATGGAAGAACTACTATAACAAGCTATATAGAATTATTTCTGATGGGGGTTTGGAATTTTTGTTAAAATTGTAATGGTATTATGATTCCTTTACAGTAGTCTAACGTTAATGGAATAGCTTCAGTTCCTAAATTACGAGTATTTTTTTTCAAATGATAATTTACTTTAGACTGTCCTTTTAAAGAAGAATAACGTTTTCTATCTTAATGTGGGCTATAGTCTTTTCATGTGGTATCTATTTGTAGGTAGTTTGTTTTTGATTGCTTACTTGAAATCTTTATATTGATAGCTATCATTTATTTTTAAAATGAGAAGGGAGTTCCATGCTTTTCTTGAGACTAAATGATAAATGTTTATCTTATGCTTTGCTAATGTAATAAGAATATTTAAAATTTGGAAATATGTTTCCTTATAATAAAAAAAATGCTGTTGGACTTGTCCCCACCTTCTTTGCTGTTTACTGGTAAGAACCTGAGTGTGTTATTTAATTTTGTTCACTCTAATGTTTTTCCCCCAGTTATTATACCTGATAGATTAAATAATTAAGAGTTTTGTTATTTCCCTTAAGACAAAAGTCAGTTTTAGGAATAAAAGGGGATATGGTAACATTCACCCTCTACTAACAGCTTATTTGCAATTCCAGGTAGGTACTTGCATGTTTTCCACACAAAAAGTATAAAAACTCCCATCATTGTGAGACTTTTCCTAGGAAAAGACTGAAGCAATTTTAGCTTTATTTTCCTTTGCTTTATCAAGGAAAAAAAATACTGCATTGGATCAGTGGGTGAGAATATCTGGATTAATCTCTGAATAGCTTCTCCTTTTGAAATGATTTTTAAGAGAGTCTGATACTGGTTGCTGATCACTATGTTGTTCTTCAGAATTGCACACTGGCTTCTCACCAAATTTAAACGAAATTTCCAGTTTGAAAGTATAAATGAAATTTCCACTTTGAAAGGATAGATAAATGAAAGTTTAATTCCTTTGCTATATAAAAGGCTCAGAGAATTCTAAACAAGCTTTTGCTTCCAACCTTAAGTCTTTTCAGAAGTGAAACTCCATTAGTGATCTTTGCATGGCTCATCCTTCCTATATAGTAGATACTCAAATTATTTGTTAAGTAAATGAGCTTTTGGCTTCTTTTGGAAAAGAGGTGGAACTAGGTCAGCAGTACGGCTAATTTTCCAAGGCCTTTTCTGTTTCAACTTGGGGAAACTTGGATATTTACAGAGACTGTGATTCTTTACAGGCAAGCTTCTTTTCCCAATCATCTTTCTTCAAACAGGTCCTGTTGACTTAGGAAACATCTTGCATAAAATTCCTTTTCTCCTTTTAAGTAAAATGGAAGAATAAAATATAGCAGAACTGTTATTTCTCCTAGAGAAAAAATGATTTGACCTGATTTGCTTGATAATTAGTGAACATGTGCCTAATTATATCTCAATATCTTATATAATAAAAATGTAACCAGTTGTAATTTTTATTGCTCTAGTTTTTTTTCTTTGACTTCTAATTTGAGAAAAATAAGCAGATAATTGCTTTTCAGAATTAATATTATTGGCTGATAGCATCATTGATGAACCAGACGTCATTGTTCTATACTGCCTAAGAAAATATTCTTTGTCATCCTATTAGTAGGAACTAATCTCCATGATTCAAAGTTTCTCTGAAGAGTTCTTTACTCTTATTAGGTTACTGCCATTCTGGTTGCATGTACTTATCAAGTGTTTGTTTAATTTATACTATTTACTAAGTAGTGAAAGAGCAGGGACTGTGTTACTTTGTACAGAAGTTTTAGAGCATTACTGTAGAACATGGTCACTGACCTTATTCTTCACAACGTGAACTTCTCTTTATGCGAAATTAATGGTTCTTCTCTTCCTTGTGGTGTTAAACTGGAAATTATAGTATGTGAACTAATGCAGTCAGCCTTTTCTAGCAGATCTTAGACCAAATGTTCTTGTCTTAGTGGGGTAAGGGGTTGATACCTCTTCTGCCTAAACTCACAAGAAGCCAAAATTAGGTAGTTTTATCTTGAACATGATGAAATGTAAAATGAAATGAGCATGTGCATACTAGATTGTACCTAATTCAAACTCAATAATATAACAGCCTAAAAAGAGCAGGTTTTGAGTCATAACTAGTGTTACCTTTAAATGGCTGGATGGCCTGAAGATATTGTTCATCAGAGAAAACTGAGCTCAGTTAAATGGGAGTAATACCTAACCCATAAGACTGCTGTGGAGAAAATCAGGTAGAGCTCTCAGTGCCCCATTTATCTCAGTTTGGGGCTTCCCTTTAAAGCTGCCTATAAGTTAATAGAGGTCTCTTTAACTTGGGAATCATTTAAGAATGAAATTTAAAAGGTCCAAGAAACCTTAAAAATCGTGTATCTTTCAAGGACAGAGGGCCTATACCGGCCAGCAAGTTTTCAAAGGTTTCATTTAAGAATTGAAAGCCACTGGAATAAGTTAACGAATGGCTTCCTTATTAGGACATGAATTAGTAAAGTCCTGAGTCTGTCATTTGTAACAGTTGGCAACAATATTTGTTGTGTGATTCAGTTAACTTGACTGAGTTCCATTTTATTATGCTTCTCTACATTTTTAAGGTATGGTTGCTGGGCACTGGTTTTTATCTCCATAGAACTGCCATTAAGCAGGAGCAAGCTGGCAAGTGCCTTGGGCTTTAAAAACTGCTATGTAAGAGTTTTAAGTTGAAAATCACAGACAGTTCATTTATTGGAATAAGGGCTTCTCAAAAGAATTGTGCAGTGTTATATTCATTTTCTTGACTGTATATTTACATGTTTTTGTCAAATAACTGCTTTTGGTATGTTTCAAAGTACAAAGACCTTATGTGACATAGGAGATAGCAGCAATCCCTTCCAGGAAGAAGTACTTTGGACAGTCTTGGTAATAAAATTCAGCAGTCTTTTTAAGAGTTTTCTTGATAACTGTTAACTATTGTACCTGGTGAGGTAGTTTGTATATTTGGGAAGTCTGAGGTGTATGAAATGTAAAGGAAAGAAACAATGGAAAGATACGTGTTTACTATTTGGTGGGAAGGGGAAGACTAATAGCTTGGTCAAGAGCAACAGGTTACCTGTCCTTTTTCAGCGTAGCAACACTTAATATAAGAATGAAGTCTTTCCTGCCTGTTCTAGAAGGAGATACAGATGACCTGGAGAAGTTTAGTGATTAGATGAGCTGTGGAGATAGTTAAAAGTGAAATTCAAGCAGAAAAACCTAAGAAAGATCTTAAAGTATAGGAGGAACATGTATACTTTGAACTCTTCTGACCTGTCCAAGAAAGAGGAAGAAATTGTATTCGACCCCAGCAGAGGCATTTGAATTAGACAAGTCGGGAGATAAAGATACCCTAGAGTATCTTTATAGGTTACCAAGAGTAATTTTGCTTTTCAGTTTTTCTTTTAAAAACACCCAATTTGGGGACTTCTCTGGTGGTCCAATGGTTAAGGCTTCACCCTTCAAATGCAGGGTGTGAAGGTTCACGCCCTTGTTGGGGAACTAAGATCCCACATGTTTTGCAGGGTGTGGCCAAAAACTAAATGCCCAGCTTTGTGAGTAAAACTTAGGGTAACATCTCAGTAGTAGTACAGTAGAAGATCCTAGTTAGTTGGTTAATTGAAAAGTAGTTCAAATGTGTTCCTATGTGTTCTAAACATTTTCAGTTAAAACAAATGTGTATGTTCATTTGCCCATTTCTGGTTTGGAGCTAAGACCTTTTCTTTGAATGTGCATAGACCTACAGTTTGAAAATAACTCTAGCCACCCCGAAAAGAGATGCAACCTTTATAAAATGTAATTTGAGCTTACATAGTAGAGTAAGAACTTAGAAGCTAAAAGAAAATAATCAGAATTTTTCTAATCTTTCAATTGGGTTATCTTTGAATAACCCAAGTGATAAGTGTGTGTCTCCTTTAAAAATGGTCATTTCAAAACTTTCAGTGTAATTGCATTAGAAATGCTTCTTTTCATACTTAAATTTGATAACAAAAATAGCATAGCATTTTACTAATTATATCCAAGTATAATGGCGTAGCTTGGGGAACAAATACAGGACTCAATAATGGTATAACCGCTGATAGAAACTAAACGGGGTTTCAGGGAGTAGCTGAAAAATGTATCTGAAGTTATTTAGCCCAAAGATAAAACGATGACATGGGCATTATTGGTGTTTGCCTAGGAATGAAAAAGGCCTGGTGTAAAGCCAGTCTGTTAAGTGAGGTTTGGTTAATCCAGCAAATTAAGTGATGGTTCATTCTGTCAGAACATTAGGTGGGAACAGTTGGTTTATTCAAAAGCATTTTGCAGTAATTTTGCAAGAGATGAGATTAGGAAGAGAGAGACGGTGCTGGTTAGAGCATGAAGGGGTCAATTATGTTATAAATTAATGAATGTGGGACTTAATGGCCTTGTGAAAACTTTACCCAGAGGAAATGCCAGATTTTACCTCTTCTAAGACATGCAAAAATAGTTCTGCTTTTATAAAGAAAATCAGAGGTAACTTTATCCCGCTAATATCAGAAGTATATTTTCAGTGCCCTCCATCATAGCTTATAATCATTTAAGTATTAACTTTGGGTTTTTTGGAATTGGGGCTTTAACCTATGAAAGACATGCCCCCCCG
Source organism: Muntiacus reevesi (assembly GCF_963930625.1). Classification (NCBI taxonomy): domain Eukaryota; kingdom Metazoa; phylum Chordata; class Mammalia; order Artiodactyla; family Cervidae; genus Muntiacus; species Muntiacus reevesi. The sequence goes on along the minus strand of NC_089260.1, from coordinate 17,509,999 downwards.
CCGGTGAATATAATTTGTTGTTGACTAGTCTTTCAGTTGTGTCCAACTGTTTTGCGACCCATGGACTGTATAGCCCGCCAGGCTCCTTTATTGGATTTCTCAGGCAAGAATATTGGAGTGGGTTGCCATTTCCCCCTCAAGTGGATCTTCCCAACACAGGGATTGAACCTGCATTGCAAGAGGAAGTCAAAATTATGGGTGTTCTGGTGTCAGCTAAGCTCAGAAAAACTTAATGTAGTCCTCTGAAATGCTAATAGGCCTTAGAATTTTTAAAAAAAAAAAAATCTGAGATAATCCCTATTGTGATTTCATCCTGATTTCCATCCCTTTTTATTATGGTTGTGCATTGAATATAAACTGCTCTTTAGGGATTTTTTGTTCTTTTTTTTTTTTTTTTAGTATTTATTTCCTGGGTTGCCTCAGGTTTCAGTTGTGTCCTGTGGGATCTTTGTTGCAGAGTGCAGGATATGTCACTGTGGCGTGTGGGCTCCTCTCCAGCAGCGGTGTGCAGGCTTTAGAGTGTGGAGCTTAGTTGTCTGTTGACACGTGGGCTCTTAGTTCCCTGACTAGGGATCAAACCAACTTCCCTTGCATTGGAAGCCAGGTTCTTAAGCACTGAACCACTGCTGTCAATCTCAGTGTGCTACAAGCAGGAGTTCCTCCTCCTCTTGAAACTACCTATTCTTTCTAACCTCTTAAATTTTAGCACATTTTCTAGACTTAAGGATGACATCTTGGACTCAACTTTGAGTTCTTTTTCTAATTGTAAGTTAATTGCTGTGTTGGCTGCATCATTGGTTCTCAACTCTTTACATTCATGTTGATACTCATTTGTATGATATATTTCCTGTGGGTAGTAGCCAGGATTATTTGCCACTCCCATTCTACTAGTAGTAGTTCTATCCCTTACTCTCCCACTCAGAAGCATATTGGCAAGAAAGTGATGTTGTAAGAATAAACTTGACCTATTTTTAATGGAAAGAAGCTAAGTTATAAACTTTATATTGCTAGTGGTGGTCCTTCACTTGGATTTGCTATCTTTACTGTTCTTTTCCCAGTTCTGTGCCGAATACAGATAGCTCTTAGTCTTATCTTTTTATAAAGCAATGCTTTCCTGTGCCTTTGGCTCTTGTTTGGTCGTCTTCTTGTCCCTGATACAAGCCATTGCCAATTTCCATCTTTATGGCCTGAGGGTTTCTTAAATATTAGTTGGTACAAAAGTAATTGTGGTTTCAGACCGTGAATTTTAAATAACTATAACTAGGCTCAAACACATCTTTATTAATCAAAATAGTAACCATTACAATCAATTACATTTGTGCCAACAGAGAAAAGTTTTTGTTTATTCCTGTAGCATAAAAATCTATACTTCATTATTCAATGAACTCTTGGAAAGCATTTTCTGCCTCCTGCTGGGTGTGGAAATGTTTTGCCTGCAAAAAGTTGTCAAGATGCTTTGAAGAAATGATAGTTGGTGAGAGTTCAGGTGAATATGGTGGATGAGGCAAAATGTTGTAGTCATATCATAGCCCAATGTGTTCAACTTTTGAAGTGTTGGTTGTGTGACATACCCATTCTATTGATTAGTGCCAGCTGCAGGCATGGCAGTTTTTGATGCATCTCATGGATTTCCTGAGCATACTTCTCAGATATAATGGTTTTGCCGGGATTCAGAGAGCTGTAGTGGATCACACCAGTAGCAGACCACCAAACATTGACCATGACGTTTTTTGGTGCAAATTTGTTTTTGGAAGGTGCTTTGAAGCTTTTTCTCACTCTAGCCACTGATCTGGTAGTCGTTGGTTGTCATAAAATCTACTTTTTGTCGCACGTCACAATCTGATTGAAAAATGATTCATTTAGAATAAGAGAAGACAACACTTCAATGATTTTTTGATTTTCGGTCAGCTCATGAGGCACCCACTTACTGAGCTTTTCACCTTTCCAATTTGCTTCAAATACCGAACGACTGTAGAATGGTGGATGTTGAGTTCTTCAGCAACTTCCTGTGTAGTTGTGAGGGGATCAGCACCAATGGCTGGCCATTACCCTCCTCATCTTCAAGGTTCTCCCCTCCTCTGTCAAGTTTCTTGAACCACCAATGCACTGTACCTTTGTTAGCAGTTTCTGGGCCAGATGCCTTATGAGTTGTCTCTGCTTCTTTACCACCCATTTTGAACTTGAATTTAAAAATAGCTGTAATTTGCTTTTTGTCTAACATTTCTGCAGTCTAAAATAAATAGCAAGTAATGTCATTAGCAAAAAAACATAAAGCAAGAAATGTGCATTAAAATAATGTATAACATAACCACATTTACTTTAAGAATGTATTCCAATACCAAAGGCAAAGTTCCAGCAATGCAAAGCTGCAACTATTTTTGCACCAACCTAATAACTTTCTTTAATTTTGATGTCTAAGTTGTTTTTGAGTTTAGGATTGGCTCTATTCCTACATTCCCCTTAAAAACAGGACCGTTGACATTTGTATTTAATTTGTAAAACACACTGTGGGAATATGATATGCTTAATATTTAGATGGCACAAGTTTGAATTTGGCTTGGGAAAAATGGCATGCTTAGCCACCACATTCTTATCAGTTACCATTGTACTAAGTACATTTCTTTGCAACAAACAGGTTTTTATTCTCTAATGAGCATTTCCCTATAATAATGAAAAACTTGTATCTATAAAAATTGCTATGCAATTGCAGTTTGTCATTGATGACTATTTTGTATTTTCTGTTAACATATAATATGACATAAGTAGTGTGGTATAAAATAGCTTTATATCTTGGCAGATTTCACTAATTTTATTCTGTTGACATTCTTTTGCTATAATATGGGTCTTGGGGACAGCAGAGCATGGATGAATATAGCTGACTTGTTAGCAGTGTGGTCCAGTTGATGACACATTCACGTTTGTTTTTATTGGAATAAGTTAGTAAAAGAGTTCAGCATATAATCTTTTTCTTAGTTTCTTGCAACAGAATTTATGAGCTTTTTTCTGTTCTCCAATTAAAAATATGGTTATAACAGATGACAAAGAACATAAAGATAGTCCAGATGTTAATTTATAGAGTTAAGTAAGTCAAGCTTAGACTTTGTCCAATGGATTGACTTGTTTGCATGTTCATTCTTTTAAAACCAGGAGTCCCAGGAATGCCCCATTTTTGTAGTACAGGGATTTGACTGACTTGAATTGCTTAATGAGTTGGACAATATTAGAGAAGTTAGAAATGTTTTACTGGAAGTTAACTTCTGTCTTGCAAACGAGTTGGGGTATCTAGGAGTTCTTTCAAATTAGCAGTATTACCAAGGAACCCAGTGTTGAGTTGAATGTTTCTCATCCAAATGATTAAATATAAATGTGTTTCTGAGATAGATCTTTCTCTTGTTGATTCAAGACTTATGAATTGTCAGCTCATAATTATTTTTGCTTCTTAAAACATACATTAAAAACCGTTGCCCAGAATTTTGAAGGCATACCTGAACTACATTTAACCCAGGGGCACTTGGTAAAAATCCTACTCAAAACACATTACCTTCAAAATGTTATTCTGGGAGATGGACAGTTGAGGACTTTGATTTATGTAGGTAAGTTGTGTATACTTAGAACAAGCAAGTTCTCAAGTCAGTAATTTGATGAGTATTTTTCTGCTGTGTTTAGATAGATGTTTATGACATCAGAAGAATCATGCTCTTGTAATGACCTTTCCTTTCGGTTTCCTCTTTGATAGTTTCCACCTGATCAGAGAGCATTATCATCAGACTTAATTGGATCGTAGGGATAAGACTTGAAGAATAATCTTATGTAACATTTCTAAAAAAGTAAACTTTCGCTTTAAAAGGGTGGCATAACCTAGCACAGTCTACGTAGACTTTGGTGGTTTGAATTTTCTTTGATTCTTTTTTTCTGACCTTGGGCAAGTATTTCATCTCTGACTCTTGTTTCCACATATTCAAAATGGAAGTGATAATAATAGCACTACCTGTAGGGTATTTTATGTAGCGTTAATACATCTCTGTGTTAATATTAAATAGCAAATATACGGCTTACCGTCTTTGATATCACTTCTGTGCTTCTTTGATGTCACTGCATTGAGGCTTAGTTTATTGGATATTTAAGAGAATGTTAGTAAGTTTAATATTTACTGATTACCTGCTATTTTATAAGCTGTGTGCTATAAAGAAAAACATAATAAATATAAAAAGTGTCTATTCAACACTATCAGATAGTGGGATGTTGCTTATAACACAGGGAGCCCAGCCTGCACTCTGCTGACCTGGGGGTGGGATGAGGGAGGGGATACATGTTTGGTTGTGGCTGATTGATGTCGCCCTGCGGCAGAAACCAACAAACATTGTAAAAAGTAAAATTAAAAAATAATAACTAACGGGGGAAGAAAGCCTCTGTTCATACAAAATCTCAGCAGCCTAGAGGGGAAAGTGCTGTGTTGGTCAAATTCAAAAAAACTGGTCTTCAGCCTTCTATTTTAAAAGTGGATGATAAAATCTGGTCCCACTGGGGAGCTGTACATAATATACAGTGTGCATGTGCAAGTTTTAAAAACTTGCTATTAAAAAATGAGTTTTGTTTTTTTTTTAAGCAAAACATCCTTTGTGATGGAAATACTGGAAAATGGAGCTTTGATTGGTGGGAAACTTCAGACCAGGTTAACATTAATGCCAGCTCTGAAAAGGCCTCTGGGGAATGGGAGAAGGAAAACACCCTAGTGTCAGTTTTAGCAGTTACCAATCAATACTAAGTTCTTTTTGGTATGTTTCACCATCTTAATTTTTAGGAGATAGCATTTTGAATCTTGGCTTTATCAGATTTCTTGTTGATAAAACTTACATGGTGCAGATTTACCAGTTCTTACTAATGGAACATGCATTCAGTTAAGTGACTGGTCAGAGTCCTGTATGATTCCATCCTTGAAGTTAAGCAACTCTGCCCATTTATAGCAATGTGACCTTATCATTCATAGAACACCTAAAATCTTACTCTGTGCCAACATTGCACAGAAAGTCAAAAAGTACAAATCCCAACCAGATCAGTTCATGTGTGTGCGTGTGTGTATGTTAGTTGCGGCATCATATCTGACTCTGTGACTCCATGGTCTATCCAAGAATTCTCCAGGCAAGATTACTGGAGTGGGTTGCCATTCCCTTCTCCAGGGGAATCTTCCTGACCCAGAGATCAAATCTGGGTCTTCTGCATTGCAGGCACATTCTTTACCAGCTGAGCTACCAGGGGAGCCCAAAATCAGTTCTTGACACCACCTAATTCTCTAGCAGTTTTGGTGGAGCACTTTTGGAAGCAACTGAAGTTGTAATTGAAAAGAAAGCAATCCAGCCACAAGAGGGAGTAAGAGAATAATTTCCAAACTGAGGAGCCTTTTATCTCAAGGAAAATAGCCCCTTTGTTTTTACAATTCTAGGGGCTCTACAGGATAAAGTGAAAATTTGGGGACGCTCTCTGTGCACTAGGGAATTGTGCAGTACCGGAATTCTGACCTCCTACATTGTGCTGTGAAATAAATTTTGTATTGAGGATATTTAAAATGACGTTTGTGGGGCTTCTGAGTTTTTAAATCAAATAATAAATTGGGAGGTGAATTTTATTGAATCAGTGGATTTTAGGCTTAAAGGAGCATCTGCCCTACCTGGTTTTTTCATTTTCATAGATGAAGATGCTGAAGCACAACAAGATTTTGTCTAGTTGCTTGACTTGTGTTAATTGTGTCTTAATCTAGGAGAGAGCTAATTTCGTTTAATTTGCAAAGTGTGACCACTTTTAGTTTCATTGGAATTTCATGTATTTGAACTGTTTGATAAGTTGGATATTAGAAGAGTCAGAAGTGTGTTTTTAGTGAAGGTTAAATCCCGTCTTGCAAGCTGGGAAGACTAACACTTTCATTAAAAGTGATGGCTTTAGTTTTAGACTGTATTTTTAGAGTTTTATACTTAAAAATAACAGGAATCACACTTGAACGCCTTGCGCTTCAAGTTCTTGGCACCTTTTAACCATTGACATTTTTTATGCTTGATTGGTATAAACGTGTGATCTCTACATCCTGACCTCTTTTTCTTTGTTATGTTCGTGGAAAGGGGCTGTGATAGTACAGTCTAAAAGAGGAATGGGTTGTGGAGACTTGGTCTTTTCAATACACACATATCTAGTGAGGCCAAGTCAAAGGAGATGCTTCCCCAACTGTTTTCAAATTGTAGTCCATAAATGTCTCATTAGAAGTTGATTATTTTGCTTTGATATTCTGGGACTATTTACTATTTGCTTAGTGATTTTTTTTTTTTAAGGTATATTTACGTTAATGGAAATTAAAGTGTGACAAATTGGTGGAATATAGTCTGAAACAAAGTGGGAACCTCGTCTCCACGCCTCATATTTTTATTTACAAATACATCACTCGTTTTCATATTACCTCCTATACACAAGTTTTACCAGTCTAATAAGGAAATTTGAAAAACCCAGATGAGCATGAAAACGGTCTGAGGTTGGAGAGCAGAACTCAATGTTCCAGAAAAAGAGTCCTAGTAGGAAGATTTCCTCTTTAAAACTTTTATATAATAATAGTAATATTAAACAACCAAAAGGGAAAGTACCCTCTTCTACATACAGCGATTAAACGGTCTTTTCTAGCCTGTTATTTTTTGACTTTTTATTTTGAAATAATTTCAAATGTTCCCATATATCCTTTACCTGGTTCTCTAATGATCAAAATCAATAAATTAATAAGATAATGGATAAAATAAACTTATGTAACCCATAGCATTTACAAAGTGTACCACCATAATTGCCTAATTCTGGTCCAGAATTCAGTCCAGGATCACAGTTTGTCTTGTCTCCTTACTCTTCTTTAATATGGATCAGTTTTCCAGTTTTTGCCTTTTTACATATTTGCCACTTTTTTCAAGAGTTCTGGCCAGTTTCTTTTTTTTTTGTAAACTGTTCCTTGGTTTAGATTAGTCTGGTGATTTTCTCAAACAGTAAATTCAGATTGTGCATTTTGGGGAAAAATTCCTGGGAATGACGCTGTGCCTTCCTTGGTGTATCATATTAGGATACACATGCTGCTGTTCTGTTACCAAACTGTTATTTTTAGGACATTATATTTTCAAATTTAAACAGCAGTGAGACTTTATTCTAAAAACACCCTGTGGTATAAAAGTACCAGTTAAAATTTTTTTAAGATAGATGTGCCCCATAAATATGATTTTTTTAATCAGTGAAGAATGAAAGTGAAGTTGCTCAGTTGTGTCCGACTCTTTGGGATCCCATGGACTGCAGCTTGCCAGGGTCCCCTGTCCATGGGATTCTCCAGGCAAGAATACTGGAGTGGGTTGCCATTTCCTTCTCCGGGAGATCTTCCTGACCCGGGCAATCTCCCGCATTGTAGGCAGATGCTTTTAGATAGAATTAGATATAGTTTGCCAAAGTGATAATGTCATTTTGTAATGAATGGATTACTTTTTTGAAAGGGGAAGATACCCCAGCTCTGTAACTTGTAATTTGCCTTTTGAAATTTATTTTCAGTAATTGGCTTCATGTATTCTAATTGACAGGCTTCCCTTGTGGCTCAGCTGGTAAATCCTCCTGCAGTGCAGGAGACCTGAGTTCAGTCCCTGGGTTGGGAAGCTCCCCTGGAGAAGGGAAAGACTACCCACTCCAGTATTCTGACCTGGAGAATTCCATGGACTGTATAGTCTTATGGGGTCTCAACGAGTCGTACACGACTGAGCGACTTTCACTTCACTTCATTCCATTCTAATTGACAAGCCAAGTCATAGCCTATAGCCCAGTGATATGAGTGCATCATAGCAGGTGGTCATTCTTCAGAGCTGCAGTAAAAACTTCAAAAAATTAGTAACTATCCATTATAGTCTATATAATGTCTGATTCTCATTTAATAAAGAAGGGAAGAATGGTGGGTTGGAAAGTGTTCAGTGCGTTAGAGAAGCTTTCCTGGGATGAAATTTGGAAAGAAGGTTTTGAAAAGAATGCTGTTATAAAATACAGTAGATTGAATGAGGGGGTGTATCACGGTCTTCTACCTGAAACTCCTATTTGCTCTTGGTAGCAGAGTTTTACTACCAAAATCTAGGCGTTCTGGCTTCCAAACAGATTTACTTCACCTTACTGCCTCAGACTATTCTCCCACCCTTTCTCTGGTGAATTTTTGTTGTTCTGTCTTCCTTAGTTGCCCCTTCTAGAGTCATTACATAGGCCCTAGAGCTTACCCAAGGGTCCTGAAAACATATTAGGATGTACCTAGCTTGCCCTTTGGCTGCTATTTATGAATATATATGCTTATAACAGCAACGAGATACCTATCATTTTTTAATAATTCTAGGTCTTTAATGGAAAAGGAAACGGCAGTCCACTACAGTACTCGCTGGAAAATTCCATGGACTGAGGAGACTGATAGGCTACAGTCCGTGGGGTCGCAAAGAGTCGGACACAACTGAGCAACTTGACTTTATTGGCTTTAGGTCTTTAAAGAAACAGAACATTTTTCCTCTTGGAGCAAAATATTCATTATTTAATCTTCAATATCAACTTCAGTAATTTCCATCACATTTTGTGTAAACTATTTAGAAGTTTGGGAAGATAATGAGCTCTTGATAGTCAAGATTGTTCTAAGTTTCCTCTTATATTTAAATGAGGCTCTTAAAATAGCATGTTAATTTGGCCTTGGGATTTGATATTTGAGTGCGTAATACATGCAAAACGTGATTCTTTAAGGAGCCTATAAGCAGGTTAAGAAATACATGCACGAAAAGGCGAAGGGGCAAAATCATAATTAAATTTTACTTTATACTATACTTGTTCTGAATAATAGATGTTGTAGAGCATAGGGTATAAAGTTAAAAAATTAAGCTTTCCCTACATCATCCCAGTTCCCAGGTAATCTCTTAACAGGCTCTCTTTTTTTTTTTTTTTTTTTTTTTTTTTTTTTGGTATCCTGGGAACTTACAGTGCCTGTGCAAACAGTTCTGTCCTTGAAGAATATATACAAGTAGGATCATATAGAAACTGTTCTGTAAGTTGTATCCACACACCCAACACTTTTCATTATGTTCTATGCTTCATTCCATATTGGCACACAACTTCTTTTTAATGTCAGTATAGTGTTTTATGAGTGTAACATAATTTATTTAGCTAGTCCATTGTTGATATTGGCAGAAATTAGTGTATTGCTGAGAATTAGCTTGAGGGAGAACATACCTTTAGAGCTCGGTATATTGAAAGGTGGATGGTTCAGATTGCTTTAAGTCAATCAGCAGTTCTTGAAAGTGATCCGTGGACCCTGGGAGTTCTGTTAGGGGAGATTCATGAAGTCACATCTATTTTCCAGTATCTCTTTTGCAGATGAGAAACCTGAGGTCCAAAGAAATTCCAGAACTTTGTCAAGTTGACATAGCTAGTAAGCAGTGTTTCTATAGCTCGTGCCCTTGACATATTTGCTGAAAAAGAATAAGTACTAATGGAAAATGTTTCTTTTATCTTTTGTACTTTGATATAATTTAATCCTGTGTTTTAAATGAAAGGTTTTTTTGTGCATTATTTCACCACTCTTACTAGATAAACCTTTGATGATTGAACCCAAAGTAGAGGACTAAAACTGAGAGCACAAGCACGCTAAAGCGGACGCTTGAATGTCAGGGTCCCCAGCTCTCAGGTTTACTTCTGAGCAGTGTGCGCCTACTCTGTCAGGAGCTGTGACTGGCGCTGTCCTGTTTATATTAATACTCATTTAGACCTCATAGCTGCTTTTTGAAGTAGATTTTCATTTTAATCAATTTTTATGTTTTTTTTATTAAAAGATAAATCATTGTATAAAATTAAATTTCATTTAATTCTTTTATAGATGAGAAAATTAAGGCTCTGAGAGATTAACTTGCCTGAGATCTCAAAATTAATGGTGAGACAGGGATATAAGTCTGCCTGAGTTTAGTTTATATTGTTTCTATTACCTCAAATGGTTGCTCCAAGAAATGCTTGGATGCCCAGAAATTAGGCCTTGCCACCACCAGGTCAGCAGCAGTTAGGGTATTCTCTAGTCTTGATTGTTCCTAAAGAGTTGATGTTTTACTCTTAATTTCAATCTGTAGTCAGATTGAAGGACAGTGAGAGAGAGAGGTATATCATTAGAATAGAGGTGGATTTTCAGTTTACAAACCTTTTATTAGAAATATTTGACCATGGTTAGGATTAAATGTTTATTGTAGGGGGGACAGGTTGAGCCTTAAGAAAAGGGCAGTCAAAACTAGATGACCTGTCAGTTTATGAGGTTCCTTAGTATTAATACACTCCCAAAGTCAAAGCATTGACCATCTTTTGATCAAGACGTGTTAGAAACTATGTTTATATATTCTGCCTTGGGTAGTTTAACTTGGGGGCAGAAATCATTACTTCGCCACATATATCTTAAGTGTTTTTATAACCTAAGAAGTTAATTGTACTTGATGCTGTAAAGAAAAATATATATATTTTAACTCTAAAATCTCAAACCCTGCATAATTTGTTGATGAGATTAAGGTTCAGCAGCCTCTCCAGAATTACATCATGTATTTAGCTTGGATTATGAACCATTTACAGAGACATTTCAGATGTGGGTTTTATGCTTCCAATCCCGTTATTAAGATGACTTACTGCATAAAGTCAGAACATGCATTAACTCTAATTCAGCAAATTGATTTTAGATATTTTTTAAATGACCATGATTATCTTTAAAAGACAGCTATCATCAAAAACAGATTTTTTTTAAGTGCTTTAAGTGTGAATCTAAGTCAAATTCTATTTCAGCAAGGTCCATATATGTTAACAGGGTAGCCTCAGTTAAGTGTATGAGTGTACAATATTAAAGTGTGTGTTTGACATGAAAATCCTTTTCTGTTATAAATTAGATTTAGATTAGAAAGTCAGTGTACTATGTTATATGGAGAATTTTACAAGTGAGAGGAGCATTAGCTGTCAGCCCGACCTTCGTCTTACGAGTAGAGGTTGTGGCGCCTTGTTTGCTGCTTTCCTTGTGTGATGCTGTGTCTCCTTTTAAATTCAGATTGTCACAGTGTCCTAGTTGTCATCACCTTCATTGCACTACTATACATGAATGAAACACAGGAGGTTGTATTGTATACCTAGCACAGGGTATTCTGGTTTAGGTATGTTTTGAAAATAGCTATTAGTTCTTTACTCTTTGTTTTCTGTTCTTCAATGCTTTCTAAGAAGTTCAGCTGCCTTTTTTTTTTCCCTTTCTGTTTTTATTCCCATCATGGTCTTGTCCCGTCCATAATGCCTTTCTCCTCTGGCTTTTAAATCTGGAAAATTGAACGTTTATTTCTCTTTATTCAGTCTGATAAATTAACATACTTAAATCACCTCTAGTTAACTTAATTCAGTGAATTCTGTATCTTCCATATCTCAGAGTTGAATGAAACCACATCTGATTTATGAATCTCTGAAAAATAGTGATGTGCTCCTTTAAAATTTCTGTAAGAGGAGTAGAACTTGCTATCTAATGAGGTGATCTATTCCAAATTTGTTTCATAAGTTTTCTCATACTGAGCAGAAATCTGTCTCTGCCTAAATTTAGTCTTGTCTTCTGGAGCTTTTCATGTCATATTTTTTTCAGTTTTCATGACACTTTCTAGTTTCATCAACATTCTTGCTTGCTTTCCCAGATACCCTCCAGTTTGTCAAAGCCTGTCTAGATATTTTGAGGTGGGGCATTTGATATCTTAGTTCCCCCACCAAGGATCAAATCCTTGTCCCCTGCAGTGGAAGAGTGGAGTCTTAACCACTGGACTGGCCGTGAAGTCTCTATTTTTAAAAGGAGCAGTATACTCTAGATTTGGTCTCAGTGTAAAGCTAAAATATCATCCTTAACTTTGATTTCTAATTACTATGTCTGAATCATGTTCTGCTTTTTAGTAGGCAGAGAAAATGTGGAATAATGTAGAACGGGTCATATTGCCTAGTTGGAGTTGTACCTTTACAGTTTAGTTGTAGTTTTGGGTGAGTACACTGCTGGGCCCTGTTTGTTGTATTCTATGAGATGGGGCTAATTGTAGTTTGTACCTCAGAGGTAAGGTTATGGAAGGATCAATTAGTTCATATAAAGTGCTTAATTTACATGTTAAAATGACATTTATTACTGAAGTGATGTTTTTATTAACATTTCTCAGTTGTCTCTTGCTGCATAACAAACCGATAAAAACTAAAAAACAGTGATTTAGTTCTTTTTCATGACTGTGGCTTGTCTGGATTCTTTTGGACATTTTTTCACATGGTGTTGGCTGTAGTCATTCATTGCTGTCTTCAGCTGGGTCTGAAGTACCCGTGTGGCTTCACTAAACATGTCTCATGACTGCGGCTGACTTGACCTTTCTAGCAGGATAGTTTTTGTTGTGTTTTTTAACACTGGCTTAGGGCTCAAAGAGAGCAATAGGGGAAACTGCTAGTCCTCATAAGGGTTAGGTCTGGAACTGGAATAGGAGTCCTCTTTATCACATTCTGTTTCGTTACAGCTAATCAACAAAGTTAACCCTGACTCAGGAGCATGATGGAGGCCATCTCTGGAGCCAGTCTACCACAATTCTGTTCTTTCACAGTTAGCCTTTTGAACCAAATTTAATCCTTAATCCAGTCTGTCTTGCTTTTTTTTGTTTGTTTGTTTAAATCTTAGTTTTTTACCTTTATGTCATCAAAAGATTTTAAGTTTGTCATGTATCCCTTTCTCAACTTTTTATTTTGAACAGCTTTACTGAGGTATAGTTGACACAAAGAACTGCATGTATTTATTTAATGGGTACAGAGTGATGAGTTGCTTTTTCAGCTTTTTGTAGTCAGCATTTTATCAGAAACATTCACCACTGTGTTGACACTTGGTCCTTTTGGTCTATCATTAGGCCAGTAAGCAGCCTGACTTTTGCCTTTTGTTACTTGTAGGTTCCGGTTCAGTTCAGTTGCTCAGTCGAGTCTGACTCTCTGTGACTCCACGGACTGTGCAGCATGCCAGGCCTCCCTGTCCATCACCAACTCCTGGAGTCTACCCAAACTCATGTCCACTGAGTCAGTGATGCCATCCAACCATCTTTTTCCTCTGTCATCCCCTTCTCCTACCTTCGGTCTTTCCCAGCATCAGGGTCTTTTCAAATGAGTCAACTCTTCACATCAGGTGGCCAAAGTACTGGAGTTTCATCTTCAACATCAGTCCTTCCACTGAACACTCAGGACTGATCTCCTTTAGGATGGACTGGTTGAATCGCCTTGCAGTCCAAAGTCAAGAGTCTTCTCCAACAACACCACAGTTCAAAAGCATCAGTTCTTCTGTGCTCAGATTTCTTTATAATCAAACTCTTAACATCCACACATGACCACTGGAAAAACCATAGGCCTGACTCAATGGACCTTTGTTGGCAAAGTAATGTCTCTGCCTTTTTTTTTTTTTTTTTGGTCTCTTCTTTTTTAATGTGCTGTCTAGGTTGGTCATAACTTTTCTTCCAAGGAGTGAGTGTCTTTTAATTTCATGGCTGCAGTCACCATCTGCAGTGATTTTGGAGCCCAAAAAAATAAAGTCTGCCACTGTTGGCCATGAAGTGATGGGACTGGATGCCATGGTCTTAGTTTTCTAAATATTGAGTTTTAAACCAACTTTTTCACTGTCCTTTCACTTTCATCAAGAAACTCTTTAGTTCTTCACTTTCTGCCATAAGGGTGGTATCATCTGCTTATCTGAGGTTATTGCTATTTCTCCCAGCAATCTTGATTGCAGCTTGTGCTTCATCCAGCCCAGCGTTTCTCATGATGTGTACTCTGCATATAAGTTAAATAAGCAGGGTGACAACATACAGCCTTGACGTACTCCTTTCCCTGTTTGGAACCAGTCTGTTACTCCATGTCCAGTTCTTACTGTTGCTTCCTGACCTGCATACAGATTTCTCAAGACGCAAGTCAGATGGTCTGGTATTCCCATATCTTTCAGAATTTTCCACAGTTTATTATGATCCACACAGTCAAAGACTTTGGCATAGTCAATAAAACAAATAGATGTTTTTCTGGAACTCTCCTGCTTTTTCAATGATCCAGCAGATGTTGGCAATTTGACCCCTGGTTCCTCTGCCTTTTCTAAAGCCTACTTGAACATCTGGAATTTCATGGTTCACGTATTGTTGAAGCCTGGCTTGGAGAGTTTTGAGCATTACTTTATTAGTGTGTGAGATAACTGCATCAGGTTAATAAATAGCTTTAAAAAGTAGTTTTTGTTGTGATTATTTTAATCAGATGTTATGGATAAATTCAGTGTTCACCTTGGAGGAAGAGGTACTTAACTGTTAATTGAAAAATTCTCAATGTGAGTTACCCTAATGTAAAACAGTAGTTTTTAGAGAGAGAGAAGCTACCACTCATAAAAGATGGGTTACAAATTCTCATGACATTTATTGACACCCAGCCTAAGTAACTTCTCCAGGTTTGTATACTTATTTTAAATGATTTACCCTTAGCTAACTGCACGTTTGTGCCCTTCATCTTTACAATGGGTTAGATAAAAGTCGTTGAAAAGTGGAAGGACATGACCAGGCTGTGTTAATCCTTAGTTTCTATAGTCCCTTCCCTGCTTGACATTTCTTCCTTGTTCTGTCTTGCTCACTGTTTTCAGTGCCTCACACAGTGACATTTATGTTTTGGAGAATAAGTCAATGTTAAAAAAAAAAATACGTGAAGCAGTAAAATGTGACTTAGAAATACCTAGATAGGGAACTGATTTCATGGTTAGGCTTTTACTTGTCACTATTTCATTTGGAGATATTCTTCATATAATCTTAAATGTTCATAAATGAGCCAAAGAGCATTTTAATTAATCTAAAGTTATTTGTGAATTCTGGTTAATTGTAATACACTTTTTCTTTAGTTAGACTTCATAGCATAACCTTTAGCCTAGCCAGTCAAGTGGAATTGATCCTTCCAGGTGTGGAGTGCCATAGTCTAAACCTAGACAGACTCCAAAGCCATGCTATACGGCCTCCTGGGTGTTCGTTCATTGGAAGGACTGATGCTGAAGCTGAAACTCCAGTACTTTGGCCACCTGATGCGAAGAACTGACTCATTTGAAAAGACCCTGATGCTGGGAAAGATTTGAGGGCAGGAGGAAAAGGGGACAACAGAGGATGAGATGGTTGGATGGCATCACCGACTCAATGGACATGGGTTTGGGTGGACTCTGGGAGTTGGTGATGGACAGGGAGGCCTGGTGTGCTGCAGTTCATGGGATCGCAAAGACTCAGACACAGCCCAGCAACTGAACTGAACTCCCATAGTTGAATGAATAATGCATTTTGTATTAAGATATAAAACTTGAAAAGGCCTGGGCATTTAATTTTAAAAACAAAACACTATATTAATTGGAAGGCTGTTGAGGCAGATCCTCAAAGACCAACCCTAGTGTTCACAGTGTTCATGCCTCAAAAGAGGGTGATAGTGTCTAAGGGACAAACGGCAGGAAGTTTGAATTCTGCTGAGTCTTCGGTTGTAGGCATTCCTCCTTCAGAGAAGGCAGTGGTGTTTCAAACCCAGAGGGTTACTTTATTTCTAGTCTGGTTGAGGTTCCACACTTGTATGTGTATGTGTGTACGTTCAGTTGTGTCCAACTCTGTGGCTCCATGGGCTAAAGTCCGCCAGGCTTCTCTATCCTTGAGATTTTCCAGGGAAGAATACTGGAGTGGGTTGCTATTTCCTATTCCAGGGGATCTTCTCTACCCAAGGATCAAACCTGCATCGATTGGCAGGTGCATTCTTTACCGTTAGCACCACCTAGGAAGCCTTAAAATTCAACTCAATGAAGGTATGAATGACAGAACACTTTTGCAGCTGAGAGATGACAGCTTGGGTGTCATGTAATAAGAATTTTGTTACCTAACCAAAGTGCTCTTCTGATTTCAGGCCAACTAATAATCACAGGAAACATTATTTCAGGTTGAATTCTGTCACCTCCAACCTTTTTCTGTAATGCATTGCAACCTGTTCTACTACCAACTTGGAACTAACCAGTTCATTTGAGTATATGTAGTTTTAAGTTGTAGGAAGGGGAGAGAAGCCAGATTAAAGCTTACTCACCCACTTACCATTTGGAACTTGATAATGGGATAAATAAAAAGTTAAGAGTTACTATTTAAAAGCATTTTTCAAACTGTTTGGCATATAAGTAAGTGCTGTATAGACTGAACTACTGGGCAACTACAAGAATAGAAACCAAGAATTAAATACCCTTTTTCCTTGTTCAAATTGAGACTTGTTTGGGACTAAGCCCAGTTGAAAATTGACTTTTGATTCATAGAGTATATTTAGTAGGAAGTGGAGAATTTTTAAAAACAGTAAACATTTTTCTTAATTGTACTAATGAAATATTACCTTTCTCTTCCTTAAAGAAAATCATTATTTTATTGTGCCTTAATCCCCCTAATACAGTGAAGTCATGTTTTTCTGAAATCATTTGTAGAATTTAATTATTAGCATGTTTGGATTTAATTAGATTGTTACAGTTTTGAACAGAATTACGTAGGGTGAAGTTTTATTTGTTTGGGGTGATTGGTAAACATATATCTTATTAGCTGACAATCACTTTAATGAACTAAAGGTTTACTCTTCAGATCTTTAATTCTCATACTCCTACCAGTGTTTTAATTTAGATAGGAAAAATAGAGCTTTTACTTTGAATAGCTTTTTACCTTAGAAGGTATTACTTTAATTGTAGTCTTATAGATGAAGTTTTGTTCTGCTTCCTCTGTCATGGACTGTGGTAGTGTCTATTACAGTAACGGTTTCTGCTTAAGTCATATACCGTCACAGTCTCAAAAGGTTAATGTCTACCTTCTTTTCATTTTAGTGTCATAACTACCTCGAAACTGAAAAGTTTGCCAGTTTGTTAAATATATGTTAATAAAACATAATAACAAAGTTTTATCAACTTTCATGCTTTCACATTCATTGAAACATGCAGTCTTTATCAGCATGTAAATTAATAAGCACTATGATGGAAAGGCCAATACTCAAATTAGCCTTAAATAGTAAGCTGAACACTAATTTCAAATTTTAAGTATTGCTGTCCAAATTGCTTCTGCTTTTAAACGACAAATTTATGACCCTACTACATTCAAAAGTAGTAGTATTGGCAATGACTGGGTATTAAAATTTTATAACTTAAGTTGTGTGTGTTTTGGAAATGCAGATTCTTTCAATTTTGTAAGTATTTTAGTCTTAATTATGACTGTTTCTTTTCTCCCCAAGTCTCTCTTGGAAAAGTTCTTGATCCCCAATGCTTCACAAGCAGAGAGCAAAGTCTTCTATTTGAAAATGAAAGGAGACTACTACCGCTACTTGGCTGAAGTTGCGGCTGGTGATGACAAGAAAGGTATGCTGTCTCAGCCTGTTTGCTGGACGTTACAAAGTAACAGAGGCCGGAGGTGGTCTCTTCTGTAGTGTACACAATGGTTCTGTGATTTTTTAATTGCCTAGAAGGACAGATGAAGAGCAGCAAATGGACTCTGCTCACTCTTCCTTGCTCTATTTTCTCCCTCTCCCTCTCTGTTTCTCTCTCTTCCCCCAGTCCCTTTCCCTCCCTTCTTTTTTTCCTTTTTCCTGAGACTGTACAGTTGACTCTTGAAGAACACAGATTGAGCTGCACAGATCCATTTACACAGATTTTTTTTTCTGTAAATATAGTACTGTGTTATACAAGGTTGGACATGAAGGGCCAGCTGTAAAATTATACTCAGATTTTTAGCTGCATGAACAGTTGGCATCCATCCCTGAGCCCCGTGGTGTTCAAGGGTCAGCTGTATACCTACTGCCTAGTAATTGGTTTTGTAAAATGTATGATTGCTCACAAGTCAGTTTTATGTATAGGAATGTTTCCTCACAATGTTAAGACGTAGTAATTACAGCATAACTGTAGAGCAGTACAGACTAATTAAAAATTATACTGAGATGGTTACAGAGTTATTTTTGTCTTTACATTGATCAGTGACTAGGGTAGGTTTCTAGGAGAAGCTAATTTTTTTTAAATTTAGGAGCCATTTAAAGTTGCTGCAGCTTAGTATTTCAGAATTTATTACTGAATGAGTAAAGGTTTGGTTTGAGGGATGAAGGGATGAAAGCAAAGTACTTTTCATTGATACATTTTGGTGCCTTTTATTATCCAGGGATTGTGGATCAGTCACAGCAAGCATACCAAGAAGCTTTTGAAATCAGCAAAAAGGAAATGCAACCAACACATCCTATCAGACTGGGTCTGGCTCTTAACTTCTCTGTGTTCTATTATGAGATTCTGAACTCCCCTGAGAAAGCCTGCTCTCTTGCAAAGACAGTATGTATTTTTTACCTGTTATGTGGAAATTCAGTAGTCGTCATTATTTGAGCACTGAAATGTGACTTTTTTTGGTTATAGGCATTTGATGAAGCCATTGCTGAACTTGATACATTAAGTGAAGAGTCATACAAAGACAGCACGCTAATAATGCAGTTACTGAGAGATAATTTGACAGTAAGTAGCTAACAGCACCGTGAATGGTTAATTAATAATGAAGAGATTATAGGCGCATTTCTGTTTTATTGTACTTCCAGATATTGTGGTTTTTACAAATTGAAGGCTTGTTGAAACTGTTGAGCAGGATTCTCTCAAAAGCATTTACTCATCTCATGTCTCTGTCACATTTTGGTAATTTTCAGTGATTCAAACCCTCCAACAAAGATTTCAGTGGCTAAAGGCTCAATTGATGATGAACTTTTTTTTAGCAATAAAGTATTTTTTAATGTATGTGCATTGTTTTTTTTAAACACATAATACATGCTTAATAGACTGCAGTGTGGTATAAATATAAAAGATCCTATCTGCTTTAAAAACTGAAGAAAACCATCTTACAGAAGCTGAAATATTAGACCAAGGACTAAAAATGTGCCCTTTTACTAGTTACATATTTATTAAAATTCAGGTTTTTAGAATAATTTAGTAATTCATGATTTTGAACTTTCAGTTATATAGGCCATTTTATTTTTCATTTCAATGCAAATAATTCTGTTCTTCCATTTTAGTCACAGGAGAGTTTTGCTTTTAGTTTCAAAAGTATGCTTAAGTTATCCTTGAAGTCTATTAAAAATGGTGACCATAAAGTTGCCTATATATTCATGTAGGGCTTCTCTGGTGTGGATCAGAGGTAAAGAATCTGCCTGCCAGTGCAGGAGACTCACAGGTTCAATCCCTGGAGAAGGAAATGGCAACCCACTCCAGTATTCTTGGCATGGGAAACACCAAACTCATGTCCATTGAGTCAATGATGCCATCTAACCGTCTCACCCTCTGTCATCCCCTTCTCCTGCCTTCAATCTTTCCCAACATCAGGGTCTTTTCAAATGAGTCAATTCTTCGCATCAGGTGGCCAACATATTGGAGTTTCAGCTTCAACATCAGTCCTTCCAATCAACACCCAGGACTGACTTCCTTTAGGATGGCCTGGTTGGATCTCCTTGCAGTCCAAGGGACTCTCAAGAGTCCTCTCCAACACCACAGTTCAAAAGCATCAATTCTTCTGCGCTCAGCTTTCTTTATAGTCCAACTCTCACATCCATACATGACTACTAGAAAAACCATAGCCTTGACTAGAAGAACTTTTGTTGACAAAGTAATGTCTCAGCTTTTTAATATACTGTCTAGATTCTCATAGGAGCGCAATAAATGTAATACACTTAAATCTTCCCCAAAACATCTCTTACCCCTGGTCCATGGAAAAATTGTCTTCCGCTAAACTTATCCTTGGTGCCAAAAAGGTTGAGGCCTGCTACTCTAGACTGAAAAACATTAAAACCGCAATGCCAATATCATACTGAGAAAGTGCATAGTTAATTCCTTAATAGTAAATTTCTCTCATTCAGTTATCACTTGTTGTTTTGTATTGGTTTGTGTTGTATATTGTCTTTTTTTTCCCCCAGTAGTTTTTTTTTTTAACTTGCATTGAGATCCAAATAGTCTACATAATGTAGTTGGTTGATACGTCTCTTTGGGCCCATGGGTTTTCACATTCTTCACATAGATAATAAATTAGAAGTTAGGAGGTTTGAGTGAAAAAAGTGTTAAGTATCTGTTATGTGCCAGATAAAGAGTTAGGAGTGAAGATTACAGTTCAGTGCTACTTTTTTTTTTATTAACTTTAGGTCCTTTTCCTTTGGGGACTGTACATCATTTATATACATTTCACTTTTCTCAGCTTTATTTTATCTAGTTCATTGCCAATTTTCTGAACCAATTATATATTCTAGTGTTGAATGTTCTCAGCAGTTTTTTGAGCAATATTGTATACTTGTTAATTATTAAACACTGAAAATTATTTTAGAAAGTGTAATTGGGGGCTTCCTATACACTTGGAAGGTTATTATTTTCAAGAGGGTATGGTATAGTCCATTATAAAGAGGGGATAATTTTATGTACATTTAAATGAAAGAAGCACTTCAGTTTGTTAGCTCATTTTTCATATTTTTCTGGTTTGAAATGATGAGATACTTCTAAAAGGTAGAATTTGAGATCCAGTCACTACTGAATTGCATTGTCCGCATTTTTTGAGAAGGCCTGATCTGAAATATATACTTGCAGCTGAATTTTGATACTGATATAGTTTGAAGAGCATACTACAACAGCTGAGTAAGAAGAAAACCCAAGGTTCAGATTCTGATTTTGTCACTATTATGTGCCTTCTCTGAGCCCTAGTTGTATCGCCTATTGTCATTATAGGGTTGATCGTCCAATCACTTAAATGTGAAGCAAAGAAATTTTTTTGTAGAAACTAATATTTGAGTCTGTATCCAGTTGACAAATACTGTAAACACATAACCCTGGGAAGAGAAACACCTTTTATCCAGTTTTTCATGTTTATGTGGAAAATGCAAGGATCCTTGAAAGTTAAAAGTGGAAAGATAATGAAGGATAATTTTATCTTGTCTTACAAGACTCCCAATTTAATAAAAGCATACAGACTTAGAGATCATTCGGCTAACTGTATGATTGTTCAAAGAGTCTCCTTTCCAGGCCAGAAATATATTTGATTGATAAAACTAATGGGTAATTTGG
The DNA here is from genome assembly GCF_963930625.1 of Muntiacus reevesi. NCBI lineage: Eukaryota > Metazoa > Chordata > Mammalia > Artiodactyla > Cervidae > Muntiacus > Muntiacus reevesi. Next base: position 17,488,863 of record NC_089260.1, on the reverse strand, counting down.
GGGATAGAAAACCATTAATAAGGTTCCTCTTCCTTCATTTTCCAGTGTGAAGCAATGTAGAATTTTAAGGTCATCTTGAAATAGAATTACCTCTAAAAATCATTGTAGGGTGGTAAGACTTAGAAAAACTGTTAATATTTGAAGCAGCTGAGATAATTTTAAAAATCATCTTTTTAACCTGATGAAAAGCTGTAACATTAATCTAAAAATCAATAGGCTTTATAGTCCTACCACTTTGAGACAGTTCAGTTTTTACGTCTTGTAAGATTTGGTTCTGACCATACTGTTTTGTGTTTAACTATATATTTTGAATCAGACAAATTCATAAAAGGTATGTTTTCCTAAACTAAAAATGTTAGTAAAGTTAAACTGTTTTAGTCCAGACTTGCTCCTGACTCTTGAATGTCATAGACTGTGGTACTCTCTTTAGAATGGGAGTCTAAAGCTATGAGGTGGAAGTTGTCAGCCTGAGTTCCTTGAGCATAGGCCAAGTTGAGGGTTCTGGTTTAGTTGCAATGAACTTACACACTGCAGCTTTTGAAGACAGTCTATATCGGATAGCTATTGATGTTTAGAATTGGCATTTCTATGATTTCATCTACTTATTCCTTACCTTCTATGAATAGCCAAGAATTTTCTTAATTTGATTTTGTTATTTAAAGACAACTCTGGTATGTAGTCACTGTGCTTACAGAATGATTAGGTAGGAAATAAATGTGTTATATTGAGGTGTTTTTTAAAATTTATCAAAGTATAGTTGATTTATGATGTTGTGTTAATTTCTGCTGTACAGCAAAGTGATTCAGCTACACATATGTACATTCTTTTTCGTATTACTTTCCATTATGGTTTAATCACAGGATATTAGATAGTTTCCTGGAGGTGTTTTATATCTTCAGACTATTTTCAGTGCTGCTATTTTTTAAGCCTTCCAATAATTGTGCTTACATTCTTGTACCCTGGCATATATAATAAAAAATTTTCAAGTTGAAATATACTAAAAATTCTTTGTTTCTCTTTTAACTAGTTGTGGACATCGGATACCCAAGGAGACGAAGCTGAAGCAGGAGAAGGAGGGGAAAATTAACCGGCCTTCCAACTTTTGTCTGCCTCATTCTAAAATTTACACAGTAGACCATTTGTCATCCATGCTGTCCCACAAATAGTTTTTTGTTTACGATTTATGACAGGTTTATGTTACTTCTATTTGAATTTCTATATTTCCCATGTGGTTTTTATGTTTAATATTAGGGGAGTAGAGCCAGTTAACATTTAGGGAGTTATCTGTTTTCATCTTGAGGTGGCCAATATGGGGATGTGGAATTTTTATACAAGTTATAAATGTTTGGCATAGTACTTTTGGTACATTGTGGCTTCACAAGGGCCAGTGTTAAAACTGCTTCCATGTCTAAGCAAAGAAAACTGCCTGCATATTGGTATGTCCTGGTGGGGAATAAAAGGGATAATCGGTTCCAGTCACAGGTGGTGTTGTGGGTACTTCTTGGGTTGGGAGCACTTGCAAAGCTGTAGTAGAGGTGGACATCCCGTGGGTACTGCATGGTGAACCGTGTTATCTGTGGGATACTCAGACGCAGTGCGCACACTGCTGCCTGCAGCTCAGAGGTGTTCCTTTCGTTGTGACCCAGTTTACTCTGGATAAGGGCAGAAACGGTTCACATTCCATTGTTTGTAAAGTTACCTGCTGTTTGCTTTCATTATTTTTGCTACACTCATTTTATTTGTATTTAAATGTTTTAGGCAACCTAAGAACAAATGTACAAGTAAAGATGCAGTAAAAATGAATTGCTTGATATTCATTACTTCATGTATGTCAAGCACAGCAGTAAAACAAAAACCCATGTATTTAACTTTTTTTAGGTGTTTTTTTTTTTTTTGCTTTTGTGATTTTTTTTTTTTTTTTTTTTTTTTTTGATACTTGCCTAACATGCATGTGCTGTAAAAAATAGTTAACAGGGAAATAACTTGAGATGATGGCTAGCTTTGTTTAATGTCTTATGAGATTTTCATGAACAATCCAAGCATAATTGTTAAGAACACGTGTATTAAGTTCATGTAAGTGGAATAAAAGTTTTATGAATGGACTTTTCAACTACTTTCTCTACAGCTTTTCATGTAAATTAGTCTTTTGGTTCTGAAACTTCTCTAAAGAAAACTGTACATTTTTGGAAATTTATTCCTTATTCCCTCTTGGCAGCTAATGGGCTTTTACCAAGTTTGAATACAAAGTTTATCATAACAGTAAAATACTACTAAGATAACTACTACTGTTCCCAACCATGTCCTGTACTCCCCCCTCCCCCTGAAAATTTTTTTCAGAGATGGGGAGTTGATTGAAAAAAGTAATGTTGTTCCATTTAAAATTTTGGTATATGGCATTTTCTAACTTAGGAAGCCACAATGTTCTTGGCCCATCATGACATTGGGTAGCATTAACTGTAAGTTTCGTGCTTCCAAATCACTTTTGTTTTTAAGAATTTCTTGATATTCTTAATAGCCTGCCTTCAATTTTGATCCTTTTCTTCTATTTGTCAGGTGCACAGGATTACCTTTTTTAGCCTCTGTCTTGTCACCAACCATTCCTACTTGGTGGCCATGTATTTGGGGAAAAGGCCGCATGATCTTTCTGGCTCCACTCGATGTCTAAGGACACCCTGCTTCCTTTGCTTGCATCCCACAGACTGTTTCCCTCTTCCTATTCACTGCAGCGAATCTCTCCTGAGTTGATGAGATTGTGTTATCTCCCTATACACCCTACCTATCCTGAATGGTCTGTCATTGTCTTTGCCTTTTTTTTTTTTTTTTTTTTTTCCAGTTTAAGGATTAAATAATTTATTTTTAAGAAATTTTGAACTGCTTGCTAAATTGTTCTTAAATTTACTTATTAATAACTTCTTTAAGTTTCTCTGCAAGCAGTCTCCTCTTTAGTAATGTTTGCTTCTCCTCTGCTGTCATTTCTGGTTTCTCTGTCATTTCCTCCACCTCCCTAGCAGGTTTTCCCTTCTGCTCCGAAGTTTGATTCTGCTTAGTCTTCATGTCCTTCCTCATGGCCATCAACTTATCTCTCTTCTGTTTTAGATAGTGTTCTCGCTGGCGGAGCTCTTCTGTTCCAAGTGTTGATAAATTTGCTATTGGTCCCTCCATGCTTGCATGTTCGAAGCCAGGAATCTTCAGGCCTTTGTGTGGGAGGGAGGAAGTTTCAGGCAACATTTCCAGCTTTCTTGTTGAAGGCTGGACTGGTTGATTAGCAAAATGCACTTTAACTTCTGAGGTTGGGTGTGCAAAATGTTCAGCAACTCCTTGGGAATTATTCATTTTTGTCGTTTCATTGGCCTGCATCGAAGGCTCTTCTGTTTTAGCCTCTGATAACTGCTTTTTTCTCTTCCTTTCTTCCTCCTGGTCATACTCCTCTTTTGATTTTCTAAGAACTTCTTTCAGGATTTTCATCTCTTCCTGTTCAAGGTCACTGACCACATCAGAACCATCTGTTAAGCAGTCAGGTAGTACCCCATTTCTCTCTTGAATTATTCGAATGGCTTGCAGCTGCATTTCAGTATTTTTCTGGACCATCATTGCTTTAAAGATAGTAAAATCTTCTGCTGCCAATACAGGTTGCAAAATGTCCTGTGATGTATGGGTCTTTGCAAGAGGAGAAGTAGATGCTTCTTGAAACTGATCTTCATTAATTCCAATTTCTTTAAGGTAAGTTTCTAACAGCTTTTCAACTAGTTCTTTGTTTTCCTGATGAATCTCTCTATAAGTCAATTTGCTTTCTTCTTCATCATCAAAAACTTCACATTTCTGCTCCACGAAGTCCAAGATGGGGATGGACCAGTCCGGGCCCCGCAGGAACCCCGCGATGCTCTCCACTACCCATTCTACCTTGTCCTCTTCTTCCGCGGCCATTCCGCCCCCGCAGGGCGCCGCCTGTCTTTGCCTTTAAATTCCTTCCCCTTCCTCTCTTTAAATAATGATGGGGCTAAGTAATACCCAAAGCTCACCCTACCAACTATTTGCTCAGTACCTTGCAGAAAACACCAAACAAAAATAACCATTTTAAAAGAGGTGTATTTTTTTTTCTTCTAGAATGTAAGCTCCTCAAGAGCAGGGACAATGTTTTCTGTATGTTCTATTGTGCCTAGTACACTGTAAATGCTCAATAAATACTGATGATGGGAGGCAGTGAGTCTTGATGATAAGGGTGAGAAACTGAAATCCCAAATACTGTTTTGTTGTTTGTTTTATTATGACCTCAGATTAAATTGGGAATTAGCCCTCTGGGACAACTGTCCCAAATATTACATTCAAATAAAAGTGCAATGGAGGCCTTGGGGTCTTTCTTTCAAGGAGAAAAAGATCTCTTATGCATTTGGGACAACATGATAATGCATCTTCACTCACAGCTCTTTTCTTTTTCTGTTAATTTCTCCTGACCGCCAGGCCAAGGACATGAAATAATCCTTTTTTATAGCTACAGGGAATGAAGCCAGACTGAGGAGATGGATCTTATTCACGTAAATCATAAATAAAATCTAAAGCTTGTCTCCTTTGCCTGCTCACGTGCCTCAGGCACCTGCCAAGCTAGTTTGACTCTGAAATTGTGGTAACATCTCGTTAATGTTAGCTGTTAATATGTTTCTGTATAGTAGTGCCCAGTAGGGAAAGGGAGATTTCAACCTGAGGTGTTTTTTTTTTTTTGCCTTGAGATAAGTTTTTTATAACATGTCTTAAATTGCCCCCAATTCAGGCTTCATGACTGTCCTGTCAACAGTCCCAGGAATTTGGAGACCTCAGCAATGTAACTATATAGGAGCTAAATTCTTTTTCCTTCTTGTCTTCCCTAAAAAGAATCACCAATCTTGCTATGGCCCAGAGCATATTTTATAAACTAGTTAAAGCCAGTTTGTCATCTGCAGTCAAAGATTTACTTGTGGTCAGGTCTTAACTTTTGGGCTTGCTTTGTGGCTCAGATGGTAAAGCATCTGCCTGCAGTGCGGGAGACCCCAGTTCGATCCCTGGATTGGGAAGATCCCCTGAAGAAGGAAATGGCAGCCCACTTCAGTACTCTTGCCTGGAGAATTCCACGGACTGAGGAGACTGGTAGGCTACAGTCCATGGGGTCTCAAAGAGTCGGACACAACTGAGTGACTTGGCTTTATTAATCGATGGTGAGGTTTAAAAGTATTTAGTTGACTGAGTGCAGCTTTAAGAGTTTGAGACTTGGTGGTGGTGGTGTCATTTTGAGTGGTTTATATTGACAGTAGGAGAGGGTGGCATTTTATTTGGATGCAGGAACATGTAGTCTGTTCGCTGAGAGGAGAGCCTGAAATATGCAAGAACTTTAAATGTCCCTATGTGCTCAGAGGTACATTCCTGTAGAAAAAAGTTCAAGAGATAAGCCACTTTGTCACGTACCATATAGGAAATTATAGTGGTGGAATCGAAATATGTGACTTAGATGAGGTACCTGTGAAATGGCTGGACTTGGATCCTTTTCTGAGTGTGAAATTGCATCTATAAAGTACTTTTCTGTTAATCTTGATGTGACTGACAGCAATCACAATCTTGATTAATTCTAGCTCCTTTAAAAATACAAGAGACCTCACCTTCTCCCTCAGAGTCAAAAACCCACTGCAATGTTGTGAAGTAATTAGCCTCCAACTAATAAAAAAAATACAAGAGACCTAAGCATAGGATCTGCTTACTGGGTCTTCATAGGTCTGTTTTTTTTTTTTCTTTTATGTTTGGGAAACTACAACATGCCACTAAGGAAACTGATACTTTTGGTATCGAAATGGTATTCAAAAACCCATCACAGTGGTAAGTCTGCTTTGAAAGTCTGAAAACTAAAAAAGTTGCTTGTGTGCATCCAAGTCTGGTTATGCTACTCACCTGGTCCTTTGACGTCTGTGTTTGACTGTCAACCCCCAAGTATCAAGGACATCTGCTTCTGACCTGTGTACCCATAGGATGAATATCCAACCATCCTGCTGGTCAAGCAAATGTGTGTGTCCTTTGGATGCAGAAACCAAGATAAATGGATATACTTAGGCACAGCTGTTTATCCTAGGTGATGCCAGGGATTCAGTTGAGTATTTCATGTAAGTACTCATAAGTACCATAAAATTTCTGAAAACCCAAACTTATTAAAATTGAGTCATTAGTAAAATTACTTCCAATTCAAGAAATTTCAAACATCATTTCAGTACATACTTAAATTTTTTAATATTAGAGATTGGTTAGGGTCAGCCACTGTTCTGATTGTTTAAGGTGGACTTTAATTAGAGATTTTATGTCAGAGTCAGGCGTGGAGAATGGGTGGGATATGATGGAGGTTACAGTTTGTACAAAGGCATCAAGATGGGAGAACTTAAAAAGACTTCCCTGCACTAGTGTGAGGAGCTCTGTGCGAGTGTAGGAAGAAATAGGCTCTGCTTTCTTAACACCTGTGACTTTTCCCTTGTAATGCTTTTGATCACATCAGGAGAGCTTGTCTAAAATGCTTATACCAGCACCCAGTCTCAGGGATTCTAATTTAAATTAAAGCCCAGGGATATGTGTTTACTTCATGAGCTATAATAACTTGGTGTCCACATTGCTGAAGTCTAGGTAGAGAGGGAATATGTAATGTTTGGGTATTTGAGAAAACAAGGGTGTGTAAAGCATTTCAACAACCACCTCCCCTGAGGTGAGCTTCAGTCTGCAAAGCAAAAGTCTGGGTCTGCTTAAGCAGATCATGTTTCCTAAGCAGAGATTAATGATGTTTTACCTGTCAAAACAGGTTTTTCACCTTACTGGTTCTGAATTAGTTTGGGAGCAGGTAGTTTAAAACTTCTGTCAAGAGGAGAAAGGTAACACATAATTTTGTGTGTGTGTGTTTTTAAAGCAAGTTCTACTGGTTTTCATAAGTCCTGTCATGCACAAAAATCAAATCCAGGGAGTACCCTAGTGGTCCAGTGTTTAGGACTTAACACTTTGCAGAGGCCGCAGATTCAGTTGCTTGTTGGGGAATTAAGAGCCTGCAAGCCAGGCAGCAAAATTCAAACCAGAAGAATGAAAGGTTAAAAAGCAAATTTTGGAATGGTCATAAGATGTGAGTAACTTGCTGACCTTGAAGTTTGTAAGGAAAAATCTCTAGTAAAGGTGGAGCCAGAGAACTAGAAACATACATTAAAGCACAGTGAATATATAAACATTAATATAAATTCAACTGTATAGGAATTTTTATATCTGAAAGTGGAAGGAAACAACTGAGGAAAGACAATGGACAAAAAGCTAGTATAAATATGTAAAGGATAATAAAACTAGGAAAATGGACAAAGATTCAGAACAGGCATTTTTATAGAAGAAAATATCTGATCATTAAGTACGGGGAAAGAGGCTTAACACTGAGAAATGCAAACTAAGACCACAATTTAAATTACTACCATTTTACTCCATTTGACTGATACAGTTTGAAAGTCTGGCCATACCAGACATTGGAGATGATGTGGATGGAAATGTCTCATATGATGTTGATTGGAATTTAGATCACTGCATCCCTTTGGACAACAATTTGGCATTATCTTGTAAAGTTGAACATTAATATCCCTACAACTGAGCAATTCTCTCTCAAGCACATCTATTAAAATACTTGCATGTGTGCCCCAGGAAATTGAAATAGAGTATTCAGAGCTAAACTATTCAAATTGGGGGGGGATGATCCAAACATTCATTGAAAGGAAATGGATAAATATTTTCCCAATGAGATAGTCTTCATTTGTGAAAATAAGTCAACTACAGTCCTGTCAATAGCATGGTTGAATTTTAATAACATTGAGTGCAAAAAACAGCCTCAGTAAACTACATAATACAGTACAATATGAAGTTCAAAAATGAGCAGATCCTTTCCTGGCATATGTGATAAAACTTTATGTATCAAGGACTCATATGACAAGTACAAAATGTAAAACAGGTTATGGGGAGGGATAAGCTAGGATGAGAAGACAAGGTAAATAGTTACTGGTTATCTGCTTGGGAGCAGGGCAGTGGGTTAACATACTCAATAGAGATCCGTTCAAGAACAGGGATGAAACAAGGATTATGATTAATCCAGTTATGGGCATTGAAAGTCAAAGAAGAACTAAACAAAGTACAGAGGGCCAACAAATGAGTCAAAATCTTGCTTGAATGGTAAAATGATTGGCACAGAGTTAAAAACACAGAAAAGAGCAAGATTCGTGAAGCTGTCAGTACTTCAAAATCCCCACCCCATGCATTACACCCTAAAACTTTCCTACCACCCTTTCCATTTAATTGTGCAGGAGCAGGAAGCAAGAACCAAGAACCAGAGGTTGGTCAAAAGGGCGTCTGAGGCGGTAAGGTGTGTTAGGAAACACTGAAACAAGTGAGAAGTGGTCTCTTAACATGAAAGAGGAATGTCTTCAGGAACTTTTGATAGCACATTCTGGGTCTATCCTGAAGAATTTGGGGTCTGAAGAATTTTGTCATACCAGCCAAACCACTTCAGCTAATTCAGCCTAAGGTTCCTCACTCCTTAACATTTAAAGGAAACATGTTGCATTCAGTCCTAAATTGCTGAGGCACCTTTTGCACCCTATGTATAGCCAAGTCTTAAATTTTTCAATATTTTTTCCTCATCCCTTGGATTCTTCAGGAGTTCTTAATTGGTTTCTGTATGGAAAGTCTATTGACGAATTTAAAGTACAAAACCTACTTATTTGTGATCCGTACACAGAAGTACTTAGGTCAAATAGAAATAACAGCTGTTGGTCATTTGTTTTCTTTCCCAAGATTTGCAAGAGAGATATCCAGATAATCATTTTTGGAGACTTTAGTCCATACTTGGTCTTAACAAAGTTGAAGAGCCAGAAAAATTGAAAATGAGACAGTTGATTCAGAGAATGCTTTAGAGTGCTGGGCATGTCCCTTCACCACCACCTGCCTGCTCAGTGGAAGAAAGGAGGGAGCACTTCATAAACTGGACTCTCCTGTGTGATGCTCTGTGAAGCTAGGCTCACTGGAAATTCTCAAGTTGAGACAGTGTCCAGCTGGTGATGCTGATAGCAGGTGGGGAGAAGTAATGGCATTAGAAATGATCTGCGCTCTCAGGATTTGTGAAGGCAAAGAATGTGGACATGCTTCCAGGAGGCCAGGATCAAGACCAGGAACTTGGTCTAAAAGGGTTGCCTGCCTGGGATCCCCTGAAGGGCAGAGCAGCAGCAGCCGATGGTGAGAGAGCTCAAAACTTAATCTGTGACTGGTCTCCAAAGAACCGATGAATGGCTGGGAAAGTTGGTTATAACGTGGCCTGGTCAGAGGAGAGCGGTGCTGCTTTTCTTCAGTCTCGTCCTGTGAGAGCTGCCCACACGTCCCCGGTGGAGCCAGTGCAGCGGGCCACCGAAGGAGGAGTGGGCCAGGTGAGGACGTGGAGGACGAAGCTGTCCACACGTCCCTCCCACCAGTGGGCCACGAGGAAAGAAACTAACCGGATGTGCAATTACATCTTCATCTCCACTTTTAAAACAATCTCAGCTCAGTGAAAAATGACGGGTGAGACTGCAAAAGGATGGAAGGATTACACTCTAAAGAGCTTGAGTGAAAGAGCCATCTGAAAGAAACGGAAGAAAATGGTTTTTATGATTAAGAAGGTGAAAAAGAATAGAAACCAAAGTGAAAAAAAATAAGGAAGACACTGAAAAAAACTGAACAGGTAATTGAATAATCTGGCAGGTAATCTAAAAAAACTCAGTAAACTGAGAAAGCATGTTCCTACTTGATTATTTTTTCTTTCAAGGAATAAGCAAAAACACGAGTGAGGAGTTTTACTTTTCGCAGGAAATCAAATTTTTCTGCCTAATGACACAAAACCGCAACAACTTTTTCCTGACAAGAAAGCCTTATAATCTTATTATTAAAGTCTTTTATTAAGAAAAAACTGTTACATATTAATATAGTCTGTGTATCTTACTTTTAAAACTTTGATTAATATAGTCTGTGTATCTTACTTTTAAAACATATAGCAAAATTTGTCCTCTAATCAAAGAAATAGGATCAACATTGTGGAACTTTAGGTGACTTAGAGTTAAAAATCTTTTTTGATTGCATATTCTTAACAAGAGGAGCAAACATGAAATAGTCTTTTGTAAAATTTTAGACTTAGAGAAAGTTGTAAAAATAATATGAAGAATTTTTATGTACCTTTCCTAGCTCATTAGACTCTCCAGTCTGAAGCCTGGAAAAAAATACCTAGTCCAACAACCATCTGATGAGAGAATCACGTATTTATTTATTCATTGCTTTATCCACTGGCGAACTGTTTGATAGATTCATGCGTGAATTCAGCATCTAGTGAGTAGCTGCTCTGGACCAGATAATGTGCCGGTCACTGGAGAAGCTGAAATAAAAGGCATAGGACCCACGTGTGGTCAATAATTCAAGCACAACTGTTATTAAACAACATAAGGTGATTTAAATGGGAGCACAGAGGACAGGTCCTATGCCTCTGCGTGAAACATTTCTCCTGGTACTTTGCCTGGAACCTCCAAGGCCTGTGTCTCCCAGCCTTCAGAGGCTGGCCATTGATTCATAGGAAGTGTCCATCTTCAGACAGTCACAATACCTACAGACAGACACTGACCTCCCTGAGCCTCTGTCCCACAGGCCCTCAGTCTGGGCACCAGCAGGTGAGGCGTCTCCCTGTTATTTAGTTGTTGGATCCTCACAGGATACACATCTTGTTGAATTGGGGGAAGGCATATCCATTTGGCTTCCCCTCATTGATTTACGTAAGAACATCTACAGCCTAATCCCTGGTCTTAATCTTAAGGCTCCAGAGAATTTCACCTATAGAAATCAACACTTAGTTGACAGCTCCTGAAGTGAGCCATCAGCCTGGAGTTTCTCTTTCTTCTTTGTTACATCCTGGCTCCTAATTTCCTTCACAGTCTCTTGGAATCCTCTGAAGGGAATTAACTTCCTTCATCTTCTGTTGTGGAAGATTGACTGTAGAACTCCATGAAGCAAGAGATCCTACACACCGGCCCAAAGGGAACAGCCTCTTCTGGGTTGAGTGGGCAGCTCCATATCCATTTCCCAGCCTCCCAGCCTCTTGTCAAGAGATGACAAGAACAAGAGGAAGACTCAGAAGTACCCAGAAGTTTCCAAGAGTGAGCGGCTGACTTCCCCAGAGGGTGCTCTCAAGGAGGAGTTCAGAGGATGATGGCACATCCGTGACGAAAGGGACTGCAGAGAACTTCATCCCCTCCACGTTACAGACAGGAAACCGGGAAACCCAGGTGGCCCAGCAGTAAAGAACCCGCCTGCCAATGCAGGAGACACAGGTTCGATTCCAGAGTCGGGAAGATCCCCTGGAGGAGGAAATGGCATCCCACTCCACTATTCTTGCCTGGAGAATCCCCATGGACAGAGGAGCCTGGCGGGCTACAGCCCATAGGGTCGCAAAGAGTCAGACCCAACTGAGGCGACTTAGCACGCACGCGTGAGAGAAACCCAAAAGAGAGGTGATTTTCTTCAGGTGGACCCAGCTGGTGGGTGGACAGGGTGCTCATCCCAAAGGTGGGGTGAGCATCTCCTGAGCCCTGGGGCACTATCATCAGGTACAGGTCTACTCTGCCCCGGGGCCTCTGGTTGTCTTTGTAGATAATCGCCTTCCAGCTCACATGTGGATCATGGATGTCTTGAGCTGACTTTATTTGTTGGTCATATTCCTTTACTTCTAAGTTTAGAACCAAAACCTGCACTGTCCAATGTAAGATCCACTCGCGTGACTATTAGGAACTTGAAATGTGTCTGGTCCAGGCTGAGATGGGCCAGATTTCTGAGGGTTAGTATGAAAAAAGAAAGTAAAATAAACTTGATAATGTTTTTATGTTGATTATAGGTAGAAAGGATAATATTTGGCACATACAGAATTAAAAGGTGTATATTTTTAAAATTAATTTTTTTTAATGTGACTACAAGAAAATTTTAAATGACATATATTACTTGCATGCTATTAGTGATAATCTAAAAAGTAAAAATCACTTATTTAAAAAAAAACTTTTCAAAAAGTTAATAAAAAACTTAAATGCAAAATGAACATGTGTCAAGGAATTTTAAAAATTCATTAATTAATTAGGGAACCAATACGATGTTATGACCAGTACAAAGAACACATGAAAAGCCAACATGTTAGGAATTAACAGTGACTGAATAATGAAATGTTAAGACACAATTGCTGGGTTAAATATAAAACCAATGAAATCTTAAGGGTTATTTGTTCCACTCAACAGAAATTGTCTGCATCTCTACTGGAAAAAAAGTTTATAAATTAACAAGTAACTTCATTACATCTAGAACTTTTAATCAATAGGAAACAATGAGATGTACTAAGTACATTCCACTGGACCAGACCTCCCAATAGAAATAAAATGCAAATCACAGACATAATTTAAAATTTTTTATTAACCATATTTAAAAAGGAGGTGAAATTAACTTTTAGTAATAAATTTTTTATTTAACCCAATATATCTGAAATAGTATCGCTTCAACATGGAATCAACATGAAAATTTTTAATAAGCTATGTTACAATTTTTTTCCATGCTGAGTCTATGAATCCAGTGTAGTTTCCACTTAACAGCACATCTCAATCCAGAGGCCACCATTCAAAAGCTCACAGGCAGAGTGGCTAGTGGCTATTGCACTGGGCAGGGCAATTCTAGACACTCTTGGGTGCTCTTTTACCTGCTGTGATATGAAAAGGATATGCCATTTTCACCTTCTCTGCCTTATTTCCAAATGGTGGTTTTTACAGAGAGTACCCAGAGCTCCATATGAAATAGGTGGGCTCTGAGGATGTTTGGGATGGAAAAGTTTGTGCAGTGAATCTGAGCATGGACTATAGATGATTGAATACAATGATACATGTCATATTTATCTCAGTGCCTAGCACATAGGAGATGCCCCATAAGAACCAGTGGCCCCTCTGGCAAGGGAAGGAGTCATTCAGATGAGTCGCCTGTACACAAAGCATACTCACCCCAGCCAGGGCTAAAGTACTGCTGGCTGAGAAACGATTTTCAGAAACTTTCCCCATTTTTAGCTGCATCCAGAATTCTCTGCAGCCTCCATGGGGCTCAAACATGTTCAGCTCAGTCGCTCAGTTGTGTCCGACTCTTTGTGACCCCATGAACAGCAGCACGCCAGGCCTCCCTGTCCATCACCAACTCCTGGAGTTTACTCAAACTCATGTCCATTGAGTCGGTGATGCCATCCAACCACATTAGCTTCCTCCTTCTCCTTATCCCCAGAAAGGCTGAAGAGGGGAAATGCAGCTTCAAAACTCTTGCAGGCAAGTCAAGTCCCCTCAGACCCAAGAAGCAGCCAGGAGGAACAGCTGTGCTTTGCACTCCACAGATGGCCTGGAGGTGAAAACCAGTCCGGACCCAGCCTGCAGAGCCGGCTCTTATTCCTCAGTCTGAGAACCATTTACTTGGTAAAGGAGGAAGTGAGGGCAGGAGAGCCTGATAAGAGAGGGCCACAACTTTCAGTAAAAATGCAGATGCGTGATAAGCTTTCGTAATAGTTAAAGACAGGCGTGATATTCAGCCTTGAATGCTGGATTCAAGCATCAGATTCAAGCACCAGTCCAGCTGTTGACAGCCACTGCCTGTTCTAATAGGCTGGCAGCCAGGCCTTTCCAGTTAAGATGCTATTATTCAAATAGTACCTCTGGATGGAGGTGCCCTTTACTGAACCTCTCAAGATGCTTCATGATGCCAAAAGGAACTTACAGTCCTTCGCTCATACTACTTCCTTGCCCTTTCCATCTCTCTGTTCCTCTCTTCTCCACTAGATTCAACATCAAAAAACAAGCCAGCTACTCCCCCGTAGCTTGCCTGGCTCTTGGAAGAGAGACTTCCCAATACCATGACCCTGTTGATTGGACCAGAGATGGTCAGCTGAGCCCCAAACAGTTGAGCAGTGATTGGCTAGTGAGCTCGGTGTCCTGGATTGGACAGCTGAGCTGGATCAATCATTGTAGAATTCAAATGAATTTTGTACCTTGTGGTCAGATAGCGACAAAGCAAATAAAAACAATCAGAAATGGTACTAGAAGATTATCTGGATTCTGGGCTTGGAGCCTATGGCAGCAGTTTTGGGGATCATTTACAGGCTGATGAGCTGACAGAGAAGCTGATCTACAGAGAAAAAGGAAGAGACGTGCAGAGGGAATCAGAAATGAGAGAGAGTGAGGAATGGAGAAAGGGAGGGAAGGTAGGAGTAGGAGAGAGAATGAAAAAGAGGTAGGCTTTTCTGGTGGTTCAGAGGGTGGTTTCTGGGTGGTTCCTGCCAATGCAGGAGACACGGGTTTGAAGGGAGGGACAAGGAGCATCTATGTCTCCTCTGTTCTTTCCAGTATCCTGTTTCAGATCGATGACTCTGGGCTACATAACTCATTTCCTGTCATGGTTTCCAGAAGATCTCTCAACTCCTCATTTGAAGAGATTTCTCCTCCTTGAAGTCAGATGTGCCTTGGATAGAACATTATTCTTTGAGACTCAGATTGAGTGCCACCTCATGCAAGGACCACCTCCCTCCCAACTCTCACTGTCCTTGAATGTTTTTTCCGCTCTAGGTCCTAGGCTCCTCCAAATCAGGGGCTTATTCTATGTTTCTTTGTATTCTCAGCACCCAGCACTGAGCTCACTAAATATCTGTTGCCCCATAGGTGACTGAGAGAATTTAGCATATCTTAATGTTTCCCATCTCCAGTAAAAAATTCTTACCTTTGCATGGTTTTTGTAGCTTATAGAACCCATCCATCCCCAGGCTTCTAGCTCATAGATGACCTGGTCAACCTGACTGTTTCATTCCTCTAGAATGACGCAGACTTAGTTAGAGCTGACTGCTGGAGAGGGCTTCCAGGGCCCCTCTGGTGGGCAATGAAACAGCTCAGCGACCTGCCTGGCGTCACACAGCTGGTGACATGACTGCGACTGGAAGCTGGGTCTCCTGACCTCAAATCGGGGATTTCCTGGACTTGCCATCTGAGTCCTTGCATTTGTCTCCACCTTAATGAAATTTAGGCTGCGATGATGCCCCTCAAATGCTAGGACGATCCCTGAAGAAGGCTTTTTCACTCCCACCTCTGAGTGCCATCACCTTGCTCTGAGGACTGACTGCTTAGCAAATCTAGGGCAAGGCTTTAAAGGACATCAGCTCTCTAGGAATAGGGCAGCTCCGCCCTCTCAAAGCAGCACTTGGCTCCCTGGTTGCTCTCCCCAGCTATAACCCTGCACAAAATCATAACAATCAGGCCTCTGGGCTCCACGCTCTCCCCGTTCTCCATAATCCCTCCTCAGCTCATCCATTTCAGTACGAAAGCAGTCCCCATGATTCCCACATCTTGGTACCACGGAGAATGCTGAATGAAGCATCCAAGCTCCAGAAGCAAGCTTCATCCTTCCTTGCTTCTATTAGCCACTCCCCCTCACCTCCCAGGAGTAACACATGGGATGTCTAGTTCTCAAAATGTTACCCTTTAGTGAATATGCTCTTGATAAAAGAACAATTCTTTACAGCATTTTAAGTGGAATCTCCAAATGTAGATGCTTTACATTAGTGGATTTTTCCCTGCATAAAAGACATTACGATACTAGGAATATATATACTAAACCAGTAGTCTGAGTACATCCCATTAACTAATGTGATTAAAACCATTTTAGCATTTTGGAAAAACTATCAAGTTTGTCAAAGAAAACAGTTTATTCTCTTATTCTACACTCTGTCCTCCGTGACAGGCCAGTATGTGTCATTTCTGACAAAGGCAAAATATTCTTTGAAGCTCTCTACAAGGGGAAAAAAAAAATCCCCAAATTATGAGAGATACTTCTTTATGCTCCACAAAAACAACCACTTCTATCTTTTTCATTGATGTGAATTCATGTTACACAACGTTAATCATTTCAAAGTGAACAATTCAGTGTCCCTTCCCTTAGCACATTCACAAGGCTGTCTAAATAATAGCCTTGTCTAGTTCCAAACCATTTTCATCCCTACAAAAGGAAATAGAATGTCCATTGAGCACCTGCTCCCTTTCACCCCTGGCAACCACCAATCTGCTTTCTGTCTCCATGGGTTTACCAATTCTGGACACTTCATATATTGAATCACAACACCTTCGATTGTAGATCCCCTGTCATTTCACAGAAGAGACCTGAGAGCTTAAGGGACTGTCGGGCCAGGGAGCACCAACTGCCAAGCCCCTGGCGCCACCACCTTGCTCTGGTGCTTCTGAAGCTCACTGTCTTCTTGGCTCCCTCCTTTGTCCATTCAGGTCATAGAAACAAAATAGCAGAGCCTGGGTAGCGTATAAACAACAGGAGCTTATTTATCAGGGTCTAGACTGAGAGCAGATGCAGGCATGGCAGGGGAGGGCCCTCTTCCAGGATCAGGCTCCCATGTCCTCACGTGGCAGAAGGGGCCACAGAGCTGTGTGGGGTCTCTTCTGGGTCAGTATCACTCAGGAGGGCTCCAGCCTCATACCCTAAGCACCTCTCAAAACACCACCTCCTGATACCACCATCTTAGGGGTTGCTGCTAATGCTGCTGCTGCTAAGTCACATCAGTCGTGTCTGACTCTGTGCGACCCCATAGATGGCAGCCCACAAGGCTCCCCCATCCCTGGGATTCTCCAGGCAAGAACACTGGAGTAGGTTACCATTTCCTTCTCCAATGCATGAAAGTGAAAAGGGAAAGTGAAGTCACTCAGTCGTGTCCAACTCTTAGCGACCCCATGGACTGCAGCCCACCAGGCTCCTCGGTCCATGGGATTTTCCAGGCAAGAGTACTGGAGTGGGGTGCCATTGCCTTCTCCGACCTTAGGGGTTAGGAGTCAACAAATGAATGTAGGGACACGCAAATGTTCAAACCATAGCAATGCCTCTTCCTGGTCACCTGACCTCAGGTCATGCTCTAGCTAGATCGCAGATCTCACAGGTCCATTCCTGTCTCCTCCTTCAGCACCTAAGCAACAGTTCCCAGCTTTCAGCCTGACCCTACCTTCTGCTCCCTCCTACTTTGAGGTGTGCCCTCCAGCACAACTTAACTGCTTCTGGTGACAGAACATTCCAGCTCCCATCACTGCTTGGTGCCTTTACACATGCTGGTCCTTTGATGGGAACGCCCTCCTTGCTTTTCTCCTTGGCAAACACATTTCTCCTTGGCTTCCCTTGTGGCTCAGATGGTAAAGAATCTGCCTACAATGCAGGAGACACGGGTTTGATCCTTGAGTCAGGAAGATCTCCTGGAGAAGGGAATGGCAACCCACTCCAGTATTATTGCCTGGAAAATCCCATGGAGGGAGGAGCTTGGCGGGCTATAGTCCATGGGGTCACAAAGAGTCAGACACAACTGAATGACTAGCAACACAACACAATACCTGTCTCAGTACCCAGATCTCAGCTCCTCTGCGAAGGCTCCCTGATGCCCCCATGTAAAACTAAGAGCTGGTTCCTGTGGGTCCCCCGGGGTGCCTGCTGGTCCTCTGCTGTAGCCTTTGCCATCCCATCTGAGCATCTCCAAGACGAAGCCCCCATGCGTGCATGCGTGCTCAGTCATGTCCAACTCTTTGCGACTCCAGGGACTGTAGTCACCAGACTCCTCTGTTCATGGAGTTTTCCAGGCAAGAATACTGGAGTGGGTTGTGATTTAGATCTTCCTGACCTGGCCCTTAGCCTGCAGTACCTGCCCCAAGGCAGCTGCACCCTCACCCCAGCCCCTAGGTCCAGCTCCCCAGACAGTGTTCCAGATACGCAGCAGGTCATGGGGCCCCAGGCCAGATGAGACGGTTCTGAAAGGCACGCTGTGCAGGGGTTTGATGGAGGGGGCTAGAGTTCTCCAGTCTCTCTTGCTGAGCTGCCGGTTGTACACAGCCTCCTTTCTCTGGTGAGGACCAAAGTCTCTCCGGAACTTTGTACATCCTTTTTCGGTCCATTCCTTTTCCTTTGCTCCTGTTTTCCCTGCACTTCTTTTCTCTTCTTTTCCTTCCCCTGGGTGGGGGAAGGGTCCAGATTAGAGCGAGGAAAGGGACAGTGAGATGAAGGGGCAGAAAGAGGAACAAAATTGTGCACTTTTTATTTATTTATTTTGGTCTTGCTGGATCTTCGTTGCTGCGCAGGCTTTCCTTGGTTGCAGAGAGCAGGGGCTCCTCGAATGGTGGTCCTCGGGCTTCTCGCTGCAGTGGCTTCTCTTGTTGCAGGGCATGGGACCTAGAGCGTGCGGGCTTCAGTAGTCGTGGCGCATGGCCTCACGTGCTCCGTGGTATGTGGAATCCTTCCATACCAGGGACTGAACTTGTGCCCCCTGCATTGGAAGGCAGATCCTTATCCACAGTGCCACCCGGGAGGTCTGAAATTATACATTTTTTTATGCTGAGGGAAGTTTTGTTTGTTTTCTTGGATTCCCCTCGACAAACAAGTGCCCTGAAGCCACCATTTCTGTTTTGTTCAAAGCTTTCCCACTTTTCCAGAATTTTCCTGAGGTGGGGGCTTTGGTTAAATGCCAGAGTTTCAGGTGGCTAAACTACTGAATCAATGCCAAATAAGACAGCAGGAGCTGAAGAAAGAATAATTTAGAAACTTCCAGACAAAATTTGTTTCAAAAAAGCCATTCACCACTGTTCTCCTTCCTGGGGCTCCTGCTCCCTTTTAGGGGACCACTCAGCCCCTCTAATGCCAGAGCTGCTCTGATCTAGTTAGGGGACTCAAAATGACTTCAACAAGTCCTATTCCTCAAGCTTGTCTCAGACAAGATGAGAAGAATGGAGCTTCTGAAAAACATTACATTTCTGTGGCATTCCTTCATTAACTGATTCTTACATTTATTCAACAAATATCAATTGAGCACCTCACCCACCCCAGAGAGTATGCTGGGCCCTAAAGTTTCACCAGTGGACCACAGAGACTTTATCTGCCCTGTGTAGCTTCCAGGAAAAATAGATATCACCATGTATCACATGTACTTCCTGCCAGATCTCCTCATGTCCTCCTTGTATCACAGAGCTGAAGAACTTGGAAATACCTAGTTCAGTGCATGTCCGTTCCAGGTGAGAGAAGAAAGTGCCAGAGAGCTAAGTGATTTGCTCAAACCCACTCTGATGGTATGTGGGGGCTGGGCTGTTATACGAATTCTTTGAGAGCTAGTTTTGTGCTCTGGTGGCGACTAGAGACTGAGAAAATCCAGGTTTTCTATTTTTTTTTTTTTCTCTTAACTTCTGAGATAACAAGAGCTTTGTAGCAAATACACTTTCTTGATGTTGATTATCCCCCTAATTGATGCTCTGTGCGATTCAGCAGTTTAGCTGGGCTGGTTGCCTGCACACGCTAGAGGATCAGAAGTGATATGGGCTGTGTAGAAGCTGATGAGACTAGCAATGGTGACCCAGGGCGCCATATTGTTCAAAAACCCTAGCTTTCAGGGTTGGGGGTGCCAACCTGAGAGTACTCTGGAGCCAGCTGAGATAGGCATGGAGCTCTGGGAATGAGCTGGGATGCCCCTGGAGTGGGCCAAGGAAGCAAACAGAATACAGAGTTTACTATCTGAAGAGGGACCTGAGTCAGTGCAGAGATCTGGTGTAAAGGGCTCCGTTACAGGTTGAATTGTGTCCCTCAAGAATGTGTTGAAGTTACAAGCCCCCACCCCTGTGAATGGAGCCTTGTTTGGTAATAGAGTCTTTTTGGGGGCTGCTTTCCCTCCCCCCCCAGTTTTATTGAGATATAATTGATATATAACACTGCGTAAATTTAAGATGTACAACAAACACAGACACTTTGCTGACAAAGGTCTGTGTAGTCAAAGCTATGGTTTTTCCGGTAGTCATGTACGAATGTGGGAGTTGGACCATAAAGAAGGCTGAGCGCCAAAGAACTGATGCTTTTGAACTGCAGTGCTAGAGAAGACTCTTGAGAGGCCCTTGGACAGCCAAGGAGATCCACCCAGTCCATCCTAAAGGAAATCAGTCCTGAATATTCATTGGAAGGACTGATGCTGAAGTGGAAGCTCTAATACTTCGGCCACCTGATGTGAAGAGCTGATTCATTGGAAATGATGCTGGGAAAGATTGAAGGCAGGAAGGATGAGATGGTTGGATGGCATCACTGATTCAGTGGACATGAGTTTGAGCAAGCCCTGAGAGATGGTGTTAGACAGGGAAGCCTGGTGTGCCACAGTCCACAGGGTCGCAGAGAGTTGGACACGATTGAGCGACTGAAAAACAAACAACACCAAGGTGTACAATGAGTCGATTTGATAGACTTCTATATTGCAAACTGAGGTAATAAGACATTTTCCACCCTTATTTGTACAATTATTTGGAAATAGAATCATCAAATGGATAATCAAGATACATTCATTGGAGGACACCCAATATGACTGGTGTCCTTATAAAAAGGGGAAATCTGGGTGTAGAGAAAGACCCACGTCCACGGAGAACACCAGGTGAAATAAAGGTAGATATTGGGATGGCACGGGAAATGCCCAAGAGATGTCAAAGAGTGCCAGCAAACCACCTCCAACAAGGAGAGCATCCTGGAACAGAGCCTCCCTCAGAATCCTCAGACAGAGCCACCTCCCTGACAGCTCGATCATGGACTACTAGCCTCCAGAACTGAGGCAATAGACCTCTGTCATTTAAGTCACCCAGATTGTGGCATAGCTGACCCTTGAACAACACAGGTTTGAACTAGGTGGGACCCCTTATACATGGATTTATTTGAAGAGTAAATACGGTATGAAACGATCCCAGTTGGTTGATCCTTGGATACAAAATGGCATGTACAGGAGGTTGACTATAAGATTTTGGATCCTGGAACCAATCTCCTCTGGGAACTGAGGCTCAACTATATTTGTTACATCAACCCTTGCAAACTGGTACAGGCTTCAGCGGGAAGTGGCCAAGAGGGAGCAGATTAGAGTGAGGGCTGCATGCTGCTTGAGAAATGCCCAGCGTCCTAGAGGCATCCCTGGGTGTTCACACATAAATAAAGAACATTGCGAGGGAAGGGGTGGAGGGATAAATTGGGAGATTGGGATTGACACGTACACACAACTATATATAAAATAAATAACTAATAAGGACCTACTGTATAGCACAGGGAACTCTTCTCAATATTCTACATTGACCAATATGGGAAAACAACCTAAAAAAGAGGGGATATATGTATATGCATAACTGATTCACTTCACTGTACTGCAGAAACTAACACAATATTGTAAATCAAATATTCTCCAATTAAAAAAAAAAAATCAGTGGGCAAGCTCATGATTCTAGCCAAGTTCTCCTGCTGCTTCCAGATCTGGTCAGGGAGAGTCCCAGACCCTTTGAAAACCTGGATCTCCTCACCATCTCTGCCCACAGGGGCCTTGAACATCTCTGAAAATCAGAGATGTCTCCACTTTATTGGATTCAGAATCAATTCAAATTGCTGTCAGCTTGTCTTCCAGCTGTTAACTCCAGCCAGAGCATCATATATTTCCCATCAATAATTCAATTATATCAGCAATGGAGGCTCCAGAGTGTCCCTGGAGCCAGTGAGCACCATTCATTATTAATTTCCAGCCTGGATGCCTTCTCCCTGACTCCTTCTCCCTTCCTCTCTCAGCCCTTCCTTTTTTTTTTAAATATAAATTTTTTATTTTAATTGGAGGCTAATTACTTTACAGTATTATAGTGGTTTTGCCATACATTAACATGAATCCGCCACAGGGGTACATGTGTCCCCCATCCTGAACCCCCATCCCATCCCTATGGGTCATCCCAGTGCACCAGTCCTGAGCACCCTGTCTCATGCATCAAACCTGTCAGCCCTTCCTTTTAATCTTCTTTTTCTGCTCCTTTCTCTGAGGCTGGTCCCCATCATCTGGTGTGGATACCTTTCAGATTTTTAAGTTTCCCACATCTACATGCGGTCATGCAACACAAGCAGGGATGTAAAAGTCTAAGAGGAAAGATGTAGTTAAGAATTCTTTCAATTCTTCATCCCACTTAAAAAGGGTTTTGATTGTGTGTAGGAACATTTATAAGCGTTTGCTCATTTGTTGCTCTTCCCCCCACCCAAGATCCTGGTGAATTGTTCAAACGGGGCATCTTGGCAGGGAAGCTGGGAAAAAGGACCACGGGGTTCCTTATGATGGCTCCTTCGCACCCACTGATTGCCTGGGAGCCACTGGCTTGGGGAGTGGTGGAGGAGAAGAGTGAGTCAGGTGAGTGGGCTGTGTAGCAGCCAGGGGAGACGGGCAGAGTCAGGAGAAAGGGACCATTCGAGGACTAGCTGCTTCCCGCCTGGCTCCTTGAGCAGGACAGAGCCTTTGTTAGCGGGTGAGGACAAACAGTGAAGCAACTGGCTTCATCAGAGACGGTGAGGTTCTGGGCTCATCTCACACCAGTTTAGTGGCTAAGACAAGCCCTGGGACAGCGTCGGTGACAAGGCCAGTCAGCAGTGGCAATGGCGAGACAGCTCTCAGTGGCAATGAACAAAAGTGAGAGGGATTTGGAACCTAAGGGGAGTAACACTGCACAGTTTATGGTGACTGCCACCAGCAGACAGTCTGGTCTGAGGGCACTTGTGGGCTCCTAGTAGAGAAGGGAATGGCAACCCACTCCAGTATCCTTGCCTGGAGAATCCCCATGGATAGAGGAGCCTGGTGGGCTACAGTCCATGGGGTTTCAAAGAGTTGGACATGACTAAGCGACTAACACACACCCCCCACACACCTCCCCCCCCCCCACATACACACCCCACCCCCCACACACACCACACACACACCTGGGCTCCTAGAAGCAACCAGGAGAGTGAAGCAGAGTGAGGGTCAGGGCAAGGCCTGTGGGCCTTCAGTCAGGCAGCTGGTGGTTCAGGGCCACTGCATTTTGGAGATGGATGTTAATCTGATCTCTTTGGAATTCACAGTCTGTGAAAGTCTGCAACGTGCAACTTAGAGCCTAAATATAGAGTGATTTTAAAAAATTGTTGGTCATTTTCAAATATTTATTATTCAGTGTTTGAATGATCTGAGACTAGGAAACAAAATGACCCAAGCTTTAATGGCTTAAAGCAACCGTGTTTATTTTGCTCATGATTTTGCAGGTCAGGAGTTTGAGGGAGGGTTCACGATCTCTGTTCTGCACCATGTTGTCTGGGAGAGCTGGAGGACCCAGTCCTGAGAGAGCTTTTCACTCTTGTGTCCGGCCCGTTCGGTGCCCCTTGGTTTCTCTCTCCCCATGTAATGTCTCATCTTCTGGGTCCTGTGCACACAGCTTGACCTTACAGCTTGGGCATATCAGGGTAGCAGCATTTCTTACAGGGAGACTGGTTTCCATTCCATCTTCCAATGTAGAAGATGCCAAGCCAGTTAAGGGCTACAACAAGGACTGGCACTAGGTCATTTCCACTGTGTGGCCTTGATCAAAAGAGGTACAGAGTCTTTCCAGGCAAAAGGAGTGGAGAAATAGACTCCACCACGTGATCAAGGACAGCAGGTTCTCATTGAAGAATAGCATGTGGAATAATCTGGCCAGTTTTTGAAAATTCAACATATAGTTAAAATTAATTTGAGAAAAATCATAGCTATCTCTACAATCAATATGCACGCCTCGTGTCACATAGTATGCATCAATTCAACAGTCTTATTCACCCCAGACACCTTGGAGTACATCACCATCAGTGGTGAAAAGTGGTGGAAAGGACAGCTGGAATGCATTCTCTCATTTTCTAGAGGCCATGAGGAAAAGGGTCACAGCTATGACATTCCTGATTGGCACCACTAGGGGCAAGCGAGCTCTCTGGGTTCTCTTTACTAAGCCACTAATCTCATTTGTGAGGGCTCCACCCTTATTACCTAATGACCTCCCAAGGCTCTACCTCCTAATACCATCACCTTGGGGGTTAGGACTTCAACATATGAATTTTTGAGAGGACACAAACATTCAGACCATAACACATGTTCATTCTTAAAGAGTCAAGACCCATAAGTCAAAATTTTGGGGAGTGCAAAAATTTTGTCTGTGTGAAATGAGTAAACATAATGACTTCGGAAAACTCATGAAGTCTATCAAAGACTCTCCCCCCTTCCAACTGCAACCCCCAAAGCAAAACAATAACCTCCAAAAAGACACTGTTCTCTAGTGGGTAACACTAATAGTCACTCATACAAGGCTCTTTCCTAGTGTTTAGGGTCTTTGCACTGGCTGTCACCTGACTTTGATTTTCCCTAGGAAGGACGTCAGTTGGGACGAAGGCAGAGTCCCATCACACTAAGTTCTTAGGGTCCTAGAAATGTTGTTTTGGAAACATGGAGAGGTTGTTTTCTACTCATGCTCCCCTTGGAGAGATTTTAAACTACTCATTATTTTCCAGGCCTGCATGACCTAATGGGGAGATAGCTGTGTACAATTTTAAAATGTCTTCAGTGTTCTTAGGAAAGACTACTTAATAATTAGCCAACTACTTATTTTCCCTTTAATCTCTGTAATTACCTTTTTATACCAGCGGCAGCAGGAGGGCTGGTAGCCTATCAAGCCCAACAGGTGGAATAAATGTTAGGATAAGAAGAAAAAATTAGCCAGTCAAAATGAGGCGGAGAGACAGGGTCAACACAGGGAGCTAAAAGCTGCCCCAGTCCGCAGAGGGAGGGGCCAGAGGGAAGCATCAGGGAGCAGAGATGTCAAGAAGGAATCTGATCCTTTTAGCAAAAGGTTCTCCGAAAATGTGTACTTTCCTGTCTTAGTATGTGAGCAGCACCGAAAATAATGGAATCACTGATGGTTGACTCATTCTTAGAAAACCTACACCAACCTGCAATTATACTCTCATTTGTGAACTCATTGGAAAAATGGCTTCCACCTCCACTGGTCTGAATATTGCATGAGACAAAATCTGGGTTAGGTTTGCTCACCATGGTAACCCCCGAGGCTAGCAAGATGCTCGGCACATGAAGCTCTTAGAATAGCTCCTGGTAAGTACCAATGAGTATAAAAATGTTGGCTATCATAATCATTATTGCTCATAGAAGCTAGAAAAGGGTTTTGGATAAATCTTTGATCTGAGTTTGCGATGCTTTGCTCTTTTTAAAAGAATTTAGCCTAAACTAACCAATAGTTTCTGAAAGTCATGCTGTTTAAAAAAAAAAAACCTTTTAACTTTGTATTGGGGTATAGCTGATTAATGATGTTGTGATAGTTTCAGGTGAACAACAAAGGGACTCAGCCATACATATGCATGCATCTCTTCTCCCCCAAACTCCCCTTCCATCCAAGTTACCACTAACATTGAGCAGAGTTCCCTGTGCTATACACTACATATTTATCCATTTTAAATATAGCAGTGTCCATCCCAAGCTCCCTGATTATCCCTTCCCCTATCCTTCCCCCTCTCCCTGGCAATCATAAATTCGTTCTCTAAGTCTGTGAGTCTCTTTCTGTTTCATAAGTTCATTTGTGCCCTTTCTTTTTAGATTCCACATATAAGGCATGTCATACAATATTTCTCCTTCTCTGTGAAAGTCTTAAGGCTTTAAATGCAGTGAAATTATGACGCATAATTGCTGGCAGGGTCCAGCTTATCCTCACTCTTTCTACATCTGTGACATTGATGCATAATTGCTGGCAGGGTCCAGCTTATCCTCACCCTTCCTACATCTGACATTGACCCTGCCTGCTGACCAATAGCATCTGCAGGCTCATCCCCAGACACAGAGGTAACAGCCTCCCGTGGACTTCTCAACCAGCCACGTGTGGATCCTCCAACCACATACCTGGCTCCCCAGGTTCCCTGAAAGCACTGACTTGTCCATTCATGCCAGATCAGCTTTGGCTGATTTTCCAGCCCTTCCTTTTAAACCTGCCTTTCTCAGTTTCTTCCACAATTGTGTAAGGCCTTATTCACATAACAAACTTGATTTTGTACCCACAGGGGTTCTGCTTCCCTGATCAAATTCTGTTATGGTTATGGTAGGTAGCTGGTCTCGAGACCTGACCCCCAGTTAGCCTCCGAGAACTCTGTGAAGTCTGGCTGGCCCTGTGGCTCTCTTAAATCAACGGAGACCACAGTGGAAGCAGCAAATAATCTCTTCTGGCCCTAGGATTCAAGAAGGCCTGGAGACTTTCACTTTGGCACTCATAGGACTCCCCCCAGTCACATGTAAGCAGTCCTGCAGGACAGACCACGTGGGACGCCTGGAATGGGAGAAGCCCTGAGGTGATACGAGAGGGCGGCCCCTATCCCAACATCCCTCTAGTCCAGCCTCCCGGTCACCCTCACCGAAACGGGGATGAGACAGGGAGATGTGAGTGGCACCATCTTGGATATTCCTGCCCCAGCCAACATCTGACTGTAGAGGCAAGAGAACCTGAGTAAGACCAGCAGAACTGCCCATCTGAGCCCCACAATCCACAGAAACAGGAAGAACAAGAAAATCATTGTTATAAAACTCTTTCTATTTTGACATAATTACAGACCTACAGATAAGATATGAAAACAGTATCAAAAAAATCCCATATACCATTCACCCAAATTGCCCAAATGTTAACATTCCATCTCCCTGCCCTGCACCACTCTCAGCTGTTTGAAAGTAAAACGTGGTAACTCCTTGGGCTTGTGTTTAAGTCGCTGTCGCGTCTGACTCTTTGTGACTGCATGGACTGTAGCCCACCAGGCCCCTTCATCCATGGGGATTCCCCAGGCAAGAATACTGGAGTGGGTTGCCATTTCTTTCTCCATGGTAACTCCTTATCCCTGTGTAATTCAATGTGTATGTCTCTGAAAACAAGAAAATTCCTCTTTCATAAACAAGCTTAATTATTAAAACTGGAACATTGTATTTTATAACGCTATCTTGTAATCTACAGACCTGGCTCAAATTTTTCCAGTTGTCCAAAACATGTCGTTTATGGTTAAAGAAAATCCTGGATCACATATCGTATTCATTTGTCACATCTCTATAATCCCCTTTAACTTGTACCAGTTCCTATGGCTTTCTTTGCCTTCCATGGTATTGACACTTTTGAAGAGTACTAGCCAGTTAGCTTGTAGGTTATCCTTCAATATGGGTTTCTGCTGTTTCCTCATGATTAGATTTAGCTTATACATTTTTGACAGGAAATACTCTGGAAGAGATGTTGTCTCTTTTTCAGTGCTTCAGATCAGGAGATATTCCTTGTTGACTTGCCTCATTACCAGTGATGTTGAATTTGAACTTGGTTGTGATGGTGTCTGACAGTTTTCTCAAAGTTACAGTTTTTTTTCTTTGTTATTAATAGGTGTCTTATGTAGAGATTCTTTGAGACCATGTGAATATCCTGTTTCTCATGACACTTTAATCCACTAGTTTTAGTATCCATTGATGAGTCAATTGATGAATCAGTTATTACCATTATAATGGTCAAATGATAATTTTCTATCTTCATCATTCCTTCTGCATTTGATGTATTCCATCGTAAGAGAGCTCTTCTCTCCCATTTATTTATTTTTATCAGTTTTTACGAATTTATTTGTATTTGGTTTAGTGGGTTATCATTTGCTCCTGTCACGATTTATTCCAATGCTTGAGTTGTCCAAGATTTGGCCTTTAGGGGGCTCTTGGACTGGTTCTATATCCTTTCATATTTTCCATCATTCTTTGAGTACTTCTATACTTTTTTGGCATAAGATGTTCCAGGTTCACTTTGTCCTATCCCTGCCCCAGCCTTGAAATCAACCGGTTTCCTAAGAAGCCCTCTTGCTTTTTAGTGGGAAAGATTTGGAAACCAAGATCTGGTGCTAGGCATGCTTGCTGCTACTGGAGTGCCGTTGCTTTTTGTCCTTCTTAGTGGAAAGAAGTAAGAAATATATATGTGTGTGTGTGAAAGTTGCTCAGTTGTCTCTGACTCTTTGTGACCGCATGGACTGTAGCCTGCCAGGCTCCTCTGTCCATGGAATTCTCTAGGCAAGAATGGGGAGCAATTCCCTTCTCCAAGGGATCTTCCTGACCCAGGGATCGAACCCAGGTCTCCTGCTTTGCAGGTGGATTCTTTACCATCTGAGCCACTAAGGAAGCCCATATATATGTATACACATGCACAAATATATATATATGTGTGTGTGTGTGTGTGTGTATAGCTTCACACTTTATATATCTACATCTATATTAAGTAAGTGAAGTTGCTCAGTCATGTCCGACTCTTTGCGACGCCGTGGACTGTAGCCCACCAGACTCCTCCGTCCATGGGATTCTCCAGGCAAGAATACTGGAGTGGGTTGCCATTTCCTTCTCCAGGGGATCTTCCCAACCCAGGGATAGAACCCAGGTCTCCTGCACTGCAGACAGACGCTTTAACCTCTGAGCCACCTGGGAAGCCAATTCAAACCATGATCTCATATTATTGAGATACCTCTGATCCTCGCTGATACCTCTAATCCTCGCACTTTCTATATTTATAATTTCCTTTTCCAACAATGAAAATCTGGATCCTATTATCCACGACATACTGACTTATCTTCATAACCCTAGAATATATAATATTATAATATATATATAATATAATATATAATTTCAAAATTGTTAAACCACACCTCCTCCCAGCTTTGCTTGGGAATCCCTTCCAAACCTCTGTTAATCTTCTCAGGCTCTCAGTTGTGGGCCCTTGACAATTATTTTGATCCCCGGTTAGGGAACTAAGATCCCATATGATGTGTTACATGGCCCAAAAAATAGAAATAAAATAATAAAATATACTGAAGAATGATGCTGGCCTTGCTGCCATCCCCACAGGTGGGGACATCAGTGACTTCTCAAACTAAGGAGTTTGAAGAAAACTCCTTATTGCTGACTTGCTCGGGGGCGTGGAGCGCTGTAACCACCACAGCAGCAGCCCCACCGGCTGGTGAGTGGGCTTCAGAAAGATTGATCACAGACCCAGTAACCATTTCTCAGCATTTCAGACATTATTTAGGGAAGGAGGTGCTTATAATAAGAACAGAGTTTCCATCATAATCAGGATGAGGACTGAGTCATTTTATTTGAATTTTCAAAGAGATGCAACCTTATTCGGTACTCCAGACTGGATAGGCAGGGCATAACTCCTTACATAACGCTGTGTCCGGTGAGAAACGGGGCCTGCCCATCCAAATTGGTCTCTGTAGCTAATTTCACAAGTGTCTCATGGGCAGAGCATGATGAGTGGACATAATGAATTTCAATATTACAGAGAGATTTCCATGGAGTTACATTACAAATTAATAAACTGAGACTGAATTTGAAGGGAATGATTATTAAAGTGCCTGCCTGGTCTATCTTCTGTGGCAGAGCTTTTTAACTTGAGGTTCAGGGATGCATTTCAGGGGACCCATGTTGCCCCAGATCTACGGTATTTTTATTTAGAGTTGTGCTTGTGCATTTCAAAACTATTTATCTACTTTTGGCTGCCTCAGGTCTTCGCTGGGGCACACGGGCTTCTCTCTAGGTGTGGCTCCAGGGATCAGCGGTTGTGGCATAGGGGTTTAGTTGCCCTGCGGAACGTGGGATCTTGCTTCCCCGACCAGGGATCAAACCCATGTCCCCTTCACTGGAAGGTGGATTCTTAACCACTGGACCACCAGGGAAGTCCCTTTTTAAAAAGAGAATATTTATTTATATATAGGGTTGTGCTTGTGCATTTCTATGAGGAAAGAGTCTACAGTTTTCTTTAGATTCTCAGGGAGGCCCTTGATCCTCAAAGGTTAAGATTCGTGATCTCTTTCCACATCTCTGAGACTGGGCTTCCTGAGACAAGCCCTGTGGGAGCCCTCCAGCTGAAGGATGCCCTCCCATCGCGTGTTCAGATTTTAACATCCCCCCACCTCCTCCTGGAAAAAGCAATGGCACCCCACTCCAGTACTCTTGCCTGGAGAATCCCATGGATGGAGGAGCCTGGTGGGCTGCAGTCCATGGAGTCGCTAAGAGTCGGACACGACTGAACGACTTCACTTTCACTTTTCACTTTCATGCATTGGAGAAGGAAATGGCAACCCACTCCAGTGTTCTTGCCTGGAGAATCCCAGGGACGGGGGAGCCTGGCGGGCTGCCATCTGTGGGGTCGCACAGTCAGACACGACTGAAGCGACTTAGCAGCAGCAGCAGCCACCTCCTCCTCCCCAAATTCTGACAGGAAGCAGGACACTACCTGGATGGAAAGTGCCATAACTATCTGAGCTCCCTCAATAGAAGTCTCTTTCCTCCTCACAAGGGAATATTTGAATGCAAGCAAGGGTGTATGAGAGCTAAATGCCCTCATTTATTTCAAAGAGGAAATTAGTCCCAAATGAAATTATTTCCAACATTCCTCACACTCGGTTATAACAGACTTCAGAATCAATGCTCAGCTAAACAGTGAGATGTCCTTTGGAAGAATAATGAAAAATAAGAGTTTGAATTATGCAGTATTTGTGACCTGATAAGCCTGTGAGCCTCCGGGGCAGATTTCCTGGGAGCCAATTTTGACTCTACTGAATTCCAGCAGGTACAGTCTTGGAAGATTACTTTACCTCCCTAGGTCTCAGTTTCCTCATCTGTAAAATGGGGATGACAATAATAGCACTGAATTTGTAGGGTTGTTTGTGAAGATTTAATAAGTTTATAGTTTCCAAATCCTCAGAACAGTATTCAACATGCAATAAAGAGCCCAGAGACAACTACGGTTGTCTTATCTTCACCATCAGTTTGAGGATTGATGCCTTTCGATGCTCTTAATAGTCAAATTTATCAGCTAGAGTCAGTTGATTGCTTGTGTAGACCCAAACTTTGCATCTACTTTGCTTTCAATTGCTGTGTTAGAGTTTCATTAAATGGTCGATAGGTTTGATGAATCATTTCAGGAAGCATTTACGGCAGGGAGTGGATGGGCTTGTTTCTTTGGGAAACCCAGTTCAGTCCTGAAACTGTGCATTTCTGTGTGTGTGTGTGCTCAGTTATGGCAGATCTTTGTGACCCTATGAACTGTAGCCTGCCAGGCTCCTCTCTCCATGGAATTTTCCAGACAAGAAATACTGTAGTGCATTGCTATTTCCTTCTCCAGGAGATCGTCCCAACCCAGGGATTGAACCTATGTCTCTTGCGTCTCCTGCATTGGCAGAGGGACTCTTTACCACTTTCACCACCTGGGAAGCCCTAGAGCATTTCTGCCTGCATGCAAAAATCCAGATCACATGATGGTGAAAAACAGTAATGATCCCGGTGACCGCTTACTGAGAGCCTTCTATTTTGTAAGGACACTACAGATATTATTACACTTATTTTTCATCATAATTCTATAAGATCAGCCTGATGTACCATTTTACAGATGAGAAAATTGAGACTCAGAAAGGTTAAATGCTTTTCACAAGGTCACACAGCTGATGGATACACACATGGACTGACTTCAAAGCCCACACTCTCCCTTCTAGATTTGGCTTCCTCCTGTTTTCACAATTACCAATCAACAAGATGAGAATAATTTCATGATGCCTCCCAATGCTCTTTTATTAGCAATGCAGCTTGTTTCAAGGGGGTCTGTTTGGGAAAAGGTCCAGCAGATGTGACCCATCAATTTCTTCATCTGGGCACCTGTCAAATTCAGTGTGTGTAAGGCTAGCCTTACTTCCCCACACTTCTTGTTCTATGCATGTCCTTCCCAATTCTTCCACCTTGTGTAGCCTTGGTCCTACTGACCAGCTCACTCTCTTCCTTATCCCACTGGCAGGAAAGCAAGGAACCTCTTGGCTCCTTCGTCCCCAGCCTCCACTTCTGATCAATCACCAAAGCCTATTGTTTCAATCCTTAAAATGCTTCTCCATTCTCATCACTTTTTCTTAATTTGGGCCTTGTCATTTTGTGGCCTGATTATTTCAACACTTTCCCAAGCCTTGAGTTTCTCCCCCTTATAAACCACTTCCATGTTGTCTACAACATTTCTAAAACCAAATGTGATTCTTTTCATTCCTCTCAGTCTCTCCAATTGCCCACAGGATAAAGTCCAAACCCCTTATCGTGGCTTCCAAGGCCACAGGTGAAAATTTCTGGGGTATCCACCCAGTCCATGAGTCACAGGTCCCCATTCTCTGGGAATTGTTCCTTCTCCCATCCAGGGTTGGGCTACCAGGCACCATATTCACAAAAATGTGACCTCAGCCTTTAGCAATAGTTGACTGAACTAGGGGCGGTCCCATGATGGGAGCTGTACCAACCAGAAATGTCACATCAAGAACTGGAACTGGGACCACAGAATTGTTTTCTCCAGGTGTCTGCATCTGTTCCGTGCAAACTCTAGTGTTGTGAACAGGACAGGTGTCACAGTGACTGGATTGACCAGAATTCCTGTCTGAAAAGAAAAAGAAGGAAACATTTCTGTCTGCAGAGAGTAAGAGTTAAAAATTGAAGTGTGAACACTGCCTGGGCTCACCATGACCTGCATCCAAGTTTTAGTCCTTCTTGGCTCCGTGATGTGGTCTTGTCTTTGGGCTCTGAGAAATTTCCTATTTCTTAAGCAAATCCATCTTTTCAACCTCAGTCAGCTTCAGTGGGTTTTTACATAACACCCATATATGCATGCTAAGTCGCTTCAGTCATGTCTGACTCTTTGCGACCCTATGGACTATAGCCCACCAGGCTCCTCATGGGGAATCTCCAGGCAAGAGTACTGGAATGGGGTTGCCATGCCCTCCTCCAGGGATCTTCCCAACCCAGGGATTGAACCCGTGTCTCCTGTGGCTCCTACACGGCAGGTGGATGGATTCTTTACTGCTGAGCCACTAGGGAAGCTCGCATACCATCAAAGCCCAGGCTAATTTGACCTCTGCTTTTCTTCCTTACATTTTCTACTAACTCTTTCACCTTTCCTCTGTTCTTCCTGTGCCCTCATCTTTCACGTCAGCCATGAAACCATCCTTACCATCTTCCTTACCGTCTCCTCCACTCTCATCACTCTAGGCTTTAGGTCACTCTGTTCTTTCTGCCTGGAATCCTCTTCCCTCCCTCGTGGTTCAGTGAGACGCTGACCCTTTAGGACACTATTCATGTACCACTTCCCTTCTGAAGCTTTACATTAGTCCTTCCTTTGTGGCCTCAGAACTTCCCTTCCGTACTGTTGTAGAATTTACCCTCCTGATTCTGTTTGTTTTTGTGTCATCTCAATGGATACTGAAGAGGCATTTGACAAAATTCAATAACCTTTCATGATAAAAACTCTCAACAAACTAGGATTATGAGGAAATTGCCTAAAAATAATAAGGAAAATATAGCATTGCCGAAAAATTGATGCTTTTGAACTGTGGTGTTGGAGAAGACTCTTGAGAGTCCCTTGGACTGCAAGGAGATCCAACCAGTCCATCCTAAAGGAGATCAGTCCTGTGTGTTCATTGGAAGGACTGATGTTGAAGCTGAAACTCCAATACTTTGGTCACCTGATGCAAAGAGCTGACTCATTGGGAAGATTGAAGGCAGGAGGAGAAGGGGACGATGGAGGATGAGATGGTTGGCTGGCACCACTGACTCAATGGACATGAGTTTGGGTGAACTCTGGGAGTTGGTGATGGACAGGGAGGCCTGACGTGCTGCGGTTCATGGTGTCACAAAGAGTTGGACACGACTGAGCAACTGAACTGAACTGATTGAATCTGCATTTCTAACAAGTTACCAGGTGATGATAATGCTGTTGGTCCAGGAACTACACTTTGGGAACCACTGATTCAGAGCCATAGTTCTCAACCTAGGTTATGCATTAGAACTTTTTAAACACCCAATTCCTGAGTTGTACCCTGTGGAAATAAATGAAAAAGACCCAAAGCAAATCAAAAGCTATTTATTCACAGCTTGCTCTAGCAAGAGAAACAGCCACCATCACCAGCATTTGGTAGACTCAGAGGCAGGCAAAAGAGTAAGAAAGCTTTAGGGTGGAAAAAAGGGAAGGCTCCAGGGGTGCCCTGATTGTGGTTGCTGCATGGGGAAACTGAAGTGGGAAAACGAGAAGAAGGGTTTCCTATGTAGTTGGTCAGGGGTACATATTTGACTTTTCTTGGTTCTTCCTAAATTGGAAGCAGGAGCCAAAATTAGGGAAGCTGGCAGATATAGATTAAGTACTGTGTGTTTGGGGCCAATTGCTAAAGAGGTTGTAGTTTGGTTTACTGGGCTGGTTGCTGCAGACGGTGGCTCAGAGTTCTATTGTCATATGTGGTTTGGCTATTGTCAGTTTGTATATTCAAGTCTCTCAATCCAGACCAAATAAGTCAGAATTGGCAGATCCAGGGGTTTGGGCTTAAATATTTTAAAAATAAACTCTCCAAATGATTCCCACAAGAGTCAAGGTTAAGAACTGCATTTTGAGACAGCCTGAGTTCTCTTCTGGGGGAGGTGGAGAGCCAGGAGGTATAAGGGAAGGGTTCTTCCTCTGCGCTCTTCCCCCAGGAACAAATGGCCTGGGTGTGGTGACCAGCTTTCCATCAAGTTGGTTAGCAATCAGCTATCAGCTTATACCTTGAGGTACCTTTAGAGGAGGGGTCCCTAACCCTAGTGCAGAAACTTACGGAAAATATGACAGTGGGCAGGAACTGTCCTTTGTTTTAGCATCTCTTATAGATCGGCTTTTATTGAAATTAGCATAAAAATCCAAATTCACCAGGACTACAAAGCATTAGTTGCTCAGTCATGTCCAACTCTTTGTGAGCCTATGGACTGTAGCCCACCATGCTCCTCCGTCCATGGAATTCTCCAGGCAAGAATACTGGTAGCCATTTCCTTCTCCAGTGGATCTTCTTGACCCAGGGATCAAACTGGGGTCTTCCCCCCATGCAGGCAGATTCTTTGCCATCTGAACCACCAGGGAAGCTATAGGACCTACAAAGTCCCTGCTAATTCTCTGGTCCAGCTTCTGTCCCTGTCTCTCCCAGTCTCCACACTCCCGCTTTGCCATCCCCAGCTCAGCCTGGTCCTAAGGCAGGGCCTGTGGTCTTCTCCATCCACCATGCTCTCCCCTCAGACCTTCCCGTGATTTGCCTTTATCATTCAGGATTTAGAGGAAACTCACATCTTGGGGAAGCCTTCCCAAGCCCCCTTGCTAGGGCACTTCTCTCCTCTTCCAGTCCTTTTTTTGTGCTATTGGTCTATTTTATTTTCCTTATAGAATTTACCTATCTGAAATTAATCAGTTTACATATTTATTGCTCCTCTCCCCCAGCAGCAGTGTAAGCTTCCTGAAGGTAGAGACTTTTGTCTGTTAGCAAGACACAGCTGTATTCTTAGTGCTTGAAATATAATAGATGCTAATAATAAATCTTTATTGAGTGAATGAAGGGGGTCAGGACTTTGCTCTCAATTTATCCCTCTGTCATTTACTGTGACTTTGGGTCAGTCACTTCAGCCTCTCTGAACCTCAATTTTTTCATCTGTAAGTGGGAGAAAATGATACCTTCCTAGATGATCCTCCACTGCTGCTGTCATGGTCCAGTGACATTTTGTCAGATTTAGGTTAAATGTGCTCTTGGAATCATCACATCTGCATTTCAATAGGGCCTTCAACCAACATAATGGCTTAAATGTCCAAGAGCAAGTTTAGTGAAAGTGGGGATATTTTGAGGAGACTGGGTACTTCCAGGGTCCTCAAATCCTGCCACCTAAGCAACTATCATCTCTGACTATACCCAGAGCCAGCCAATGGGCTACCTTCCAACACAGTCTGTATCACTCATGATGGGGGTGTTGCAATTCTTGGGGTCTTCGGGTGAAATCTATATTAGTTGGTTCAAGGGTGGAGGTGGCAGTCAAGGAGGTGGTCCCCTCCCATCTCCTTTCAAGAGGCCTGCAGGAAGCAGAGGTAACTGACAACTTCCAGTTGTATGCCCTTTTCTCCACCATGGCATTCACACCAAGACCATGCTTTCCTGGAAGCTACTTCCAGCTAATGTGTGAGCGCAGTAGAGACTCTCGAGCTGGGCATTCCTGCCCAATGTGGGAGCTCCCAGTGGGCACCCTTTGCTTGGAGACTCTGCACTGTCCAGCTAAGACTTTCTCAAGCTGCACCACAGTCAGAAGTTATTCCTCTCTGGGGCTCCTCCTTCCCACTCTCCTTGCACAGGTGTCAGACCTGCGATACGAACCGAAGCCTCCCCCTGCTTACTCCTGAGTCCTCCATTTTATTCTTTGCTGTGTTTCCCTCAGTCTCTCTCTGGCACATCTAATCCCATTTTGGTATCCGTGTCTCAGAAACTGGAAGTAACATAGAAGAGTTGAAGACAACTCTCTTTTCTCCCCATAGCCATAACCTCCTCATGTTGATCTATGCCCCGTATCAACTTGCTAGGTATAAAATTTTAATAAGCATCATCGATTAGGAAACACCGTGTCTCCTCCTCCTTTAATGGAGTCTGGAGCAAGCTTATCTGATGGAGAAGACATCGCTTTCCTAGCTCAGGGCTGAGTGAAGCAGCCCAAGGGCCCTGGTAGAGAAGAGTTGTGGAAATCACAGGAATGCATACTTTGGGAAGTCCTCTCTTTTCTAGAATCCCCAGTGGACATGTGCTTCATTGCCCTCAATTCCAGCTCATCCTATAAGGAAAGGAGAGCTGGCAAAAGAGGTTTGGAAATTAGGACAAACTTGCCAAGTAGAACTAATCAATGATAAGATGCAAAGGAAGTCAGGGAGGAGGAAGTAGCAATGCACTTAGGGAGATGTGCCTGGTGGACAAGATCCAGGAACAATTCCCACTCATCATGTGAATGCATTCAGTAAGCCCCTAGTGCAGAAAGTACTGCTTAAGAGCTTGTCCAGGGTAAATGAGAGGCAGGACCACAGGACTTTAGAGCAGGGGTGCTGAGGGAACATCTTCCAGCCCAGTGCATTTCAAACAAGTCCCCAGGTATTACCTCTGACATTTTCTGGAAGGGGACGTGGGGGTACCTAAGGATGAGTCTTGTTTTCTCACTGCAATCAAAACACTTGAACCACGAGGGTTCTGTCTCTCAAAACCAAGCCTGGAAACCATTAAGGTCATCTCACTCTCTCCTGTTATGTGCAGAACAATGGAAGCCCAGAGAGGCTGTATGATTGCCCAACATCACACAGCAAATTAACAGTGACTGTGAGGATTAGAACTTGGGACCTTTGACCTTAGTTCTTCCTGCTCTCTTTCTGTTTCATAATGCCACTCCTCTGAGGAATTATAATTTGTATGTCAGCTTGGACATAGTCCATCAAACTGATTTGACACATTAAGCACATCGAGCAGATGTTCAGGCTGCATTGGGCAGATATGTCAATCTTCTGTTCAGAGAAGATGAGTCCAAAGGGATTTCCCTGCTTTTGCCTCAAGGTGTCATTTATACATGTGTTACTTGGATTTACTCATGGATATTTAAATCCATCATTTGACAAATGTTCTACTACAGAGGCAATGTAGAGAGGTAGCAACTGACAGGCCTGAGAGCTGAGCAAGTCTAGGGTTGAGCCCTGACTCCTACACCAGGACCTCAGAGAAGTTATGCCATCTTTTGGAGCCTCAGTTCTTCACCTGTAAACTGTTGAGGGCACTTACTCTCCAGGTTTCTTTGAAGATTAGAAATGATCTAAGTGAAGCACCTGGGGATCCTTGGTCATTCAAACAGTAACGAATCTGTCTGCAATGCAGGAGACCTGGGTTTGATCCCTGGGTCGGGAGAAACACCTGGAGAAGGGAATGGAAACCCACTCCAGTATTCTTGCCTGGGAAATTACATGGACAGAGGAGCCTGGTGGGCTACAGTTCATGGGGTTGCAAAAAGTTGGACACGATGGAGCAAATAATAAGTGAAGCACCTAGCCATGCCTGGCACATAGTAGATGCTCTGTAACTGGCAGAGAGTGTAATAGAAAGATTAGACACATGTCCTGAAGACCCTTGCAGAGTCCCAATGTTGTGGGAAAAACAAGGCTGGAGGAATGAAGGAACAATGAACTGCTCATTATCTCTGCTGATGGTAAGGGATTCAGAGGTGGGAGAAGTAGGAGAATACTTCCCAGAGATGATTTAGAGAAGGAACATGACTTGAAGCTTAAGGGTTGGGGGGGCAGAAGGTATTTGAGAAGAGCCTAATAACATGAGCAAAGCACAGAGGAAGGAATCAGAGTCAGGGCCGTGGAGCTCCTGGGAGTGGACTCGGCGAGCAGCAGCTGAAATCACTGGAGGGCCAGGAGAAGCTCTGGAAACCCATGTCAGCAGGCAGATTCTTACTGCCCCAACAGGAAGGAGAATTCTGTGACGTTTCAGTCAGTGAGTTCTGGAAAGGGTTAACAGTTCCCAGTGTGAATTCTGCTTCGGTTTAGGAGCTGAAGAAGGCATTAACCCTCGGTTTTCTCCTTTTCATGACTCTGAAGCCTTATCCCAGTATTCCAGAGGTGAGGAAACTGAGAACCAAATGACCAAGTGCCTTCCTCAAAGTCACCCAGCTGGGAAGTGGCAGAGTTGGAGCTGGAGCCCAGACCTTCTGCCTCTCCAGGTCCATGGCCCCCTCCAGTTTCACAATCCCCTGGTTTCTCTGTCGTGTCAAACACAGGACTGGGCAGCTAGATAAATACTTGGGGGGAATGCGATAAACCTTGACTGCAAGTTCAAATAAATTGCAAGCCTTACAGCAGTGCTCTTCAACTCTTAAATGCACATTGGAATCATCCAGGGAACTCTAAAAAAGAGAAACGCTGACCCCCTAGGCTCTGAGGCACCACTCACAGCCGAACCTCAGGGGCGGGGCCTGGGCATCAGCGTGTTTTAAGACCCTCAGGTGTTTCTGGTGGGCAGCCAGGACTGTGAGTCATTGAGCTGCTCTGTTTAACGCGCCTGGACCAACCTACGCTGGCGTGTCTCAGCAGAGCTCTTGAATGACACGCCATCTGTGTGCTCCTCGGCCCTTCTGTGCTCGCGTCATCCTCAGACGAGGATCTCCCTCCCTCTCTGGTTCTCTGCCACGCTGCCTCTGGATTGGGTCTTCATACTCGCGGTGGTGACTAATTAATCTTCCCGGAACAATCAAAGAGGACCTCGTCGTGGGTGAGCCATCTGGAGATGCCTTGGGTTGACTTGGACTTCAGGGAAGCTGAGGGGAAGAAAATGGGAGATGACTCATCCGTGAGATGAAACACAAATATTGCACTTATTCAAGGAAGGTTGTGGTGCTTGGGGCGGTAACTTTTCCTCGTGCTTGTTAGTGGTTCCAGGTGGTCCACTTCCCCCTTCCACACCCCAGAGTCCACACTCATCATTATATACAGGGACAGTGTGCAAGCCCTGCTCGCATCCCCTTGCCTGGGTCAGGGTGCTCACCCTTCAGCTGCCACGTACGGTGGCTGCAGACGGCTCCCAGGTGCCACCCTCTCTGAAGTGGTCTTGGCCATTAGGTGCCCCCTGGCCCCATCCAGGAAACCATGCCCATAGCCTATGACTGCCCAACAGGGAGTACAGGATGCAAACCCTTTGCTTCAAATTGAGTGTGGTTTATGGTCCTCAAAATCATGGCTCTCGTAGATGTGAGCCACAGCCTTGCATAGCATTTTCCCTTCTCTATTCCCTGCTTCCCCTAATCGCTTACAAGACTCCCCTCAGGCCACTGCCTCCAAATGCCACAGACTCTGAGATCCATTCTCAGAATCCCTTCCAGGAAACTGTGCAGAGACAGGAAGTTCTCTAGGCGATGTGAGAGCTGCAAAGATGTTTAAGTAGTAGTTGCTTAGTTGCTAACTTGTGTCCAGTTCCTTTGCCACCCCTGGACTGTAGCCCACCACGCTCCTCTGGTCCCTGGGATTCCCCAGGCAAGAACACTGGAGTGGGTTGCCATGCCCTCCTCCAGGGGCTCTTCCTGACCCAGGGATTGAACCTGGGTCTCCTGCACTGCAGGCAGATTCTTTACCACTGAGCCACCTGGGAAGCCCAAAAGATGTTTACAACCCAGTTCTTATTCATAAAATGCTTCTCGGTCCATTACAGAGGCAACACATTAATGTGCAAAAAGTTAAAAAAGTTAACAACAATGAAGTTACTTTGGAACATGTCACAAGGTACTAGACCATATTCAAACAAACTTTGGAGGTTGAATGGCTCAAAGGAGGATGGCAGAGACCCATGAGAAGCATGCAGGAGGAGGAAATAAGATGAACAAAAATATTAAGGAAAAACAAGGTGCAGGAGGCCCCACTGCAGTGCAGGGTTCCCGAACCTTCGTGTGCAGCAGAATTACCAGCAGGGACTGGAAAACGTGGATTACCTGCCCCACGCAGTTTCTGATTCCATAAATGTATGTTAGGGTGCAAGAATTTGCCATTCTAACAATGCTGGTGCTGCTGGCCTCGGACCACACTTTGCAAACCACTGCTATCATGAGATGGGCTTCCCGGGTGGTGCTAGTGGGAAAGAATCCTCCTACCAGTGCAGAAGATGTAAGAGATGCTGGTTCAATCCCTGGGTCAGGAAGATCCTCCTGGAGGAGGGCATGGAAACCCACTCTAGTGCTCTTGCCTTGAGAATCCCATGAACAGAAGATCCTAGCAGGCTATAGTCCATAGGGTTACAGAGTTGGACATGACTGAAGTGACTTTGCTATCATGAGATAAAGTTTGAGATATCAAGAATTTTCTTTCTCCTATGCATTATTCCAGGGTCCCCCCTGCTACCACTCAGGTAGCAGATTTCAGGGGAGAGAGGGTAGAACCTTAAAGAACAGACTGTCAAGGTCCTGGTTTCTGACCTTTCAGGAGACTTTCCTAAATCACAGGCAGAGAAGCAAGGACCTTAAAAGCTGTGATTTTCTAATGCAAGAACCAGGGCTCAGAGAGAAAAGGGTCTTGTGGGTTTTAAAAGCCTGGCTCTGAGTATCAAAAGCTAAAGTTGCCAAGACTGAGATCACAGAGTTTATACTATGAATCCAGAATCAGCAAACAGGGCCTGTCACCTGTTTTTGTGAATAAAGCTTTATCAGCACACAGTCACACCCTTTCATCCACATATTGAATAGGTGCTTTCCTGCTGCAGTGGCAGAGTTGAGTTATCACCACAGAGACAGCATGTTCCACAGAACCAACAATATTTAATAAATGAAAAAGTTTGCCAGCCTCTGCCATCAACCACAGAGTAAGGAAAATGGGGGAAGAAGAGTTTGATGTTGGGAGAGCAGTTTTCCCATCTCTGAGAAAGAAGACAAATCTGTTACTAGCTGGAGGGAAAGCAAGAAATGATTCAGGTTATGATGAGTTTCTCTCTGAGCCACCAAATGAGGATACAAGCAAAGTTAAATTCAGTTATAGGAAAAAATCTTCCATTTTTGCATTTCTGAATGATCTGTAAAATTCCTATCTTCATAGGAGTAATTTAGCAGGATCAGGATAGGAAGACAGGGAGAAAGTGAGAGAAAGGTACATGTGAGTCAAACTATAGAGCGCCCCTACGCTTGGAGGATGAGGACTGGGTGTCCAGCCCTGGCACAGAGCGGGGTCGCTGGCTGTGAAGAGCTGCAGAACCACCATCGGTCGTTCCAAACTGTCCTCCCCCCACTCCTCCGAGGCCACACCTCATGCCCGGAGAGCTGCTTTCAGGCCCTTCACCTCAACCTGGCCTCACAGCACCTCTGGGGGGCTCTTCCTGTCCCATCTTAGAGCAGAGGCACCGGAAGCTCTGAAAGTCTCCGGAACTTGTCTTGGGATCAGAACCCAGGTTTCCAACTCCCTCTTCAGGGCTCCCCCAGTTCTGCCCAAGGAAGGGAGAGGCTGGCCCATACCTCAGGATGGCGACTGCAGAACTTCCTCCTGAGCTGGGTACCTGGGTGTGAGAGAGCATAGGGCACGCAAGGAGGCTGTGGAGGATGGTTCTGTTTATAATAAAGGGAATACAATCACTCATTCATCCACTCACTCAGTCATTCACTCACTCATTCATTTTCTTGTTTCAGAGGGCCTGTCCCTCTTGACTTCTGAAGAGAACGCATTTTGACCTTTGACCTTAAAAAAAAAAATCCTTTAGACCTGTTGTTCATCCTTCATGGTTGGCCAATCACATTGGTTTTATAAAGCAGCTCGGCAGCTGAAAAAAAAGGGGGTGGAGGGAGGCATAAGGCTCTATAGTCAGGTAACTTTAGGTTTACATTCCAGCCTTATACATTTACCTGCCAAGTGACTAAGCATCTGTGCCTCAGTTACCCAGTCTGTAAGTCAGGTTAATAAGACCTGCCTTCAAGCCTGCAGGGTAACAGCATTATGTGAAAAGAGACAGGATTTTCTGCTGAGTGACCAGGTGTGAACTCCAGGTTGCTGGGCGCTGAGCTGACTGAAACAGGGGCTCCCCCTCCTCCAGGAGGAGGGCTGTGCTCGGGTTCCTGGCTGCTATCAGCATCAGTGTGCACCTCCAAGAAGCCTTTCTCTGTCGTCCAGACCACTCTCAGGATTGCAGAAGCCTACATTGTCATATGCTTACCTGGTGCTATTCTGTCCCCACCTAGAGTCCCTAAAAAAAAAAGAAAAAAAGGAAAGCACAAGGGCTGGAGTCCCTCTCCTGGAGTACAACCCGTGTATTGTTCAGCCAAGCTCAGACAGTGCCAAGCCAGGTGGGCCCCTTGGGGCTCCCCCCCTTTTTTCCAAAAATAATTAAAATATTTATTTAAAGCAATACATTTACAGCCCAAATAGTTCTACATTGTACATTTCAGGTTTAACCAACTTCATAAAAAAAATACTTGAGAACAGTTGTATCCACAGATTTAGTCTACTAAATTATTTCTTCGCCCATTCTTCTCTCTCTTTTCTTAATAACCTCTTTCAGATATAGCTCAAGGTAGAATTTATCCTCCTCATGCTCTGTCCACTGCTCTTTAGGCAGGATCTGCTGCCTCACGCCCGGGTCCAGTGGTCTCTTAATGGGAAACACTCTGTCGTTACATAGGTTCCCCGGA
Source organism: Muntiacus reevesi (assembly GCF_963930625.1). Taxonomy (NCBI): domain Eukaryota; kingdom Metazoa; phylum Chordata; class Mammalia; order Artiodactyla; family Cervidae; genus Muntiacus; species Muntiacus reevesi. The sequence goes on along the minus strand of NC_089260.1, from coordinate 17,445,905 downwards.
AGCCTTCCTATGGCTTCTTTTACACCGTCATTCTCATATATTGTATCATCTCGCATTAAGCCCAGCTTATTGAACCTGTGCTGCACCAGGCGTTGGGATGAATTCCAACATCCATATGGCATGGATTAAAGAACATGTTCTATAGGCGAAAGGGGAAATTTGTAGAGGCCAGTGTAGAACCAGAGAAGAGTAATCTCCCTGCATTCTCCTTTCACCCATAGAGAATTGTGCCCAGGGCTCAGACTCTGCTGACTGGCAGTTTGGTCTGTGTTCCATGACCAGACCCTCCCCCATGGGCCTCCCTTTGTCTAGGGTAATTTTAGGACAGCAGCTTTGACGTGGAGACTATTTAGGCAGCTCGGACCAGTGGTCTGGATCAGGGGCAGTGGGAAAGGGAGCGGTTAGGCAGGATGCAAAGAATGTTTCCTAGCCTGAGCAACCACAGCAACTCCAGGCTAGCCCCTCCCCTTCCTCCAGGCTAGCCCCTCCCCTTCCTCCAGGCTTGGGGAGCCTAGGAAGGGGAGGGAACTTTGCATCTGGTCACGCTGCACAAAAACCACCCACAGGAGGTCTTGAACAGTTGGGCCTGGACCCCAGCCTGTCTTCCCAAGTCAAACTGACAACAATGCTTACAACCAAGCTTAGGGTTTCTGGAAACACTCAACAATTCACAAAGCAGAGCTGGCTTTTAGCAGAATCATGAGATTCATTTGGGGATCAAATAGTACCTCCCTCCCTGGGAAGTGAATTGAATCAGAAATGCTCTATTTTGACTCAGTGACAGAGAGGCAAGTCTGGGTGAGACCAGATGACTAAAGGATGGTTCACAGAAGGGTTCTTATTTAATCCTATTCTTCCTACAGAGCAGAGGGTCCGTGCAGGCACTGGGCATTGATGCCACTGACAACCTTCCAGAAGGAGGGATGAATAATGCCAGCTGATGAGTCAGGCTGGCTGCAGGCACTGTGGTGAGCACCCACAAGTCCTGAGGCAAGTTGAGGTAAACTGTTGTATTCACTTTGGAATAAAATGACTAAACAGTAAGATCCAAGCCTTGTTCTGAAAGGAACAATTTGTTTAAAAATAAACTTTCCCCAGGATACTAAAGAAAAGCAATTTTTTCACATTTCCAGCAACACTTTCTACATAAAAACCTGTGTTCTCAGTGGAGACTGGAGACACAGAATGGTTGGGGAGGTGGTGGGGTCTCCTGCCTGGGAAGCCAGGAGTGTTAGGCTGAATTCTCACTGGCCTGAGATGATTTAAGTGTTGTTCTGCCTAAAAGCAAGTAACCGAACCACCAAAGGGAAAGCCTGTGTGGCAAATGACGGTGTCTTTAGCTGAGTATCTTGTTTGAGAAACCATTTATTAAGCACCAATATCCTCCTGATTAATCCTAGTAATAACTCCATGAGGTAGACATTAATATGATTGTCATTATTTTACAGGTTAAAAAAACTGTGGCAATGTCCTGCAAGAGGTGAATGGATCACCTATCACGTAGCCAGATGACTTAATATTAAAAAGAAATGAGCTCTCAAGCCACAAAAAGACATGGAACTTAAATGCGTTTTGCTAAGTGAAAGCCAATCTGAAAAGACTACATACATGCTGCATGATTCCAACTATAGGACATTCTAGAAAAGGCAAAACTCTGGAGATGATAACAAGTCAGGGGTTATGGAAGAGTGAAGGATGAATAGGTAGAGCTAGTTTACTCTGTCTGACGTTATACAAGTGAATATACATCATTATGCATTTGTCAAAACCCATAGAATGTACAACACAAAGAATAAATTCCAATGTGAACTATGGATTTTGGTTGATTGGAAAAACAAAACAAGCAAGGGAGGGATAAATTGGAAATCAGGGGTTAACAGGTACGCACTATTGTACATAAAATAAACAATAAGGACCTACTTGTAGCACAGGGAACTATTAATATCTTGAAATAACCTATAATGTGAAAGAATTATATATAAATATAATTTATATATAATTTATATATATTATATAAATATATATTTATTTATATTTATATAAATATAATTTATATAATATATTATATAAATATAACTGAATCACTTCGCTGTATACCTGCTGCTGCTGCTGTTAAGTCACTTCAGTCATGTCCAACTCTGTGCAACCCCATAGACGGCAGCCCACCAGGCTCCCCCGTCCCTGGGATTCTTCAGGCAAGAATACTGCAGTGGGTTGCCATTTTCTTCTCCAATCACTGTATACCTGAAACTTTGTAAATCAACTACAAAAAAACCAAAAACATACTGTACAACACCAGGAAATAGAAAATATAATAATTATAAATGGAATATAACCTTTAAAAGTTGGTTACAATCACTGTATTGTATGCCTGAAACTCATAAATACTATATGCCAGCTACCCTTTAATAAAAAATAAAAACAGAACAAAACTGTGGTAGGTACTTACCCACCATTCATGTTCCCTGTGCCACGCTTCCACCATCCTTCATGCTGTGCCCAGCATGCAGTGCTCAATAAGTGTTTGTCAGATGAACAACTGAATAAGTGCCTGCTAACAGACCCAACTGTATTCAGTTAGCAGGTGGACATTTCTCTTATCCCTGGGAATGAGTCAAGATTAGTTCAAATCAGTTGTGGCAACATGGCTTCCTTGTGGAGTGATTGGTCTAGGAGTGGGTGTACACCCAGTCTGGTCAATAAGACAGAGCAGAACTGACATTTAATGGGAGCATGTCAGAATAGTGGTACTAGTTATTAAAATAGTGAAATACTTCTGTACCAGGTGGTAAATACTGTTCCCCTGATCTTCTCTTCCCTTGCATCTCTTCATAATCCAGCATCTACAAGGTTACTTCTGTCATTGAAGGGGCTTCCACGACTTTGCTCCAGGGCTACATCCAGCATTTGATCTGTTCTGATTATCCAAGGAAACTTTCTAAGGAAAATTTCCCCTTGAATAGAAAAGCATATCCTTTTTGCTCATATCCTTTGTTTCTGCTGTATCACTGTTGTTGGCACCATGACAGCCATCTTGTAACCATGAGGCAATAAGATGATGATAAGACAAACAGGGCCTGAGTTCTTAACGATGCTGGTAAGCCACACTGCATCAAACCTGGAGCTGTCCTCCCTCTAGATGTGTTATTATGTGAAACAAATATCTTTCATAGAAGGTTTAAGTTGTTCTGTTATTATTCTAAACAGTACAGATTCAGGCTCAAAGGGTTAAGTAATAATCATGTTGACACTGAGTGCTAACTATGTGTCAAGTGCTATGCTAAGCTACTTGTGCCCATCATCTCCTTTGTTCTTCTCAGTAACTTTCGAGAGGTACTATTGTTATCCTCACTTTTCAGATAAGGAAACTAAGGCTTGGGAGATTTAAAAACTTCCTGGAGCTCATTAAACCAGCAAACTAGAACTTGCACCCAGCTCTAGGATGTGTACTAGAATACAAATTGTCTTTGTATTCATTTTGACTGCACACAAAGAAGACCTTGTGGGGAGATTGTTGGGGGCAGGAAGGATTCGCTTTGGGAGGGCCACTGGCCCTCAGATGGGTCCCTGGCATGTGGCAGCTTCATGGCCTGGTCCCATATCCCAAGTCTGGCCCCTGATGTGCAGGTTAAGAAATTCAATTGTCAGTTACCCCAGGCTGAGTGGGTACCAGTTACCTGCCACACAAAAAACATGAGTAAGTGGGTGAAAAGAAGAGCTATCAAGCAGATCAGGTGCAGGTGAGCACTCGCTGGCACCTTCTCTTCCTTGAGGCTTGAAGATGCAAGCACATGGAAAATTAGATTACAACCAGGAAGCTGCCTGCTAGACATGGGCTCCGAGATGACAGAGAGCTAGTGATCCTCACTGCAGATGTTCCCAGGCTCTGCAGCCCCTGCAGACAGATGGGGAACTCTCTGTGTGGTCCAAGGCGCCCACCTGCAGACACTTACATCATTGGGCTTGCTTGGATTTTGCACATTTTTCACTTGGATGTGTGAATGCCTTCAGGCAGCTTGCCCCTGGCTTCCCAACTGAAACCAAGTCATTCTCCTTCAGGGTGATTCTGCCTAGTTTGTATGCAGCCATTACAATCTTGCTTCATCATTAAACTCCCTGGAGGCAATCTTGTTTCTGACTCCTCGTTAGTCCAATACTCTACCTTAGGTCTATGTTTTGGTCCTACATGGAGTTTCATTCAAAAAAGCACCCTCTGACTGTGACAGTAAAGAAATTCTGATCTTTACTTGGGTGGCTCAGGAACACTCAAGGGAATAATCCATAGCAATCCTGGGTTGGGATGATCCCCTGGAGGAGGGCATGGCAGTCCACTCCAGTATTCTTGCCTGGAAAATCCCCATGGACAGAGGAGCCTGGCAAGCTACAGTCCATGGGGTTGCAGAAGAGTCGGACATGATTTAGTGACTAAACAACAATAACAAATGTGTCTCTGAGTTCCTCTGTTCCCTGGCTCTCATGGTCCCACACTTGCTCCAGAGTCTCCAGCAACTGAAACAAGACTCAAGCACAGGTGGCTTTTTTCTTCTTTTTGTGCTTCTTACTTTGCAGCTCTTTGTTCTATAAATTGACTCAGCCATTCTGCTAAGACCTTTGCTCTTTTCTTCCAGCTTGTCCTCTCTCTCCTGGTTCTGCATCACAAAAGCTACCCCATTAGAGGATGGGCAGGAACAGGTGTTAATAGGTTTGCATCCATCGAAATCTCCCCCAGCAGACACCAACCTGGACACTGACAACAAGATGGTGCCCATGGCAGGGTTCTGGCCTCCTCGGAGCTTCCAAGTTCTTGAAAGATACAGGTTGAGGCAACCTAGCCCAACTTGAGGGAGCTCTGATGGACAGGCGGGTGTGTGTATAGAGACAGAGGTTGGGTGCATACTGAGGACCGTGTGGACCTACTGCATGGATAATTATTGGCTGTATTGCTGCACCATCATTGGAAATTATGGCTGAGAATGTGGAGTCAGTGGAGAGAAAACCTCAAAGAGGAAAAGGGGCTACATCTTGCCTTAAGAGAAGTTGAAGTGCTTTAGTGGAAGGAAAGCGGCCTTGCCCTGGTCAGAGAGAGATAGGCAAGATTATACATCCTCCTTCCTGTCACGCCAACAAAGGAAAGGGATCAGGGCAGCAGAGAGGCCACCACTACTGGCCACAGGGACAAACTGGAGAAGTTAGTTACCTGTGCCTCTCTGTCCTGTGGGGGTGGAATAGAGGAATGGAGAGATGTGGGTGCAGCCTAGAGGAAGGGTAGGTGCAAGCTCCCAGGGGCTGACCTGTGCAGTGATGCCCCAGGATTTGTTCTGCTTCATCCATTCTCACCTCCCAGCCTCCCAAGGTTTTTTCTATTGCAAATAGTGTGGCTATAAACATCCTTGGACATTAGCCTAGGTGCTTTAGCTTCTATGGGGTAGATTCGCAGGAATGAAACTGCTGAGTCAAAGCTTTGATTTTTTTTTTAAATTGTAATAGATGTTGTCAGATTGCTTTCCTAAATGCCTACAACTATTCGCCATCCCACAAACAATGCAAGAGAGTTCCTTTTTCTCTGCATGGTTCAGTCACTCAGTCGTGTCCAACTCTTGCCACCCCATGGACTGTAGCCCGCCAGCCTCCTCTGTCCGTGGGATTCTCCAGGGAAGAATACTGGAGTAGGTTGTCATTTCCTTCTCCAGTGGATCTTCCTGACCCAGGAATTGAACCCGGGTCTCCTGCATTTTAGGGAGATTCTTTACTGACTGAGCTATGAGGGAAGTCCAATTTCTCTGCATAACTGCCATCAAAGGTGTTCCAGCTATTTTCACTTTTTCCAGTGTGGTGGATATAAAATTACTTTAATCTGCATATCCCTGGTGAGTTTTGGGCATCTTTTCAGATGTTTGTTGCTATTGAGATCTGCTTTCTCTGAGTTATTAATTTTTCTTTCTTTTCTTTCCTTTATTTCTTTTCTCTTATTTTTTGATACTTTCTTTTCAATTGTATATTACTTGTATATTATAAATATGTATGTATGTTATACATTAAATATTTCTTATTACAAATGTAATATTTATTATAAGTTTGTGTATGCTATATATATGTATATTTGCATAAGTACAAATAAATATTAATATTATAAATATTTTACTCTGAAGATCTATGCCCTTCAGCTTGAGAAAATTATTTTCTGCTATTTGATGATTTTCCACTCTTATTTTCCATGTTCACTGTTTCTGGAACTCATGAATCACCTTGAAGTCCTGCAGGCAGGCAGTTGGGAAGGGAAGATGGAGGTGAAGTGGGAAGAGCAGGGACAAGGTGGAACCACAAGCATGAGTTGAGCCCCGCGGCGAGGACAGAGTGACACCAGTGCCTGTTCTTGTCACCTTGACCCTTTGCTGTGACTTTGGGTGTCTGCCAAACACACACCTGGCCCCCAGGAGCCAGAGAGGCTAAAAGTGGAGCAGGAGCTGCTCATCAGATGAAAGTGAAAGTGAAGTCGCTTAGTCGTGTCCAACTCATTGTGCCCCTTGGACTGTAGCCCGCCAGGCTCCTCTGTCCATGGGATTGTCCAGACAAGAATACTGGAGTGGGTTGCCATTTCCTTCTCCAGGGTATCTTTTTGACCCAGGGATCGAACCCAGGTCTCCCCCATTGCAGGCAGATGCTTTAACCTCTGAGCCACCAGGGAAGCCCACTTATCTGATAAGCGCACAGATAACTCAAGCTACAAATTGGTAGCCACTTCACTTCCACCCTCCAAATTACGCCACTCTCTCTTGTGGCCAACCCCAACCAAAATATACAGGGAAGGGAATTCTGGGAAATGTAGTTCAGTCGAGCCAAGTGGGTTAGTCACAAAGCCACCACAGTTTTCTTTGAAATCTTACTTAACACTCATATACCACACGTATAACTATATGCCAACTACTGTGCTAAACATTGTGTGTATATTAACTCATTTATTTTTTTATAATGCTCCTAACAAGTGGCTATTGTTATAAATATTCCCATTTTGCAGAGGGAGAAACTGAAAATAGAAAGGCTAAGTAAGCTGCCTAAGGCACACAGCAGGTAAGTAGGAGAGCTGGGCTATAAACCCAGAGAATCTGACTCCAGGGTTTGCACACTATGCCACAGCACAAAGGCAGCATTGTGCCCTGGCCAAGTAGATATTTAAAAGTGAAAACTAGTGAGCTGTAGAGCTTTATGTGGGGAGTTATTTGATTGGTTGTGTTTTTATTTTGGACTCTCCCACAAATTTGTTGAATTTTGTGTGTATTTACGCTAAGGAATGTGTGTTCCAGTAAACAGAGGGTCAAGATGAAATAGACTGCTCAAAAAAATCTGCATTTTGTCCTCTCTTGATTCCTGTGCCCTCACCTCTCAAGTGCAGGCAATGCCAGCAGAAGGATGAGGTGGGCTTTCAGGGGGCCACCTCAAGGCCCCTCCTGTCTCTCTGCAGACTCCAGGTTCCCAGGACTGAGATCGCCCCAGAGGTGCCTCTGCATCCTGAGCCTCTCTCTGTGAAGTAGAAAGGTGAGCTAACAGAGCCCACTTGGCCCTGGGTGCTATTCCCCTGGCATGGAGGAGAAAGCACAGGGTGCCTCTATGCTTAGGCATAGCCTGGTCTTCAACAAGGAACCTGAATCCCGCACAAAATGGCAAGCTGCCTCCCCATGCCTTTTCCCTGGTGACTCAGCAGTAAAAAGTCCTCCTGAAATGCAGAAGAGGAGGGTTTGATCACTGGGTTGGAAGATCCCCTGGAGGAGGAAATCGCAACCCACTCCAGTATTCTTGTCTGGGAAATCTGAAGGACAGAAGAGCATGGCGGGCTACAGTCCATGGGGTCGCAGGAATCGCACACAACTTAGCGACTAAACCGCCACCACCACCAAGTAGGTCATTAGAAGGGGTGGGGGTAGCAACCTTGGTTTCCGACATTTTATAACCCTGGCCTCCTGCTCTGAAGCTCCTCACCCATGTGTACATAACCCTGGTGTTCCCAGGGGTGAAGGTTGAGTGTGGGGTCACCTGGCCCCCTTAGCCCCGCTCAGGAGCCAGGGATCAGACCTCTCTCCGGGAACAAAACCTTCACTCCCGGGTCCTACCTGGGGCTGCTGTGGGCAGTGCAGGAGGTCACAGAGAACCTCCGGCCTGGCTTCCCCGCACTGATACCCAAGCCTGAATTCAGGGGTAGTATGCTGGAATGGATGTTGGGACTGGATGACTGAACCCTTGTCTGCTCAGCAGCTGCCCCGCCCCCTCCCCCGAGCCCCCACAGTGGGTGTGAGAAGGCAGATTAGCGCCTGACGGCAGTGATCCTCAAACTAGAATACACAGCAGGATCCCCTGGAGGGTTTAGGCCACCAGCCCCGCCCCCAGAGCGTCCGAGGCTTGCGACTGTGCATTTCTTACAAGTTCCCAGTCGCTGCAGCTAACCTCTGCCAGGAGGATCCCGCTTGGAGAACCACCTCTGCGGAACACATTGTCCTCTGAGGCATGACACCCTTCCAATTCGCACTGCTAAACCGCTGCTGCCAACCCAGCCCGGGGCTAGCGGGGGTGGGACGGGGGATCAGCCTGGAGGCCGGCCTTCCCTGCCCACTGGCTCCCAGCACGGAGTTGCCCTGCATCAGCAAAAGCCGCCAGGGAGGCCCTGGCCCTCAGTTGAGCCAGTCGCCTACACAAAGCGTCCTCTGTGGTGCAGACTTGCTGACAAGCACCTCCCTGTGTTTTGGGGATGAACCAAATCTTCATGACATTAGACCAGTGGATTCCTGGCTCTGAAAACTGACACGAAAAGCCCCCCTGCTCTGCCAGCCCGCTCACCAGGGGCCACCTCTGCAGGCCGGAAATGGAGTCTGGCCGGCCGGAAGTCTAAGAGTTACTTCCGGTGCCCCTGACACCGCCACCCCAGTACAGCTGAGGTGAGAATACTGTACTTCACAGTCCCCTCGGCCTCTGCCACTTTGGCCTTAAAGGGCCTGTGGCCGGACCCAGTGCTCAGAACCAGAGTCAGGGGCCGGGCTGGCAGCTGGGAGCCGCTCAGACCCATCAGCTTTGCAGACAATCATGGAAGTGCAGGGCAGCCCCACTTGACTTAAGTGTCCCTCTCAGAGCTTCCGTGGACGCCTAATTGTTTCTCCCTCTTTGGCTTTCAGAGTCCCGAGTCTCCTGACCTCTCTTCATTTCCCCATCACAATGAACTTAAGGTGAAGGGCGAGGTATTCGTGCCTACAAAGATCTACTAACGACCTTCTTGGTGTTTAAACGCAGACTGTCTGGTCCACGTGTCTTAACCTGCGCGCTGAACCCAAATACGGACAACGAGGTGAGTAGGTCAGCAGGTGCTGATATGTTGTTCATCTATCACGTGCCCCCAAGTGGAACTGGAGGGTTCGGAAAGATGGCTCCTGCTTCTGCAGGCAACATTTGCCTGACTAGAAACACTGCAACCGCCCTTGGTCTCAGATTCCAGAGCAAAAACAGAACATTCCTCGGTGGGGTTCTTTCTGTTGAGTGTTTTTGCATGGTACCCAATCAGCAGACATTTGCAGTCGGTAGAATAAATCACAGAGTTGTGCTGGCTGTCAGAAATCATTTATTTCACTAACTTTCAAGGGAATTTAAGAAGTTCAGAAAACTGCATGTATGTGAGTAAATTCTAAACTCAAGCACAAAGAGGAGCAGTACTTTTATTAATATAAAATTTGTTTCTCTCTGCTACTGCTAATAGATATTAAATAAATGTTTGTTAAAAATGGATTTGAAGGGGATGCAAAATTATAACTTGTCACAGATCTCAATATGACTCTGTGTAGGTATTACTGAATTAAGTCCCATGGCCCCTGCTCAGGCCCTAGGCTGACCAAGGCTCTCTGCCTGAGGTTTAAGTAGGCTAATAACCAAGATTGAGGCAGTACAAGCTTTATTTGGTGGCCAAAGAAAGGAGAAGCAGGAACTAAGTTTATAGCTCAACTTCTTGCCCATCTGGAAAAAGATTAAAGGAGGAGGAATGAAGCTAGTGATGGGGAGGCAGGTGCATTTGTCTACTAGGAAAGTGACTAGGCTTCTTCCCTTGTCGCTTCCCTCGTCCCTCGTCCCAGGCAGTGGATGCCATCCTATTTTTATCCCTTTTGGTCTTTACTGTCAGTCCTGGTCACTAATAGGTGTGCCATTTATTTACTAATGAAGTAAAATGAATGAAGCGTAGAATGAGACTCAGCATCTGTTGAAGGTCAGATTCCTGCCATCTTGGTCCTGGCTGGTTCCATTTGGTTTCTTTTTTTTGGCCACACCATGTAGCACGCAGGATCTTAGTTCCCCAACCAGGTATTAGGGGACCCTGTGCATCCCCTGTTTTGGAAGTATAGCGTCTTAACCACTGGACTGCTAAGAAAGTCTCTATCTGATTATTGTTTGTTTGTAGCTTCCTTTCTAATACCTGGACCCTTTAACTTAAGATTTATGTTAATTCCTGCTAAAGGTGGGGTTGCAGGTTTTGAGCAAAGATCTAGAGCGGCTCTGGTAGCATAAAGTCTATGAAATGTAAGCTTGTCCAGTTTTCCGGGTGAGTATTCATAGCTTTTGTTGTATCACTAAAAGCACCACGAACAGTATCACCACCTGGAGGACAGGACCAATGGCTTAGATAAAGCTCACAAGCCACTCCCGACTACTCTCCCCAACCCCTCCTTCCCTCTGCCCAGATGTCTCCAATCCTGGCTTTCCCCTGTGGACCTGATGAGGCACTAGTTTGGAGTCACGCGTTTCACGAATCACCACCCAACTGTGGGTTAAAGTGAGCTGAAGGGCTTTTATAAACCGAATGAAATAATATGTATAGAAATACTTTACAAAATTATCCGAACGTAAGGAGTTGAAGAAAAGGTAGGGAGTTGCCAGTATTGTGTTAGTGCAATGACCAATTCCCCATCTCCTGACCACCTATCCACGAGTGTCTACTTAATGCTGTAAATGCTGAAGGGTACTGATGACCGCAGCTAAGGTGTGCTGGTAGCTTCCTGTTCCACTTATTTTCCACACTAATCCAATGGGGCAAGCAGTGTTATTATCACCACTTTACAGATGAAGAAACCAAGGCCTAAGACAGTTTAGGTAACCTGCCCAAGTTACTGGAGGATGTTTGAACTGAAGGCATTCTTGCTTTGGCCCTTAGCTAGTAACCTCCCCTGAGCAGCTGCTGTTTACCAGGAGCTGTGCTCACCATGCTATGAGTATTAACCTCCGGAGTCTTTACAGTAAACCTATGAAATGAGTGCTGTTAGTATTTCCATTTTACAGAAGCCCAAGCTGAGCTAGAGATTGCCTGTCTTTGGCCACAAGGTCCAAAACTAAAAATATTGGAGCTGACGTTACTCCAATCTTACTCCAGAGTTCACACTCTTAACCCTCACACTGAAATTCTAGGCTTTAAAAAGCTGCTTAAACCAGCCCGCAAATAACTATGGGGTGGGGAATGGGTGGGGAGATGCATTCTTTAAAGGCTATTTCTGTTTTGGGAGGATTTGAGCTATTAAGATTCAAAATCTCAGGAGTAAAGAATAATTTCATCAGTCTTCTCCCACCTCCATGATCCCACTTTGGTTTCAAGAGATACTATCTGTACACCTACTGTGTAGAAGCACTGGGTGCAGGATGTAGGGGCTGCAAAGTTGAAGAAGAGTGGTTCTCACTGGCTGGGGGTACTTGTCTAGGCTGACAGATGCGGCCGTGTAAACAGCACAGAAAGCAGACTGACGAGATGGCCTGACAAAGTACTAGGGAATTTGGGGAGCATTCTGGGGCTTTTGCTGACCCTTGGGTTCCCTGGTTGGGGGCTGGGGTGGTTGGGTGGGGGCTTAGCTGTGACAGGTGTCAGGGTTTTAAGAGGTGCCTACAGGCAGGGGAGACACACAGGGCTGAGAAGCTACTCAGCCCACTAGCTCCTCTGCTGGTTCCAAACTGTAGGAAAAAGGAGGATTTGGCTTCGTCATCCATCTGGTCACATGCCTCAGCTGCTCTTTATTTCCGCTGCCCAATTTCTCTGTCTATGCCCAACACAGAGACACATTTCAGGGTTGTGGAGTTCTGTGTGGTCACACAGAAACAGACCCATCTCTCAACATTTCTGCCCTTGTGTTGGGGACATGGAGCCCTTGAGGCCACCCCCTGCCTGTTTCCTAACTGATGATTAACTGTAGCTGACAACCTTGCATTACATAAGAGGATTATGAAACTCTGTAACAGAGAGGTAGGTGATCCGTGTGTATAAATAGACAAAAGCCTCATGACTGTGCTACTTTAAGACTCAGAGACATCTAGTGGCAGAAAATTGTATCTGCAGCCCTAGCAAGTCTCCAAATAAGTGACTTGAAAAAGTTCTAATTTGTACCCAAACTAGGAAACTTTAGGTTAAATTACTTTGAAAGAGAAGAAATGTACTGGTTTTCCACTTGTTAGGAGTACAGTATTGTCTTTTTTTTTAAAAAAAATTGAAATATAGTTGATTTGCAACGTTTCAGGTGTACATCAAAGTGATTCAGATTATATTCAGATACTTTTTCATTAGGGTTATTACAAAATAATGAGTAGAGTTCCCTGTGCTATACAATAGGTCCTTATTATTTATTTTATATATAGTAGTGTTGGCATGCTAAGTCGCTTCAGTTGTGTCTGACTCTGTGCAACCGTATGGACTCTATCCCGCCAGGCTCCTCATTCTTTGGGATTCTCCAGGCAAGAATACTGCAGTGGGTTGCCATGCCCTCCTCCAGGGGATCTTCCTGACCCAGGGATCGAACCTGCCTCTCTTATGTCTCCTGCATTGACAGGCAGGTTCTTTGCCACAAGCACCACCTGGGTCGCCCCACATGTATTCCTTAATCCCAAATTCCTAATTTATCCCTCCCCACCCTTTCCCTTTTGATAACTGTAAGTTTGTTTTCTATGTCTGTGAATCTGTTTCTGTTTTGTAAACAAGTTCATTTGTATCATATTTTTAGGTTCCACATGGGATATCGCACTTATTTTCACACCCTTTCCAGCATTTATTATTTGTAGGCTTTTTGATGATGGCCATCCTGACTGGTGTGAGGTGATACTCACTGCAGTTTTCATTTGAATTTCTCTGATAATTAGTAGCATTGAGCATCTTTCTTATGGTATTGTCTTTAACAAAAAGTACCAGAAGTCTGGGGCTTCCCAGGTGACACTAGTGGTAAAGAATCCACCTGCCAGTGTAGGAGACACAAGAGACGTGGGTTCCATCCCTGGGTCAGGAAGATCCCCTGGAGAAGGAGATGGCAAACCACTCCAGTACTCTTGCCTGGATAATTCCATGGACAGAAGAGCCGGAAGTCTACAGTCCATAGGGTCGCAAAGAGTCAGACATGAGTGAGCGACTGAGCACATATGTCATAAGTCTACTTTAAGCCTGTTCTTCCCAAAGTTTTAAATGCACACAATTGAATGGTGTGTGAAAGAGAAAATCAGAATATAAGAAATGACTCTATTAACCACCTCTATATACTCACCTGTCATGATACTGAACTTTTTTTGATGTGATTAGGTTTTGCACCAACTTCATAATTATCACTATCAAATTGGCCTTATAGGTGAACATACACAGATTGAGTGACTACTAAATGAAATATTTAGGAGAATATATGATGAGAAAGCTTCCCCACAGTCAGACTAGAAAATATGTTTCCCTGACTGAGGAGAAACAGAAGAGCTGCAGGGGGAACAATTTAAGGATGGGATCGGTGGGTCCTAGAGACGGAGGCCCTGTAGCCTGAACCACAGGCTGGAACCCAGGAAGATGCTAAGCTACATCGTGGAAGGACAGAGTGAGCAGCGGTGGGACATGTGTCATGTGTCCCTGTCTGAGCCCTAAGGGACCGGCTAGATCTAGAGAAGCAGTGGCTATGATGGGATGGTGGGACTCGGGCAGCCTCCTGGTTTCTGATACCCCAGAATATCAGAGGAATAGCAGAACAATACCTGCATGCCTGTGGGCAGCATAGAAAGAGGAGAAGAAAACACTGAAGTTCTTGAATTGTTCATTGAGGACAGAAGAGCAATGGGGTGTCCGAGTGCTAACATCCGATGTCATCCAACCTGCCAATGCCTCGACACCAGAGGAGTGCCCATCGAAGGCACAAAACCAGGGGAAAGTACGTGGAGGAGTAAGTCCTGAACCGAGTGACCCTAAGTGTTGCCACTCCAATGAAATGGAGATGCAAAATAAAAATTAAATGGAGCTATAGAAAATGATGAAAGTATTATTTCTTTAGTACCTGTATTTGTGGCCTGAGATATATGCTACCTATCTGCTACATACTCACAGAACAAAGTGGGACATTTTGATAAGACTATATACAAGATGTTTTGAAGAAAATTTCCCCTCTTCATATTATACACACATACACACAACACACACACACACAACTTGTGTATTAGGATCCTCGCTGGAAAAAGACAGCACATCCAAAATGGGTAATTTACAAAGTCATGGGTAGAATTCCCAGAAAGTAACAAGACATCATGCAGTACCCTGGGGTAAGGAAAGCAGGAAAGTTTACCTCCACTAGACAGAGGAGGGGCCCAAGGGGTTTGCTGGACATGGACAGAGCCTCCAGACAGGAGCTGGGGACTTTGCTAGAAGGATGCAGCCTGCGACATAGGGAAGGAGCGTGGGAAATAAGCGCTGTTCTCAAGGCTCGACTCCATAGTCTCTGTTAGTGCACTTCCATTGGAAATCCCAACCGGAAGCCAAGAGGCAAGGAAATCATCCATAGCATACACCTGGGTCAGCCTCCTCACACAGAGAAGAAGGAAAAGAGGAGTTAGTGGGCAAGTGGAAGATATACAGCTCTGATAGCTTTGTTCAAACTTCATCACCTTAAATATCTACTTCTATCTCACTCTACCTTGCCTCAGCTCCTGCCACCCATGCATATACCAGCCACTCCTTCATTTTCAAAAACAGAAATTAAATGGATGGCTCAGTTGATAAAGAATCCGTCTGCAATGCAGGAGACCCAGGTTCAATCCCTGGGTGGGGGGAAATCCCTTGGAGGAAGAAATGGCAGCCCATTCCAGTATTCTTGCCTGGAAAATCCCATGGACAGAGGAGCCTGGTGGCTACCGTCCATGGGGTCACACAAAGAGTTGGACATGACTTAGTGACTAAAGCACCATAGAAAATGATGAAAGTATTATTTCTTTAGTACCTGTATTTGTGATCTGAAATGTATGCTACATGCTACAATGTATACTCATTGTAGCCTTTGTTATTCAAGGTACAACCAGATTTTTTTTCTGATTATAAAGGTAAGATGAAGATGCCCTTGGTGATCCAGTGGCTAAGACTCCATGCCCCCAATGCAGGGGCCTAGGTTCGATTCCTAGTGGGGGAGCTAGAACCCACATGCTGCAACTAAGACCCAGTGGAGTCAAGTAAAATAAATATTTTAAAAAATTAATATATATTCATTAAAAATATATATATATATAAAAGTGTAAAGAAAGTAAAACTCATCTTAATTCCACTACACAGAGTTGACCACTGTCAAGGCTTTGATCTATATCCCCTTATATACCTTTTCTATGCATATCCAGATATATATTTAAGAAATGACTCTTACCAACAGAAGATATTTTACAGCATATTCTCACTCAATAAATTGCATAGCTCTTTTAATGTCAGTGTAGTTACATGTCATCTGTAGTATACAAGCATAGTATCGTATACTATTCATAAACCATAAGTCACTTTTTTGAGGGGCATGTAGGTGGTTTCTAAATTTTTGAAATTATAAGCAATGTTGTGATACACATCCTTGTGTGCTGAGATCTTTGGTTGCTTGTCCAGTTCTTCCCCCAGGACAATGGTTCTCAAAATACATTTCTTGGAGCCCATGGGAATGCCTCAGAGGCTCTTGCAGGGGTGAGGTGAAGGCTGCAGGACCCAACCCTCACCTTCCTTCATAGGTTACCTTACCAATCATAGGTTCACTTCTCTCTGCTCTGTTTGGTGAGAAGAAAGAGTTCATCCCTAACTGCAGCTGGAAATCCATTGCTTTAGAACATAGTCAAGGAAAAATAAAATTGTTATGTCAGAGAGTAGGCATGTTTAAATATCTGATATGTACTGCCAGATGATTCCTGAAAGGGTAAACTGATTTATATTCCTACCAAAAGCATATGTGTGCCTGTGTTTCCCACACCAACACCTTTTATTTATACAGATCTAAAGATATTCTTTTAATTTATATTAATAGAAATAAATTTATATAAATTAAATTTATATTTCTTTGATTAGTCATTATATTACTTTCTTATTGCTGCTGTAACTACACATTACTACAAACTTGGTAGCTTAAAACAGCATAAATATATTGGTTATAGACCTGGAAGTTAGAAATCCGGCACAGGTCTTACAGGACTAACACCAGTGTGCCAGCAGGGCTGCCTTTCTTTCTAGAAGCTCTAGTGGAGAACCTGTTTCCTTGCCTTTTCCAGCCTCTAGTAGCCCTGCATTCCTTGGCTTGTGGCCCCTTCCTCCATCATTATTCCAATCTCTGCTTCTTTCCTTATGTCTCCTTTTCTGACTCTGACCCTCCTTCTTCTTCCCTCCTTTGGGACCACCCAGATAATCCAGAGTAATATAATAATATTATAAATATTATAATAATATTTCAGAATAATCTCAAAATCCTTAATCACTTTTTCAAAATCTCTTTTGTTACATGAGGTTAACATATTCACAGGTTCTGGGGATTACAACATGACATCTCTGGAGAGCCATTGTCCTACCTGTCACAGTGGTGATATAGAGCATATTTTCTTTTATTAATTGACAATTTGTAGTTCTTTGATAAATTATTTCTCTGTGACCTTTGCTCATTTTGCTATTAAGATATTTGTATTTTCCTGGTTGATTTGTTTAAATATATACATATATTTTGGAATTATAACTGTGTTGCCTATTACATATATTGCAAATCTTTTCCTTCACATTTCTGGCTTCTGAACTCTCTTTATATTGTGTCTTTGTCTGCTTGGGTTGCTTTGCGTTGCTGTAACAAGACAGAATATAGTCTTGATACCTTAAACAGCAGAAATGTATTTTCTCACAGTTCTGGAGGTTAGAAGTCCAAGATCAAGGTGCCAACATGGTCAATTTCTAGAGAGAATATTCTTTCAAGCTCACCAAAGTCTGCCTTCTTGCTGTGTCCTCACATGGCAGGGAGAGAACAAGCTTTCTGGTGTCTCTTCTTATGAGATCACTAATCCCATCATCAGGACCCCACCTTCTTGACTTCATCTAACCCTAACTACCTTCCAAAAGCATCATCTCCATCCAATACCATCATGTTGAGGGTAAGGACTTTGACATATGACTTTTATAGGGACACAGACATTCAGTCCATAACAGGAAGAATTCGGATCTTCTTGTGGTCAGATCGATCAATCATACTTTTGATAATTTTGGCTTCAATGATATGCTTAGCTTAGCAAGGCCACTTTTACCAGAGATTTGTAAACATGTACATACACTTTCTTCTTCAACTTTTATATATTTGCCTTATTTAACATTCAAATTTTAGCCATTCTGTAATATAATTTGGGGTAAGGTCTTACTCTGTGTTTTGCCACCTTTGTTTACCATTTTATTCTTCAAATACAGCTTCAAAATAGTTTCTAAGGACATGAGCCTTTAACCAGACAGGAGTCCTGGATTTGCAATCATCTGGATACTGGCCTGCTAAAACCAGTTTTTTTCCTTTGCTTTCTCTGCTAGCTGTAGAACACTATTTTCTGTCTTTCTGGAAAATCCATTCATTCAATAAAAGACCAACAGCTGAAGCCAACTTTTATTTTAAAAGGAAACAATGAGTTTCCTTAATATTTCAGGCTTGAACAGCATTGCATGTAGAACAGTTTACCATCAACTCATCTGAATGTATACTTACAGTTTTCACATTCCTTTGAATCCTAAAGTTATTTGATTTTCAAAACCAATGGAAAAACCTATCCATGGAAAAAAATTATTTAGGTATTTGAACTTTAAAAAACTTGGGCTGTAAAAAAATAAAAAATAAAAAAATAAAATAAAAAACTTGGGCTGTATCTGTAGGGGCCATTCAGTGTTCTGCACGAGCCAGCATGAAATGTTTGTGCCTGGGAATCAGTGATTGGGGTAAAGCTTCAGGCTGCAGAAAAGTGAGTTCTAAATTTTATGAAACTGACTGAATAACGTAACCACATGCAATAATTATATATTATACATTAGTAATTGTGAGTCTAAAATAACATGATACAGTAAATAATAATACAAGTATAAAATGATCTCAACAATTAAATATTCAATTGTATTAAAATTCCCTTTTACTCCAATGCCTTTCCTAAGCTCCTATATGTGTCTTGGCCCTTTGTTTCCAGGGACTAAAAAAATGCATGACAACAAAATAAACATTTGTGATGCAAATAATTTTGAGATACAAACAACAAATACAAAATTGTTATATAAAATATGTAATGTATATAAATTTACATGTTGTATATATGGTATGATATTGCATGTGACATGGTGTCATATTACATGGTACATTTTAAGTAATACAGTAAAAGCAATTTTTCTACTTCATAGTTAGACCTTGAAAATGAATAGTTTCTAATCCACAAATGTGTTGAATTTGAAAAATTTGTTTCTGAATCAGTTGTTCAAAACTCAGAAATGGTGTAACTGTAAAGATAAGATTCCAAGTGGTGGTGAGAGCCAGCCTGGGGGTGTGTGCATGCTTAGTTGCTCAGTTGTGTCCGGCTCTTTGTGACCCCATGGACTGTAGCCCACTAGGCTCCTCTGTTCATGGAATTCTCTAGGCAAGAGTACTGGAGTGGGTAACCATTCCCTTCTCCAGGGGACCTTCCCAACCCAGGGATCAAACCTGGGTCTCTTGCATTGAAAGTGGATTGTTTACTACTGAGAGCCAACCTAGTTATAGGTTTTTTATTTGGTTGAAATTATATGCATATTCTATGAGAGGTAGTTGAAATAATATACATTTATTACAAGGAATACTTTTCAGATAGGATACTAGTGATTAAAAGAAAAAAAAGCAATACCACTTAGTAAGACATGTTTTATCTAGAACGATAATCCTTAAGGAAGTTGAAAGCTTAGTGAATGCTTTTTGTGGACATTTCGGAAAACGTTGGGAATCTTCCTAAGGGGCTAGAGGTCGGTGGCATGGGTCTAAATTATGTCACAGTTGCTCTTCTTGTTTTTAATACAGTGTCTTGCCCTACTGTCCTTGCTTATCAGTCATATTCACTGCTCTATTTTAATTAATAAACGGGATGCTGAAAAGCCAGAAGAGCAGTGAGTTAATGAAGGAGAGGGCACAGCATTGTGAGATCCCTTGACGGGGAAAAGGAAAGGTGGAGAAAAGGATGGTGGAGAAAAGAGTCAGGGGCTCTGTGAATTGGCCCTAAGGCCATTTTGGGGGAATCCTGCTAAAGATGCATAAGCTTTCTCAAATTATAATGATGATCTCTGCGGCCATGACTTCCTCACCCAACCTGGTATTGAACTTTGCCAGAATTAGGACTAAGACTATTGCTTCCCTAAGGGAGGGGAGATTTACATAACTTGGGGGAGAATTTGGGGATTGATGATAATTAAAGAAACGAAAGCAACAAAGTTAATTATTAATTCAGAAGAAAATAAAAAACCAAGTGGGGAGAAAGAAGTGACTATAGTATACTACATGGTTCAGCTTTCAGTAAGATTTTTACAATTATAAAAGATAACTTGTACCAGTTACCAATTTGTTGCCTTTGGCCCCCAGATTCAAGCTTCATCTCCTGACAAAAATTGATCTCCATCCTCAATTTCTCCTTTGCAGCCGACATGGTGTTAGAAACTATGTCAGTAGAGGGCACTGGAGGGACACTGGAGGAGGAAGGGGCTTCTCTTCCCAGTCTCACTGTTTTCTGTTTTCCTTCTTCCTCCTGCTGTTTGGTTGCCAGCCGTGGATATGTTGGGAGAGATGTCGGTGGTATTCACCTATATTAAGTTTCAATAGCACCTCATGGAGAGCTTCCTAATGAATTTTTATGGCACTCCAATGAGTAGATTTCCATTGAGTCATGCCAGCACCCCAGTGGTTGGCTTTTCAGTCTTGACCTGTCAGCCCCCCTGAAAAGCTCCTTCTGCTTTCCAGTCTTGGCCATGGCTTGCTACCCACCTGGACCCTGGTGTTTTTTGCTTGTCTAGTGACTGTTGACTAGCTTTGATCTAGAGCAATCAGTACACTTTTCTGCCAACTCAGCCTCAGGAAGGAATGTTTCTTCCTTGAGTAGGCTTACTTGTTTCTAGGGTTATTGTTCAGAGTTATGTTTCTATAATAAGATAGTCCTATATTGCTGTGAATAGTTGTTATACTAAACTTTCCCTTTACAAATTTCTGTGTGGTTTCTGTCTACTGATTGGACCTTGATTAATTCAACACTGAAAACTAACCACAGTTGATTTAACTATTTTGAGAAGATGGGGAGTTGGAAAGCGTAAGTGTGTGTATGAGAGAGACAGAGACAGAGAGAGAGAGAGAGAGATAGAGACAGAGAGAGAGAGATAAGGTGGTTAAATCTTCATCTTCCGGGCTTCCTGGTGGCTCAGTGGTAGAGTATCCGCCTGACAATGCAGAGAGCACAGGTTCGGCCATGATCCCTGATCCAGGAAGATCCTACATGCCATGGAGCCGCACCACACCTATTGAGCCTGTGCTCTGGAGCCCAAGAGCCACAAGTACTGAGCCCACATGCCCTAGAGCCCATGCTCTGTAGCAAGATAAGCCACTGCAGTGAGAAGCCCATACACTGCAACTAGAGAAAAGCCTGTGCAGCAACAAAGACCCAGCATAGCCAAAAATAAATTTAACAATTTTTAAAAAATCTTTATCTAAAAAAAAAAATCTTTATCTTCTATAATAAGAAATTGATAAATAAAATCTAAAACTGAAAATTTATAGAATATAGTATAAGATTGACATTTGGATATTTGAAAGGGGTAATAATAAGAAATAGAATGTGAGGCATCTGCTCTTTTTGTAACAAGACTTATATTTGAATCTTTATGATCATAGACAACTTTGATAAGATTTTAAATGATTAAAAGAAAATCACTGGGGTTAAAACAAACAAAAAAGAGAGGAAGGAAAGAAAGTAACAAAGTTTATGTAATATCAAAAGATGTGTCACTGGGATAGTTTGGTGTTCTTTTTTTTTTTTCATCAATACACATTCACACAATACATGATCAAACTATACATGATCACAGGTAGATCAATCACTTATAAAGCTTGTAGGAAGGTTAAGAGACAAAAGTAGTTAAATCATCTATATTCATAAGTGGTTAAGAGAGGCACATAACAACAAGATGTAAAATATGATGTCAAAACATTAAATGTGGGGTAGTGGTGGTAGTTTAGCTCCTAAGCCAATGGGTCCGACTCTTGCAACCCCATGGACTGTAGCCTGCCAGTCTCCTCTGTCCATGGGATTCTCCAGGTAAGTGGAATAGGTTGCCATTTCCTTCTCCAGGGGAACTTCCCGACCCAGGAATCAAACCTGGATCTCTTGAATTGCAAGCAGATTCTTTACTGTCTGAACTATAAGGGAAGCTCTAAATGTAGGCTGGGGAAGTAAAAATGCAGGACTGTTTAAAGGTATTCAAGCTTAAAAATAATTACATATGTAGAGAGGTTGCTGTATATAAACTTCATGGTTACTACAAAACAAAAATCTAAAAAGAGATCCATGCACAGAAAAAGAGAAAGAAATCCAAACATAATCCTGAAGATAGTCATCAAGTCATAAGGGAAGAGAGCAAAAGAAAAAGAAACAAAAAAGGACTCCAAAATCAACCCAAGAAAATTCACAAAATCTATAATATTGTAAAGTAAGTAGCCTCCAACTAATAAAAATAAATGGGAAAAAAAGAAAGAAAATTCACAAAATGACAATAAGTACATACCTACCAAGAATTATTTTAAATGTAAATGATTAAATGCTCCAAACAAAAGACATATAGTGGATGGATAGATACAGAAGCAAGACTCATACATATGTGCTTCCTACAAGAGACTTAATTCAGCATCTAAAGACACAGAGACTGAAGGTGAGGAGATGGAAAAAGGTATTGTATGCAAATGGAAATCAAAAGAAAGCCAGGGAGCTTCCCTGTTGATTTAGTGGTAGAGAGTCTGCCTGCCAATGCAGGAGACACAGGTTCGATGCCTGACATGGGAAGATCCCACATGTCACAGAGCAGCTAAGCCTGTGTGTCTCAACTACTGAGCAGGTGCCCTAGAGCCTGGGAGCGGCAACTGCTGAGCCCATGTGCCACAACTGCTGAAGCCCACACGCCCTAGAGCCTGGGTTGCACGAGACGCCGCTGCGATGAGAAGCCTGTGCACCACAACTAGAGAGTAGCCTCCACTCACTGCAACTAGAGACAAGCCAGTGCAGCAACAAAGACCTAGCACAGCCACAAATAAACAAATAAATAAAATTATATTTTAAAACAGAAAGCCAGGGTAGCAATATTTACGTCAGACAAAACAGACTTTAAAATAAAGACTGTTAGAAGAGACAAAGAAGGACATGACATAATGATAAAAGGATCAATCCAAGACAAAGATATAACCATTGTAAATATATACACCTAAATACACAAAGCAAATATTAATACACAGAAAGGAAGAAACTGGCAATAATGTGATACTAGTAATGGGCATTAACACCCCATTTACATCAATGGACAGATCATCTAGAAAGAAAATCCACTGGGAAACACTGATCTTAAATGACACATGAGAATAGATGACTTAATAGATATCAATATAGAATATTCCATCCAAAAGCAGCAGAACACACATTCTTCTCAAGTTTGCATGGAACATTATCCAGGATAGGGCACGTGCTAGCGCAGAGAACAAGTTTCAGTAAATTTAAGATTGGAATAATACAAGCATCTTTTCTGTCCACAACCCTATGGGCCTAGAAATCAGCTGTAAGAAAAACTACAGAAACGCAAACACATGAGGGCTAAACAATATGCTACTAAAAACCCAGTGATTTATTGAAGAAACCAAAGAGGAAATAAAAAAACACCTAAAAACAAATAACAAAAATATAATGATCCAAAATCTATGGGAAAACAAAACAATGTACAGAGAGTTTCCCGGTCCAGTGGTTAGGACTCCATGCTTTCACTGCTGTGGGCCTGGGTTTAATCCCTGCTCAGGGAACTAAGATCTTACAAGCCATGCAGTGTGGGGACCATAAAAAAAAAAAACCTATGGAATTCAGCAAAAGCAGTTCAAAGAGAGAAGTTCATAGAGGTGCAAACCTACCTCAGGAAACAAGGAAAATCTCAAACAACCTAAATTTACACATAAAGGAAGTATAAAAAAAGAACAAAGTCAGTAGAAGGAAAGAAATCATAAAGATCAGAGAAGAAATAAATGAAACAGAGGTTTAAAAACAATAGAAAATATCAATGAAACTAAGAGCTGTTTCCATGAAAAGATAAACAAAACTGATAAATCTTGAGGCAGATTCATTAAAAAAAAGAGGGCCCAAATAAAATCAGAAATGAAAAAGAAGTTACAACTGGCACCACAGAAAAAACAAAAATCATAGAGAGCACTATGAACAACTATATGCCAATAAAATGGATAACCTAGAATAAATGGACAAATTCTTAGAAATGTACAATCTCTCAAGACATAATCAGGAAGAAATACAAAATATGAACACACCAGTTGTCATGAGTAAAATCCAATCAGTAACAACAACAACAAAATTTCCAACAAACAAAAGTCCAGGACCAGATGGCTTCACAGTGAATTTCAGCTTTTAAAGAAGAGTTAACACCTATTCTTCTTAAACTATTCCAAAAAATTGCAGAGGAAATAATACTTCCAAACTCAATCTGTGAGGTTAGCATCACCCTGATACTAAAAGTAGGCAAAGATATGAAGGAAAAAAAAAAAAAGACCAATATTACTGATGAACAACGATAAAAAAATCCTCAACAAAACAGTGGCAAACCAAATTCAACAATACATTAAAAAGGTCATACACCATACTCAAGTGGGATATTTCCCAGGCATGCAAGGATGTTTCAATATTTGCAAATCAATCAATGATATATCATGGATAGATCAAAATGATATACCACACGAACAAATTGAAGAATAAAAATCATATCCTAATCTCAATAAATGCAGGAAAAAGCTTTTGACAAAATTCAGCATGCATTCATGATAAAAACTCTCAAGAAAGTGAATATAGGGGGACTATACCTCAATATAATAAGACTATGTACAACAAGCCCACAGCTAAAATATGCTTAATGGTAAAACGTTGAAAGCATTTTTTCTAAGGTTAGGAACAACATAAGGATGCCCACTCTCATGGGTTTATTCAACATAGCATTGGAAGTCCTGAGTGAGTGAAGTCACTCAGTCGTGTCCAACTCTTTGCGACCTCATGGACTGTAGCCTATCAGGCTCCTCCATCTGTGGGGTTTTCCAGGCAAGAGTGCTGGAGTAGATTGCCATTTCCTTCTCCAAGGGATCTTCCCAACCCAGGGATTGAACCCAGGTCTCCCGTGTTGCAGGCAGATGCTTTACCGTCTGAGCCACCAGGGAAGCCCCATTGGAAGTCCTAGCCACAGCAATTAGACACAGTCACAATTCAGATGGTTTCAGACACTGCCCAGGAAGGCAAATGAGTCAAGTGGGGCTGGTGGGGACTGTCGCCCATGAAGACAATCTAGTCAGAAAGCTTTCACTCTTGTCAACTAATGTTGAAGCTGAACTCTGAGTATGACCTGCTGCAGGGTTGATGTGCTTAGTTGCTCAGTCGTGTCCAACTCTTTTCAACCCCAAGGACTGTAGCCCCAGGCTCCTCTGTCCATGGGGATTCTCCAAGCAAGAACACTGGAGGGGGTTGCCATGCCCTCCTCCAGGGCTGAAAGGAACTGTAGTCAGTAGTCTTCTCCTGCGCAGTGCTCTCACCAGGGGTCCTCCATGACCCTCTGGGCTCAGGATAATCAGACTTTATCTAAGCCCTCTCCTCCCCATTTTGGGCCCTCATCTTCATTCCCCCTCCCAGGACCCTCTAAAGGCCTAGCTAAGGCAGTTTTTCACACTGCAGTGTTAATGAATTAACAACTCCCTGCTCACAGCGGGTGTCTACCTTTTCAAAGAGAATGCTGGAAAGGGAAATAGATCTGGTTACCAATGCAGGGATTTTAGGGCCCTTCACACTTCAGAGGAGGGTCTTCCTTGGCTTTTCAGATCACACCAAGAGAGAAGAACAAAACTCGGTCTTTGTAGGAAGCTAGCTGAGTTCCAGCTTCTTCTGGGGCCTGGTTTAAAAGTCTTCAGGGACCCAGTCTTCCCTGCTGTTGAATAGTCAGTTGACTTATTCAATGGCCATTGTCAAGTTAAGAGCCATTTGATATCAACCAGGTATTGGTCAAAAAATACGTCAAAAAAAGGTATACTAAACCAGAGAAGAGAATGATCACTATAAGTTGGTCTAGAATGATCAATCATTGTTTCTAATTTAAAAGAAAGTATCAGTTTTTTTTTTTTTTGGTTGTAAGTCCATTTCTTTGGTTTTCCCCATTCAGTCAAAGGATGTCCCCCTGGCTCCTAAAAGCAGGCCTTGCAATTTACATGTGTGGTCACCAGGTGGTGGAAGTGGGCCATGTCCATGGAATTTAATTGGTGGCCCGAGAAGCTGAGTTCACCTTGCCTCAAATTGCCTTAAACCTAGGACGAGCTAGGACTTCTTTGCTTTTCAGCCATATTCAACATGGAGTTCATCAAAAGATGTTTGCCTTTCTGGCAATTCCTGGCCGAAAATGTCTAGGTAGTAACGTACAGCCCTCTTGCTGAAAGATTTCACCCTCCTGTTCACTTCTGAGAAAGTCAAGAGTTCCTGTACTTAGTGTAGAAGCCTCAGAACCCTCTTTTTCAATCCGTGCATCCTCGTCATCTGACAACTCTCTATTTCCCTTTTCCCTCTTGTTAGGTGGAAGAGCCCCTCCCCTCTCCTTCCATTCTTGGGGAGGACTGCACGCTCTGCTTGGGGGCAAGCCTGGAGGTTTTACTGAGTTGTAGAGGCAGGCAGTAGGCTGGGAGGGACCTGTCCAGGCCGGAGGGGATGGTGGTGATGGAGACAAGAAGGGCTGAATGTTTCCTCTCCTTCCACTGCCATATCTGACAAGTTGATCAGTAACGCCCTTTGGATACTTTGCTCGCTGGGAATGGCCTCACCTAGGCTCTGCTCCTTTACTGGTTTCGCTTCCCCTCCAAGGATGAGAGATTCTCATTATTCATGGTTGTTATGTCCCATAGAGTTGCCACAAATAATCAACCATCACACCTATGAAAACACAACTTTAGGTTTCCATAAGCCTTGAACATTGCCAACCATTGACCAACATCTAATCTTGTTTCATGTATATTTCTATTTAAAGATACCTTACTTATCTCTTGTGGCTCAGTGGGTAAAGATTCTGCCTATAGTGCAGGAGACCCGGGTTTGATTCCTGGGTTGGGAAGATCGCCTGGAGAAGGAAATGGCAAGCCACTCCAGTATTCTTGTCTGGATAATCCCATGGACAGAGGAGCTAGACTTAGCGACTAAACTACTTCTACTACTTAACATAATGATTTACTTTATATATTATGTTATTTTTATATACTGATTTGATATATTGATATATTTGATATATTGATTAACCTTGAACTTATGGCCAATAACAGTATAACTCATACCTGAATAAAGCTCATCTAACACAAGTATTTTCTCCATAAGGGACATCACAATCTTTCTGTACTTAGGGTAGGATCACAACTGCACTTAGGGGCCATTTCAACAGTTAAGTTACCAATAAAAGGCATAAAGGTATGATGTGTGATAAAAGGCATAAAGATGTGAAAACAAGTGGCAGCAAATGGACTGCAAAAAGTTTACACTATAAAAGCTGAGACAAGAAAGACTTGTCTTGTGTGATCTCAGCTGGGAACAGATACATCAGGCAGCTCAAACTTTTTACTGATCTGCATCATGTATTGATTTGGGGTTTACAAGTGAAGTTTAGCGAATAGGCAAACTTACAAAGACAGACCTTATAAATAATAAGGATCAGCTGTACACGTCTCCTAAAGTTCAGGTCTCAGCTCTCGGAACTTTTCATTTCTCCTTCCAACAAGAGCTCTTGTCACATTGTCAACTATCATCTCCAGGCAAACTGCTTCAAAACATTCATTCAAAGCCTTTCCAGGGAATTCCCTGGTAGTCCAGTGATTAGGACTTGACGCTTTCACTGCCATGGTCCCAGGTTCAATCCCTGGATGGGGAACACCAGTGAAACTTTCTAACAGTGTCCCGCCATTTCTTAACCAGACTTTCATTCTTTCCTTGAGGAAGAAGGTGGCGGCGAGGATTTGGTGGCACATGGGAGATGGCTTGCTTCACTCCATATGCCAAATAGTTCTGCATCCCTGTCATAGTTCCGCCAGGACAGACCTTTGCAGGTAAAACAAGTATGAATATATTCTACTCACAAACTTATGTAACTACACAATTCACCCTCCCCTTTTCCTTCTCCCTAGGATTAGTGCTAAATCTCATGGCTTATGCAATAAGCTGATATTGATGTGGAAGGGCTAACACTTTTTGATTTTAGTCTGGCCTATGCTGGTCTCCTTTCTGATATGAGAGAATCATACCATCGGGGAAGATCGGCTTCCTCAATGGCTCAACCTCTCGCCTCTCCCTACATTCTTAGGGAGGACTGCACACTCTGCTTGGGGGCAAGTCTGGAGGCTTTACTGGGTAAAGAACCCACCTTCACAGGAGACCCAGGAGACATGGGTTTGATCCCTGAGTCAGGAAGAGCCCCTGGAGAAGGGAGAGGCTACCCACTCCATTATTCTTGCCTGGAGAATTCCATGGACAGAAGAGCCTGTCGAGCTACAGTCCGTGGGGTCTCAGAGTCGGACACGACTGAGCAACTAAGCATGCATATGCTGACCTCCTTTATGATGTGAGGGAATAGATTTGGGGAGGGGGTGTGAGGAGTCACCACTATGGTTTCTAGTCCTGTCTCGTTAGGGAGTCCCTTCCACAGCCTTTGTTTCCAGAAAGGCCCCCATGGTAGCCAAGGCACATAGATTGCTCCTCTCCTGGGAGCTAGTTACTGATGCTTGATAATAGTGAATGTTTATTGCACTCTTCCAATGGGACAGTCTCCATATTGGAGGCTTTTTAGACTATCTCATTTAATTATCACAAGAATCCTATGAGATAAGTATTGATATTACCTCTACTTTATAGACACAGGCTCAGAGGACAAAAATAATTTGCCTCAATTAACAGCTAAGTAGCAGAACTGGATCTTGCCCCCAAATCCATTTGAGTCCAGTGTCCATGCACTTAGCTACTCACAATAAAACCCTTTCTCCCCTGGAAGGCTCTGGAGCCCTCCCTACTCTCCACTTTGCTGCAGTGACTCTTGTGTCCTGGTGCTGGTTGAGGACTATAATTAGGTAGCTGTGTGTGCTCTGCTATACTGCAGTCAACTGTTTATTCTATAAGCCAGGGTATAGAAGAGAACCAGACCCTGCCCTCTGGAAGCTCATACCAAGCTCTGCCAAGCAGTTTGGTCCAAATGCTGCCTCTGAAACCATTCATCTCTGATTGGAACTTGAACCCATGTGCCGGGACTCAAACCAGGCCAAAACCCTGCTTGGGACTTGAACCCACATGGCCAAGACTGAACCCCAGTCAGACTCCACAGTCTCCCAAATGAGATCACACACCTGGTTTCAGGACCTAAGGGAGCTCAAATTCTTGATGTCTCATCACAGAAAGAATTCAGTGGGAGACAAAGTGATAGGCAAGAAGTGGACTTATTTAGAGAGAAACACCCTCCATAGACAGAGTGTGGAACATCTCAGAGGGTGAGTGTGGCCTTGAAATGTGGTATGGTAGCTTTTAGTGGCAGGGTCATTTCATAGGCTAATGAGTGGGAGGATTATTCTACCTATTTTGGGGAGGGGAGGGAGATTTCCAGGAATTGGGCCACTATCCACTTTTTTGGTGGGGTGGCCCTAGTGGTAAAGAACCCACCTGCCACTGCAAGAGACACAAGAGACACAGGTTCGATCTCTGAGTCAGGAAGATTACCTGGAGAAGAGCATGGCAACCCGCTCCAGTATTCTTTCCTGGAGAATCCCATGGAGAGAGGAGCCCGTGGGCTACAGTCCGTAGGCTTGCAAAGAATCAGACATGACTGAAGTGGCGTAGAACCCACTTTCTGGTCTTGGATGATTAGCCTTAGAACCGTCATGGTGCCTGTGGTTGTCATTTAGCTAGCTGATGTGTTACAATGAGCATACACTGAGTATCATGGTCTAGTCAAAGTTGACTTGTCTGCCATTTGGACCCATTTGATTCTAACCAGTTTATGTTGGTGTCCTTGGGCTATGTCATTCCTTCAAAGGTTGTGCCCTGACCTCTTCCCTCCTGTTTTCACTTTTGCCTAACACAAGTCCACGTGTCCAATGCACAGTGAGGCCAAATATACTGAAACAAAGGTCTAAGAGGCTAAAGTCTTTTCCCCACAAGCAAGAAACACTGGAAAACTTTTATTCCCTGGAGGCTCCACAGGGTCCTTCAGGATTGCCAGGGTAGAAGCTGTCCTACTATTAAAAACAAAAACCATCATCTTTGTTGCTTAAGGCCATGATGCCTATTAGTTAGGCCCATGAAGAGCCAAGGAGAAGGGCTAGTTGACTCTGACATGAGGCCTTTGAGGAGTCCCTGAGCCTTCCCCAGAGGCATTGCCCTGCAGAGGGAGCCTCAGTCAGCCGAAGGTACAGAGAGGCAGAAACAGAGATTGGAAGAGGGAAGATAGCAAGAGGGAGGGGGGACGTGGCAGAGGGCTAGTCACAGACAAGACGCCTGATGTTCTCAAGGAACGCGTTCCAGGATGCTGCCTCACAAAGACTTGTTCTGTGCTGAAAATGTCATCCAGCAGGGAATCCTGTCTCCTGCCATTTTGTACCAACTTCACCCAAAGGTCACCTATTGTCAGAGGGAGCCCAGGTAGAAAGTAAGACGAGAAAGGGTCCAGTAGGCTGATTTCATTCTGATTTTGATGATTTCTGTTTTTGTTTTTTAATTGAAGTGTGGTTGATTGTTGACTAAGAAGGTGCACAATGTGAGAGTTGCGAGCTAAGTTTCATTTGGGGCAAAATGAGGACTGCAGCCCGGGAGACAGGCACCTCAGATAGCTCTGAGAGACTGCTCCAAAGAGGCAGTGAGGTAAGGTCAATATATAAGATTTTGGTGAAGGGGGAGTTCAGCGCAATCAAGCGCTTACTTTACAAAAAGTTTTCTTCTAGTCACAAGGAGCTGATGTCACCATGAAGGGATTTAGTGCTTTTCTAGATAGGAGATGCAAAGATGCAAGGATTATGAAATCAGTTCCTGAAAATATCTCACTATCTGAAGACCTGTTCTACCAGTTGCCCTGGAGCACAGAGTCCTTCACTCTCCACCCTGAATTCCTTTCAGGGAGTGCCGAAGGTCAGAAGCTGCAGCAGCACGTGTGCGGGCTCCATCACTTCAGTCGTGTCTGACTCTGCGTGACCCCATAGCCCGCCAGGCTCCTCTGTCCATGGGCTTCTCCGGGCAATATTATTGGAGTGGATTGCCGTGTCCTCCTCCCAGGGATCTTCCCCACCCAGGGATCAAACCTATGTCTCTTGTGTCTATGTGCATTGGCAAGTGGGTTCTTTACCCCTAGAGCCACGTGAGAAGCCCTCAGACAGATGGCAAATGCCCTTCTTGTTGCTGGTCAGTCACTGGCAAGTGCTCTTGGCAAGTGTCAATTTGTAGTTGACATGATTTATAATGTTTCAGGTATACAACAAAGTGATTCACTTGTACATTATATGTATAAATCTGTATTTTTAAAAATTCTTTTCCATTGTAAGTTATTACAAGATACTGAATATAGTTCCCTGTGCTCCACAGTAGTTCCTTGCTGTTTATTTTACATATAGTAGTGTGCATCTGTTAATCCCAAATTCCTAATTTATCCCCCTCTTTCCCCTTTTGGTAACCATACATTTATTTTCTATGTCTGTGAATCTATTTCTGTTTTGTTAAAAAGTCCATTTGTATCATTCTTTTAGATTCCACATAGAAGTGATATTGTCTGTCTTTTCCTGAGGTACTTTACTTAGTATGATAATCCTAGGTAGCTGGTTTCTGTTTAAGTAAATTAATAGGGGTAGAGTTCCAACTGGTTCCCAAATGGCAGTGAACTGTACCCTGTCACCCCAAAGTGATAGCTGATTTTAATATAAACAGGATTGTTCCACATTTTCTGAAGGCAATGGTGATTCAGGGAAGCAAAGACAGATGCCCAGTCACCTAGAGAAGCTTGGAGAAAGCAGCATTCAGAGAACAACTATCTGGTGGCCAAGGTTGAAGGTCCACACTGGTCCATGTGGCAGCAGAAGAGTCTTGGATAAACCACAAGAAAAAGGCAGAAAAAGTTCTCAAATAATTGCAAGCCCTTGTATTACTCAGGGCACTTGGGTTGCAAACAACAGAAATAAATTCTGGATAACTGAAGGCAAAAAGAAGAGTATTTCTTTAAAACTTTTTATTTTGTATTGGAGTATAGACAATTAACAGTGTTGTGGTGGTTTCAGATGGACAGCTAAGGGACTCGGCCACACATACACTTGAATCCATTCTTCCCCAAACTCCCTTCCCACCCAGGCTGCCACACAACATTGAGCAGAGTTCCATGTGCTATATAGTAGGTCCCTGTTGGCTATCCACTTTAAACATAACAGTACATACACGTGGATTCCAAACTCTTTAATTATCCCTCTCCCCCGGTGACAAGCTTGTTCTCTAAGTCTGTGAGTCTATTTTGTCAATAAGGCAGTTCGCATCATTTCTTTTTAGATTCCACAAATAAGGGATGTCATATGATATTTCTCTTTCTCTCTCTGACTTACTTCACTCGATGTGACAATCTCTAGATCCAGCCATGTTGCTGCAAATGGCATTATTTCATTCCAACAGAAGAATTTGGATAGCCCAGAGAACTGAGAAAAGGCCTCAATAGGGGCGGAAACTAGGGCAGCTCAGAGATCCAGGAAGCAGAAGTGACGGGCAACCCTGCTCTCGGGGATGAACCTGTTTTGCCACTAGGGGTCCTTGTATTCCGAGGCCCAGGGTCTAATTTTTACAGGACCAGAGTCCCGTTTGCTTAGTTTGGAACATGTGCTCACATTTGGTTGGAAGTGGGGCGTCTTGCAGGACAGCCCCACCAGGCCTGTGTGCTGTGGATGGAACAGTGTCTGGATGGGAAATAGAGACGCAAGGACCATGCAGGGAATGTGCCCCTGTGTATTTACTCACCTGGGATTTCCCTGGAGACAAGCAGGTGGGCTCTCATTGGAGTGAATTTTAAAGCAGCTCTGCTGGATAGAATTGAGGTTGGAAATCATAGAAACAGCAATAGGGAAAGTACTGTAGGAGGAAAGAAACAGGAGGCAGTCTCAGAAAAGAGCACCATTCAGGGATGTATGTGAAGAGAGGTGGGACACTTCTCTTCCGGTTCCCCTCTCTTCAGAGCTGCCATGTACAGTTTGGGGAAAACGCCCCATTAGCTGTGCCTGCGGGAAGGCACTGATGCTAACCACAGATAGAAGACAAATATGGAAAAAAGAAAAGGAAAAAAAATTCACAAACTTTGAACCAAAGCATAAGGGCTAGCCTACGTTCAGGTATCTAAAGACACAATAAGTAAATGTCTTCAGTCAACATAGTTCCTCTTAGACTTCTCTAGTGGTCCAGTAGTTAAGAATCTGCTTGCCAATGCAGCAGGGGACATGGATTCTATCCTTGGTCCAGAGACACAGACAAGCCTAGAAGACTAAAAGGACTATGCTTAGAGAACACTTGAAGTCAAGACCAAAGGCCTACTGAGCAACAGACACAAGTATGTCCTTGAATAGAAGGCTGAGCGGCCTCTCTCTTGCTTCATTTACTCAACAAATGGATACTGAGCTTTGTTTGAGGTGTTGTGCCATGCCTTGAAAAGATACCACCACTGACTCAAGGGATCTATATTTACTACCGCCTTACCCTTTCCTACTGAAATTCTGCTTTCAAGACCTAGTGACAAAAATAGGGCAATATAGGGACTTCCCTGACTTCTAGCAGTTAAAAATCTGCCTTGCAATGCGAGGGATGCAGGTTCAATCCCAAATTAGGGAACTAAGATCCCACATGCTGCAGGGGAACCTAGCCCTTGCGCCGCAGCTACTGAGCACACGAGCTATGACTAGAGAGAAGCCCACAGAACCAAAGTGAAGATCCTGAGTGTTGCAACTAAGACCCCATGCAACCAAAAATAAATAAATTTAAAAAATTTAAAAATAGGGCAATATAATGGTCACCAAGCTTTACCATTTCATTTCTGTATATCTTCTTGAGGATTTCCCTGGTAGCTCAACTGGTAAAGAATCTGCTGCAATGCAGGAGACCCTGGTTCGATTCCTGGGTCAGGAAGATCCCCTGGAGAAGGGATAAGCTACCTACTCCTGTATTCTTAGTCTTTCTTGGTGGTTCAGAGGGTAAAGAATCCAGCTGCAATGCAGAAGACTTGGTTTCAATCCCTGGATCCGGAAAATAGCCTGGAGGAAGGCGTGGCAACCCACTCAGTGTTCTTGCCTGGAGAATCCCCGTGGACAGAGGAGCCTGGTGGACTACAGTCCATGGGGCGCAAACAGTCAGACATGACTGAGCGACTAAGCACACACATAGCTGCTTGAATCCATCATTTGAAAAAAGAAGCACAAAAATGGCAAATACAGTATGGAGCTTCAAATCAAATTTTGTATCAGTTTTCAAAATTTTTCTAATTAAAAAAGAAACTCTTGAAGCTTACCAACTCATTTTGCTGTTCTTTGAAAAGCAAAGATAGAATCTTTGTTTAAAAGGTCATGCCTCTATTATAATACTAAAATAGCTTTTAAAAAAATTATTTAACATATTACTCTACTCAGTTGGAAAAATACAGCAAAACATGAAGCAAGTTCAGAACTGAGAAAGATCTAGTCTAGTCTTGTGGGTTGTTTTTGGAGAGAAGAAATAGGGTAACAAAGTTTTGGATTTTGTCCAGGTCAGATCCAGTTCAAACTTCAAAGAGGGAACAATATTGTTATTTGAGTTCAATTTCAATTCAAATTAAAATATCACTTTCCTACTTTGGGTTTAGTTCAACTCCCTGCTCAGAGCTGAGAATGCCATTTAGTGGAAGGGAAGATCCCAGGGCAATTATTTTTTAACTCATTTTGTTGCTCCTGAAGGTAGTGAAAGTGTTGGTTGCTCAGTCGTGTCTGACTCCCATCCCATGGACTGTAGCCCGTTAGTCTCCTCTGTCCATGGGATTGCCCAGGCAAGAATACTGGAGTGGGTAGCCTTTCTCTTCTCCAGGGGATCTTCCTGACCCAGGGATCAAACCCCAATCTCCTGCATCGCAGGCAGATTCTTTACCATCAGAGCCACCAAGGAAGCCCTGATTACCTGTTACTCCACTGTAAATTGAGTCTACCCTGAACCTTTCAGATCCACAGAGGACAGTGGAAACCCTTCAGTGCCCAGAGTTCCTTGGGTTCTGGGATCCATATGGCCAGAGAGCCTTTTTGAGCTCATGCCCTACTCTGAGGTGAGGCAGGAGGGAGGCCAGGGTCTGATGGGTCCCTTGTGTTTGGGGGACCAGGGCTGAGGAAGTGGGAGGTAGACTCTGGGGAAGCTGGCACTTGGCATCGAGACGGAAAGCAGAAGTATGCAGTGAACCCCATCAGACACCAGGAGAAATGTCAAGACAGGTGCAAAGATACCTGTTTTCTGCTCTTCATGCATTCCTAGAGACCCAGAGAGGGAAAAGTGAAGAATAGGGGAAGGCGATGATTCAATTCCATTAGAAATGAATTGCATTTATAGATTTATTTGAGGGAAAATTGACATCTATACAGTAACAAATTTCATTCAGCAGCTAGAATGCCTTTCTACTCTTTTGGTCGTTTTTTAATGTCCTTCAGTAAACTTATGACTTTACTCCTATCTTGCATATTTCTTTTTTTTTTTTTGGCTATGCTGGGTCTTCATTGCAATGCATGGGTTTTCTCTAGTTGTGGCTTGTGGAGCACAGATTCTAGAGCATGCAGGCTCAGTAATCGCAGTGCTCAGGCTTGGTTGCCCTGCAGCACATGGGATCCTAGTTCCCTGATCAGGGCTCAAACCTGCATCCCCTGCACTGGAAGGCAGATTCTTAATCACTGCACTACCAGGAAAGTCCCAGTATCTTGCATGTTTCTGATCATATTTTTGCCTCAATATTTTAGTATTTTTGTGTGTATGGCAATAATAAATAGAATCCTGGTGTGTTGCTTTTGTATCCTTCTTATTACTCTCCTGTTATCTCATTTGACTATCTTGCATTTTCTGACTAGACAATGATATCGTTGACAAGTAGTGACAATTGAATTCTCTCTTTAATTTTTTAAAAATGTATTTATTTGCTTATTTTTGGCTCTTCTGGGTCTTCATTGCTGCTCGAGGGCTTCCTCTCATTGAAGCAAGTGGGGGCTACTGTTCGTTGTTCATGGCATGAACTTGTTCGTGGCATGTTCATGGCCCTACTGTTCGTAGTGCTCATGGCATATGGGATCTTCCCAGACCAGGGATCGAACCTGTGTCCCCTACATTGGCAGGCGGTTCTTAACCACTGGACTACCAGGGACATCCCCCTCCTATTTTTCAGTTGAGGTACAGTTGATTTGTAGTATCATGTTAGTTTCAGGCATGCAGCACACTGATTCATTCATACATACGTATATGAAAATATATATATGCTTTTTTAGATTCTTTTCCCTTAGAGGTTTTTACAAAATATTGAGTAAAGTTCCCTGTGCTATGTAGTAGGTCCTTGTTAGTTATCTATTTTATATATAATCGGCCATATATGTTAATCCTAACCTCCTAATTCATCCCTCCTCCCACCCACCTTTCCCCTTTGGTAACCCTAAGTTTGTTTTTCATGTCTGTGAGTCTCTTCTGTTTTGGAAACAAGTTCATTTGTACCTTTTTTTTTTTAAGATTCCACACATAAGGTGATATCATATGATATTTGTCTTTCTCTGGCTTTTTTCACTTAGTATGATAATTTCCTTTCAATCTTTACACTACTTTGAAAAAAATTTTTTATTTTTCATTTTATTTATTTTTTTGCCACACCATGAGGCTTCTGGAATATTAGTTCCCCGACCAGGGGTTGAACCCAGGAGTCTTAACTGCTGGATGGCCAGGAAATTTCCTTTATACTACTTTTCTTGTACTTATTTTATTGATTTAGTAAGACTTTTGGTAGATTCCAGTGAATAGTAGTAGATGTAGAAAATAATATTGTCATTTCCCTGGTTTTGTGGAAATACTATATTTGCATCTGTAGGTATTGTGTTTATCCTGTGGTCTTAGTAGCTAAGTTTCCATCTAGTTTATCTTGTTGTTGTTTAGTCGCTGAGTCATGTCCAACTCCTTTGCAACCTCATGGACTGTAGCCCACCAGGCTCCTCTGTCCATAGGACCATGTTAGTTTCAGGTATACAGCCCAGTGACTCATGTATACATGTATATATATATATATATACACTTTATCAGGTTCTTTTCCATTATAGGTTATTACAGAATATCGAGTAGAGTTCTCAGGCAAGAATACTGGAGTGGGTTGCCATTTCCTTCTCCATGGAATTTTCCTGACCCAGGGATCAAACCCACATCTCCTTTTTGGCAGGTGGAATTTTTTACCACTGAACCATCTGGAAAGCCCTCTGTTCTACCTACTGAGAGTTTTAGTAGCAATAGGTATCGAATTTAATGAAAAGTTTTTTGATATCTCTGAGATGTTCAATTGATTTTCCTCCTTCAATCTATTAACATAGTGAATTACGTTAATAGAGTTCCTGATATTGAACCGCTTCTGCAGCCCTAAAATTGAACTGCCTTGGTCATAGTGCATTACTTAAAATTTTTTTGTTTAGTATTTTTGCATCTATGTTCTATGAGAATAGGACTTTAATTTTGAAGACTCTTGAATGCCAGGCTAGGGAATCTGGATTTCTTTGCTGGAAACAATGAAGGTTTGATTAATATTTTTACCACCTTTAAGCATCATTTTGTGTTCAGTCCAGTGATAAGAATTTATCTTCAGTTAATTGTCTGGGTCTCTTCTCTGCACTCTGTTGTTGAATGTTTGTGACTTTTTCCAGACAGTATTATTTAGTGACTGTTGCAGAGACATGACTATTAAATCCTTCCTCTTTGTATTGGAAGGGATGGATTCTATATACTGATTTGTAAGCATTTTAACTGGAAAGCAATATATTTTAGGCAAGCATTGTTTCTTTCATGCTTTCATGCAACTACTCGTCAATAAAAATTAAAACAAACAAACAAACTGCACTTCCCTGGTGGTATGATAGATAGGGATCCGCCTGTGAGTGGAGGGGACTCAGGTCCAGGAAGATCCCACATACCTTGGAGCAATGAAGCGCGTGTGCCACAACTACTGAGCTTGTGCTCTAGAGCCTGGGAGCTGCGACTACTGAAGCCTGCAGACCTGGAACCCATGGTCCAAAACAAGAGAAGCCACCGCAATGAGAAGCCTGCACACTGCAACTAGAGCGTACCCGGCTAGCCACAACTAGACAAAAGCCCCGTACAGCAACAAAGACTTTGCACAGCCAAAAATAAATCAATAAATAAAATTATTAAGAAGGAAAAAAGACCCAGGGGGCCACGCCTTTTAACCTCTTCCTGTACTTAGAGACATGCCTGCTGTGTGCATGTCGGTGAGTGACAGGCCCCACTTGCCACGGAGGAAGCCCTAAAGGCCTGTTGTTACTCACACAGGGAGAGAACAAAGCTTAGCCCACAGGTACGCCTGCCAGCTCAGATGTAGGAGGCCTGGAGATGCCAGGGCAGTTTAATATCAGTTGGAGGGATGAGTAATAATACTACAGTAGTTAAACATGTATTAATTCAAAACATAAAGAGTGGGAAATTAAGTAGCATTGTTATAGCAGATACAATCAGACATAATGAAATAAAATTCAGGGGAAAAATTTAAATCATAAACACAAGGGAACATTCTAATATCAAGCTAACTAGATAATTACAAAATATTTTAAGATTTCCAGCAGGGCTTCTGCTTCTCTGCAAGGCAAATTAAGCAACATACTTTTAACTTTAAATTGCAACAAGCCAACTTAAATGTTGGTTAAAGCTCAGGGAGTATGACTCTTTGGGCTGGACACAGTGGCAAAAACCTCCAAGGAGAAATTATATTCAGAGGCACCAGCTGAAAATATAAATAAATGAAGCAAACCTGAAAATCAATGAAACAAGTGAACTTTAAAAATAAATGTTCTTTTCAACAAATGGTGCTGGAACAACTGGATATTCATATTACAAAGATGAATCTAGACACAGATCCTAACACCCTTCACAAAAGTTGGATCATAGACCTTATGTAAAGTGCAAAATTATAAAATTCCTAGAAGGTAATATAAGAGAAAACCTATATGATTTGGGGTATAGTGATGCCTTTTGTAGATACAACACCAAAGGCACAATTCATGAAATAAATAATTGACAAGCTGGATTTCATTAAAATAAAAAACAGGATTTCTGGGGATTCCCCTGGTGGTCCAGTGGTTAACACTCTGCTCTGCCAATGCAGGGGGCTTAGGTTCGATCCTTGGTCAGGGAACTAAGATCCCACAGCACAGCCAAAAGATTTAGAAAAAAGAGAGGGGGATTTTTGGAAACTATAGTGGTGGACACGTGTCTTCATACATTTGTCCAAGCTCATAAAATACTCAACATCAAGAATGAGCCCTAAGGTAAGCCATGGACTTCGGGTAATAATTATGTGTCACTATATGTTCATCAGTTGCCACAAATGTCCCACTCTGGTGGCGGATGTTGGTAATGGGGGAGGCTAGGCATGGGATGGGGGAGGAGGTATATGGGACATCTCTGTACCTTCCTCTCATGGTTTCTGTAAACCTAAAGGGGCTTTAAAAAATGAAACAAACAAAACTGTTTTTAAAAAGGAATGTAAAGAACTAAAATGATTAGGACCAGGAATTCTTAGAAAACTAATTTAGCTGAAAGGGCAGGAGACGAGGACTCAAAGAATACGTGTTCTCCAGGCCCACAAATCCGTCGGAGTCTTTGTAGCACTTAGCAAGACCTGCCGTTTTCTTATTCATTTGTTCCCATGTTTATTCTGTCTCATAACACTGTGCACATAGGGATGGACTCTGTCTGCTTCTCACTGTAGAGACCCAGCACCTTAAGCACACAGGCCAGATGCTCAGCATAGATTTGTGGTGGGCTGATCCCCTTCCCCTTTCTTTGGGACATATCAGAACCTCAGTTCTGCTCATTCCCCTGCCGACTTTCTCACCCTCTACTCTAAGCAGTGGAGTCCTCACTAGATCTGAGATGTGTTGGAGGGGGGCTGGGGAGCCTTGCCCCATATCATTGCCCACAATTCTCCCAGATCTGGCTTTGCCAGAGTGCTTCCTTTGCCCCATAGGCCCAAATTATTGAATTGATGAAAGGCCATCAAAGACCCCTTTGCCTCTGAGCCCCTCCCTTCCTAAGGCAGTGAGCCAAGGACCACCAGGCTAAGAGGCCAGAGTCACCTGTAGCAGCGCCAACCAGTAAAAAGTTCATCTGAGCCACTGATGCAAGTCACATATCTATGTAATTTTTGATTTTCTAGTAGTCTTATTAAAAAATATTAAAAGAACATGAAAACTAATTTTATTACTACTACCCTATTTTACTTAATATATCCAAAACATTATCATGTCACTATGCAATCAGTATGAGTTATTAATAATTTCCCTTTTATTGTACTGTCTTTGAATTTCCATGTATATTTTATGATCACAGCACTACCGTAGGTTTGCACTAACCACATTTCTTTTCTTTTAATTTCCTAAAGAATATTTTCTGTAAACTTATTGAAATACAACACGAATAGAAAAGTGCACAAATCTCATGTATACAGTCTGATGAGTTCACTTGATGACAAGTAAACACCAAGCATTTTAAAGTGTTTGTTATATCTATATGTAACCCCTGAGAGGATTCCAGATAATACATTTTATTTTTGAAGAGGACATTGGTGAAGAGGATTCCCTTTCAACAAGGACCGTTTTCTTTTTTTTTTTTTTAGTTTATTTATTTTAATTGGAGAATAATTACTTTACAATATTGTGGTGGTTTCTGCCATACCTCAGCGTGAACTGGCCCCAGGTATACACGTGTCCCACCCCATTCTGAACCCCGCTCCCATCTCCCTCCCCACCTTATCCCTCTGGGTTGTCCCAGAGCACCTGCTTTGTGTACCCTGCTTCATGCATCCAACTTGCACAGGTCTAATGTTTTACATATGGTAATGTACGTGTTTCAGTGCTGTTCTCAGAAGTCTGTTCTTTACCCGTCTGTGTCTCCTTTGCTACCCTGCATGTAGGATCGTAGGTACCGTCTTTCTCAATTCAATATGTATGCATTAATATAGGGTATTTGTCTTTTTCTTTCTGAACCACATTTCAAGTGTTCAGTGACCACACGTGGTAGGTGGCTTCGCAGTTTGGAGCAAGGAAAAAAGGGGAGGAAAAAACCTCCATCGGTATTTTAAGATGTCCCCTCCGACCCTCGCGGTGGCATCTCCAGTATACACGGTGCGCTCAAGGGAAGGGGAAGGAAGTGGGGGATGGGTGGCAGGGGCGGGGCAGGGCGGAAGGAATTGGCCACGCCCCCTGTCTTGGATCCCCTGACCGCCTCTAAGACACTTGCTCCCTCGGGGTGTCTGGCAGGCTGCTTGGGCTGTGCTGGGGAGTTGGAAGCGAGGAATCCCCACGAAAGCTCACAAAGAGTCAAGCGGAGGCGACCCCCTCCGTGGTTCCACTTGGTCCTGGCCCAGGTGGTATGGAGGGCTGGCCGTGCAGAGTGGCAGGCGCAACTCCAGGCTTCTAGTGGGCTTCCCCTGTGTCTCGAGGTGTTAACAGCATTACTGCCAAACGCTAGCACCCTCGTGCTATTCTGTCCGCGTTCCAAATAAGTGCTTTTACAGCGTCTCGGCGCCAATTAGCCAAAAGCCTAATTGCCCTATTGTGAAGCCTGGCCTTCCTTTAGAGCTTGCCATCAAAGGTCTCCGGGGCTCCCTACCAAGTGCTCGTGAGCTTCTTCCCCGTTTTTACTGGAGGCGAAGCGGCCTGAGAAGCCAGCAGCTGCCTATAAACAGCCGGTGAGTCAGGCAGGAAGCCAACGCCTCGCCTCTCCATCCGCAGGAGGCGGAAGCCCGGGAAGCCTTCCTTGTTGAGCGAGGTCACTGTCCACCTAAGGAATGTTTCACATGCTTGTAGCTCACCCTTGTAACCACCTTTTGACAGATAACCTAAAAGGGATTACGTACGGAGGATAATGGACATGGTCTAACTTTTTCTTAATGAATCATGCTGATGGTTAGGACCAGTAATTCTTAAATTAAGCTTCAACAAATAGCTTTTGTCTCTGTAGCTGTCACTTCTGTTATGTGAGCCCTGCTTGCCTCAATCGCTCTTTTTCAAATGGTTGGTGAAAGTCAGACACTATGCCCTGTAGGAATGTGTGCAAACTAAGAGATAGAAGCCCTGAAGAAGGATGGAGGGGGTCTCCCTCTTAGTGGTACTTAAGTGCTTGGGCTTTATCACAGCTATTTTAACTGTCCGAAGTTTGTTTTTGTTTTTTCTGAATGTGGGTTCCCCCCCCCCCAAAGTTACACTTATCTACAGAAAATTGAGAAATTCTTTGATTTGTTTGTAAACCTTACTTTCCCAGGTTATACCAAGTTTTATTTCATGTAGTCTTAAGATATTGGAGAAAATGATTCTAGCTTAGGATCCAAGCTTAGAGAACTTCCGGGAGAGCATACAAAGCTGGCATTATTTGCTATATTGAATGTTCTTATTTTTCACTAACCTCTGGGCACATTTACAAATATTCTTAAAGAAGGCATTCATAGCTTATTATCTATCCAAGAAAAAAATGGAACCGAACCTGCTTTCACTAACACCTACCTTTCAAAAACACATTCACACAGTTTCTTATTATGAAAAGGGAAAAGAATGATTGCCAGTTGGCAACAGATGAGGTTTGTTTTGGAATCTAGTGTCATGGTTGTTTTGATGGAATCAGAGTTCACTCTGTTTTTTTTTTAATCCTTGGGAGCATTTCTTCTTCGCTCCTAATGCAATCAACCCTAATCTGTGAAATCTTGATAGGTGTAAGTTTCATTGTAAGGTAAGTCTCATTTGGTAGAGGAAGAAATGCCATTGCTGCGAATTCTCCCTTCACAGAGTGAAGAGCTTCCCTGGGAAAGAGACCAGACATGGAGCTGGTGGCAACGTAGAAAGTGGAGGGGCAGAAAGTTTAGCAAAGCTCATCTTCGTGGAAATGGGATCATATAACAGCAGATAGCCCCACCATCCCAAAGAGTTTTGTTCCTACACACTGGGGTAGGATTTGGGGCGGGGAAAGCAATGTGACCCCAGAGGACTTCTAAGTGGTAATTTGCTAAGGAATTGCTGAAAGGCATTGCAACACATCACAATAGGAGGAGGCAGGATTCTGAGGACTGCAGATAAACCTCCACAGGGAAACTGGTGTTGACCAAGGGGGCCCTCTGCTTCTCATTTCCTTCTCAGGGACACAGCCTCCTCCGACCCAGGAAACGTTTAAAAGCCCACAGCAATGCTTATTTGCCAGAGAAGCCATGAAGAAGCTACCCCTTTCCAGGAAGTCTGTGACAACAGGGGTTAAGCATAGGTGAGCAAGAAGGTGTAACCAGCCCAACCAGCTCCATGTCTGACTCACATTTTGACTGTGCTTTTCTGGCTTCCCTGTGCCTCAGCAACTCTGCCTGTCAAATGGGAGGAGGAGGGTGTGGGATTGTTTGGTGAAATTCTCTGAAATCTTTTGCTGAAAGGTTCTTCAAAAGGGCGAGATAGTGTAATTACCCCTTAGCTATCCGGTGTGAGGTTGCTATAAATAGGGTCTGGAATACGGTCACAATGTCATAGGTTTGTTTACAACAATATAAATGGGGCCATATAACAATCTATGGGAAGCTTAGCAGAATTTTTTGATAGTACATGCATTCAGGAAAGCTGAGACTCAGTCCTCGCCAGGACCAAATAGCCCCTGTGCATGGGCTTTCAGCAAAGATTTTCCTTCCTCCCAGAGCCCTGCTTCTCAGTGTGACCAGCCCAAGGCAGCTGTAGGGGAAGGTGGGTTCTGGTTGATCTAGGAGGCTGGTCCAAAATCTAATTTATACTGAAGTGATACGCAGTCAAGTGTGTATGTGTGTGCACATCCCGGCATCTTCTTCCCAAATCTGAATATACCTTTAAAAATACAAAAATAAGGGGACTTCCCTGGTGGTCCAGTTGTTAAAGATCCACCTTGCAATGCAGGGGATGCAGGTTCAATCCCTGGTCAGGGAACTAAAATCCCACATGCTGTAGAGCAACTAAACCTCCATACCACAGCTAGAGAGTCTGTGCACAACAATGAAGTATCCCACATGACTCAGTGAAGATCCTGCATGCCACAACTGAGACCCAATGCAGCTGAATTAATTAATTTAAAAAAAGCTTTTCAGTAAGTGTAAACATGTAGCCTAGACAACCCCGATAAGT
This sequence comes from Muntiacus reevesi, assembly GCF_963930625.1. Classification (NCBI taxonomy): domain Eukaryota; kingdom Metazoa; phylum Chordata; class Mammalia; order Artiodactyla; family Cervidae; genus Muntiacus; species Muntiacus reevesi. The sequence continues at coordinate 17,401,956 of NC_089260.1, read as the reverse complement.
CAGTTCTAGGATGACGCCTGTCTCTGTGTTATAAACATGGGAGTGGCCAGCCTTTAGCTCTACTCGACTGAGGTGGGGAGCATTGAGCCCAGAAACTGTGGCATATTCTGAAAGGGTGGGTCAAGGAACCCCTTTAGTTTGGGAAGGAGCCCGAGCTGAAAAGTTGGCTGGGGCAGCATTTCAGTATTGTTAATATCCTCCTAACATAAGAGATGACTGGGGCGTGGCAGAGGGGCAAGTTGGGGAATAAACACTGAAATGGGGTGTGTGAGCCCATTGTCTGTTATCACAGGACACTTTGATAGACATATATGGGACTCACTGATGCATGGGGAAGCCAAATGTTCAGCTTTAGCCAAGTAAAATAGTAAGGTTTCCATTCTACTTTCGCCTTGAGTGCAGAACTAAGGAAGGCACTTCTTAAAAGAGATTTAATTATGGGCATGAGCTTAAGAAACATATCAGAACTCGCTTTCGCCCTCCCCTGCTCCCTCAAACCTTTTATTTCCTCACATTTTTGTTGACCTAGGTGATTAAATTTGTTTTAGACACCTGGTACAGAGTAGTTGTCCAACTGATATTCAATGATTGAATGAAAAATAGCATTTAAACTTTTCAGAAATAGACAGTGATACAGCCTGGTGAGGTTCAGTCCATGACTGATCAGCAGATGGAAGGCAGTGGGGAGAGATTAGAGACTCCCTGCCTGCCTGCCTTTCTGTCTCTGCTCTTTCATTTGGGCCTCACTCCGCCTGCCTCACCTGCCTGGAGCCTCTAACTTCTTGGAAAATGGATGTTGGTACTACACAACTGGGAATTATCCTGGACCCTGATGCCCTGGAAGGGTCAAAGCTAAATTTCCCAAGTCACTCCATGCCTGCCTGGAGTAACAGGGGGGACACTGAAGACTCAGTGTCACAAAGGAAGGACAGCCTGATGATGTATCCCCATGTCCCTGGTAAATCCCAAGTGAACTTCCCAGACAGCCGAGTGAGGTGTTTTGGAGCTTGGGTTTGCATCCCAGCTCTTCCACTAGCTGTGTGTTCTTGTAAATGGGTTTAATTATTGCACTGACCTGTCTGATCAGGCCACCCAAGATGCCTGTTCTCTTGCTCTCTTATGTCCCCTACTCAATCAGGCCCTTCTTTTATTTATTTATTTATATTTTTGCTGCACTGGGTCTTCATTGCTTTGCATGGACTCTCTCTAGTTGCAGTGATCGGGGTCTGCTCTTCATTGCAGTGCACAGGCTTTTCATTGCTATGGCTCTTCTCGCTTCTGACCACAGGCTCTAGGCACGTGGGCTTCAGTGGCTGTAGCACACAGGCTCGATAGCTGTGGCTCTCGGACTCTAGAGCACCAGCTCAGTAGTTGTGGCACGTGGGCTTAGTTGCTCCACGGCATGTGGAATCTTCCCGGACCAGGGATCAAGCCCATGTCCCCTGCCTTGGCAGGTGGATCCTTATCCACTGTGCCACCAGGGAAGTCCTATCAGCCCTTTCTTTACCTGCACCTGCTCACATGGCTGACCTTCCCTCTTAATCAGAGAGCGCCCAGCCCCAGCTAGTGATTGTTTTAATCTTTATATCAGAATGTCTCTACCACCATAGCTTATCAAAGGGGCTGTGAGGGGCATGCTCCTCTCTTGGTTTCCCTGATAACCAGTGAGCCAGCTGATGTCCGTTCCCCCTGTAACTGGTAACCTCCACCTTCCCCCAGAGCAAAGACTACTTCCATGGTCTGCCTGCCATCTGCTGCACACAGTGGACTGTCACCCAGGACCTTGCTTCAGACATGTAAGATCCTCTATCCACTAAGCCACTGAGGTCCCTGTCACTGATGCTGGGTTCTTTCTTCCAGCTTGAGGCTGGGCAGGTACAGGGCCTGCAGGCCTGTGGGATGCAGCCCAACCAAATTTGTCAAGCCATTGTGAGAACTAGGGAAGAAAATCCATGTAAAGCCTCTTAGTGCAATGCCTGGAACATAGTAAGCATTCAACAATGGTTAGATTATTGTATTCCATGATTCCTGCCAAATGGTCTCCTACCCATGCTTCTGAGCCTCCATCACAGGTACATTGATTCAACCACCCATTCTTTCAGTAACCATTCCTGAGGATCTGTGATTTGTTAGGTAAGGTGTTAGGCACAAACCATAGGATACACATGTGAATCTGAATCTGACCTGAGTCCTGCTTTCAGACAACTTATACTAGGAGTGACCAAAGTGTAAGAAACAGAAAGTGTCTTAAAAGAGATAGGAATAAAGTGTGATATGGACACTCAGAACACAATGGGGACTCCCCTGGTGGTCCAGTGGTTAAAATTCTACACTCCCAGTGCAGGGGTGCAGATTTGATCCCTGGTCAGGAAACTAAGATCCCCAAACTAAGATTTTTTGGGGTGGCAAAAAAAAAAAAAAAAAAGAGAAAGAATGCAGTGGCTTCCCGGGGTGGGGGGGGGGGGGGAGAATCTTCAGCTGGGCCTTGACAGTTGGGCAGCTTTTGGAAATGGTTGGAGGTAGGAGTGGGTTGAGAGCATTTAGGGTAGAAGGCAGAGGAGGAGAATCCACAGAGTGGAGAAAGCAGCAGAAGCCGTGTCAGTGAAAATGGCTTGGAAGGGGGTTGGAGCCAGTTAAGGGGCATGGGCCTCATGTGTTTACTCAGCCTCCTATCCAGAGCCTCTTCTAAGCCCCCAGGTCTGTTTTTTGGGACCAGGATACAAAGATATAGGTGAGGGTGTTGGGGTAGGCACCAGACCCAAATACAGGCAATAGACTGGCTAGTAATCTGTAGAACAAAATCAACCAGGCTAAGACTTCTTTCTCGAGAACCTCAATAAAAATGGTCCTGGTTACTATTGCTACATCACAGGTTATCCCAAAATATAGCTACTTTTGCTCTGCCAGGGCAGGACTGGGCCATCATACATACAAGTGTTGTGCTCAGACTCTTTGTGACCCCATGGACTGTAGTCCTCCAGGCTCCTCTATCCATGGGATTTTCCAGGCAAGAATACTGGAGTGGGTTGCCATGTCCTTCTCCACAGGATCTTCCCAACCCAGTTAGAACCTGAGTATTCTGTGGTTCTGCATTGCAGGCAGATTCTTTACCTGCTGAGTCTCCTGGGAAGCCCTCCCCTCTCCAGGGGATCTTCCCGACCCAGGGATCAAACCCGGGTCTCCGACATTGCAGGCAGATTCTTTACTGTTGAGCCACCAGGGAAGCCCCTAAGCCATCATAACACAAACCAAATAGCCCTCAAAGCGGTACTTATCGTCACCGAGCTTTTTGAAGAAAGTTTACCAGCTGTGCTCTAGGAAAACCAGTCCAGGAGCTGTGTGTAGGATGGGCTGGCAACAAAGAGAGTGGAGGCGAGGAGATACATTGAAGGCCACTGTCAGGACCTGGTAGTGGGAGGTGGAGAGGTAGTGAAAAGAAGAAAGGGTGTGTCAAAGGTTAACCAACAGGTCTGGGCGCTACTTGTGCAAGGAGAACCCAAGAACCTGAAGCCTGCATTTCCAGATGGCTGTTCATTCTGTTCTTCACTGATATCTAGCAACAGGAAAAGCAGAAACCACCTGTCTTCCTATTTCCCACCAGACCCAGGGGAAGGTAGGTATAAATGGATATGCAGCCATGACCCAGGACACTTTTTTCTGAACTGATTCTGGGATCACGTAATAGCCAGTAACAAAAATGAGAAAACAGCCCATGCAAGTGAAGCTAATTTCAAAATTTTTCAGATCCTTTTCTTTCTTTTTAGTTGAAATACAGTTGATTTATAGTGTTGTGCTAGTTTAAGGCATACAGCCAAGTGATTCAGTTATTTATATTCTTTTTCAGATTCTTTTCCATTATAGGTTATTATAAGATATTGAATATACTTTGCAATACAGTAAGTCCTTGTGTATCTATTTTATACATAGTAGCCTTTATCTGCTAACCCCAATCTCTTAATTTATCCCTCCCCTACTCCTTTTCCCTTTGATAACAGTAAGTTTTTTGTCTATGTCTGTGAGTCTGTTTCTGTTTTATAAATAAGCTCATCTGTACCCAGATTTCTCAAATGCCATGAAAGAGGGATAGGTGCCTGCTATCCCCACCCACACCCCTGCTCTTGAGTGGCTCATGGTTCTCCTCCCAAAACAATCCAGTGTCTCTAACAGGCTTCTGGGTCCTCAGCCTCTTGTCCCACTTCTTCCTAGCTCCTCTCTGAAATCTCCATCAGTGAAGTCACATTGTCTTTGGCAAGGCCTCAGGGAAGATGGGGAACTGGGCTGAATGTGGCTGGAATTCTCTTTGGTGGACTGAAGAATGACCATAGGCTAACACATCTTAATCTCGTCAAAACAGGATCCTGTACACACATAAACAACATCCTCCACCAGAGTGATACTCTGAGTAGATATGATAGGGGGTCCATGGGAAAGAGAATCAGGAAAGGGGGTCCACAGGGAAAGAGAACCAGGCATGACTTTCTTGACATAGGAGAAGCCATTTTGATCTAAGCCTGGCCAAAATGCATGTGCCGAAATGGGTCTCAGTGATTACTGATCTTAAGAGAACAAAAGAATGCAGGAACAAATAAACTGCTATTAGGCAAGAGAAGTAACAATAGTAAAAATAATGTATCAGTTGTAAAGATTCCTCAGTTCAGTTCAGTCACTCAGTCATGTCCCACTGTTTGCGACCCCATGGACTGCAGCACACCAGGCCTCCCTGTCCATCACCAACTCCCGGAACTTGCTCAAACTCATGTGCATGGAGTTGGTGATTCCATCCAACCATCTCATCCTCTGTCGTCCCCTTCTCCTCCTGTCTTCAATCTTTCTAAGCGTCAAGGTCTTTTCTAGGCTGTCAATTCTTCACATCAGGTGGCCAAATATTGGAGTTTCAGCTTCAGCATCAGTCCTTCCAATGAATATTCAGGACTTATTTCCTTTAGGATGGACTGGTTGGATCTCCTTGTAGCCCAAGGGACTCTCTCAAGAGTCTTCTCCAACACCACAATTCAAAAGCATTAATTCTTCAGTGCTCAGCTTTTTTGGTGGTCCAACTCTCACATCCATACATGACTACTGGAAAAACCATAGCCTTGACTAGATGGACCTTTGTTGGCAAAGTAATGTCTCTGCTTTTTAATATGCTGTCTAGGTTGGTCATAACTTTCCTTCCAAGGAGCAAGTGTCTTTTAATTTCATGGCTGCAGTCACCATCTGCAGTGAATTTGGAGCCCCCAAAAAATAAAGTCAGACACTGTTTCCACTGTTGCCATGAAGTGATAAGACCAGATGCCATGATCTTCGTTTTTTGAATGTTGAGTTTTAAGCCAGCTTTTTCATTCTTCTCTTTCACTTTCATCAAGAGGCTCTTTTAGTTCTTCTTCGCTTTCTGCCATGAGGGTGGTATCATCTGCATATCTGAGGTTATTGATATTTCTCCCAGGGAAGTAGTAAAGTTTAGCCTGAAGACAACCACCAGATAGACTGGAGCCTAATGATATGGTTTTTTTCTGGCCTTTGTGACTTCAGCTAAAGCTTGGACTCTGTTGACCTTTGCCCCAGTTCTATGCTGAATTCTCTGCCAAAGTTCTTTAATTAATATACATGTATGCTTAGATTAAAACTTTCCCAGTTTTGCTGTTCAGGGAGACACTAATTTGGGAAAGATCCTTGGTGTTTTCCTTACTTGTTGCAAGTAATAAATTCTTCCTTCTCCCAATCTTTGTCTTGGCTGTGTCTTTTGGATCAACACCCACCAAGAGGCAAACACAGTTTTTTGAGTAACAATAGTTTTGTTACAATTGATGAACCTACATTGACACATCATAATCACCTAAAGTCCATAGGCTTCTTTCTTGGTGTTGTACGATCTCTGGTTTGGACAAATGTATAATAACATGTATCCTCCATTATTATATCACACAGAGTAGTTTCACAGCCCTAGAAGTCCTATGTGCTTTCTGTTCACCATCCCTCTACCCCTAGCCCTTGGCAACCACTGACCTTTTACTGTCCCTGTAGTTTTGCTTTTTCCACAGAATGTCATATAATTGGAATTATACATTATATAACTTTTCACATCAGTTTTTTTCACTTGCTGATGTTTAGTCACTAAGTCATGTCTGGGTCTTTGCAACTCCATGGTCTGCAGCATGACAGTCTCCTCTGTCCTCCACTATCTCCCTGAGTTTGCTCAAACTCCTGTCCACTGAGTTTGTGATGCCATCCAACCATCTAATCCTCTGTCACCCCCTTCTCCTCTTGCCTTGAATCTTTCCCAGCATCAGGGTCTTTTCCAATGAGTCAGCTCTTTGCATCAGGTGGCCAAAGTGATGAAGCTTCAGCATCGGTCTGTCCAATGAATATTCAGGGTTGGTTTCCTTTAGGATTGACTGGTTTGATCTGCTTGTAGTCCAAGAGACTCTCAAGAGTCTTCTCCAGCACCACAGTTTGAAAGCATCAATTCTTCCGCACTCATTCTTAGTAATACACATTTATGGTTCCTCTGTGTCTTTCTTGTCTTGATAGTTCATTTCTTTCTAGCACTGAATCATAATGTACCACAGTTTGTTGATGCATTCACTCACTTTCAAATAATTGTTGCTAATACAATTATGAAAACATTATCTATTATATCAATTAAGAACAACAACAACAAAAAGGTTTGGTTTTATCTTCACTAATTCCTTCTTCTATGTGCCTCTTTTATGTAGCTCCAAGTTTCTAACCTACATCATTTTCCTTCTCTCTAAAGAACTTAACATGTCTTGCAATGCAGATTCATTGGCAAAAAAATTCCCTCAATCAATTTCTGTTTGTCTGAGTAAGTATTCCTCCTTTACTATTGAGGGTTAATTTCACAGACAAAACTTTTTTTTTTCTCTTATCATTTTAAATGTTTCACTACATTCTCTTCTTGCTTGCCTGAGTTCTGAGAAGTCAGATATAATTCTTATCTCCTCTCTCCTCGTAAGATTTTTCCCCTCTGACCTTTTTCAGGATTTTTTTTTTTAATCTTCTATTTTCTCTAGCTTGAAAATTATAAGCTTAGGTGTAGGGTTTTTTTTTTTGTTGTTGTTGTTGTTGTTTTGCTGTTATTCTGCTTGGTGTTTTCTGAGCTTCTTGGATCTGTGTTTTGGTGTCTAACATTAACTTCTTAATCATTATTGTTTCAAATTCCTCAGCCATGTCTATTAATAAGTCCATCAAAGGCATTCTTAATTTCTCCTGTGCTTTTGTTTCCATTTACAGTATTTTAGATCTCTAGCATTTATTTATTGTGTCTTAGAATTCTATCTCTCTGCTTCCATGCAAGGGTATGTGCATACTATCTCACTTTAGTCGTGTCTGACTCTCTGTGACCCTATGGACTGTAGTTCACCAGGCTTTTCTGTTCATGGGATTCTCCAGGCAGGAATACTGGAATGGGTTGCCATGTTCTCCTCCAGAGGATCTTCCTGACCCAGGAACGGAACCTATGTCTCTTGTGGCTCCTACATTACTGGCAGGTTCCTTACTGCTGAGCCACTAGGGAAGCCCCTCTCTGCTTACCTTGCCCATCTATTTTTGCATGCTGACTACTTTGTCCATTAGAGCCCTTAGCATATCAATTATAAGTTGCTTTAAATTCCCAGTCTGATAATTCTAACATCTCTGCCATAACTGAGTCTGGTTCTGATGCTTGCTTGCTCTGACCCTTCAAAGTGTATTTTTAATTTTAAATTAAATAACATTTTTTTCTTGATAGCCAAATATAATGAATTGGCTAAGAGGAACTGCTGTAAATAGGCCTTTGGTGATGTAGTGAATTGCAGGGCAAGGGGAAGGATTTTATATTCCTAAGATTAGGGCTCAGTCTTTTAGTGAGGCTATGCCTCTGAACTGTGAACGTCACAGGTACTTCTCAGCACTCCCCTCTCTTTAGGTGGGCAGGATGGCTGGAGGGAGCTGGAGTTGGGGACTTCCTTTCTCCTATGTGGAAGGCTACAGCCAGCTGAGGTCAGTTTGGATCTGATAAAGCTCCAACATGTGAGGCTCTGGTTAAATAGTTTCTCTTGAGAGTGGATCTTGTTAAGAACAGAATGCTCAGAAGTATTTAAAAAATGGTTCCTCTTCCCCTTCCCTTACCAGAAGCATGGGGGAATTTTTCTCCAGGATTCACTGTAAGAATCCAGTAGAGCTCCAGGAAGTAAAACTCACAAAAGTTTCAGGTGTCCTGATGACTGAATCCCTCTGGAATTTTTCACTTGCCCTCACTGAGCCTCCAATAATTCATCAGTTACAGTTCAGGTTTCCCTAACGTGGCACTGGTTCCCATGAAGGGTTCATCCTTGGTAAGTCGTGATTCTCTGTATTTGCCTGTCACTCTCGCCAGTTTAGGGGACAGTGATTTGTCCTGTGACCTCACTTCCATATGGATCTAAAAAGAGTTGCTAACTTTGCAGTGTGTTCAGCCTTTTACTTGTTGCTAGGATGGAATGGTGACTCTCAAAACTTCTTGCAATGCCAGACCAGAAACCAGAAGTTCCATCCATATATTTTGAAAAGTAGAAGGGCAACTGATATGTATCAAGCACCCTAAATCAGGTGCTTTACCTGATTCACTATTTCATTTTTTTCCTTTTAATAGTACTCTGTGGAAGATGTGATTCTCCCCAGGAGAATTACAGTTATAGGAGAAAAGTTACAGTTACAGGAGAAAGGCACTTGCTCAAATGTTCATGACAAGTACATGGTATCCTTCACTCCGGATCCCATCTGATTCCAACTATGTTCTTACATAGGAAATAAAGGAGGAATAAAGGGCAGAAGTAAGCAACAAAAATCATTTGCCACGATTATAAAAGCAGTTCATACTGTAACATTTATGAAGAAAAGAACTTTTGTGTGATTAGATTCTACAGAGATGAGTGTTGATAAAGCCCCAGGGACTGAGTTTTTAGCATACTGCTCCTTAGACATAGTGCTAAGTCATTTCAGTCATGTCCAGCTCTTTGTGACCCCATGGACCATACATAGCTCACCAGGCTCCTCTGTCCATGGGATTCTCCAGGCAAGAATACTGGAGTAGGTTGCCATTTCCTCCTCCAGGGTATCTGCCCAACCCAGGGATCGAACCTGCATCCCTTATGCTTCCTGCATTGCAGACAGGTTCTTTACTACTAGCACCACCTGGGAAGCCAGACATAGACTGGGCATTTAATAAATTATTGCCAAATGAATGAATGAGCATTCCATCCAGTGTGTTGTATGTCATTAAAGCATTCTTTCAGTGGGCCTGGCACTGTGCTAAGTACTTTGCATTCTTTATTTCATGTAATCCTTGTAAGAACACAAGGGAGGGGCAATTTTTTTTTCCATTTTTATTGTTGAGTAACCAGAGACTTAGAAAAAAATAACTTTGTGCAAGGTCATATAACTAACAATTGTAGAGGTGGGGCTTGGGCTAGGCCTGTACAGTTCATGCTCTAGACCTGGACTGTCCTTTTCCCTGAGAGGAGTAGGGAAGGGGCTTCCTCCACACACCCACCTCTGTAGGCAGGCATCCCTGCTGATGCTCCCACTAAGTGCCTCACATCTACTGCACAGGACAGGTCCTTATCTCCCCCAGATGCCCTCCCTCAGGGTGCAGAGCTGAGAGTGTTTAAAGCTTCCCCTAGACTGTAGTTCATGACCTCACTGAACCAGCTAAGCTAGAGAATCAGACAGAGGGACAAGCCCAAGTGCTGCTGCCTGAAAGACTTGCAGTGTGGCCCAGAAAAGTCAGGGTCTTGAGGAAAGGAGGCTCTTGAGGTCCCTGCTTGGGAATGGACACGATCCTTGCTCTGGCTTCTCTTTCTGACCCTAGGGCATCAGATGGATGGAGTACAGGATTAAAAGAAGGTCAGGCTACAGAGACCTGAGCCAGGCTGCCTGTGTCATCCTGGGAAAGACCCTTAATTTCACCCAAGACTCCGTTTCCTTCTCTATTACATAATAATCAGAGTAAGAATAACAATTTCTATCTCTTGGGGCTATTGTGATAACTCAGTGAGACTGGGCAGAGGAAGGTTCTTTTTAACAGGGACTCTACAAGTGACTCGGTTCCCAGAGCCCAGGACAGGGGCTTTTCTACTCCACCCTGCACATCTTCATAAGGGGATGGGAACACCTTTCATGAAGAAAAGATCTCTCAGGACCTGGTATTTTGCCTATGTCTGGTTTCTGACTCGAGCATCTGGAAGAGTAGGCAATGAAGGAGCTATAGCTCCTCAGAAGCTATAGCTTCTGGCTATGGTCGTCCCTATGGAGGAGTGGGGTTTGAGGTCTATCTGAGGTCCTTACATCTTTAGGAACATAGAAAATTTAGCCTCTCCTTTCTCTCCCCTGATGACCACTGACACCTCTCTCTACTCCCTGCACAAGCCTGCTAGGTTCTGTCCTCCTGTAGAAGGTAAGGCTGAGCCATTGTAAGTGACATGGGGCTTTTTTCTCCCTTGGGACACTAATAATCATGCCAAGACCCTCTGTTATCTCCACTCCACCCTGGGACAGCCAGTGTCTGCTGGGAGCAGGCGTGGGTGAGTAGGAGTTGTTTAACCCTTTAATCTACATTCCTACCCACCCAGAAGCACAGAAACGACACAACACAGCACACACACATACATACACACACACACACACACACACACACACACACAAGTTAACTAGTCACTCTTCCTGGACCTCATTCTTCACAAACTGTTGCTCAAAAAGTATGGTTATCAGAGACTGCTTGGGGAACAGTCTTCTGCTCTGAACTGAAAAGCTTAACTTAGACAGAGTGGCCAATATGATGGAGTAGGAAGACCCTGAGCTCACGTCCTCCCATGGGCACACCAAAATCACAAGTATTTACAGCAAAATTATTGAGAACAAAGACCTGAAGCCTAGTGGAAGAGATTTCCTACAACTAAAGATGTAAAGAAGAAACCACAACAAAATAAGCAGTAGGGCTGGAGACATGGTATAATCAAGACCCATATCCCCAGGTAGGTGGTCCACAAATGGGAGGATAATTAAAATTGCACAGGTTCTCCTAAGGATCAAAGGGTACAAGCCCCACAGCAGGCTCCCCAGCCTTGTGGCTCTATACCAGGAAGACAAACCCCCAGAATGTTTGACCTTGCAGAACAGTGGGACTTACTTTCAGGAGAGCCAGAGAACTGTGAGAAATAGAAACTCTGCTCTTAAAGGGCACACACAAAATCTCACATACTCTGAGACTCAAAGAAAAAAGCTGTAAGTTGAAAGAATCCTGGATCAGACACACTTTCTGATCTTGGAGAGCCTCCCAGAGAAACAGAGGCAATGGAAGCTCACCCTGAGGACACAGACATGGGCAGCAGCCGCTTGGAGAAACTTATTCTACCAAGAGGACTCTGGAGCTACCAAGCACTGTTTTGGAATCCCCTGTCTAACTTAGCACTAGGTCATGGCCCCACCCACCAGCTTGTCAACACCAGTGCTGGAACACTTCAGGTCAAGCAGCTAGCCAGGTGGGGACACAGCCCCACTCACCAGCAAACCAGCTGCCCTGGGACACAGTGCCATCCACCGGAGGACGCAGGACTTAGCCCCACTCAGCAGAAGACCAACACAAGCTCCCAGACCCTAGGCCCTGCCTCCAGGGACCCCAGGACCCACAACATGAAGTGTACTAACATTCATATCATAGGAGTCTCAGAAGGAGAAGAGAGAGATAAAGGGGCAGAGAACATATTTGAAGACATAATAACTGAAAAGTTTCTTAACTTGGGAAGGGGAACAGATATCCAGGTCCAAGAAGCATAGAAAATTCCAAATAGGGCTTCCCTGGTGGCTCAGTAGTAAAGAATCTGCCTGCAACACAGGAGACTTTGGAAAACCCCAAACAGAATCAACCCAAAGAAGGCCACACCAAGACACATTGTAATTAAAATCACAAAAATTAAATATAAATAGAGAATCTTAAAAGCATCAAAGGAAAAAGCAACAAGTTATGTACAAGGGAATGCCCATAAAGCTATCAGCTGATTTTTCAGTAGAAACTCTGCAGGCCAGAAGGGAGTGGCCCAATATGGTTAAAGTGATAAAAGGGAAAAAACTACAACCAAGAATACTCTACCCAGCAAGGTTTTCATTCAGAAATGAGAGAGCTTTACAGAAAAGGAAAAGCTAAGAGAGTTCAGCACCACCAAACCAGCTTTATAAGAAATGTTAAAGGAACTGCTGTGAGCAGAAAATAAATGAGAAATATAAAAATTATGAAAGGAAAAATGTTGCTGGTAAAGGTAAATATATAGTAAAGAAGGTAAATCAACCAGGTGTAAACCTAGTAGGAAGGTTAAAAGACTAAAGTAGTAAAGTCACCTATATCCACGATAAGTAGTTAAAAGAGATACAGAACAAAAAGATGTAAAATATGATGTTACGAATAGTAAAAGGGGAGGGGAAGAGTAAAAATTCAAGGTTGTTCAAGGTTGTTAAAATACATTAAAAATTAAGAGATTAGCAATTTACAATTATATACATACATTATACACACATTATATATATACATATATATATATATATATGTATATATATATAGCTATATATAGACTTCATGCTAATCACAAACCAAAAATCTATAATAGATAAACACAGGAAAAAGAGTGAAGAATATAAATGTAACATAAAGATTGTCATCAAATCATGAGAGAAGAGAGCAAAAGAAGAAAGGAACAAGAAAGAACTACAAAAACAACCTCAAATCAATTACCAAAATGGCAATAAGCACATTTCCCATCAATAGTTAACTCTTAAAGTGAAAGTGAAGTCGCTCAGTTGTGTTCAACTCTTTTGCAGCCCCATGAACTGTAGCCTACCAGGCTCCTCTGTCCATGGGATTTTCCAGGCAAGAATACTGGAGTGGGTTGCCATTTCCTTCTCCAGGGGATCTTCCCGACCCAGGGATTGAACCTGGGTCTCCAGCATTGTAGGCAGACGCTTTACCATCTGAGCCACCAGGGAAGTTCAACTCTTAAAGTAAATGGGCTAAATATTCCAGTAAAAAACCTAGAGTGGCTGAATAGATACAAAAGAAAGACCCACATATAAACTGTCTACAAAAGAGTCACTTTAAAGACACACAAGTAGAAAGTGAGGGGATGGACAAAGGTATTCCATGTAAATGGAAGTGAAAAGAAAGCCAGAATAGCTTCATAAATATAAAACATTCCATCCAAAAGCAGCAGAATACACATTGTTCTCAAATGACCATGGAAGATTCTTTAGGATAGATCACATGCTTGGCCACAGAACAATTCTCAGTAAATTTAAGAAACTGAAGTTATATTAAACAACTTTTTTGACCACAGTGCTTTGAGACTAGAATTCAACCACAGAGGGGAAAAACTGCAGAACACAAACACATGGAGGCTAAACTGTATGCTACTCAATAACCAATGGAACACTGAAGAAATCAAATGAACTAACAGAATAAGGAAACAAACAAAATACCTAAAGACAAATGAAAATGCAATGATCTAAAATCTAGGGGACACAGCAAAAGCAGTTCTAAGAGTGAAGTTTACAGTGATACAAGCCTACATCAGGAAACAAGAAAAATCTCAAATAAAAATCCTAATCTTATACTTAGAGGAACCAGAGAAAGAATAAGCAACCAAAATCTGTAGAAGAAAAGAAATCATAAAGATCAGAGCAGGAATAAATGAGATAGAGACCAAAAAAAAAAAAAAAAAGACCAATGAAGCTAAGCTGATTCTTTGAATGGATAAACAAAATGGACAAACCTTTACCAGAAGGTTTTCTTTTCATCAAGAAAAAAAAGATAAAGTCAGAAATGAAAACTTCACAGCCAACACCACAGAAATTCAAAGGATGTCATGATAACCCTATGAACAATTGTATGCCAATAAAATGGGCAACCTAGAAGAAATGCCTAGAAATGTATAATCCTCTAGGACTGAATCAAGAAGAAATAAAAAAGTATGAACAGAGCAATTACTAGTAATGAAATTTAGTTATAAAAAAGAAAAATTACCAACAAAAAAAATCCAGAATCAGATGGTTTCACAGGTAAAATCCAGCAAACATTTAGAGAAGAATTGACACCTATCCTTCTCAAATTATTCCAAAAAATAGCAGAGGAAGAAATTCTTCCAAACTCATTCTCTTAATACAAGGCCAGCATCAATCACCCTGGCACCAAAACTAGACAAAGATAATGCAAAAAAATAAAGTTACTGACCAATATCACTGATGAACATAGACACAGAAATCCTTATCAAAATATTACCAAACAGAATTTAACAGTATATAAAAGGAGATCTTCCCCAGGTCAGGGAGATCCTCTGGAGAAAGGAAAGGCTACCCACACCAGTATTCTTGCCTGGAGGATTTCATGAACAGAGGAATCTGACTGGCTATAGTCCATGCAGTTGCAAAGAGCTGGACATGACTGAGTCACTAACACTTTCACTTTCAAAAGATCACACACCATGATTGAGTGGAATTTATTTCAGGGATGCAAGGATGTTTCAACACCCATATATCAATCAGTGTGATACACTATGCTAACAAACTGAAAAATAAAAATCATGTGATCATCTGAATAGATAAAGAAAAAGCCTTTGACAAAATTCAACATCCATTTATGATAAAAAAAAAAACTCTCATAAAAGTCACATATGACAAGCCCAAAACTAACATCACACACAATGGTGAAAAACTGGAAGTATTTCCTCTAAGATCAGGAAGAAGACAAGGATATTTCCACTTTTAGTCAAGATTAGTTTTGGAAATCCTAGTCACAGTAATCAGAGAAGAAAAAGAAATAAAAGAAATCCAAATTTAAAAGGAAGAAGTAAAATTGTCACTGTTTGCAGATGACATGATGCTATTCATAGAAAATCCTAAAGATGTTACCAAAAACCTACTAGAACTCATCAATGCATTTGAGAGTTGTGGGATACAAAATTAATATACAGAATATGTTGCATTTCTGTATACTAACAACAAACTATCAGAAGAAGAAATTAAGGGACTTTGCTGGTGGCTTAGTGGGTAAAGAACCTGCCTGCTGATGAAGGAGACACGGGTTTGACCCCTGATCCAGGAAGATCTCACATGCCGTGAAGAAACTAAGCCCATGCACCACAGCTATTGAGCCTGTGCTCTTGAGCCTGGGAACCGCAACTTTTGGGCCCACATGCCCTAGAGCTTATGCTCTGCAACAGGAGAAGCCACCACAGTGAGAAGCCCACATGCTGCAACTTGAGAGCAGCCCTCGCTTGCCACTAGAGAAAAGCCAGCACAGCAATGAAGACCCAACACAGCCAAAAATAAAATAAATAAATAAATAAAAGTAAATAATAAAAAAGAAGAAGAAATTAAGAAAACAATCTCATTTACATTTGCATCAAAAAGAATGAAACATCTAGGAATAAATCTAATGAATGAGGTAAAAGAGTGTTTTAAAAAACTGTAAGACACTGGTAAGAAAAACTGAAGATGACACAAGCAGATGGGAGATATATCATGGATTGGAAGAAGTAATTTTATTCTAGTGACCACACTACTCAAAGTAATCTAAAGATTCAATGCACTCTGTCAAAATACCAATGACATTTTTTACAGAACTGCTGCTGCTGCGAAGTCGCTTCAGTCATGTCCGACTCTGTGCAACCCTACAGACGGCAGCCTACCAGGCTCCCCCATCCCTGGGATTCTCCAGGCAAGAACACTGGAGTGGGTTGCCATTTCCTTCTCCAATGCATGAAAGTGAAAAATGAAAGTGAAGTCACTCAGTTGTGTCCAACTCTTAGCAACCCCATGGACTGCAGCCCACCAGGCTCCTCCGTCCATGGGATTTTCCAGGCAAGAGTACTGGAGTGGGTTGTCTTTGCCTTCTCCATTTTCACAGAACTAGAAAAAGTAATTCTAATAATTGTATGAAAACACAAAAGACTCGAAATAGCCAAAACAATCTTAAGAAAGAATAAAACTGGTGGAAACACACACCCTGACTTCAAACTATACTGCAAAGCTACAGTAATAAAAACAATATGATACTGACACAAAAGCAGACACACAGATCAAAGGAACAGAATAGAGAGACCAGAAGTAAACTCACTTTTGTGTGGGCAATTAACATACCACAGAGTAGGCAAGAATATATAAATGGAAAAAGCCTCTTTAATAAATGGTATTGGGAAGACTGGACAGCTACGTGCACAGGAATCAAACTAGACTATTCTCTTATACAAAAATAAATCCAAAATGAGTTAGAAACTTAAATGTAAGACTTTACATTAGACTTAGAAGAAAACATAAGCATTACACTCTTTGACATCAGTCTTAGTAATATTTTTTGTATATGTCTCCTCAGGCAAGGGAAAGAAAAGTAAACACATAGGATTACATTGAACTAAAACTTTCACATGGTGGAGGAAACTCTCAACAAAACACAAACACTGTCTACTAAATTGGATAAGGTATTTGCAAATGATATATCTGACAGGGTTAATGTTCAAAATAGACAAATAACTCATACCACTCAATTTAAAAAAAAAAAACACAACTATACAATGTGATTAAAAATGAGCAGAAGATCTGAATAGACATTTTTCCAAAGAGGACATACAGTTGGCCAGCAGGCACCTTAAAAGATGCTCAACATTACTAATCATTAGAGAAGTGCAAATCAAAACCACAAGGAGATATTTCAAATCTGTCAAAATGGATATTATCGAAAAGACAAAAAATAGCATGTGTTGGTGAGGATATGGAGAAAACAGAATGCTTGTACACTGTAGATGGGCATATAAATTGGTACAGCCATTATGGAAAAGAGAATAGAGATTCCTCAAAAGAATTTAAAAAGAAAGTATCACATAATCCAGCAGTCCACTCCTGAATATTTATCTGAAGAAAATGAAATTTCTATTTAGAAAAAATACTTGCACTCTTAAGTTAACAGCATTATTTATAATAGGCAAGATGTAGAAGCAATCTAAGTGCCTATCCAGAGATGAATGGATAGAGAAGATATGAGATATATATATATACATATATATATATGTATACACACACACACACACACACACACACACACACACACATACACACACACATATACATACACATAAAATGAAATGTTACTCAGCCATAAAAAAGAATTATGTCTTGTCACTTGTAACGACATGGATAGACCTAGAGGGAGTTATCCTAAGTAAAATAAATCAGAGAAAGACAAATCCTGTATGGTTTCACTTATAGGTGAAATCTCAAAAATAAAACAAATGAACAAACATAACAATACAGAGTTATAGATGCAGAGAACAAACAAGTGGTTGCCAGAGAGGAAAGGAGAAGGGGGAGGAGAGAATTAAATGAGGGAAACTAAGAACTACAAACTTCCAGTTGCAAAATAAATGAATTATGGATATTAAATGTACAATGTGGGGAATATAGTTGATAATTATGTGGTATCTTTGGAAACATATCATACCTAAATTTATCATGGTGATTATTTTGAAGTGCATAGAAATATCAAATCACTGTGTTGTGTCCCAAGAAGTAACATGATGTTATAGGTCAATTATATTTCAAAAACAAAGTATCAAACTTACAGAAAAAGTGATCATATTTGTGGTTATCAGGGGCAGGAAGCTTGGGTAAGAGAACTGGATGAAGGCAGTCACAGACTTCCCATTTTAAGATAAATAAATACCAATATAACATGATAAATATAATTAATGCTGCTATATATTTAATATAAAAATTGTTACAAGTAAATCCTAAGAGTCCTCATCACAAGGAAAACTATATATATTTTTTATTTCTTTAACTTTGTATCTATATGAGATGATGAATGTTCACTAAACTTACTGTGGTAATCATTTCATGATGCATAAGTCAAATTATTATGCTATACGTCTTAAAGTTATACAGAGCTATTGGTCAATTATATCTCAATAAAACTTGAAGAAAAAGTTTAATGTAAGACTTATGACTCAGAATAGAGCTAGTGCTGTGTATCATATGGAATTCCTTATCATTTTCCACCAGAGGTTTGTTCCTGAAAGAAAGTTTTCTCCTATTTCCTCTTGTTAAAAGGCAAGATCAGCCAGGGACATCTCTTGAGGTTGAAACATAGCTCGGAGAATGAACATTCTACTAGATCCCTGGATAATAACCAAGGATCCCTCTGGAACCTTTGTCTAAAGACAGTTGCCAAATGTCCCAATGACAAGTCAGTATTGATGATCATACTTATAATTAAGTACGTTATGTAAGTACAAACTCTAGCAGCAACTGTTACAGCAGGATTCTTTTTACTCTCCCTTTGCCAATTATTAGTAACTGAGCCTCCCATACGATTTCAGAGCAGACCATAAGTAAAACAAAATCTCATCATCTGTTATATGTATGTACTTTCTTTATTTTTACTTATAAGTTCATAATATCCCTCCTATACTAGGAATTCGAATATGGTTGATTAAATAACTAAAGCAAGAATTCCAAATTTGTCTTTATCATTCTATCAAAAAGTATTTTGCAGGGAGCTCCCTGGTGGTCCAGTGGTTAAGAATCCACCTTGCAATGGAGGGGAGGCGAGTTTCAACCCTAGCCGAGGAACTAGGATTCCACGTGCTGCAGAGCAGCTAAGCCTGTGCGCCACAACTAGAGAATCCTCATACCATAACTGCAATCTGGACTAATACTGTCAGCCCTAAACACAGACATCTGTGTGTTAGCACTTCATTGTGGTGAGAGACAGTGACTAGCTCAGGAGAGTGATCAGGAGAGGAGGATATCTTATTAGCAAACTGCTCTTTTGGAGAACTCTTTAAGAATACTAATATTTTTGCAACTTTAAGATTGTGTTTCCAGAACATTATCTAAGATTCATCAGCATCATAGAATTTGTCAAGGGTCAGGAATCTGGAGAGACCATTTTAGAATTCTGCCTACCGCACAGATGTCAGTGCCTGCCTAGTCTTTAAACTACTCACTTCCTCTCTCCAAAGCTATGGGCATTGGTTCTGAGCCCAGGCAGACCAACAAAAGTGATATCACATACACACCATGAAAAATGTATACACAGAGCAGAAAGAAGAAGTGATCTACTATGCACAGGTGGTGGGGCTGCTGAGGGGATATTTAAAGGAAGTTTCAAGAAGTGATATTTCAACTGGACAGTTAGAGAAAGAACCATGCCTTCTCATTTTTGTTTTCACTATCTGGCACAGTCTTAACGTACATAATAGACCCCTGTTGATGTTTATTGAATGACCTTGTAGGTGTCTTCTAGTGGAGGAGGGGAAAGAGAATTCTAGGAGAGTGAATCTCATGTACCAAGACCCAAAGGGTTATTTTTGTTTTGTTTTTTTGATAAGCTTTTATTTTTATTTTTTTTAATTTTATGGCCTTGTCACATGGCATGTGGGATCTTAGTTCCCCAACCAGGGATTGAACCTGCAGCCCCTGCATTGAAAGTGTGGAGTCTTAACCACTGGACTGCCAGGGAAGTTCCCAGAGACCCAAAGATTTAAAGCCATTTGCTGTGTTCAAGGATCAGTGAGAAGTGTCAGATTATCTAAACATACAAGGCAAGATATGCATAAGAAGAGGCAGACAATGAGGCCAGAACATGTGAGGCCTGGAAGATGGTGCTAAGGAGATAAGACTTTATTTTGTAAATGAAGAGGGATACTTAAAGAGCTTTAAGGAAGTGAAGATTTGTGTTTGATAAAATTAGCTCCAGTGGAAAGCATGTATGAAGGCTACTTTGAGGTGAGGGTTAGGATGGATGGGAGTGAGGCTAACCCAGGGCTGTAGGAATTAGTGCCTCATGGTCTTGGAGTACAAGTGAGGGAGGAGGGTCTACACCAAGACAATGGCAGTGGGATGGAGAAGGGAATGGCTCCCAAAGCTACTTGGGAAGTAGAGGGACTGAAGAGTATGGCTGGGAAGAAGAGCTGGTTGAATTTGAAGGATGACAAAGTCATGAAGGATGACCTGAAGATCACTCTGGTTTAGGAGATGGATAAATGATGAGACCATCCATTGACCTTGAAGTCTAAGAAGAACAGGTTTGAGGAGGATGAGGAGGGTGTTGGCAGTGATGGCAGTGATGGAGAGAAGAAGGGCAGCTGTGAATGACAAGTGCACTTTGGGGCATATTGAGTTTGAGATGCTTGTGGAACATCCTAACAGAATCCAAGAGGAAGCTCTTGAGTTCTGAGCTCTAGAGCTTAACAGGGATGGATACACATTGGATTCTCTAACTCCTAGGTGAGCAATCAAGTCATAGCGTTGGATAATCACAGAGGGATGGTGTACAGAGTAAGAAAACAAGGAAGCTGAATATAAAACCATGAGTCACCAAAAGTTTGCCATGTTGAAGGCTGAAAACATGAGCTGGAATCAAAGGTGGGAGAAGAGAGGCTTTGATGGGAACCAGTGAATCTGGGAATATGTAGTGACCACAGAAGGTAAACAAAGAAATGAGCTTCATGGTCAGAAGAAACTGTGCCTGGGAAAATATTTGCTGGTATTGACTTCACTGGCTTAAATTGGTTAAAAAAAAAAAAAAAAAAAAAAAAAAATCCTAGGGAGGGTAAGACCCACCAGACCATGTGTAATTTAAACAGAAAACTCTAAGTAAATTAGCTCGTAGGACAGATTGTCACAGATGTCTTTACTGGGTTAGGAAATACTTGGTTGCACTGGGTTCTATTCTTCTGAGGAAAAAAAAAAAGAACTTGGAGTGAAAATGTATGATCCTCCTTTGATCTCTATAGTTAATAGATTTGACCTAAGTATTCATCAGTCCTTAATGAAAATCAGTGGTGGTCCTGTTACTTTCCATGGTTTGTTTTCTCTTAAGTTAAAGAACAGAAGAGTATCTTTCATAAGATCATCAAGGGTAAACAGGATGTCACAAGAAGAGAGATCACTGTGGAATAATAAAATTTTTAAAAGGGGGCTGATTCATTTTAAATTTAGTTTTCCTTTGCCCATGTCAGTTCAGTTCAGTTCAGTTCAGTCACTCAGTCATGTCTCACTTTTTGCAACCCCATGGACTGCAGCATGCCAGGCCTCCCTGTCCATCACCAACTCCTGGAGTTTACTCAAACTCTTGTCCATTGAGTTGGTGATGCCATCCAACCATATCATCCTCTGTCATCCCCTTCTCTTTCCACCTTCAATCTTTTCCAGCATCAGGGTCTTTTCAAATGAGTCAGTTCTTCACATCAGGTGGCCAAAGTATTGGAGTTTCAGCTTCAGTATCAGTCCTTCCAGTGAATATTCAGGACTGATTTCCTTTAGGATGGACTGGTTGGATCTCCTTGCAGTCCAAGAGACTCTCAAAAAGCCTTCGCTAACACCACATTTCAAAATCATCAATTCTTCGATGCTCAGCTTTCTTTATAGTCCAACTCTCACATCCATACATGACCACTGGAAAAACCACAGCCTTGACTAGATGGACCTTTGTTGGCAAAGTAATGTCTCTGCTTTTTAATATTCTGTCTAGGTTGGCCATAGCTTTTCTTCCAAGGAGCAAGCATATTTTAATTTCATGGCTGCAGTCACCATCTACAGTGAATTTGGAGCCCAAAAAATAAAGCCTGTCCCTGTTTCCATTGTTTCCCCATCTATTTGCCATGAAGTGATGAGACTGGATGCCATGATCTTCGTTTTTTGGATGCTGAGTTTTAAGCCAGCTTTTTCACTCTCCTCTTTCACTTTCATCAAGAGGCTCTTTAGTTTCTTCTTCGCTTTCTACCATAAGGGTAGAGTCATCTGTATACCTGAGCTTATTGATATTTCTCCTGGCAGTCTTGATTCTAGCTCGTGCTTCATCCAGCCCAGCATTTCCCATGATGTACTGTGTATATAAGTTAAATAAGCAGGGTGAGAGTATACAGCCTTGACATACTCCTTTCCCAATTTGGAACCAGTCTGTTGTTCCATGTCCAGTTCTAACTGTTGCTTCCTACCTGCATTACTGCCCATGTCAGACTCCACCAAATAACCTGAATGTGAACGTTGTTCAGTCATGTCTGACACTTTGCAACCCCATGGACTATACCATCCATGGAATTCTCCAGGCCAGAATACTGGAATGGGTAGCCTTTCCCTTCTCCAAAATAACCTGAATAAATACTAGCAATTGCTGTGCCCCACCAAAATTTGGACATGCTTCAAACATCTCCAAAGAAGGACAATATACTTTTTCAAAAAGATATAAAGATGAAGTTAACCAAGTGCATGTAAATTCACCACAACCTCTCCTCATTACCCAGAGGGGATGGCCCATGATGATAACTTAGTTAAGGCCAAGTGAAGCTAAAATGCAGAGATTCAAGTGCCAAAAAGTCAGTGTGTCTCTGCTTTTCTCTTCTGCTCCCTGGAAGCTGATGTCTTGCTAAGTAGCTGGCTAGGTATTTGCATTCTTGGTGACTTGGCGGAGGCGGGAGCCTTGGCAAAACAGCAGTAACACACACAGACACCTCACTTCTGTCCTCTACAATCCCCTCAAACAGTAAGAATGTCAAACCTTCAGTTCTAGAATGAGACTGAGGGTGTTTATGTGAAATTATCCTGTGTGTGTGCTCAGTCGCTCAGTCGTGTCCAACTCTCTGCAACCCCATGGACTAGCCTGCCAGCCTCCTCTATCCATGGAATTTTCCAGGCAGAATACTGGAATGGGTCCTCCTCCAGGCAATCTTTCCAACCCAGGTATCAAACCCTCACCTCTTGAATCTCCTGCATTGGCAAGCGCACTCTTTACCACTACCTGGGAAATTATACTATTTCTCTGCTGTTCAGTTAGCAGGTGGCTGTGTGACTGGGTTCGCACCAGCAGATGAGAGGATTGGTGAGGATCTTGACCAGTGGAGCCAATAACGTGGTCAAGAGAGACCCGACCCGAGGAAAGAGGAAGAGGCCCAAAAGAAACGCAGCAGCAGGGAAGCAGCAATGGAAATGCCCAGAGCTCCTGGAGCCATGAGAACAGAAAGCCGAGGTCAGGCAGTCCATTCGTCAGAGCAGAAGTGGAACCAAAGAAGAAAGCACACAAAGCTGGAAAAAACAGAAAGGACAGCGTATTTCCTTAGCAAGAATGAGAGAGTCACACACTCTCCTCCTCCCCTCCCCAAACATGCGTGGAGTTTGGTTTCACTCATCTCTTTGAGAAGGTGTTCCCATATGCGCTCTGGCCTACCAATTTATAGGAACGTGTATTAACCACTCCCATTAAAAAGGAATGTGAGTGTCACCCATGACTAGTTTCTCAAGTGGCAGGGAAGTAGGGCAGGTTTGAGTACTTTATTTCCTGCCACATGAAGGTTTGCCGTCAAGCTGAGGTGATCACGTGTAATGGGCTGAGCGGAAGCAGACTGAGTCGGAACGCTGGCCCTCTCACTCTCCGTATGACCTTGGATAGACTCTTCATAGGGCTAAACTTCAGTTTTCTCACCTGTATAGTAGGAATTATAATATTCCAGACCCACAATCCCTTTGTAGCAACTCTGAAATCCAAAGGGCTCCAGAAAACAGATTTTTTTTCTAAACTTGTACAAAATTCATTTGATGGCAAAACCTGACCTGAACTAATAATGTGAGACTTAGTTTTCATTTATCCCATTAAACATGATTATCTGGAAGTTTGCTGCAGAAACATCCGTATGTTTGATGACGGATGGATATTATGCGGGTGTTATCAATAATCCAGTATATACACTGATTTGTCTCTCACAGATATGAACCATTTTGAATTCTGAAGCATACTAGGGACCTGTGTGGAATGAATAAAAGATTGGGGACCTGTTTTTTGGGGTTGTAGAAAGTATGAAGGGAAAATAACGTGTATCAGGTGATTCTAACAAGGCCTTGTTGCTGCTGATATTTAGTCACTAAGTTGTGTTTGAATCTTTGCAACCCCAAAGACTGTAGCCCACCAGGCTCCTCTGTCCATGGGATTCTCCAGGCAAGAATACTGGAGTGGGTTACCATTTCCTCCTCCAGGGGGTCTTGCTGACCCCAGGCTCAAACCTGCATCTCCTGCGTTGGCAGGCAGATTCTTTACCACTTAGCCACCAGGGAAGCCCACAACAATGCCTGGCAGTTTGTAAGTGCTCAAGACATACAAACTAGAATTTATTATTATAAAATATGGAGATTGGGAGTGCTCTGCCCCGATCCTGTTACTCTGGAGTTCACCTAGGGGAAACATTAAACTCTGAGGTTCTGACTCCCCATCCACCAACTATATCACTGAAGAGTCTGAACTTTTTGAGAAAAAGTCTCCCTGGCCGTGTGTACATTCCTGCAGGCACTGTGGAGTTGAGACCCAAGACCTAAAGCCAAGAAAGAAATTCCAAATGCACAACATTTGAGGATTACAAGGACAGGGAATGAAAGAAGGGCTGAAACTGGACATGCTCCCTCCCAGAGGTGGTGAGGCCTGGTGGAGGGAGATCTGACCTTGGAACCAGAGCGATCTCATTCCTAGCCCTGCCCTCCCTCGTGATGGGAAATGCCGGATCTCAGTTTCTTCATGTGGAAAGTGGGCTAACAGTACTTCTGAAAAGCATTCTGCGTGGGGGCCTGGTACATAGATGAGATTCATCAAGAAACAGGCAAAAACACACAGACACCATTATACTGGGTGCTAAGAAAACCAAAGTTTCTACAGAGTATAATTCTGCATTGCCCTGAATTCTTCCCCAGAGGAAAAGCCTTATGTTTCCTGCAAAATTGAGACTAAGAGGCCACGTGGAGGGGGCACTCCGTCTATGAAGAACTCTAAGCCTGTAGTGAGAAGTTCTTCTCTCTTGACAAGACAGTCACCCGTGCACCTTGGGGGACCTCTGACTCAGGAGGACAGCCACACGTAAGGTAAAGTTCAAAACTGTAAAGGTGATCTGTGGACACACGGATGATCAATAAGACTTATTCACCCCCTGAATCCAATTTTGGCTGGATGACCAAGTCCCAGTGTGACCCCTTATAAAAGGAACAATTGTCAAGGGTACTTGGAAGAAAAGAGGGTTGTTTTCTGCCATTCAAAGTGGATCGTTTCATGAAGGAGACCTTTCACCCAAATAATCACCTTGTCCTCACATGTCCAAATCAGGACCAACACAAAGAATAAACAGATACCCATTATAGAGGCGGCCTTGAGATTAACCCCAGCCAATGCCTGGTTTTCTACAGAGACTTTGACCTGAGTAATCATGTTCTTTCCAGACCTGAGCCACACGACTTGAGACATGCCAGGGGTTAAGACATTCTCAACCTCCGGGCTTTCCTCAGCACTCCTTTCCTCTTTCCTGCCCATCATGGCTGGAGGTGAGGATTCCCCTCTTTCCACCCTTCTGAACCTCAGGGCTTCAGCCCCCTCATTCTAGAGAGTCACGGCAGCATTGAGAACACACCTTCGCAGTACCTGTCCCCAAGCCCAGCATGAAGAGGCTTCCTTTGAATGGTGGCTCCCCGTGAACTCATTCCCATTTCTTCAGAGCAGCGACTCAACAGCCAGACCAATCTCAGGGTTAGGGTCCTGTCAACTAAAAAGATGCACAATGTGAGAGCTGTGAGTTACGTTTTATTTGGGGCCAAATGAGGGTTGCAGCCCGGAAGATAGCACCTCAGATAGCTCTGAGAGACTGCTCCAAAGAGGCAGTGGGGTAAGGTCAATATATAAGATTTTGGTGAAGGGGGAGTTCAGGGCAATCAAGAACTTGTTTTACAAAAGGCTTTCTGCTAGTCATGAGGAGCCATGTCACCATGAAAGGATTTAGTGCTTTTCTAGATATCAGGGAGGAGACGCAAGGATTGGGATCATGAAATCCGTTCCTGAAAGTATCAGTATCTAAAGACCTGTTCCACCAGTTTCCCTGGAGCAGAGTGCCTCACTATCCACCCTGAAACCCCTTCAGGGAGTGTCGAAGGCCAGCAGCCGCAGTGGCACAGACTCATGGCAAAAGCCCGTGTTGCTGTTGCTCAGTTGCTGGCGAATGCTCTTGGCAAGTGCCAGTTTGTAGTTGACAGTACCAGCGGAGCTGGAGCACCAGAGAAAGGCATAAAGAATGAACATGAGCATGAGAGGAGGGGATTGTTTTTAGAAATAATTTGACATTTGATTAATTTCTTAAAGCATCAAAGTATAAAAGAAATATCCATGAGTCCATCCTGGTGTAAATAAATAGCTAAATAAATAAATAGATGGGGACATCCCTGGTTTTCCAGTGGCTAAGACTCCTTGCTCCCAATGCAGGCAACCTGGGTTCGTTCCCTGATGGGGGAACTAGATCCCACAGGCCGCCACTAAGAGCTCACATGCCACAGCAAAGATCAAAGATCTTGAGTGCCACAACTAAGACCGGGTGCATCGAATAAATAATAAAATAAATAAAAATAAATATTTTAAAAGTAAGTAAATACATAGATGTAGGAGAAAGGACAGCTCTTCCTTACAAAAGAATTCCTCTTAATAAATGTAGAAAGAATGAAGAAAATAGAAATTCACCATTAGAAACCCCAGGAATAACTGTGGCAGGCAAGATCCTGCTAAAATTAGCAGGCAAAAGTTTGAGGAGAAACAGAGTATTTGCATAGTCTCCAAAGGTTTCTCCTATGAAAGTGAAAATTCAAAGTGTCTGTGGCTCAGCTGTGTCCGACTCTTTGCAACCCAATGGACTGTAGCCCGCCAGGGATCAGGCAAGAGTACTGGAGCGGGTAGCCATTCCCTTCTCCAGGGGATCTTCCTGACCCAGGGATCGAACCTGGTCTCCTGCACTGCAGGTGGACTCTTTAGCGACTGTGCCACAGGGAAGGCCATATACCCCAACACTTGATGAATTGGTGTTCCTCCCCAGGTTTACCCAATCACTCCTCACGTTCTTCCCACCAGCACTCCCAGCACTCCCAGCTGAGGACCCTGAGCCTCCCAGGGTGATAATTTCACACCTAGGCTCACCGTCTAGGGCTAGCATTGCTGTGACCGCTGTAGCTGAACTTGAAAGTCACGGTTGGTGTTGCGTGACATCTTGCTGCTGCTGAGCGTGTGGCCAAATACTGCTAAGATGCTGCCACGTGGCTGGCGTTTCACCTCCCGTATCTCTCAACGGCAGTTTTGTGACAAGGCTCCCTACTGTCTCCTGAGACTTCACCCTCAGCCTTCTGTTCAATGAGGATTGTGTGCAGAGTCCAGACCTTGGATGCCGGGATGAGACACTGTCTTGCAGAATATTTCTTTTTTTATGTTTTTCTGTAAGGGAACACTGTATTGTTCCACACTTTAGCTTTGGTTTTGTAATCACTGATTATATAATGAGTTCTGGTTCTCTGCTGGCAATATTGGTCTGCGCTGTTAAAGACACAGCTGCTTTGGAACACACGGAGATGTAGACCATGTCCATGTGACCCACTGCCTCCACCACCATCCTTGCTAATCTCCTGAAAGATCAGGCCCACGTTACACTACAGTGTGGTGGGTGGCAGTGTGACAGCATGACAACTCCACAGTTGCACAAAGAGTAGCAGATCCTCGTTGTGAAGTTGGCAATTTTGTAAAACGTCAGCTACCTCTAGTGGGGCCGACTTGATCTGCTTCCCTCCTGTCTCAGAGCTTGAAAGTCTGTGTCCTTGACTTCCAGATTTGGGTTTCCAGATAAAACACACAACTCCCAGTTAAACTCCAATTGCAGATAAACAACGAAAGCATTTTTTCAGTATAAGTATGTCCCATACCTGGGACATACAGTAAAACACAGTATTCATCATTTGTCTGAAATTCAAATGTAACTGGCTGTGCTAAGTCGCTTTCAGTCATGTCTGACTCTTTGTGACCCCATGGACTGTAGCCCACCAGGCTCCTCTGTCCGCGGTATTCTCCAGGCAAGAAGACTGGAGTGGGGAGCCATTTCCTTCTCCAGGAGATCTTCCCCACCCAGGGAAATGCAACTGGGCAGCCTCTTATTTTTATTTGCTAAATCTGGCAATCCTACTCAAGATCAGACTCTTGTCATTGTCCTGTCCTCTGGGTCTGTCCTTGTGGGACTCCGATAATTCATTCTGCCAAGAAGCCTGAGACAGAATGAGGCAAAGGAAGAATCTTAATCACTCTTGGCTTTTTGTTCTTATCTAGCTCCGAGTGTCACAGATATGCATTAAATTCATAAATAAATTAAAACCTCTCATTTGAAGTTTGATTCATTTCTACCCTGAAACTTTAGCAACATTGGATTCCACTGAGAGGAAGGATGGTGTAAAGAGGAAAGAATGATCTAGGGAAGGAGGAACCTGGCTGCTCATCCCAGGCCAAGCGGCCATGATGTGGCATGCCCACGGTGTAGCTCTCTCTCTTTAACTTCTGTTTGAGAACTTAAAGGAGTCAATTAAATGACCTCTAAGATCCATTCCAGGGCTAATAATTCTATGGTTCTGGCTTCAAAAAGTCTGAACCCTAAGACATGGCTGGCTGTGGCTGTGAAAGTCGCTCAGTCATGTCCGACTCTTTGGGACCCCACAGACTATACAGTCCATGGAATTCTCCAGGCCAGAATACTGGAGTGGGTAGTCTTTCCCTTCTCCAGGAGATCCTTTCAACCCAGGGATTGAACCCAGGTCTCCTGCACTGCAGGCAGATTCTTTACCAGCTGAACCACAAAGGAAGCTGAAGAATACTGGAGTGGGTAGCCTTTCCCTTCTCCAGGGGATCTTCCCAACCCAGGAATCGAACCAGGGTCTCCTGCATTGCAGGCAGATTCTTTACCAACTGAGTTATCAGGGAAGCTGAAACTTAAGACATATGTAACTGAAAGTCACAGTATTAGATTTAAAAAGTTTAAACATCAGGAATTTTTTATATGCTAAACTTTTTAATAAGTTGCTTACCAAGTTTCTATCTGTTCAGTTCTGTTCAGTTCAGTTGCTCAGTCATGCCAGACTCTTTGCGATCCCATGGACCACAACACGCCAGGCCTCCCTGTCCATCACCAACTCCTGGAGTTTACTCATGTCCACTGAGTTGGTGATGCCATCCAACCATCTCATCTTCTGTCGTCCCCTTCTCCTCCCACCTTCAGTCTTTCCCAGCATCAGGGTCTTTCCAAATGAGTCAGTTCTTCTCATCAGGTGGCCAAAGTATTGGAGTTTCAGCTTCAGCATCAGTCCTTCCAATGAATATTCAGGACTGATTTCCTTTAGGATGGACTGGTTGTATCTCCTTGCTGTCCACGGGACTCTCAAGAGTCTTCTCCAACACCACAGTTCAAAAGCATCAATTAGAAGAGTACATATCATTACTTCCTCAGAGCTCTTGTTACTACATTAAATATTTTGTGCAAACTTTTTACATAATTAGTATTCAGGCACAAGAGTCGCCTGTCAGAATACTCTAATAGAATTTTCCAGTCTATCATTCTTTTTTTTAAAAAATATATTTATTTATTTGGTTATGCCAAGTCTTCCTTGCAGCATTCAGGATCTTCGAATCTTTGAACTTTGTTGTTGCACGTGGGATCTAGTTCCCTGACCAGGGATCGAACCTGGATCCCCTGCATTGGGAACTCAGAGTCTTAGCCAGGGAAGTCCCCATGTCTATCATTCTTAAATGACGTTATTAAAACTCCAACATTCTTTTTTTTTTAATTAATTAATTTATTTTATTTTTGGCTGCACTGGGTCTTCGCTGTTGTGTGTCGGCTTTTCTCCAGTTGTGGTGAATGAGGGCTATTCCCTAGTTGTGGTGTGAGGGTTCTTGTTGCAGTGGTTTCTCTTGTTGCCGAGGATGGGCTCCAGGCATATAGGCTTCAGTGTTGTGGCACAGAGCTTAGCTCTCCTTGGAATCTGGGACCTTCCTGGACCAGGGATCGAACCAGAGTCCCCTGCATTGCAAGGTGAATTCTTAACCACGGAACCACCAGGAAGCCCGGTAAACACCAACATTCTAAATTAAAGCTGTATCCTGAACTTGACATTACTCCAAGGGGAGACCAGTATGATCTTGGATAAAGGAAGATATTTTATGAATATATTCTTACTCAAGATCTAAAATACATGCTAAGGAAAAAGCACTTAGACTTAGGTGAGCATACTTTTCAAGTAGATTCAGTAAACATATTGACTGTCCCACTGGACTATCCCCTATATTCTTCTGGTTTTTAAACTCCATTTTATAAATGTTTATGGCGCCCAAATTTCCATATTCACATTTCATTTTTCTCCTCAGTTTCGAACCAGATTTCTAACTCCCTAATAGAAATCACCACCTAAATGTCCCACAGATACCTCAAACTCAGTAAATGTAAAATAAAGTGGAAATTAACACAACATTGTAAATCAACTATACTTTAATAAAAAAAAAATGCAGTGCCTGTTCCCTTCACCCCACAACCTGCTGTATTGGCCTCCTCGAACTTGATTAATGGTATTAATATCCACCATCATTGTTATCATGGTGGAATGATGTGGCAAGAATACTGGAGTAGGTTGCCATCTCCTTTTCCAGGGTATCTTCCCAACCCAGGAATTGAACCAGCATCGAACCACAAGACATCTCCTGCATTGACAAGCAGATGCTTTACCTTTAGCACTACCTGCAAAGCCCACTGATGAGCAGAGGAGAGGTCAAATGTCAGCAGGCTGTAAGAGGGCAGGGACATTGTACAGATTGGATAATCTGTTTCTCAGTTGTTAAAAACTCATTACTCGGGACTTCCCTGGTGGTACAGTGGATAAGAATCCGCCTGCCAATGCAGGGGACACAGGTTCAATCCCTGGCCCGGGAAGATCCCATGTGCCACAGAGCAACTAAGCCCATATGCCACAACTACCGAGCCCAGCTCTAGCCTGGGCTCTACCATGCTTTGTAGCGAGAAGACACTGTAATGAGAAGCCCTTGCACTGCAGCCAAGATCCAGCACAGCCAGAAATAAAAAACAACTGTTTAAAAAAAACAAAAACTCATTACTCATTAAGTAGATATTCTGTGAATACCACTTAAATTCCAGGCTTCTTGATCTTTACTTTTACCTTTTTCTGGCTATGCTGCATGGCTTGTGGGATCTTAGTTCCCAGACCAGAGATGGAGCCCAGGTCCCGGCATGGAAGCACGGAATCCTAACCCTGTACCACCAAGAAAGTTCCACTTTTTATATTTTCTATTATTATATGGTATTTGATATTATGGAAAGGTACATAAAATATGTGTATGGTTTAAAAATAATTATTATGTGTGTCATCTCCACCCTGGGCTTCCCTGGAGGCACAGTGGTAAAGAATCTGCCTGCCAATGCAGGAGATGCAGGTTTGGTCCCTGTGTCAGGAAGATCCAGTGGAGAAAGAAACAGCAACCCACTCCAGTGCTGTTGCCTGGAGAATTCCAAGGACAGAGGAGCCTGGCGGGCTACAGCCCATGGGGTCAGACATGAGTGAGTGATTAAACAACAGCGACCTCCACTCATGCTGAGAAATAGAATTGCCAGGGCCTCAGAACGTTACTCCTTTTGTCTTTCTCCTGAGTGCTGGAGATATCACCATCCTGACTTCTGTGATAATCGTTTTGTTGCTTTTATTAGTTGCTTTGCCACATTGATAGGATAGAGAGAGAAAGATACAGGTATATATTCCAAGTTTTCTAGGACAATAAACAGTGTATGATCAAAAATAACTACGCCTACAAGGACATATGCTAACAAGAATGAAAACTAGAAGAAAGAGACCTCCAAAGAAATTTTGAAATTACTACACAATATATACAAGCAACTATGCTTACTAAATTCAGAGAAAGAAGTAGAAAATATATGCAAAACAGGAAATGATAAAAAGTGATTTAGCCAATTTAAAAAAGAAACAAATAGAATATCTCAAAGTAAAAAATACAATAAACCAAGTTAAAAACTCAGTAGAAATATTTAAGCAATTTAGACTCACTGAAGAGAAAATTAGAGAAACAAAATATAGATCAGGAGAAATTATCCAGAGTTTAATATAGAGAAATGACTGGAAAAAACTTAACTTTGCAAATATGACTCAGACAGTAAAGAATCTAGTCTTTAAAGACTAGGATGACACTAATTTCCTCCAGAAAGAACTTTCATTTGCGTTTGCTAGGCACACAGGCACACTTCACTGACAAAGGTCCAGATGGTCAAAGCTATGGTTTTTCCAGTATTCATGTATGGATGGGAGAGTTGGACCATAAAGAAGGCTGAGCACCGAAGAATTGATGCTTTCAAATTGTGGTGCTGTAGAACACTCTTGGACTGCAAGGAGATCAAACCAGTCAATACTAGAGGAAATCGGTCCTGAATATTCATTGGAAGGACTGATGCTGAAGTTGAAGCTCGATACTTTGGCCACCTCATGCGAAGAGCCGACTCATTTGAAAAGACCCTGATGCTGGGAAAGATTGGAGGCGGGAGGAGAAGGGGATGACAGAGGATGAGATAGTTAGACGGCATCACTGACTCGATGGACATGAATTTGAGCAAACTCCAGGAGATAGTGACAGACAGGGAAGCCTGGCATGCTGCAGTCGGTGGGACCACAGAGTCAGACACAGCTAAGTGTCTGAAAAACAAGGAGGCACACAGGGACATTTTAAATCACTTTAAACTCACTTTAGCTTGAGAGAGTTTTATGGTAGTGTGGTTTCCTTTTCTCTTTGTTTTCATTTATTTATTTTTCGTCATCAAATGCATATGGCTTTCAAGCTGTGAGAGTGCTAACCTGCAGTTATGTCTTGTCAGGGCAGTTCCCTGCCTTTCCCTTCTGCCCCACTCTGCCCAGTGGAGGACCTGAGGGAGGCGGCATGTTTTCTTCTGTTTCACCCTTGCTCTGAGGGTTTCTCCTGTTTTAGTAAGGAGAAGAGTAGGCCCTAGGTTTTGACTCTGTGCTCCTTGTCCTAAGAAGCCCTAAGAACCAAACTGGCCTAATTGGCAAATGTCCTTAGTTCAAAAACAGCTTTAGGGTATCACTTAACTTTCAGAGACCCTGTTTTCCTTTGATCTGGGGCTTTAACCTCTTACTGTCTTGTCTGATCTTTGATGCTTTTAAGAAGTTGTAAATTTTCTTTTTTTTAGTGAGTGTTTTTGGTTGTTTTTAGTGGGAGGTTGGTCTGATCCTCATCCTGCCTCATTCTTGGAAATGCAAGTCCTCTCATCTTTCTAGGCTTAACCGAACTGCACACTTAGAAACAAAAACCAACACGATCTTCTGTTAGCAAGTTACCATAGGAAAAGCAAGCACGTGTTTTTTAAGGCTCCTGTACTTCAGGAAAAGAATCATTGTAAACTTCACTTAAATAGGCTACAAAACTTGAACTGCCATTAAAAATTTTAAGAAATATATCTGAAATTTTCTAAGAAAAGTCTTCCCCCCAAAATTTAACTTTTGAACCACTGCTAAATTATTTTTAAATTGCAACTTTATCCAGAAATTGCTTTTCCATTGAACTCAAACTACCCAAGAATCTAAAAGTGTACAAAGTGACTCTACATAATCCAGTTAGATGACTAAAGCATTGTCACCTTATTTAATGTACTTTATTCATCAGATGTCTTTGAGGCCTCATTCAGAGTTGATTAGCTCTTATTTTATACACAATCCAAAGAAACCTCATTCTTTGGTTTTCTGGCCCATAAAACACATAAAATAACTTGAAGGAAACATGTATTTTCAAAGGCAGGCTCGTTACAAGAGTCAGGGACGGCACTCAACAAATGCACAAGTGTAAAACAGGGTTTTATATATACATGTATACAATGTTGTAAAAGTTCTAGAAGAGGCACAGTGGAGAATGTTCTGGCTCTCTTGGGTCTTCGTGGCTGCACGCAGGTTTTCTCTAGCTGCTTCTCATTGCAGTGGCTTCTCTTGCTCTCTAGGGCATGTGGGCTTCCGTAGGTGCAGGACATGGGCTCAGTAGTTGTGGTTCATGGGCTTAGTTGCCCCGTGGTATGTGGAATCTTCCTGGAGCAGGGATCAAACCCGTGTCCTACCCTGACAGGTGGATTCTTAACCACTGGGCCACCAGAGAAGTCTACAATGGAGACATTTTGCCCAACATTCTACAGTAGGTCCTAGGAGGTTCATGGTACCATTCACAGCTTAGTGAACAAACCTCTACATTCTTGGTAATGATCCTGTGGTAGCATCAAACCAGTTAAGCTATTTCTGAGAAAGACAGGGATATAATATCTTTGATATATTTTCTGTTTTTTTTTTTAAGGAAATAAAATTGAAAATTACTTTTAGGGTAAAAGTTTGCTGATTTGGAGAATCTCCCTCACTAGTTGGGCCTGAAAAATAAGCATTTCTGTATTACAGCCTCCTGAAATCCAAGTTCCCTTTGAGACTGACCCCAGAAAACTCAGAGTTTATAAATACCCTAAATGTACCTTTCAGTTCTTTAGCCTTCAATCTAGGAGTTGAGAGAAGGGGCATTTTTTTTTTTCAGTATCACTGACGTCTAAAACAGGAAGTTAAAGAGAAAGCAACTATACTGGCCACAAGTGAAAGAAAGAGGCAGAGATGAGGAGGGTCTGGTTTTACTTTAGAGCAGTCCCATTTGGGGCAGGTTATAGATATAGAAAAGATAAATTTACCGCTGCAGAATGGAACTGTCAAGATTGTTAAGTGATAGATGACAATCAGGGTTCAAACGTTACATGGGGAAGGGGAGATGAAGGGAGTTGGAGGACAGGAAACATCCCCAGATGGTCCTGCTTTTGTTTATCTCTGTTTCAGCACAAAGGATGCCAGTCTGCTTCCTGATGTGTGTTAGGAGACACAGCTCTCAACTCACACATTGATTTTAGATCTCCCTGAAATGTACACTGTGTCTCTGTGGTGTAGGAGACTGTTACTTGAAAGGTTTCAGGCTTCCCTGATCCCACTGAGATGAGGTGCTGAGTTTTAGTATCATTCTCATTATTGCATCATTAGTATCATTCTAGACTCTCAAAAGCAGGAAAACCCAGACACCTGCTTAACTGCAAGATGCTGGTTACTCTATATCCAGTATATTCCCCCTTGTTTTCCCCTTAGTATTTATCATACAGCTTGACTTTCCAAGTATTTAATTTGTAAGCTATTTTATTTTTTTTGTTTCACAAGTGAACTTAGCAACTGAAATGTTGTAGGAGAAAAGGACTTCTGTTTTGATTAGAATTGGCAAGTAGGTTTCATTTTGCTGGTCAATTCTGGTAGATCTAATGGCAAGCCACATTCTGAAGAGTATTGAAACTGCTTCTGAGTTCAGGAGGAGAGAGCTCTGAGATCCATTAGCCATGTCTGCTTCAACATAGGCCTGCGAATATGGCATGCCTGTCAAATATTTGGGCTTCCCAGTGGCTCAGAGGTTAAAGCATCTGCCTGCAATGCAGGAGACCCGGGTTCAATCCCTGAGTCGGGAGGATCCCCTGGAGAAAGAAATGGCAACCCACTCCAGTATTCTTGCCTGGAGAATCCCATGGAGGAGCCTGGTAGGCTACAGTCTATGGGGTCGCAAAGAGTCGGACACAACTTATCTGTAGCTTAGTTCAACAAATACTGAATGTCAAGTAGTATGCAAAGTACAAGAATTTGTTTTATATTGTTTTTGTTTTAAATAAAGAAAACATAGTTGCTTTATTTAATGTCATAAATGGCAGGCTTGAGACCAAATAACTAAAATCCAGTGTGGAATATGCAGTAAGGAAAGTGTATCAGGATCCAGAGGGCCAGAGAGGAAGAAGGGGAATGGATCTTCAGGGAATGGGTCTAGCAGAAGGCCAGTAATCAGCCGTTTCAGACAGACAGCTGGGCGACCTCAGTTTTGGTCTGAATCGACCCCTTCACACTTCAACCACAAATGGCAGAGCACCAGTATACGACCAATTTCCGGGCGGGCAAATTTCCTATAGTATTCTAATAACTAGCTCATAGAGCTCTACTCTTGTCATCCACAGCCTTTATCTCATTATCAGTGAATCCTGGCTGGATGCCACAAAGGTATAGACTATGCTCTGTGGGCGTCTGAAGGAGCCAAGGAGGACTGCACAGAAGTACCCCAATGGGCTTATCCTTTCAAAGCACACAGGCTAACAATGACAGGAATGGCCCAAAACCAAGAGCAAATATTTTTAAAAGGCATCAGCTTTGTGAGTGGCATCAGGAAGGTCAAAAATCCAGAATAATCCAAGGTTGGAAAATGCTAAACAAAAGAGCTATTTACAAGCTATGTTTGGAACAAAACAATCAACCAAGTAAGACTAGGATCAATTTGGGGGAAGAGATGCATAATGCTAACATATATAAGAACATTAGAAGAAAATAATCGGGACTTTCCTAATGGTGCAGTGGCTAAGACTCTATATTCCCAATACAGAGGGTCCAGGTTTGACCCCAGGTCAGGGAACTAGATCCCATATCCCATTTAAGACCCAGCACAACCAAATAAATAAAAATATACATTAAAAAATCATAATAACCAAATTACTTCCTGTCATTTTGCTCTGTAGAAGGTATTTCTCATAGATGATGCATCAAACTCATATAGAGTATATGTAAAAATGTATGTTCCCAGGCCCCATTTCAGACCTACCAAGCCTAAATCTCTAGAAGCCTGTGGGGAATGTGCATTTTTAACAGCTCTTCCTCCTCCAAGTGATCCATATATACCTTAAAGATTTAAAACCACTTCTCTTAGGGAGAGAATGACAAGGGCTATAAACTTCCCCAGTGGCTCAGTGGTAAAGAATCC
Organism: Muntiacus reevesi; assembly: GCF_963930625.1. Taxonomy (NCBI): domain Eukaryota; kingdom Metazoa; phylum Chordata; class Mammalia; order Artiodactyla; family Cervidae; genus Muntiacus; species Muntiacus reevesi. The sequence continues at coordinate 17,365,187 of NC_089260.1, read as the reverse complement.
GCCTGCAGTACAGGAAATGTGGGAGACTCAGGTTCGATCCCTGGGTCAGGATGACCCCCTGGAGGAGGACATGGCAACCCACTCCAGTATTCTTGCCTAGAGAATCCCACCAGAGGAGCCTGGTGGGCTACAGTCCATATGGTTGCAAAGAGTTGGACATGACTGAAACGACTGAGCACGCATAAGGAAATGAAATCCGGGATAAATGAGAAGGTGGTGAGAGTACCAGCTGCTTTAGATGTGTTTAATTCTGCAACTCCAATGAAATACATCCAGGATAAAAAGTAGCCAGTAGATGCCATTATATAAATCTCAACATCAATCTTTAAGAAATCATGCTGCTGCTAAGTTGCTTCAGTTGCATCCAACTCTGTGCGACCCCATAGATGGCAGCCCACCAGGCTCCCCTGTCCCTAGGATACTCCAGGCAAGAATGCTGGAGTGGGTTGCCATTTCCTTCCCCAACGCATGCATGCAGGCTAAGTTGCTTCAGTGGTGTCCAACTCTGTGCAACCCTATGGTCAGCAGCTCACCAGGCTCCTCTGTCCACAGGATTCTCTAGGCAAGAAGACTAGAGTGGGTTGCCATCTCATGGGAATGGTGTAATTCCTAGAAGCCTGGAGGTAGATGAATATTTGTTGCCATCACATGGCAAAAGGGAAGATTCAATAAAATACAGAATTGTCAATTGTATATAGATTCCTGGTAAAACCTTGGAAAGCATTAATAGTATTCATAAACACTTAAAAGTAGTGTTGATCATTAATAGTCAGACTGGAGTCATCACAAATAAATACATGTGTCTTTTACTTTCAGCTGCATCATCCTCTTCTTAAAAAATGACGTTATAAATTATAAATAAAAAACTATGCATACTAAACTGATCTCATATTTTAAATAAGTATCTTACAACAGCAGAATGATGGAATTAATTTATGTTGAGTTTTTCTTAGGCATTTGCAAAGGGTCTCATGATATATACTAAGCAAGATGGAGAAATCTGAGAAAACTGGTAGGACTAACTGTTTTTAGCCACTGGACCATCAGGAAAGTCCTGATTATTTTCTTCTAAAGTTCTTATATATGTTAGCATTATGCATCTCTTCCCCCAAATTGATCATAGTCTTACTTGGTTGATTGTTTTGTTCCAAACATAGCTTATAAATAGCTCTTTTGTTTAACATTTTCCAACCTTAGATTATTCTGGATTTTTGAGAGCCTACTTTATGTCAGGAACTCTACTAAGTGTTTTGTGATTACTATTTAATTTAAACATATACCCATTTCTATAAAGTAAAAACAACTGTCCCATTTTACAGATGAGGAAACTAAGCAGAAAATCATCAGGCAACTTGCCCAGGGTCATATAGCCAGGATATGGTGGAGTTAAGGTTGAGGGGTCAACTCTGTGATCAAACTTTGCGTGCCTACCAACTGCACTTTATTTCAGCTGGATGGAGTCACAACTAGGTAGAATGCCATGTCCAGAAAGAGTTGATCTGTGGTTCATGCCAACCTGACGGATTCACTAATGACTGCCATGGGTCAGAGTTGTCCCAGAACTGTTCAACATTTTTACTAGTGACTTAGATAAGAATATAAAGGTTGGGCTTGTTTACAAATGGCATAAAGCTAGAGGAAGGGTTAGCTGAAACTGTGAATGAGATTGGAAGATAAGAACAACAGGCGAGAGTTGAAAAGATAAAAATTTTTAAAGGACCATGGTAAAATCCTATACCCTGGTTACAAAAGAAAGTATAATAAGGAACACACAGCTTAAGACAAAAGGTAGAAACTTGTATTAACCTGATCAGCCTACTATAGACTAGTTCAAAATGATAAATATGTGCCAACAACAAAATGACTTCACGTACTTCTTTAACTGGCTCCCTGACCCATGCCCCTCCAAAGCTGAACTTACCATATTTCATCTACTTTGAGATGCTATTGATTGCAAGATGCACCAGTGGCTTAGCACCACTGAGAAAAGAGGAGGGAATGCCATCAATTAAACGAGGACACAATGCTTTCATATTCAGTTCAGTTTAGTTCGGTCACTCAGTCGTGTCCAACTCTTTGTGACCCCATGGACTGCAGCACGCCAGGCCTCCCTGTCCATCACCAACTCCTGGAGTTTACTCAAACTCATGTCCATTGAGTTGGTGATGCTGTCCAGCCATCTCATCCTCTGTCGTCCCCTTCTCCTCCTGCCTTCAATCTTTCCCAGCATCAGGGTCTTTTCAAATGAGTCCATTCTTCTCATCAGGTGGCCAAAGTATTGGAGTTTCAGCTTCAGCATCAGTCCTCCCAAAGGATATTCAGGACTGATTTCCTTTAGGATGAACTGGTTGGATCTCCTTGCAGTTGTCCAAGGGACTCTCAAGAGTCTTATCCAACCCCACAGTTCAAAAGCATCAATTCTTCAGCGCTCAGCTTTCTTTATAGTCCAACTCTCACATCCATACATGACTACTGGAAAAACCATAGCTTTGACTAGATGGACGTTTGCTGACAAAGTAATGTCTCTGCTTTCTAATATGCTGCCTAGGTTTGTTATAACTTTTCTTCCAAGGAGCAAGCATCTTTTAATTTCATGGCTGCAATCACCATCTGCAGTGATTTTGGAGCCCAAGAAAATAAGGTCTGTCACTGTTTCCACTGTTTCCCTATCTATTTGCCATGAAGTGATGGGCCCAGATGCCATGATCTTAGTTTTCTGAATGTTGACTTAAAAAAACCAACTTTTTCACTCTCCTCTTTCTCTTTCATCAGGAGGCTGTTTAGTTCTTCTTCGCTTTCTGCCATTATTGCTTTCATATTACTTAATATTTTTGTTTCATAATGGTGGAAGGAACTTGTTAAATTTTACTAGCTCTTTGTGGCACCTCCTGACCCTCAGCTGTTAGTCTTGTGCAGGAACAGATTAGGTGAGGAAGTTTTTAAGGATACTAGAAATAAACCCTCAGAGTCACAGAGAGAGATTCACTGAATTAGAGTTGCATTAACCAGCTGTGATGGAAATGAAGCCCCTGCAGAAGTGTGGGAGTCTTTATTAGAGGCACAAAGAAAAGAACCACAGAGTGAAAGGACTTGATCTTCCTTCCACTAAGACTCTTAGAATTACCACAAGAAAAATTTCTTGTGCTAAGGGTCCTAGGACTTGGGATCACTTTCAGATGAGAGACCAGAGAATTCCCTGGTGGCCCAGAAGATAGAAATCTGTGCTTTCATGGCTAAGGGCCTGGGTTCAACCCCTGGTAAGGTAACTAAGATCCTGAAAGCCACACAGCCCAAAAAAAAAAAAAAAAAGAAAGATGAGTCCAGAAGTGATCATTGATTTGTGCATTGCTTCCAAGATTGTTCAACAGGTTACTTCAATACAGAGCCAGGAATATAGGCTGATGTCACCACTGCTGATTACTCTTAATTGTGAAAAAAAAAAGTTTAATAGACATAGATTTTTTTTTTCACATCAATTGTGCATAATACAAAAGGAAAGCATGAGAAAAAATAAATAGGTTAAGGTATTCCCCAGACTTCTCTTACAGAATCCAATGTTCTAAAATGCATTTCACTGCAGAGTTGGGTATATTTGTCCTGTTTTTCCAAAGACAATCATCCTCTGTGCTACCAGAGGTGGTGTCCGTTAGGCAGGATTTCTTTAAACAGTTCTTTCAAGGATTTTTTTCCCCCTGAGCCAATGACTCCAGCCCCCAACCCCCAATTTTTAATACAGCTCCTTTCTTGATTCTTTTCAGAAGATGTCAACAGAAGATTCCAGAAAATAACCAAGATTGTTTTCCTTCCTGAAATGATCCTTAAATTGTTTACTGAATGAAAAATTGATGAGTGGCCATTGTCCATTTGTACCATTAGAAATATAAAGCAGGTTGTTGGCTCCTATGCAAGCAGTCATTGCCCTGTATTATGTTACCTGGCAAATAGCAATTACAAGACACCGTTGATCAGAAGAGACATTTTAATTTCAGAGATGTTAAAGTGAAAAGATGTATCTAAGAATCAACCAATTCAGTAATTATGCTCTACTTCCAGACTGAACCCAATCCAAACTTCGGAATCTTTGCTGTTCCCTGACAAAGGAGGTTCAAGAGGCTCTTGAACATTGAAAAATTTCATAGTCACAGTTCTGTTTACTCTGGTGTAATGTAATAAATCATCTACCATTTTTCTAAGAGAAGTATTTGAATCCTCAACTTTTAGGTTGATGCATGAGTGAGTTGCCCAGCTGAAGAGTGACTTTGGCTAACTGACGTCTAGTAGCCCTACCTCAATGCATCTTCCTGGTTCTTTACATCTCATAGAATGGTTGTTGTCATCACATACTCATCAGCAATCTTGCATAATATAGCACTCATGAAGATGGGGATTTCTAAACTTTTATAAATATGATGAAGAGCATAAAAACTGAACTCAGGTCAACTTGAGTTCTATTATGACACTCACTAGATGTAAGATCTTAGGCTGAGTTTTCCTTGCTAAGCTTCAGTGTCTTTATCAGTAAAATAGAGGTTAAACAATTATTATTACTATTATTATTACATATTAATATTATTGTTATACATTGTCTTATTATTAGATAAGGTAACATATGTAAAATGCTGAACACCATGCCTGGCACACACAGTAAATGAACAATAAATGGTGCACCACAATGAATTTCAGATGGATCAAAGATTTCAATGTAAAAAGTGAAACAATAAAAATAGTTGAAGATGACATGGGAGATTATTTTTCTAGTACCAGAATAGAGAAGGCTTTTTAAAAATGATATATGTGAAGAATGAGGAGGCAAAGGAGAAGAAAAGAGCCCGAAATGAAAAGACTGATACATTTGACCACTTAAAACATAAAACTTTTCTATCTAGAATTAAAAAATACCATAAAGGGAAAAAACAAATGACAAATTGAAAAAAGTAGTTGTGCCATACAACATGAAGGATTAATTTCCTTGATTTATAAAGATCTTCTAGAAATCAACAAGGAGAAAACCTGTAAGTTAATTGAAGTTTTTGCAAAGGATGTTTAAAAGAATATAACTTGCTCTTAAATAGATTAAAAACAAAAAGTTTGACCTCACTCTAAAAAGTTAAGTAGACAAGTTGAAGCTACAATAAGTCATTTGTCTTCTGCACCTTTCATCAGGCATGATGCCTACCTCCCTGCCAGGACCTCTGTCCACTGACAAGGGTAGGGTCTACCTCATGCTGTCTCTCTTCACCTTGCACTCCCCATCTTGCCTCCTTCTATAAACCCCCACTGGATATAAACCCATTAAAAAAAAAAGGCTTCACTGGACTTTGCTGGTGGTCCAGTGGTTAAGAATCCACCTGCCAGTGCAGGGGACATGAGTTTGATCCCTGTTTCAGAAAGATCCCACTTGCTACCGGGCAGCTAAGCCCGAACGCCACAACTACTGAGCCCACAAGCCACAACTACTGAGCCCGAGTGCTGCAAACACTGAAGCCTGCACACTCTGGAGCCTGTCCTCTGTAAGAAGAGCAGCCACTTCAATGAGAAGCCTGAGCACCGCAACTAGAGAAAGCCCAGCACAGCCATAAACAAATTAATTAAAAGACTTCATCTCTACTGGCCCCCTAGAATTCCCCCTAACTTCCAGGGTCTGACGATTTTAGTCTAGCTTCTCCAGTGGAGACTGAGTTCTGCTTAGGATAAAGCTTAAAAACACTTTTCATTTTGATTTCATGCAGTACTGGGTCCATATCCAGGGAACGGTAGTCTAAAATATTCTGTGCTGATCAACTCACCACAGAGGGAAATGTTCTTGAGATAAAGGGTTATGAATTCAGAGGAGGGCAGCTGTCAGGGTGGTACTGAAACCATGTCATTCGCGAACCAGCTGAAAGAAATGAGGATGTTGGGGTTGTGGGGAAACTCCTGGAGGGAAACAGATGTCCAGGGGGTATCTGTCCTAGGAGAGGGGTTAGGCTTCCTGAGTGCAGCTACTGAAGGCAGAACTCAAGATGAAGGGTGGAAGTCACTGGGAGAAGATCTGATAAGCTTCACAGAAATCAGAGCTTGTTTAAAATGGGACGAGTGTCTTTCTGGGAATGAACTCTCTGTAGCTGGACATATTCAAGCAGTTAGTAGATGACAGACTTTGGGGGACACTTCTCAGAGGTTCAGTTCAGTTCAGGTCAGTTGCTCAATTGTGTCCGACTCTTTGCGACCCCATGAACCGCAGCACGCCAGGCTTCCCTGTCCATCACCAACTCCCGGAGTCCACCCAAACCCATGTCCATTGAGTCGGTGATGCCATCCAACCATCTCATCTTCTGTCATCCCCTTCTCCTGCCCTCAATCTTTCCCAGCATCGGGGTCTTTTCAAATGAGTCAGCTCTTCGCATTAGGTGGCCAAAGTATTGGAGTTTCAGCTTCAATGTCAGTCCTACCAATGAACACCCAGCACTGATCTCCTTTAGGATGGATTGGTTGGATCTCCTTGCAGTTATCACTGGCCAACCTAAGCTCTCTCTTTCTTTTTCTTTCTTTTTTCCTTTCATTTTGTTTCTCTCTCTCTCTCTCTCTCGGTCACACACACCATTCTTCCCCTTCCACTTCCGCAGTTTATTGTTTATTTTTAAATTTTTCCTCCTTACCATGTATCAACTCCTGACACTCTATATATTCTTTTTAATCACTGTGATTAAAATCTCGCCCCAATTTATTGGCAGTCTCCCCCAACCTGAATGGAACTTCCTGGCCATGAGGGATTTGCCCATCCTATTTGTTGCTGTATCTCCATCACTCAGGACATGCTTGGCACACAGTAGGCATTTATTGCTGAATGAATAATAATCAGGGATCACTATAGAAGGAGATCCTCCCTGGGGTGAGTGGTGGGTCTGATTATCTCTGATTATCTCTGGGAACGTTCCAGCTCTAGAATCTTAGGATGTGATAAGCCCTATAAGGTGGACCCTGCGTCTCCTGACGCTTGAGCTACTCTTGACTGGAGAGAAGCACTGCTGAGAAAACCATTAAGGCCATGTGTGTGAATTTCTAATGCATGCGAGTGGCACAGAATAGGGTCTGATGTGTGGGTGCCAGGCGGTAGGGGAGGAAGTCCTCAGAGAAGGAAGGGTTTGAGCTACCTGAGCTACATGCAGAGGAGGACATAGGTTTCAGGTGGGAATCTCAGCCTTTAAGCATGTTACTTAATATCTCTGAAGCTCAATTTCCTCCTTCATATTAATACAAACCTGGCAGGATTGTTGTGAGAATGCAATGTGAATCACTGGCCCTAGGGCGAATCACAGAAGTTTGCTGTTCAGAAAGTGCTTGCTCCTCTTTGGGTGATGGCTATTGTGCTATTTAACTTGAGTTTTGACTGGGTGAGATTTTATAGAGATGTGTAAAAGGACTTGCAAAGTAAAGGGCGTGGCCTCTAAGACGACTTGGTTGCAGAAACACAAACATTATACTGGAGGACAGAGTTCCAAAGCAGGGAGTCTAGACCAAAACCACCTAGGTTCAGATCCTGGCTATCACTTATAACTGGGTAAGCTCCTTGACCTCTCTGTGCCTCAATAGCCTCATCTATAAAATGGGTCTAATAATATTACCCATGCTCTCGGTCTTGTGAAGATTGAATGAGTTACCATATGTAAAGCACTTAAAACAGTGACTAGCCCATTATGAGCACTCTGTACACACCAGCTGTTAGGATTATCATGCAGTCTGAAGAAAGTCTACCATAGGTCTGTTTGGTTAAGGTCAGGAGGGAGATGTGGGAAGGAAGGGTGAAACCAGACATGAGTGTCACAACAGCGTGAACCCTGCCAGACAAGGCCCAACCCATCTCCCTCGTCTGCCTCCCACAGAAAGCCTCTCCCAGCTGCCCTGCTCCTGGGTCCCTAGGTCACCCTGGATTCCTGTGTTACATATACTACCTTGTATAATCATCTGTGTTTTTATATTCTGCATGTTGCCTCCGCCCCCCCCGCCCCCAACTCAATTGTGAGTTCATCGAGGAAGGAAGGGAAATACCTGTGAATCCAGTCCCTTTCCTCTGTCCTCTGCTATGAACGTGAAGAGGACATGGGTGAGTAGGGGGATAAGAACAGTTTTGGAGTCACATGGTCCTGTTTTAATCCCAGCTCTCCTACTTTCTAGATTGATATGACCTGGGCAAGTTGCTTAACCCTATGAGGCCTCAGTTTCATCATCTATGAAATGGGGACAGTATTATCACCTATGGCTGTTGTAAAGATGGAAATAATGCATGAAGAGTATTTAGCACAAAGCCTGTGGCCATAACAAACATGGGGTAAGTGGTGAGTGTGACTATGCTAAAGGCAAAAGAGAACACTGCTAAGAAGTGATTCTATCAGAAATAGAGGTTGTAGTTTATAGTGGATTGGAGCAGTAAAAAGTGACCACCCAATGGTCTATCACTGAAGTGATAAGGACCATGGGCCTACACTCCTCAGCCCCCAGCCCTCCACCCTCAAGCTGGAAGCACTGTTTATCTCATTCCTTGAAGATGACAGTCTTAGTTTCAGTAACAAAACGAAAAGTACCTGCTCTGCATTGCATCCGTATCATGCTATAGTAATGTAACGTGTTATTATTGCAGGAGGCTGGGTGAAGAGTATATGAAAGTGAAAGCGTTAGTTGTTCAGTTGTGTCTGATGCTGTGACCTCCGCTCCTCTGTCCTTGGAATTCTCCAGGCAAGAATACTGGAGGGGGTTGCCATTTCCTTCTCCAGGAAATCTTCCCAACCCAGGGATGGAACCTGGGTCTCCTGCATTGCAGGCGGATTCTTTACTGACTGAGCTGCCAGGGAAGGGTATATGAGAGGTCTCTAAATTGCTTCTTATGGCTGCGTGTAAATTTGCAATTATCTCAAAATAAAAATTATTTTACAATAAGTACCCAAATTAACTTGTCTTTCCTGACCCCTCTTTTTTATGGCCTTCTTTCCCCCTAGCTCCCTTTCCACAGGCCTTGATTATACATCCCTTTGTCCTGAACACAGCAGCACTTACATTGAATATTGATGCCCTGCCAAAAACACGGGGAGAAAAGAACAGCAATAATGGATTATAAGTGAGTGTTTATGTGCCAGATTGTTCAAAGCACCTTATATATATGTGTGTATGTATTTAACTCTTTTAATCTTTACGATAACTCTTGAGGTTTCTATAACCTTCATTTCACAAATGAGAAAACTCAGACTTTGAGAAGTGAAGTAACTTGTTCAAGGTCACATAGAGCCCTGACTCCAAATTTCCTAGGCTCCAAAGTCTCCTTGGCCACCCTTTGTAGATCTTGTAAATCTAAGAGTGAAATTATTAAAAACAACATTTTAAGTGATTACCACAATAAGTTTAGTGAACATCCATTATCTTCTATAAATACAAAATAATAGAAAAAAGACTACTTTTCCTTGTGATGAGAACTCTTGGGATTTATTCTCTTTCATATATGACATACAGTAATGTTAATTATATTAATCATGTTGTCATTACACCCCTAAGAATTATTTACCTTACAACTGGAAGTTTGTACCATCATTTCATGATGTATATAAGTCAAAGCATTATGCTGTACACCTTAAACTTATACAGGGCCATAAGTAATAAGTCAATTATATCTCAAGAAAAATAGAGGGAAAAATTTTTTTTTCTTTTTTGTTTAAATTGAAATATAGTTGCTTTACAATGTTGTGTTCATTTCTGGTGTATGGCATATATATGTATATAAAACTGAATTGTCATATATATGTATATATGATATACATATTCTTTTCCAGACTCTTTTCTACTATAGATTATTATAAAATATTAAAGATAGTACCCTATGCGATACAGTAGGTTCTTGTTGTTTATCTATTTTGTATGTAGTGGTGTTTGTCTGTTAATCCCAAAATCCTAATTTATTCCCCCTCTTTCTTTCCCCTTGGGTAACCACAAATTTGTTTCCTATATCTGTGAGTCTATTTTTGTTTTGTAAATAACATTTGTATCATTAAAAAAAATTTTAATGTGTTTTTTGATAACCATTGGTGTTTCCTTTATCTATGCTCAACGAGTTCTGTAGACAGGCTCCCAGGAACCATACAACAGTAAGGAGCCACAAACTCAATCCCTCACCGGTCCATGAGGCCTTTTCTGGCTTCCATATTAAATGTTGGCCAATCCCCTCCACAAACCTACCCCTGCTAGGTGACCAACTGTCCTGGTCTTCCAGAAAGTACGGGGGCTCCCATGGTTTTTCTGTTTTAAAATCAGGACAGTGCCTGGCAAGCCTGGAGGAGATGGTCACCCCTTCCTGCTCTTTCAACCTTACCTCCCTTCCGCAAAAGCTGGGGAGGTATCCAGGGACAAAGCATTCTTAGTGGAATCATAGCAAGTAGAGGTCATAGTAAGTATGAAGTCCTGAGGCAAAACATGCTTGATAGGTGGAAGGAAGAGCAAGGAGGCCATTGTGGCTGGAGTGGGATAAATGGGAGAGAACTGTTGGGCAGTTAGGAAGGGGATCTGAAGGAAGGCAGAGATTGTGTGGTAATGGCTATGGATTCTACTTTGAGTGAGAATGGAAGCCATTGGCATGTTTGAGGAGAGAAGTAACATGACCAGAGTTACATGTGGAATTCTGGGGATAAAAGATCAGACTGGGTATAAATAAATGCAGTGTGGACTAAATGAAGTGTGGTGTCCTGGACTGGAGCAAAAAGTACAATACTTTAGTGGAAAAACTGGTGAAACCCTAATAAATCTGGAGTGCAGTGAATAGGAATAGTCCAATGCTAGTTTCTTAATTTTGACAAATGTACCACAGTAATATAAAATAACATTGGGAGTAACTTGGTTAAAGACATGTGGGGACGCTCCTGTTTATCTTTGCAGCTTCTCTGTAAATCTGAAACTATTTCCAAAACAAAAGTTGAGAGAGAGAAAGTAAAATGAGAGAAGGTAGGAAATATAGATAACTCTCTCTTCTCTCAAGATGGGAAAGTTTGTGGATGAGTTTTTGGCTCTGCTGAAATTCTACCACTGAAACTTTCTGCTCTTTACCAAAGATTCCTTTTACCTGCTTTATCAGTCATTTATACTTTAGTATAAGTTAATTTGGGCTTCCCTGGTGGCTCTGACGGTAAAGAATCTGCCTGTAAGGCAGAAGACCCAGGTTTGCTCCCTGGATTGGGAAGATCCCTTGGAGAAGGGAATGGCTACCCACTCTAGTGTCATTGTCTAGAGAATTCTAGGGACAGGGGAGTCTGGCAGGCTATAGTTTATGGGATCACGAAGAGTTGGACATGACTGAGGGACTAACACTTTCACCTTTTTTTCATAAATTAGTTCATCAGCTACTTTTCTGAGAGCAAAAGGGGCAAGAAGGAAGGAAGTCAGGGTTTGTTTCCTTCATAATTTTGTCTGGGACTACAGACAAATTGAGCGAGGTACCGTAAGCATGGTTAGCTTTTACTTTCATTCTTTGCCTTGCGTGTGCTTAATCGCTCAGTCGTGTCTGACTCTGCTTTCCACAAGTATAAATGCATATCATTCTTAGGCTTGTTTTTTTCTCTTCTTTTTTTTTTTTTAAATGGTTGTTTACAAAATTAGCAAAAACTGGGGCAGAAACTTGTTTTCTCCCTTGGTTGCAAAAGCTTTTAGGAAGTTGCTTTTTTTTTTTTTTTTTACAACTGCTTTGCTCCTGGCAGTAACCCAAGGGTAATCCACTACAGAAAACCATATCTGAAGCCCCCAGATGGCATTGCCTAGCCAGAGGATGGTGGCAGGAATGGCAGTCTCTCTGAAAATTACACGTTCTCGCCTTATCTCACTGTCACAGAGCCTTGAACTTTTTCCTTCTCCTGTCATTAGGCTGAGAGTATTAGATTCATAGGAGCAGGAGAGAAACCATAACAAGATGAGAAGATCTTATAAAGAAACTGTCCTATGCAGCCTTTTTTCCTGAGTCGAATACAGTACGTGGAACTTTATAAGCCATTAATTATAAATGTCTCATGAATGAAAGCAATATATGTTTTGAACTAACCATATTTTATATAAGAAACTTCACAGGGCTACAAAACAACAAAATTTTGACTCTTCAAGCATGAAGTTGTACTTAATTTTTACTTCATCCAAAGGAAAAATTTAATTTCCAAACACAGGCAAATAAATACATGCTAGCCAATTAGTAACTGCAATTTCTCTTAAACTTTAAAATACAACTGAGTTCATTATTACACATGAAATTCTTATTTCCATAAAATATGTGTTTTTTTTTTCATTAGAAAAAATTCCAATCATAATACCCTTTTCAAATTTTTACTGTTGTCCTTTACTGAGTCCTTTTTGATCTTTGTACACCGAATTTCTCCTTGGCTTGGCTTATGAGGCCCATCAGCATCTTCAGGGCCAATTTATAGAAAAATGAGACCCTGTCCAAGACCTCATTAAAGAGAAACACAAAATCCTTTAACCTGATCAGATGTTCAGTGCAAATGGAACTCAGGGTCCTTATTTCATCTGTAATTCAGTTGCTGTGATTTTACCTGGAAAGGAAAGGAAGTCCTTAGCTCGCCTTCACATAGCACTCAGAAGCCTCCTTTGGCATGGCTGCTTGGGAAGGGCCCCCCTGGGAAAGAGACGTTTAAGCTGAGACCGAAGTAGAGTCGAGTCGCTCAGTCGTGTCCGACTCTTTGCGACCCCATGGACTGTAACCTACCAGGCTCCTTCCATGGGATTTTCCAGGCAAGAGTACTGGAGTGGGTTGCCATGCCAACTTCAAGGGGGCAAGACCTGTGTGGTCACAGAGGGCCCACGTTCAGAAGGGCCTGTGCTTGGTTTAATGCCCTGCTGTTAACATCTTGAAATTCTGAATAATTTGGGAATAAGAGGCCCTGATTTTCATTTTGCACCAGGCCCTGTAAATTATGTAACTAGTTCTGCCTGGTAGAGAATAATGCTTTGTGGAGTATTTGTTGACTGGGTGGCAAGAAGGAGCCAGCTGTGAGACAAACCTGCAGATGGTTGTACCAGGTAGAAGGACTAGCAAGTGCTGAAGCCTTACCGAGTGCAAACTGGACTGCCACGCTGGGCATTTCCGGGTCCATCACATACCCTGAACTTACTGAACACCCCTCCCAGAGTTGTGCAGCACACAACCTGCACGTCTGTATATGGTGGCCCCGTGAGCAAGAAACAGGAAGGGCGTTGTGAATAGATCATTGCAAGGCAGAGGAAAGTTGGTGCAGACAGATTACTGCAAAGCAGTAAAGAGTGGTATGTGAGATGGGAGAGCCAGGCAGCGATCAGATCACAGAGGGCCTTGTAGACTGTGGTGTTAAACTTAGGTTTTATTCTGAGATGAGATGGAACACAGGTGAGTTTTAAGCAGATGAGTGACATGATACATTTTACATAGAAGATGACTCCAGCTTCAGTATGGAAAATGAATGGAGGGGGTCAGAATGAAATCAAGGAGGCTGGTTAATAGCCCAGGTCAATGATTGTGTCAAGATAGTTTGGACTTTGATGGTAACAGCAGAAAGTGAAGAATGAGCTGATAAGGTACATATTTGAGAACCAGCAGCAGTATTTATGCCTAGTTTCTGCTGGCAGCTACTAATCTGGTTTGTTCTACGTTATAGGAAATCACTGAATTCTCAGGTCATCCAACATGTCAGAGTTGATGGAATTCTGTCTGACTCACCTGCCAAGAGAAGACACAGCTGCATCACAGATCTGGGTTTATTCAATTTAGATGATGAAGTCACATTCATATATGAAACAAGGAACCTGGAATTTGCGAATATCTTTATCTTTGGTTATCAAGAATCTCTTTTGTATCAAAAGGAAATGAAGCCATAAAAAAAAAAATAAACCTATCTAATGTACTCAAGACAGGAACTGCTGTATCATAATGACTGTGTTCCCATAGAGATCTCACAAGATATGCAAAAAGCTGGGGCCACTCTGCAGTCAGCACACGACTATGGATTGATAATGAGCCCGTCGGTGGATGGTGGGAGTCTGCCTGTAGCTGCAAAGTCCTTTTATCAGGCAAAAATATTCATCAGAAGCAGGATGCTGAAAGTTGCCATAGAATTTAGCTGCCTTGAAAGTACCCTGATACACAATTATCAGACATTTAGGAACTAAGATTAAAAAAAAAAAATTTGAACACTTTGGAAATAAGCAACTTTGCATGGTGCCAAGTTCATGATTGACCTCCAGAACAACAGGAAGCCTAGAGAATAAGGTCACATTGATGGGATTTGTCCTTGACTCAGGTGTCTGGCATCTTCAGCCAGTCAAGCACTTGAAAATGCATGGAATAGAGGGTGAGTGGTGCAGTGGATTTAAGCTTGAGTCCTGCTTTTTAGTCATCAAGCTCCTCTTTCCAGCACTGGGCTGACAGAGTATGGTGGCTAAGGGTGTGACAACAACTGCTTCTCATTGCTGGGATGCTGGGTGAGACACACCACAAGGACAAAGGCAACGTGACTGTGGAATGCTTAGGAGGAAAGGGAAGCCTATAAACCAACCTGGTGTCACAATTAGACTCCGGGCGGGCCAACGCAAGCAAATGGGAGGCAGAAAGAACCATGACAGTTTTGGAAACCAGTCCTACAGATGGCTAGAGAGTCACAAGCCGATAGACAGTGTTCATACCCCAGCTCAGTGTCGAGAGAATGCTGAGAACTTCTGTGCAGTCAGCGTTAGGAGAGCAGCAGTGGCTGCCTCTGCACCTTCGAAGGGGAAGGCTGGAACGAGAAGATGTAGCTCTGCCGCCTACTAGCCTTGGAACCTTGAGTTGCCTGAGTCACAGGTTTTCTGATTTGTCTGAGTCACAGGTTTTCTGATTTGTCACCAAAGACCACTTCCGAGGATCTGTCCCACTGCAGGTATGACACTGGTACCATCCTGACCTTGAAGTGCCTTCCTTCCTCCACTGACTTCTCTACTCCCCTGGTCTCAGCCCCAATACAATGCTGACCACACTACATGCATCTCTTTTCCGGCACCCACTTTATTTTTTTTAATTAATTTATTTATTTTAATTGGAGGCTAATTGCTTTACAATATTATGGTGGTTTTTGCCACACACTGACATGAATCAGCCATGGGTGGACGTGTGTCCCACATTTGAACACCCCCTCCCACCTCCATCTCCATCCCATCCCCCAGGGTTGTCCCAGTGCACCAGCTTTGAGTACTCTGCTTCATGCATCGAACTTGGACTGGTGATCTATTTCACATATGGTAACATACGTGTTTCAATACTGTTCTCTCAAATGATCCCACCCTTGCCTTCTCCCACAGAGTCCAAAAGTCTGTTCTTTATATCTGTGTCTCTTCTGCTGTCTTGCTTATAGCGTCATCGTTACCGTCTTTCTAAATTCCATATATATGCGTTAATATACTGTATTGGTTTTTTTCTCTCTGACTTACTTCACTCTGTATAACCCAGCGCTCACTTGAAATGCCAATGTCCCCCGCACTGATCCCTCTTCCCATGTCCTACGCTGGGGCATCCGTCCAGTTCATGCTCAAGCTTCCATCACCAAGGTGTTTGCAGGCTCCAACTCTAGCACCAACCTTTCTCAGGGTCTTTGGACAAGTGTTTCCAAACACCTATAGATCTGAATATTTCTCCCTGGACATTCCTCAGTCAGCTTAAATTCACTATGCCTAGTGTCAAAGGTTGCATTTTCCTCTTTCCTCTTCTAGAATCTCTACCCCAGGCAACACCATCACCAAATACCCACCTAGAAACCTAGGAGTTATCACTTCTCCTTCCTCTCCCTCACTGTAGGATCAAAACAGCACCTATTTCTCAAATACATCACTTCCTCTCTATACACACCCACTGCTCCTTATAAAAAATATTTTTGGCCACATTGAGTCTTAGTTGCAGCACAAAGGATTTTCATTGTAGCATGTGGGATCTTTCCTTGTGGCATACAGGCTTCTCTCTGGTTGCTACAAGCGGGGCTTAATTGTCCCACAGCATGTATGATCCCAGTTCCCCAAACTGGGATTGAACCTGAGTCCCCTGTACTGCAAGGCAGATCCTTAGCCACTGGACCACCAGGGAAGTCCCCATAACCCACTGCATTAGTGGAAGTGATGCCCCTCACTTTTTTGCCTGTCCTGTTGCAGTAGTGTTGGAGGCTACTAATTTTCTGCCAGTATTCATTCCCTGATCTTTCTTTTTGTATAGAGTCCCAAGTTTTAGCTAGATACAGACTGCCCAATTAGAGACTACATATCCCAAGGTTCCTCATAGCTGGGTGGCCACATGACCAGTTGTCAACCAATAAGATGTCAGAGGAAGTGATACATTCACCTTCCAGGCACTTTTTTTTAAAAAAGATATGGTTTGCCCTCTTTTCTGCTTTCTTTCCACCTTTCCACAGACTCATCCCACAGTTTAGATCTAATAGGTGAGAAAAAAAAATCCTAGGTGAGTGTTCTCAGACTTGAGTGTGCCTCAGAATCACCTTTATTTTCTTGGGCTCCAAAATCATTGCACACTGTGACTGCAGTCATGAAATTAAAAGACACTTGCTCCTTTGAAGAAAAGCTATGACAAACTTAGACAGCACATCAAAAAGCAGAAACATCACTTTGCCGACAAAGGTCTGTATAATCAAAGCTATGGTTTTTGCAGTAGTCATGTATGGATAAGAGAGTTGGATCATAAAGAAGACTGAGCACTGAGGAATTGATGTTTTCAAACTGTGTTGCTGGAGAAGACTCTTGAAACTCCCTCAGATAGCAAGGAGACCAAAACAGTCAATCCTAAATGGAAATCAACCCTGAATATTCTCTGGAAGAACTGATGCTGAAGTAGAAGCTCCAATACTTTGGCCACCTGATGCGAACAGCTGACTCATTGGAAAAGACCCTGATGCTGAGAAAGATTGAAGGCAGGAGGAGAAGGGGACAACAGAGGATGAGATGTTTGACTAGCATTACCAACTCAATGGACATGAGTTTGAGCAAACTCGGGGAGATGGTGAAGGACAGGGAAGCCTGGTGTGCCACAGTCCATGGGGCCTACCATGTGGGTTTCTAACAAAGTTCCCAGGTGATTCTGATGCTGCTGGTCTAGGGACTACACTTTAAGAACCACTGTCTTAGGGGATAGTAGAGCAACAAGATCAAAAGGAATCTTAGTTCCCAAGTGGCCTTATGGAATAGTGTCACTTATATGGCCTTTGACCATTCATTTTTAGACTCTTACATGAGGAAGAAGGAAACTCTCCTGTTTGGATCTTATTTGGAATCTCCGTGGTACAGCAGCCTAGTCTATGCCCCTAAAATGCACCCTGTACTCCCTCCTTTATGATTCAACTTACATATTTTCAAACCACTGATTTACTTTACATTTCTCAAATCTTGCCTTTGCCTAGCACAGCTTAACTCAACCAGGATCTCCTGACAAATGATAAGACCTGGGACATCATGGAAAAATGGCAGAATTTCAGGCAAACTGGGAATCGGACAGGACTGTCTTCTATTCCTCAGGCCACAGTAAGATATTTCCAAATTCTAAGTGCTGCAAGGGAGAAACAGTGAATATCTTGTCAGGGTAGATAACCAAAAGGGCAGATAACCCCAGCAGCCTGGGAGTTACATGCCAGGCATAAAATTGCCCTATGGGTGATCTACTATAATATTTCCATTTTACCGATGAGAGGACAGAGACACAGAAGTAAGGAAACTGTTTGCGGCAGACCCTGAGTGTGCCCTGCTCAGAGTCCCTCCAAGGGAGGACTTGCTGCCCCCCTGTCTGCAGACAGCTTCCTCCTTCAGGGTCTGCTCCAGCCATAGAGACCCACATCACCCGAGGTCATGCCTGGCCTGGCCTCTGATGCTGGGGCAGGGTGGGGGTAAAGGCCCAGCTGTTTCACCCTGACCCACGACAACCTGGACCGGCCAGTATCCTCACTCCAGAGTTCCCTGTCAGGCTGGCCAAGACTATCAGGGGCGGGTCTTATTTTCCTCCTCTGCCCAACCCTGTTTCCCTCTCCTTCCTCCCAAACCTTGATTTCTAATAACCATTCTCCCAAGTGTATCTCAGCATCTGCCTCCAGAGAATCCCACCAGCCACGCTGCCTGGAATTATAGAGCTAGTGACTGGTGAGGCTGGATTTCCGACATAGCAATCCCCACACAATCGCAGTTCCACAGCAGTTTGCCAAACCGACTCATGGGATAGACTCCAGTTCCTTAGGGTGACATTCAAACTGTGTAATTTGATTCCAATCTTCTTGGCTCACTTTACTTCCACACTCCCCACTAAGGGCCCTGTTCCATTGCCATACCAAGAGTTCACTCAAGAGGTGTTTTGACTGGAAGGCCCTTCTCCCTCCCATCGAGGACCTTCCAAATCTAGCTCGGATATCATCTGTGAGGTCTTTCTGATACCCCTAGAGAGTAAGAAACATCACAGGGTAATGACGAAAGCCCAGTCCATCATGCCTAGTTTGAATTCCAGCTCCATGACATAGCTGTGTGACATAGAATTCTGTAACTCCAACTATCTTTATACAGGGCTAATAAAAATGAATTCACTGGGCTGTCTATTAAATAAAATCTGTAAGTCACCCAGGCCAATGCTCCTCAACCTTTAACGGGCAGAGATATGTCCTGAACATCTTGTTAAAATGCAGATTCTGAATCAGTGGGTCTGGAGTAGGGCCAAAGATTATGCATTTCTAACAAGGACCCAGGCGATGTAGCCTCTGGTGGTCCACCGACACCTTTGGAGTAGGAAGGTCCTAGCTCAGAACCTGGCACTTTGTAGTCAGTCAGTGATATTTGCTTTGCCCCACCCCCAGCTCCACTCCTTCCTCTTGGCACCTATAATATTTTGTTCCCATCACTTGCATTATGTTCACCACACATACTTTAGTTAGTTGTTATAGTCGTGTCTCCTGCCAGACTGTGAGCAAATTGAGGATAGAAATTGTATTACCTTTCTCTCAGTATAACCCGGACCCAGTGTAGGGCCAGGTATATAAAAAGGAATCAATAAGTATTTGATGAACTCAGCCTATAAAATGGAAATAAAAATATCAATTCTGCCTGTCTCAACAAGTTATTTTAACAAGCACATGCAATAATTTGGGAGAACGTGGAAGCCATGGATCGTGTGGTAGAAATATAAAGCATTACTATCCATTCAGTTTTCCACTCTGCATCAGCTCAGATTTATGCAGTTGATGCATGTTTACTTGTGGCAGTTACTCAGACTCTGATGATTATAAAACTCAGATTCATCTATGGTTTAAAAATAAATTCTTTTTGGGATAATAACTGTGGCACTATCTGCCTATGATAAGAAACTAATTATGATGATGTAAATAAGAAGCGTGTATCTTTCAATCAATCAATCAGTCAAGAAGCAGGCACTGTGTACCTGTCCCCAGATGGTTCTAGACTTTCTTATCTACCTCCTTCAAATGAGCCAGTGATCCCAGCCTTATCATCTCCTGCCTGTTTGAAGGTGGGAGGATTCACGTGGGGTTAGTTCAGTTCAGTCGCTCAGTCGTGTCTGACTCTTTGCGACCCCATGAATCACAGCACACCAGGCCTGCCTGTCCATCACCAACACCTGGAGTTTACTCAAACTCGTGCCCATTGAGTCAGTGATGCCATCCAGCCATCTCATCTTCTGTCGTCCCCTTCTCCTCTGGCCCCCAATCCCTCCCAGAATCAGGGTCTTTTTCAATGAGTCAACCCTTCACATGAGGTGGCCAAAGTATTGGAGTTTCAGCTTCAGCATCAGTCCTTCCAATGAACACCCAGGACTGATCTCCTTTAGGATGGTCTGGTTGGATCTCCTTGCAGTTCAAGGGACTCTAAAGAGTCTTTTCCAACACCACAGTTCAAAAGCATCAATTTTTCGGCACTCAACTTTCTTCACAGTCCAACTCTCACATCCATACATGACCACTGGAAAAACCATACCCTTGACCAGACAGACCTTTGTTGGCAAAGCAATGTCTCTGCTTTTTAATATGCTATCCAGGTTGGTAATAACTTTCCTTCCAAGGAGTAAGTCTCTTTTAATTTCATGGCTGCAGTCACCATCTGCAGTGATTTTGGAGCCCCCAAAAATAAAGTCTGACACTGTTTCGACTGTTTCCCCATCTATTTCCCATGAAGTGATGGGACCAGATGCCATGATCTTAGTTTTCTGAATGTTAAGCTTTAAGCCAACTTTTTCACTCTCCTCTTTCACTTTCATCAAGAGGCTTTTCAGTTCCTCTTCACTCTCTGCCATAAGGGTGGTTGCCGGAGCCTGGCGGCAAACGAACTGGTCGAGAACGCAATTACCAGAGTACCTGGAAATAAGACTCAGAAAGATGGGGTTGAGAGGGACGGAGTCAGCTTGCGTCTGATTCTGACAACTTTATTGAAGAATACCACACCTATATATATGCTAACAGGAGTTACTAAAAATAGATCAAGGGTTTGCATACGTGCAGAGCTACAGATGTTTTAAATTCCTACACTTAAGATCAGTAAAGCATTACCCTAGCGCCCAACATGATTAAGATCAATAGAACATTAACTAGATAGAAAACAGGTTTCGAGCATTGCGAGTTTATCAGCACCAGGAAAACAGGCGAAAGGTCACCAGGGTGTTTTTTCCCTGAAGGAGACAAATGCCAGTCTATACTTTAACAAGAAGGGGTGGCAGGACAAAGAGAGACCCTTTGTTCTCTCTTAGGGCCGTAAGGGGCCTGTACGTTCAGGCCGACTCCCTGCAGGTGGTGCCATCTGCATATCTGAGGTTATTGATATTTCTCCCGGCAATCTTGATTCCAGCTTGTGCTTCTTCCAGCCCAGCATTTCTCATGATGTACTCTGCATATAAGTTAAATAAGCAGGGTGACAATATACAGCCTTGACGTACTCCTTTTCCTATTTGGAACCAGTCTGTTGTTCCATTTCCAGTTCTAACTGGTGCTTCCTGACCTGCATACAGGTTTCTCAAGAGGCAGGTCAGGTGGTCTGGTATTCCCATCTCTTTCAGAATTTTCCACAGTTTATTGTGATTCACACAGTCGAAGGCTTTGGCGTAGTCAATAAAGCAGAAATAGATGTTTTTCTGGAACTCTCTTGCTTTTTCGATGATCCAGCGGATGTTGGCAATTTGATCTCTGGTTCCTCTGCCTTTTCTAAAACCAGCTTGAACATCTGCATGTTCTCGGTTCACATATTGCAAAAGCCTGGCTTGGAGAAGTTTGAGCATTACTTTACTAGCGTGTGAGATGAGTGCAATTGTGCGGTAGTTTGAGCATTCTTTGGGATTGCCTCTCTTAGGGATTGGAATGAAAACTGACCTTTTCCAGTCCTGTGGCCACTGCTGAGTTTTCCAAATTTGCTGACATATTGAGTGCAGCACTTTCACAGCATCATCTTTCAGGATTTGAAATAGCTCAACTGGAATTCCATCACCTCCACTAGCTTTGTTCGTAGTGATGCTTTCTAAGGCCCACTTGACTTCACATTCCAGGATGTCTGGCTCTAGGTGTGTGATCACACCATTGTGATTATTCGGCTCGTGAAGATTTTTTTTGTATAGTTCTTCTGTGTATTCTTGCCACCTCTTCTTAATATCTTCTGCTTCTGTTAGGTCCATACCATTTCTGTCCTTTATCGAACCCATCTTTGCCTGAAATATTCCCTTGATATCTCTAATTTTCTTGAAGAGATCTCTAGTCTTTCCCATTCTATTGTTTTCCTCTATTTCTTTGCATTGATCGCTGAGGAAGGCTTTCTTATCTCTCCTGGCTATTCTTTGGAACTCTGCATTCAAATAGGAGTATCTTTCCTTTTCTCCTTTGCTTTTTGCTTCTCCTCTTTTCACAGCTATTTGTAAGGCTTCCTCAGACAACCATTTTGCCTTTTTGCATTTCTTTTCCATGGGGATGGTCTTGATCCCTGTCTCCTGTACAATGTCACGAACCTCCATCCATAGTTCATCAGGCTCTCTGTCTATCAGATCTAGTCCCTTAAATCTATTTCTCACTTCCACTGTATATTCATAAGGGATTTGATTTAGGTCATACCTGAATGGTCTAGTGGTTTTCCATACTTTCTTCAATTTAAGTCTGAATTTGGCAATGAGGAGTTCATGATCTGAGCCACAGTGAGCTCCTGGTTTTGTTTTTGCTGACTGTATAGAGCTTCTCCATCTTTGGCTGCAAAGAATACAATCAATCTGATTTTGGTGTTGACCATCTGGTGATGTCCATGTGTAAAGTCTTCTCTTATATTGTTGGAAGAGGGTGTTTGCTATGATCAGTGCGTTCTCTTGGCAAAACTCTATTAGCCTTTGCCCTGCTTCATTCCGTACTCCAAGGCCAAATTTGCCTGTTACTCCAGGTGTTTCTTGACTTCCTACTTTTGCATTCCAGTCCCCTATAATGAATAGGATGTCTTTTTTGGGTGTTAGTTCTAAAAGGTTTCGTAGGTCTTCATAGAACCATTCAACTTCAGCTTCTTCAGCGTTACTAGTTGGGGCATAAGCTTGGATTACCGTGATATGAATGATTTGCCTTGGAAATGAACAGAGATCATTCTGTCGTTTTTGAGATTGCATCCAAGTACTGCATTTCAGACTCTTTTGTTGACTATGATGGCTACTCCACACGCCTGAGGTCAGGGGTGGCAGCCGAGAGGAGCAACCCCACCTCCAAGGACCAGCTGCTGCCGGGCGCAGGAGGGCTGAGAGGAGCTCTTCCACATTCAAGGTCAGGAGGGGCGGCCGTGAGAAGATACCTCTCCGCCAAGGTAAGGAGCAGCGGCTGTGCTTTGCTGGAGCAGCCGTGAAGAGATACCCCACGTCTGAGGTAAGAGAAACCCAAGTAAGACGGTAGGTGTTGCGAGAGGGCATCAGGGGGCAGACACACTAAAACCATAATCACAGAAAACTAGCCAATCTGATCACAGGACCACAGTCATGTCTAAGTCAGTGAAACAAAGCCATGCCGTGTGGGGCCACCCAAGATGGACGGGTCATGGTGGAGAGGACTGACAGAATGTGGCCCACTGGAGAAGGGAATGGCAAACCACTTCAGTATTCTTGCCTTGAGAACCCCATGAACAGTATGAGAAGGCAAAATGATAGTGTACTGAAAGAGGAACTTCCCAGGTCGGTAGGTGCCCAATATGCTACTGGAGATCAGTGGAGACATAATTCCAGAAAGAATGAAGGGATGGAGCCAAAGCAAAAACAATACCCAGTTGTGGATGGGACTGGTGATAGAAGCACAGTACGATGCTGTAAAGAGCAATATTGCAAAGGAACCTGGAATGTTAGGTCCATGAATCAAGGCAAATTGGAAGTGGTCAAACAGGAGATGGCAAGAGTGAATGTCGACATTCTAGGAATCAGCGAACTAAAATGGACTGGAATGGGTGAATTTAACTCAGATGACCATTATATCTACTCACGCAGGGTAGGCAGGCTTAGAAGCAGGGTAGATGTGACGGCAGGTTAGAAACACATGAGACCAGGAAGAAAACACACATGTCGTCTTGCGGGAAGGGGTGGGGATCCAAGTGGCTATTCCTAGTGACACTGCCTGTGCCGTGCCAGATGGTCCCAGGAGTTTGGAGAGAGCGGGCTTCAAAACTAGCCACCTGGAATTCACTCCTGGAAAAAAGGCTCCCACTGGAGGCTCCCGCGGTGATTCACCTGAAATATGTTCAGGTGTGTTTTCTTTTTGTGTCGCAAAGGATGATGACAGGCAGGCCGCCACCAAGGTCTCTGCTTCTTGGTGGTAGTGGTAATAGGTGGTGGCTCATGGTGGTGTGCCCCACCCTTAGAGACCTCTGGGCAAGTATAAGATTCCAACTGGTGGAGGGAATAGGGGAAAGTTAATGTGGAGGCAGAAATTCCACAATGTAGCAACCTGGAGACCATTAGTAAGGCAGAGCTGATGTGACAGTTTCATGTAGATCAAGAATAAGAGCCTACATACCAATAAAATAATATTTCAAATAATTTTGATTATAATTAAGTAAAGTTCATGGCAAGCTTTTTTAAAAAAGCAAAATACAAGACATGTATTAAGAATGTTCAAAATTAATTAAATGCATATGTGTATATCATTCAGAAAATGTGAATTTTGGTTATACTTAGGCGATTTTAATTTCTGTGTTTATTTTTTCTGTATTTTTTCCAATTAATATGTGTTATTTTATTACCTATGTTTTAAGCCATCTCTTTGGTATTTTCAGACACTTTTTAAAAAACCTTTCCTCATAGTATCTTTCCCCTTTCTTATCACTAAATTCCTGCATGCCTCTCTCATCAGCTTGATCTCAAGACAACTTCAGGAGACAGTGATTGTTATAGAACAACCAGATCAGCCCAGGAACCTCTTCCTTCTTCTGGCACTAATTCTCAGAACACCCAGTGTTCAAAGGGAGATTCCTTCCTTGTCCCACCTTTGCCTATCACCCCACATGGGACATGCTCACGCAGTGGGAGAGGGGTTTGGGCAGAGTGTGCTGTGAGGGTCTCTGAATGCCGATCCAAAGGCTCTGCACACTTGGGGCTGTGGAGCACAGAGGCCACGTGACACCTGGCTCCTCTCCCAGTAACTGGGCTCATGGAGCCCGAGTGCCTTGAAAGGCCTGCCTTCAGGGAGTTACCTGACCACTCAGCATTTGATAAGTCAGCTATGGCCTCCATACAGAGGGATATTATATTGTACATGTACTCAATTCAGTAAGGTACGTACACCAGCTGTGGGTGGTCCTCTAGGTCTTTTTTTCCTAGATGCAACCACTGTGACCATCTGATAGATGGCTACTTAATTCACAGGATTTACATAAGATAGGATAAGTAGGTTAAAAAATTCAGGGACTACAGATATTTTCTCTAGGCCTTCCCACATTTTTGACGATCACAAAGACACTTTGTAATGAATATCACATTATAGGACACAAAATCAGGAGATTGCTGATTTTTTTCTTCTGCAAATGTATTTTATTGAAGTATAGTTGATTTACAATGTTGTGATAGTTCCCAGTGTACAGCAAAATGATTCAGTTACACATATATGTTCTTTTTCACATTCTTTTCCATTATGGATTATTGAAAAAAGTGAAAAGTGTTAGTCGCTCATCGTGTCTGACTTTTTGTGACCCCAGGGACTGTAGTCTGCCAGGCTCCTCTGTCCATGGAATTCTCCAGGCTAGAATACTGGAGTGGGTTGCCATTCCCTTCTCCAGGGGAATCTTCCCAGCCCGGGGATGGAACCTGGGTCTCCTGCATTGCAGACAGACTCTACCATCTGAGCCAGACTTCTTTTCCATTGTGGTTTATCAGAGGATATTGAATCTAGTTCCCTCTGCTCTACAATAGGGCCTTGTTGCTTATCCATCCTGTATATAACAGTGTGCATCTGCTGTTTGCTGATTTTTAATTCAAATACTTACCAGGCTATCTCCTGCCTCCTCAGTGCCTCTGTGCTATTTACTGTAGTTGGACAGAGTTCCAGACTAACTAGAAAATCTGGAATCTAGGACAGCCTCCACAGCAAGGCAGATAACATGTGTATGGTGATTTCCAAGATGAAAAGATTTGCCATCCTGGGCTTCCCTGGTGGTTCAGTGGTAAAGAATCCACCTGTCAATTCAGGAGACCTGATTTCAATCCCTGGGTCAGAAAGGTCCCCTGGAGAAGGAAATGGCAACCCACTCCAATATTCTTGCCTGGAAAATCCCATGGACAGAGGAGCCTGGTGGACTACTGTCCATAGGGTCGCGAAAGAGTTGAAAGTGACTGAGTAACTCAATGACAACAATACCGCCCTCTGGGCCCTCTGAGATAGACAGCACAGTGGCCTCTCCTCTGCTCTAAGGCAGCACAGTACAACATGCAGTTACACAGAGAACATGTGCTAGGCAGGCCTGGATTCAGAGCCCGTGTCTGTGTTGTGTGACCTGTGTGACCTGGACCATGATGCGTAACTTCCCTGAGGCTTTTCCCTCTAGTGTAAAATCAAAATAATATCTGCCCCTTAGGGCT
This sequence comes from Muntiacus reevesi, assembly GCF_963930625.1. Lineage (NCBI taxonomy): Eukaryota > Metazoa > Chordata > Mammalia > Artiodactyla > Cervidae > Muntiacus > Muntiacus reevesi. The sequence goes on along the minus strand of NC_089260.1, from coordinate 17,339,122 downwards.
GTTGTGAGGATGAAATGGAATCATATGTGCATATGGGCTCCCACCAAGGAGGCATGCCCCAGTTTGTTAAACAACTTCATGATCCACTGAAAATCCAGAGATGACCTCCCCTAAGAGCAACTTACATGACTGGCCCCATCTGACTCTAAGTAGCATCAGTGTCTGCTGGTCTCCAAGGATGACTCTCCATCTTCCTGTTTGCATTAGTAACATTTTCAGATCTACCCTAATTATTTTCACCCGACTTAATCCCTCACCCACTAGATTCTATGAAACTAACCCTGGCATGTTCCCATCTCTATTCCTTACATGATTTCACAGCACTGCCATCTACTCTGACACCTAAACCAGAGCCTGAGTATTCTCTTAGACTCCTGTCTCCAGATCCTTCCTTTTCATGCTGTATGTCCAAATACTAAATCCTGCTGGTGTTTGTTTCTGCAATGTTTCAATTCCACTGTAAGAATTCAGAACCAACTTTCTTCTGGGCTATGACCCCCTAACTGTCTCTGGATTATTTGCTTCTTAAAATCATATTCTAGACTTTCTATTCATAATCTCCTGGAGCAGGAGTGGTAAATCCAAAATTTCCCTGTCGTCTTCCTGCTTAAAAAACTCAAATGACTCCTTCTTACCCATGAGACTTGAGGCTGTCCTTGATTTGACCCCTGTCTATATTTCCAGCCAGCTCACAACTCAACTTCCTATTGCTCATTCCCTTTTCTGTGGCCTAGGTTATGCTGACGATTCCCTGCCCACCTCTCTTTACCCACCAACTCTCACTCGGCCTTTAAGATACAACTCAGGTGTTATCATGTCCAAGAACCCTCCTCTGAATGCTCAGGTGACTTGAAGCTCCCTGCCATTTATCCTATGACCGTGTCCTGGGGGGTAAGTGGGGAGACTAGCACCCAGCCTCCTAAGGTTTTCCCTTGATGGGGGTCTGGTACTCAACCTGGCCGAGTCAGATACTGCAATCTGGTACTCAACCTTTGCAGATTTCATCAGCAAATTGCTTGAAAATAAATCCCTCTCTTAATGGCAGACTCAAATTACTTAACTTCTTGAAAAATGTATAAAGACAGAATATAAAACATTAATTATAAGAAATATAACTTTCCTAAGGATGGTAAGACTGGAACGTGAGAGACCAGTGCCTTCTTTCCCTACAGAGAGACTTGCCCATAGAGATGAATGAGAATCAGAACAACAGAAGCTAGATGAATCAAACACAAATAGAATCAGGCTAAAAAAATCTGATGCCTCTATCTCCACATCAGGAAAAGCCTCCTTGCCAATGGGGCCGTAATGTTAGAAGTCTGTTAAGTAGTGTTTCCTTCTCCCTGGCCGAAGCCCGGATAGTCACCGCCAATGCTTGTCTCTGTCACTCCAGGTTTACTTCCCCTGCTCCCGCTCTTAGTGCTTCTCTCTCATGAATCCTTTAGTGGAGTTATTGAAGAGGCTCTTGGTTAAGGCCATCCTTTTGGCTTTTGCTTTGATCACTCAAGTGTGGATTTCGTAGTTTAAGAACTCAACCTTATTTCCAGGTTCTTGATGAAAGCCTCTCTGTAGCAGCCACATAGAAACTAGGAACTTAAACATTTAACCCTCATTGTCAGAAACAGAAGGCCAGGGCCTTGCAGGGGAGGCAGGGTGAGGAGGTGAGGGGAATGGAGAGAGGTGTAAGGATTGATTCCCCTCTACCACTTCCATTCCAGTTTCCAAAAGCAACAGCTTTCTTTAAAAAAAAATTTTTTTGTTGTTTATTTATTTGGCTATACCCTGTCTTGGACTTCCCTTGTAGCTCAGTTAGTAAAGAATATGCCTTCAATGCAGGAGATCAGGGTTCAATTCCTGGGTTAGGAAGATCCCCTGGAGAAGGAAATGGCAACCCACTCCAGTATTCTTGCCTGGAGAATCCTATGGACAGAGGAACCTGGCAGGCTACAGTCCATGAGGTCACAACAGTTGGACACGACTTAGCGACTAAACCACCACCACCACCACCACAACACCCTGTCTTAGCTGGGGCATGCGAGATCTTTGTTGCAGCATCCAAACACTTAGTTGCATCGTGTGGGATCCAGTTCCCTGACCAGGGACTGGACCCAGGCCCCCTGTATTGAGAGGGAGAAGTCTTAGCCATTGAACTATCAGGGAAGTCCCAGCAACGGACTTTTAAACAGTTTTAGAGTGAGAAGTTGCCTCTACAGTTGTGGTGAAAAGACTTTAGAGAAAGTGATTGACCTTTAGAGAAAGGTCAGACCTTGGAACTCACAGAGAAGAAAGCCAAAGGACAGCATGGCTTTGTGTGCTTTCACACCTCCAGCCCCATCCCACCATCCACCTAGTACTGTGGTTCTCAAGTGGAGTCCCAGAACCAGAAGCAAGAGAATCAACTGGGAGTTTGTTAGAAATGCAGATTCTCCTGACCTCTCAGAAACCCTGGGAGGGCAACCCGGTAATCTGTGTCAACAGGCCATCAAGGTAAGGATGATATGCAGCAAAATTGGAGAACTACGAACCCATGGCCCACACACCCCACCCACATCCAGGCAGACCTATTTCCTGGATGGATTCCCCCTTCACGTTGAGAAGTGGCTTTACCTGGGCCAGCCTCAGGGTTCTTGTTTGACGTACCTGTCTTCTTTGGGTCTACACACTCAAGGGGTTTACTACATGGCTAATGGACTAAAACAAATTACGTAAACTGAATTATATGTAGTGAGATCATAAGTTCGTTTGTTTTTTAGGGCTTCCCTGGTAGCTCAGGCGCTAAAGCGTCTGCCTTGTTTCTTAGGTCTCTACAATTTGGCAATATCCAAGATCACCTCTCTTTCATAGCGTTTCTTTCTCTTTTTCCCCAAGGGCTCCCTTTCCCCTTCTCCACCTCCCTGAATAATATACAGAGCTAAGGTCCTGTGGTGCATAGTCTGTTCTTTCTCCTCTAAACTCAGCCCCTCAGAAACATTCCCGCTACTTTAAATGCCGTCGCTGTGGGGTAACTTTCCCCGGAGGCCCAGGGTATCATATTCAACATGGCCGCCACATGCTTGCTGGCGCTGACATTCCTTCCTGCCCTCCCTGCCCTCAGTTGTCTGACCTGGTCTCACCATCCTCTCTCGCTATGGCTTCAGCTCTTACTGACATCCCTGAGTCTCTCCTGCATCGTTTGTATCCGTTCCATTGCTGTCAACACCACAGTGGCTGGCATCTGAATTCCTGGACAACTGTGATTGGCACCCAGCTGCTCTCTACCTCAAATCTCTCCTAGCTCTGGCCTAACCACAGCTCATCACTGTCAGATTAATTTTCATCAGGTACAACTATGATCCTGACAGGAGGGAAACACTGCAGAACAAACTGGCATGAACATTACACACCCCTGTTCTTGCAGGCACCATTTCTGTCACCAGGGAATTCTCACAGGTTTCTCCATAGACTCCATCCACCCACCTTGTCCACCTCCTTCACCTCTCCGTCCGAGTTAGGCTCCTCTCTCTTCCACTTACTCTAATTTTTCTCCCCTTCCCTCTGGAACTCAAAGTTTATTCTTCATCATGTCAAGCAAACTCTTCCTACCATCCCCTCAGAACTACCTTTTGACAATTAAAATAGCCTAAGAAATTGCTTTGCTAAATCCAGCTTGTTAGCTGAAGACAGTTCTTTCTCCTAAAGGAGGCTCTGTTGACTGATTTTAACGTTAGGAATTTTTCTCCCCACTACAGAGATGGAGAAGGAGAAGGATGGAGAAGTTCAGATTACGGTGGGCTATCAAGGTGGCCAGGCCTAGCCCAGGCCTGCAGGCAGAGTTTAGGGCCTGCAGAGGCTTCCTGAGTGTGCTGGAATCCTGAAGGAAAGGAACCAGCCTTGAGGGTGCTGGGAAGGAAGTGTGGTACTGGAATCTGGCTGACTATACTTTCACAGAGAAAGCTGACCCCCTTAATTTTGTATGCCAAGAGAGAGGCCAACAACTAAAGACCCAAAGGGTAAGAGACACTCTTCCCAAAGAGAAACCTCCTAGCTAAGAAGGTAAATCCAAACATTTCTTGGGAAGGTGCTCCTGGATTTGTTTGGGATAACATAACTGTTTTCTTACTGAAAATGCATCTCTTAATCCTGGGAAGGTTTAGAATTAAACAGAGATAGTAAAGGAAATCAAACCTCATGGTGTTGTTGCTCTCTATTAAAGAAATCTCTATATTTTAAATGCTTCTAATTTTTTTAATTTTATTTTTTGACTACACTCTGAAAATTATAGGATCTTAGTTCCCCATCCAGGGATTGAACCTGAGCCCCAGCAGTGAAAGCTGAATCCTAACCACTGGGCCACCATGGAATTCCCTGTTTGATGTTTTAAATACTTCTAATTTTTAATAGATTCGTTAAAAGGACTGATGCTGAAGCTGAAGCTCCAATACTTTGGCCACCTGATGTGAAGAGCCAACTCATTAGAAAAAAACCTGATGTTGGAAAAGATTGCAGGCAGGAGGGGAAGGGGGCGATGGAGGATGAGATGGTTGGATGGCATCACTGACTCCAATGGACATGAGTTTGAGTAAACTTCAGGAGAGAGTGAAGGACAGGGAAACCTGGCGTGCTGCAGTTCACAGGGTTGCAAAGAGTGAGACATGACTTAGTGATTAAACAACAACAATGTTTAATGATATATCTGAAAATTAACCTTGCAATGCTGATATAAAGTATGTAGCTGACTAATTAGTTTCAACTTTTGATATCAAGTTAAAAATCTTTGGAAAACTTATACACCATATTGAATTTTTTAAGAGAAGTTGTAGTTCAGTTGCTAAGTTGTGTCCAACTCTTTGGTGACACCATGGACTGTAGCCTGCCAGGCTCCCCTATCCATGGAATTTCCCAAGCAAGAATACTATTTACCATATTTACTTGTTTGACTTATTAGTTTTATGATAATTACTTAAGTATTTTGGAAGCTGTGTTAATCAGAAAATTAATGTGTTTGAAAAATAAACAAATTATTAAATGAACAAATGCAGTTTAAAATGATTAACCAAGTAGATCCGACAGCAGTTTATTAGATTTACAAATAGAATAATGGTATACTTAATGTAAAGCTGAAGCACAAATTTGGAATTTAAAAGTAATGAATTTTTAAAATCTAAAGTAACTTCTTAATAAATGTTTCAGGGTGAAAAGTTTAATGCGTTTTTTAAATCCTTTCTCCTATTTTTTTATGCTACCATAGAGAAAGTTCATAAGGAAATATACAAATTTATAAATGTAGATTCTTCTGAATAGTGAATTGCTGAGAAAGGAGCATCTGAGGTTATGTGAGTAGGCAGTGAGTGTACAGTTTGAGAAAGAGAGACAGAGATTGATGAAAATGACACAGTATAAACTTTGATGTCTCACCTTCTTTCCAGACTTGGTTCTCTGTTGCCTTCAACTAAATATCCTGCATCACCTTCAACTTTGTATTTTAAAAACTTAGTTCATGCTTTTTTATACCCAGCCCTCTACTCCTGGCCTCAGCTGAAGCCTTCCCTGTAGAAATCACACATTATTGCACCACAGCCAGTCCAGGTCAATAGACTGGAAACCTTATAGCCAGTTTTCATTCTTTCCTGCCCTCCCTCACTCTAAATTCATCACCTAGTCCTGATAGGCCTTTCTTTGCAAGGTCCACTTTCCTTCCCATTTTCTCAGTCATCACCACAGTCTATGACCAATGTGACCCTACACCAGGATTACTGCACCAGCCTTAGTCTCCTCTGCTGCAATTCGCTCTACACAGAGCTGCCAGAAGAGCCATCAAACTTTGTTTTCATCCCTAATGTTTATTTGCATGAGCTTTTACCAACTTCCCAGTGTCTGTCAAATAAAATCTAAGCTCCCCTTGACATCTAAGGTCTTCTGTCATCTAGGAGTATTCCTCATCTGAGCATTCTCAGCTTTCATTATTTCTTCATGGAGCCCCCTCTCTTTTTGTCAAGCTAACTTGCTGGTGTGTTTTCTACATGACACTGTGCCTTAAAGCACCATATAAATGTATGTTTTTCAGTAATGATGCAAGGTAAGCATGTGACTAACAAATGTTAACATAATGACCAATACATGTTGATCTAATGACTCAAAAAGATTATGAGATGAAGAGCATGAACCATTATGTCATAAGCGGCATCACTTCATAGAAGGCATGTCAGAGCTGACGCAAGTAGATTTAGTGATTCAGACATACTGAACATATCTGACTTACAAAAGAAGCAAGTAGGACTCCAGATAGATGTTAGTAGAACCAAAGTCCTCATACAAAAACAGCTTATTTTTAGAGTAATTTACTGTGTTTGTTCAATTATGTGGGACAATTTGAAAGGCATAGCACTTGACCAAATTCTCTCAGGTTCTGGGCACTATATTTGAAATGAATTCAATATTTGCTCATTCAGTGTTTTTTTGTTTTAGCAAATATTAATTGTTTCCCCAATTGTATACCAAGCACTGTTTTAGGTCCTAGAGTTACCCTGGTGAAGAGAGTTCAAGTTCCTGTTCTCAGGGATCTTACATTCCAATGGGAAAGAGAGGACAGGTAAATAAAATAATTGCAGATTATAACAAGGGCTACGAAGAATGCAGTGGTGAGGGGACAACTGCAAGGGAGTCCTGTAGATGGCACACTCAAAGGCAGCAAGAAGAAGGTGACATTTAAGCTGAAACTAGATGAAGCAGAGAGTGACAGAAAGAGCCCAGAAAAGAGCATGCCAGAGTGAGTGCAAAGGCTCTGAAGCAGGAAGGCGCTGGCCTGTGTTAAGAGGCCAATGTGATTGGAGCCTAGTGATAAAAACAGCTGGAGTCAGATCATGCAAAGCCCAGTGGGTCTCTGTGAGAAGTTTGGATTTTATTCTACATGTAATGGAAAGCTGCTAACACGGCTTACATATTATTGAATTTATAATCATGCTATTAAAAAAAATCATAGTTTATAAACATTTTGGGCCACTTCACAAAACTTAGCATGATTTGGTTCAAAATACAAGTTTAGAAGAAAAATGTCTAGGCATTTTAAAATTTGGGCCTCCTCCATAAGGATGGACGAGCTAGCTATACTATGCCTATGCTATGCGATGGTTGCCATAGGTTCTACTTGCTGTTAGCCTTACCCGTCTTGTGAAATTAAGATTCTTCACATTCCAAGTGCAAGCCATCTCATCAACAGAGAGGCCACCTTCAGGGATCCTTTAAAATAGATTCTTACGGTTATGCAGTCATAACAAAGGAGACTGCTGATGTACTAATATGAAATATCCCTAAACAATGTTAGGGGAAAAAAGCCTTGTGCAAAACAAAGGTGTCCTTGTATATGCATGGGATCCATAAGAAATTGATAGCATTAGTCACACCGACAGTGAAGAGACCTGGGTAGCTGGGGAAGAGAGTGGGAGAGAATTCTTACTGTATACTTAAAAAAAATTTTTTTTTTAATGTTTTAAATAATGTAAACGTGTTACCTTTAAAAAAAAATTTTTATCAAAGTATAGCTGACTAATAATATTAGTTTCTCAAAAAAGAATGTTTAATCCTAAATTTTTTTCAATATAGATGCTTTATCTTAAAGGAAATGAACAATGTCCTAAATTGATGAGAAGGAATTGCATTTCTGAGTAAATCTAAAGGTATTTTATGTAATTAAAAAGAAGCTTAAAATCTAGACCTGTGCTGTTCGGTACAGTAGTTGCAAGCCATGTGTCTATTTAATTTTAACTTTAAACAAATTAAATTTAATTTAAAATTCCATTTCTTGGTCACACTAGCCACATTTCAAGGCTTAATAGCCTTTAGCTGCATGTGATCAATGTCTACCGTACTGGACAGCACTGATATAGAACATTTCCATAGCATGGAATATTCTTTCAGGTAGTCTATTCTATAGACTTATGCAAAGTACCACCAGGGGTCTGATCTAGCTCTCAAGACTTAATCTTGCTGATTAATGCATAGAGACTCAGGAGTACAGTTGTTCAAATATATTCCAATGCTAATTTCCCCAAGATGACTCACTAGAATGGTACTTTGAGGTACAATCAAAACTCCCACCACTAGGTTTCTACAGATATAATTTCACTAGGAATATAATTTTGTCACCAGAAAAAATCAGTTTGCACTAGTATAGACACTGACAGTTATGGCCTGAGAGTTAAAAATTATTTTCCTAAATGTAAATTTAGATTAAGTAAAACTAACATACTTGATATTTACTGAATTTGTTATTCTGCACTGATTCAATAAATGAGTCAGTAGTGCTAACATGATAAGGGTGAGTAATGAGATTTAATTATATTCAACTTCTTTAGTACAATTTGCCAACTTTTGTCATTTTTGCTATCATTTATTTGTTTTTTATCTTTTATCTTGAGAATGTGTCACATTTTTCTGGTACTTCATATATCACATAATACTGGACTGTAATCTGGACAGTTTAAATGTTATGTTACAGAAACTCCAATTTTTTTTTTTTTATATATATTCCTAAAAGGTGGGCTTCCCTGGTAGCTCAGCTGGTAAAGAATCTGCCTGTAATGCAGGAGACCCCAGTTCGATTCCTGGGTCAGGAACATCCCCTGGAGAAGGGATAGGCTACCCTCTGCAGTATTCTTGGGCTTCCCTGATGACTCAGATAATAAAGAATCCACCTGCAATGCGTGAGACCTGGGTTCGATCCTTGGGTTGGGAAGATCCCCTAGAGGAGGGCATGGCAACCCACTCCATTATTCCTGCCTGGAGAGTCTCCATGGACAGAGGAGCCTGGTGGGTCATGTACACGGGGTCACAAGGAGTTGGACAGAACCGAGCGCCCACGCACGGCACAGCAGAGCACAAAAGGCATTGAGCTGTTTGCTTAGTGGGCAATTAGCTTGTTTAAAGTCAAACTGCAAACATTACAATGCCTGTGCTGAGTGCCGTTTAGATCTCAGTTCAGATTTTAATAAGTCATTCCCATATGTGCACAGCTGACAACTCAGAGGGTTTGGGACAAGTTTCTATATGACTGGGTTTCCCTTTTTTAGTGGTCTCCTATCCTGCCTTCCTCTTTATTCTCCTATGTTCTTCGTTTTTTCCCTGGTACATTTTTGCTATCATTTATGACCACAGCTTTTCACAGATGAACACATTTTAACTGACTATAGTCATCATTTTCTTTTGATACTCTAATTGATGGAAGTTAGTCATGAGTGTCCCTTTAAGTTGGCGTTTGTGTTCTTCCATGCAATACCATTATTACTGACCAATAAAATGTTTCAAGGTTCACCTGTGCCTTCCCAGGCCCAGGCTTGAATCTGTCAGTTTTCTTAAGCATGTTGTTTTCTTTAAGTGTAAAATAGCATCAGACCCCAACTTTCAGAAATTAGGAGTGCATAGCATCAGTCTCATGATTGTGGAGTAATATTGTTCCTTGACCATTTCATTGAACAGAGCTGGAAAAGATGTGTTTTATTAAATGGCATTAGTTTATATTAACATTTCTAACTTAGCCTCACATTGAAATATGCCTACCTCCATTTTTTATTCTTCATCCAAATTATATTTCTTTTTTTAATAATTCAGTGAAACATTATCACTCTAAGTAAAAATGTTGGCTCCCTAACAAAGTTACTATAATCACTAATTTCTTTTATCTGATGATGAAAGCATAAAACAGTAATACAAAGAGAGAAACTACTACATAATGTTTGAATTTTCTTTGCTTTTCTCTTCGAATACATCTCACTAAGGATGTCAAGACCAATTATTTTGCCGCTCAGTAAGTCTTCATTTTGCATGTTTATAGTATACTCACCAGTGTAGGGGCTGGTTCTTTTCTCTTGGTCCATCTGACTGCATCAGTAGGCAGATGACTGACCCTTTTGAGTTCTTGGATGAAGTGACTTTCAGCTTCTCACTTTTTCCTCTTGAGAAATTAGGATTTTTTCTCTTAATATATATATTTCATTGAAGTATAGTTCACTTACAATGCTTCAGATGTGCAGCAAGATGATTGAGTTATATATATACACATATATTATTTTTGAAATTATTTTCCACTGTATGTTATTACAAGATATTGACTATAGCTCCCTGTGCTATACAGTAAACCTTTGTTGCTTGATGCAGATCTATTTTTTAATTATAAATCCAGCGTTCTATTTATATGAAGTCAAATAAGTGGAATAAAAATATCATAAAATTTTTAGTTAGGCAAAAATTTGTAAGTTTTCTAAAATATATATATTACACATATTATTTATATATATGTATGCAAAGCTTTTCTACTACACTTGATAAAGCCTTGAGAATATCAGAAAAAAGAAGAGATGGAGAAATTAGAAAACATAAGCTAAATTAAATGAGAGCACTGAATATGAAATACAAAAAGTGAAACAAGCCTGATAAAAGTAAAAGATCATTCATATAGCCCATTGCTTTTATTTTATTTTATTTTTAAAGTTTACTATTTTATTGTCCTGTAGATATTAACCAGTTTTGCATCTAACTTCCATTTCCACATACCATTCTTAGTTGATCATATAAATATTTTTTATGCTTTTGCCTTTTAATAGGGGTATAATTGTCTTACAATGTTGTTTTACTTTCTCCTATACAATGAAGTATACCAGCTCTATGTTTACATACATCCCCTCCCTCTTGGACCTGTCTCTCACAACCCTATCTATCCCTCTAAGTCATCACAGAGCACCATGCGTCAACCATAGTCCAAAAATAAATGGAAAATTACAGAGATAAACAATTCATAAATTTTAAACTGTGCACCATTTCGATTATCAGCTGCTGCTGCTAAGTCGCTTCAGTCTTGTCCGACTCTGTGCGACCCCATAGACGGCAGCCCACCAGGTTACCCCATCCCTGGGATTCTCCAGGCAAGAACACTGGAGGGGGTTGCCATTTCCTTCTCCAATTAGCCCATTGTTTTTAAACATGGTTGTTCATTAGAGACCTATCTGGAACTCTGGGGAAAAAAAGCAATACCTGGACTCTGGTATTTTTCAAAAAATGTCAAGATAATTCTGATATGCATCTGGGTTTTAGAAAGTGATTACAGGTTTTCCTATTAAATCATAGTTTTGGTGATATAGAGTTCTATTATTTTTCTTTGACCAATCATATACAATGGTATATTAAATGAGTAATAGGTACATAATCACAATAGTGAAAGATGTTTATCAGTTTTCATAATCAATCTGTGACCTGTGACTTTGTTCAGTCGTGTTCGACTCTTTGCGACCCCATGGACTATAGCCTACCAGGCTCCTCAGTCCATAGAGTTTTCCAGGCAAGAGTACTGGAGTGGGTTGCCATTTCCTTCTCCAGGGGATCTTCCCAACCCAGGGATAGAACCCGGGTCTCCCGCACTCCAGGCAGATGCTTTACCATCTGAGCCACCAGGGAAGCCCTCACAATCAATAGCCAGACAAAAAATAAAAGATAATTGCAATTGCAAGCCATAATGGGGACATGATTAACTTAACAATATAAAATAATTACATACAATCTGGGGGGGGGTCAAGCAGAGTGCTGTGGTAAGTGGAAGTGCATACATGCACATGTTTTCATCCTCCCAGCCAGTCTATGTCTTTTGATGGGTGCATTTAATCTATTTACATTTGAGATGTGTATGATCCTATTACTGTTTTCTTAATTGTTTTGAGTTTATTTTCTGTAGAACTTTTCCTTCTTTTGTGTTTCCTGCCTAGAGAAATTCCTTTAGCATTTGTTGTAAAGCTGGTTTCATGGTGCTGAATTCTCTTAACTTTTGCTTGTCTGGAAAGCTTTTGATTTCTCCATCAAATTTGAATGAGAGTCTTACTGGGTTAAGTATTCTTGGTTGTAGGTTCTTCTCTTTCATCACTTTAAATATATCATGCCACTTCCTTCTGGCTTGTAGTTTCCCTTGAGAAATCAGACTGATGGGACTTCCCTTGTGTATTTTTTGTCATTTTTCCCCCTGCTGCTTTTAATATTTTATCTTTGTCTTTAATTTTTGTCATTTGATTACTGTGTGTCTCGGTGTGCTCCTCCTTTGGTTTATCCTGCCTGGGACTCTCTGTGCTTCCTGGACTTGGTTGACTATTTCCTTTCCCATGTTAGGGAAGTTTTCAGTTATTATCCCTTCAAATATTTTCTCAGGTCCTTTCTCTCTTCTCCTTCTGGACCCCTATAATGTGAATATTGGTGCCTTTAATATTGTCCCAGAAGTCTCTTAGGCTATCTTCATTTCTTTTCATTCTTTTTTCTATACTCTGTTCTGTGGCAGTGATTCCACCATTCTGTCCTCCAGGTTATTTATCCATTCTTCTGCTTCAACTATTCTGCTATTGATTCCTTCTAGTGTATTTTTCATCTCTGTATGTTTGTCCTTTAGTTCTTGTGGGTATTTGGTAAGCATTTCTTGCATCTTCACCATTGTTTTCCCAAGATCCTGGATCATCTTCACTATCATTATTCTAAGTTCTTTCTCTGGAAGGCTACCTATCTCCATTTTATTCAGTTGTTTTTCTGAGATTTTATCCTGTCCCTTCTGTAATTGTGGTTTTCATTCTATCTGCCCTCTGATGGATAAGGATAAGAGGCTTGTGCAAGCTTTCTGATGGGAGGGACCAACTGGGGGGGAAACTGGGTCTTACTCTGGTGGGCAAGGCCGTGCTCAGTAAATCTTTAATCTAATTTTCTGCTAATGGGTGAGGCTGTGTTACTTCCCTGTGGTTTACTTCCCTGAGGCCAAACTATAGTAGGAGTAATGGCAACCTCCTCCAAAAGGACTTATGCCAGCTGGGCCTCCCAGGAGAGCTGCTTTCAGTGCCTGTGACCCTGCACTGACCCTGAAGCAGGGCATTGTTGACCCATGCCTCTACCAGAGACACCCAAACACTCACAGGCAAGTCTGACTCAGTCTCTTGTAGGGTGCTCCTTTCTCCTGGGCCCTGTTGTGCACAAGGTTTTGTTTGTGCCCTCCGATAGTCTGTTTCCCCAGTCCTGTGTAAGTTCTAAATTGCAAAATTCAGACTTGAATTGAGGAAAGTAGGGAAAACCACTAGGCCATTCAGGTATGACCTAAATCAAATCCCTTATGGTTATACAGTGGAAGTGACAAAGGGGATCAAGGGATTAGATTTGATACACAGAGGGCCTGAAGAACTCTGGACAGGGGTTTGGAACATTGTACAGGTGGCAGTGATCAAAACCATACCCAAGAAAAAGAAATGCAGCAAGGCAAATGGTTGTCTGAGGAGGGCTTAAAAATAGCTGAGAAAAGAAGTGAAAGGCAGAGGAGAAAAGGAAAGATATATCCATCTGAATGCAGAGTTCCAAAGTATAGTTAAGGAGAGATAAGCCTTCTTAAGTAAACAATGCAAAGAAATAGAGGAAAAGGATAAAATGGGAAATAAAACCATTTACCTCAGATTGGGACTTGAAACCACCTGGCTGGGACTGGAACCCAGCCAAACCCATGCTACCTGGTTTCAGGACCTAATGAAGCTCAGGTTCTTGATGTCTCCATTGCAGAAAGAATTCAGTGAGAAACAAAGTAATAGGTAAGAAATGGATTTGTTTAGATTCAGAGAGAAACACACTACATACAGAGTGTGGGCCATGGTGGTCCAGTGGTTACGAATCTGTGCTTCCAATGTAGGGCTCACAGGTTCGATCCCTGTTCAGGGGACTAGGATCCCACATGCTGTGTGGTGCAGCCTAAAAATAAAAAAAATAAAAAAAATAATAATCTTTACAGAGTGTGAGCCATGTAGCTTAGTTTATTTTTATGGTTTGGGTAACATCATATGTTAATAAGTGGGAGAATTATTCAAACGATTTTGGGGGGAAGGACAGAGATTTCCAGGAATTCCAGTGGGCCACTTCCCACTCATTGGTCTTTTGACAGTGCCTTGGAACTGTCATGGTTCCTCTGAGTGTGTCATTTAGCTTGTTGATTGAGGATTAAGGTCTAGTCAAAGCCATCTTGGACCCATTTGATTCTAATCTGTTTATGTTGTGTCCTTGGGCTATGTCATTCTTTCATAAGTTGTGCCCTGCCCCTTTCCCTCCTATTACAGAGAGACTAGCAATCTCTTCAGGAAAATTAGAGATACCAAAGGAACATTCACCCAAAGATGGGCACAATAAAGAACAGAAATGGTGTGGACCTAACAGAACCAGAAGATACTAAGAAGAGGTGGCAAGAGCACACAGAAGAACTATAAAAAAAAGGTCTTAATGAAAAAAAAAAAAAAGGTCTTAATGACCTGGATAACCACAATGGTGTGATCACTCACCTAGAGCCAGACATCCTGGAGTGTGAAGTCAAGTGGGCATTAGGAAGCATTACTATAAACAAAGCTAGTGGAGGTGATGGAATTCCAGCTGAGTTATTTCAAATCCTGAAAGATGATGCTGTTAGAGTGCTGTACTCAATATGCCAGCAAATTTGGAAAACTCAGCAATGGCCACAGGACTGGAAAAGATCAGTTTTCATTCCAGTCCCAAAGAAGGGCATTGGCAAAGAATGTTCAAACTACTGCACAATTGTACTGATATCACATGCTAGCAAGATAATGCTCAAATTCCTTCCAGCCAGGCTTCAAAAGTATGTGAACCGAAAACTTCCAGATGTACAAGCTGGATTTAGAGGAGATCCAACTGCCAACATCTGTTGGATCATAGAAAAAGCAAGGGAATCCCAGAAAAAAAAATCTGTTTCTGCTTCATTGACTATGCTAAAGCCTTTGACTATGTGGATCATAACAAACTGTAGAAAATTCTTAAACGGGTGGTAATACTAGACCACTTTACCTGCCTTCTGAGAAATCTGTATGCAGATCAAGAAGCAACAGTTAGAACCAGACATGGAAAAATGGACTGGTTCCAAATTGGGAAAGGAGTACGTCAAGGCTGTATATTGTCACCGTGCTTATTTAACTTGTATGCAGAGTACATCATGAGAAACACTGGGCTGGATGAAGCACAAGTTGGAATCAAGATTGCTGGGAGAAATATCAATAACCTCAGATATGCAGATGACACTACCTTCTGGTAGAAAGCAAAGAGGAACTAAAGAGCCTCTTCATGAAAGTGAAAAGAGGAGAGTGAAAAAGCGGGCTTAAAACTCAACATTCAAAAAATGAAGATCATGGCATCCGGTCTCATCACTTCATGGCAAATAGATGGGGGGAAAATGGAAACAATGAGAGACTTTATTTTCTTGGGCTCCAAAATCACTGTGGATGGTGAATGGAGCCATGAAATTAAAAGACGCTTGCTCCTTGGAAGAAAAGCTATGACAAACCTAGACAGTGTATTAAAAAGCAGAAACATCACTTTGCTGACAAAGATCTATGTAGTCAAAGCTGTGGTTTTTCCAGTAGTCATGTACAGATGTGATAGTTGGACCATAAAGAAGGGTGAGCACCAAAGAATTGATGCTTTCACACTGTGGTGCTGGAGAAGACTCTTGAGAGTCCCTTGGACAGCAAGGAGATCCAATAAACCTTAAAGGAGAAACCTTAAAAGGAGAACCAGTAAACCTTAAAGGAAATAAACCCTGAAAATTTATTGGAAGGACTGATGCTGAAGCTAAATCTCCAATACTTTGGCCACCTGATGCAAAGAGCTGACTCACTGGAGAAGACCCTGATGCAGGGAAAGATTACAGGCAGGAGGAGAAGGGGGTGACAGAGGATGAGATGGTTGGATGGCACATCAACTCAATGGACTTGAATCTGAGCAAACTGCAGGCAATTGTGAAGGACTGGGAGGCCTGGCATGCTGAAGTCCGTGGAGTCACAGAGTCAGACACGACTGAGCAATGGAACAAGAGCAATCTTGTCTCTTCATCTGGGACATATCTTTCTGCTTTTTCATCATGATTAACTTTCTGTAATATGGTTTTTTAGTGCTGTGGGACTGTGCTTCTTGCTTCTTCAGTCTACCCTCTGATGGATGAGGCTAAGTGTAAGCTTCCTGATGAGAGGAACTGCCATGGGAAAAACTGGCTCTTGCTCTGGGGGGCAGGGCCTTGCTCAGTAAAACTTGAATCCAATTATTTGCTGATGGGTGGGGTTGTGCTCCCTCCCAGTTGGTTGTTTGGCCTGAGGCAACCCAACCCCAGGGTCTAGGGATAGTGTTTTAAAATTATTAGTGAAAAGAAAATGATATGCCTGGGTAAATCTGAAGTAACTCTAACCAAGTAAAAGTAGGTTTACAATCCAAATTATATAGATATAGTTTTCCAAGTCAGAGACATAACTGGACAGGTACTTACATAATTTTGTCACTATAACCATTCAGCATACACGTGAGGACATAGGCAGCTATCCATCACTTAGTGTAAACTTTTTTTTTTTTTACTTAACCTATGAAGGAACCCAAAGAATGATATCTATAAGGAAGTTGCTCATACCTGTTGGTTTCCTAGAAGAAGAAACAAAATAAACCAGTGAACCACAGTTACAGGAGCTGTCTAATCATTAATGATACAGAACCGGAACTGATTATCTTCATTTAATCTGACAGGTAGGTCACTAATGACTCCTGAGAGCAGCTGCAGTGCTCTGCCAGGGCCTGACCCAGTGGAGGTGGCACCATCACCGAATGCATTGCTAGTGGGCTGGCTCTGTGCTGACCTTCCCTGGGCCTCACTTTGTTTCTCCCTTGAGCTATGTGTTGAGTAAAGGAGCTTGCTAAATCGTGGCTGTTATTAAATTAGGAAAAGTCAACCTGATTGCTTCTCACATGTCCCTGGCCCCAAATGCCCAAAGCTGAGTTCAGTGTACCTGTTTGTGTACCCAGAACGCCCTGTGCTCACCTGCTCCTACACCACTTACAGTGCTGCCTTGCCATTGGTAGCAATCATGTCTGTCGCCCCACTCGGCTACATTTCCTTCACGAAATATTTTACCATTAAAGGAGAAAAAAAGAAATATCTTACCATTAAAGAGTCTCCAGAAAGTCTGCCTTTTCAGTTGGGAGAGGCTATATTCCCTCTCTATTCATAGCAAGTGTGTTAATCGTTAAGTTGTGTCTGACTCTTTGCAACCCTGTGGACGGTAACCTGCCAGGCTGATCTGTTCATGGAATTCTCTAGGCAAGAATACTGGAGTGGGTTGCCATTTCCTTCTCCAGGCGATCTTTCCAGTTTAAGGATCGAACCTGGGTCTCCCATATTGCAGATGGCAGATTCTTTACCATCTGAGCCACCAGGGAAGCAGTGCATAGCAAAGAGGCTTCTTACTGTTAGACTTGAACGCATCATGAAACCATTCAACCCTGATTTATCTTATATAATAAAGTATATCGTATAATATATAATAATATATGATACTTATATAATAAAGTATTTTTATGTATATCCTAGAGAGCAATAGTTTGAAAATTATTTATAAATCACTAAGGAAGTTCAGTGGGGTTTCCCTGGTGGCTCAGTGGTGAAGAATTCGCCTGCAAATGCAGGACAGGTGGGTTTGATGTCTGGATCTGGAAGATCCTCTGAGAAGGAAACAGCAACCCACTCCAGTATTCTTGCCTGGGAAATCCCACGGACAGAGGAAACTGATGGGCTACAGTCCATGGGGTCACAGGGTTGGACACGACTTAGCAATAACAACAAGGAAGTTCAAATGTCAAGTTTTCTAGAGAACTTTTCAATCCACGCACTAAGCTTAAATCAATATCTACACCAGAGCTGAATTAAATGATGTTAATGTCATTATGCATTCTTTAAGGTAGGGAGTCTCTTGTCCCTTTCTGTATCCACAGTGTTTCAAGGTTCTTAACATATCACTCAGTAAGTATATGTTCAGTGAATTAAGACATATGTAAATGTAGAGCCAGTATAGTTGTCCTTTAGTCACTCACGAGAAACCTCAGTGACTTCAGTCTACCTTTTTTAAAGAGCCCATGCATATTTGAGATATGTTGCCTAATGGCTACAAGACCATCAGTTTCTATAGAGTTGGTAAGCTTTATGTAGAGCCTTAAACAAGCATACACCGTGGGCCTAAATGAATATTTGGTTTGTAGTAAACAGAGGGATGAATTCTATAATTCAGTGTCCTTTATATGAAGATACATAATAATTTTTTAAGAGAGTCCCAAGGAGACTTTTAAGAGATTTTTAAGACACTAAGGAGATCAAACCAGCCAATCCTAAGGATATCAACCCTGAATATTCATTGGAAGGACTGGACTGATGCTGAAGCTGAAGCTCCAATACTTTGGCCACGATGCAAAGAGCTGACTCATTGGAAAAGACCTTAATGCTGGGAAAGACTGAGGACAGAAGGAGAAGGGGGCGACAGAGGATGAGATGGTTGGATGGCATCACCAACTCAATGGACATGAGTTTGAGCAAACTCCAGGAGATAGTGAAGGACAGGGAAGTCATGGGGTTGCAAAGAGTCAGATACAAGTTAGTAGCTAACAACAACAAGATTTATTACAGGAAAAAAGTTTGTATTCCTGAAAAAAACTTGTGTGCTTCTTTTCATTAGGCAGTAAGAACTTGTCTTCTTTGATTTCACTTCTTGGAAGAACAAAGTGAGACAGTTCCAAGAATATCTTAATTGGTCTCCCTTTTCTCCTCTTTCAAACCAATACTTCTACACTGCCACCAGAATTACCTTCTGATAATCCACAGATGGCAAGATTAGATCCCATGCCCCAGTTTATTTTTCTAGTAATAAAGCCCCAATCTAGTTTTCCAATATTTAAGCCCTAATCTATTTTTCCCTTGTTATGCCCCTCTCTTTCACTTGCCTTTACTGCAATTTGTGTGCCATGTTTCAACCTTAAGATTTTCTCATACACTCAACACATCTTGCTTATTCCCACCTCCATGACATTCCTGATGTTATTTCCTCCACCTTACAATGCTCTTTCCTCTTTTTATTCCAAGTATTAGTTCCCTAATTCCCAGATCAAAGATTTTATCCTTTGATCTTGCACTACCTATGTTTGAATCAAGGTTATTTGACTTCTTTAAACCTTGGTTTCCTCATTGGCAATATTGTTTCATATCTGATAAGAGTTGTTGTGAAGAGGCTTGTAAGTACTCAACAAATATTAGCTCTTAGTATTAATAAAATTTCTATTTACCTGAAATATATTTTTGTCATTCTCTATAGCTTAATTTATGTACTTAGATTATTAGTGCCATGGTCCTAGAATAGAATCCATTTCAAAGTTCTCTTGTTGAGCCCCTCCTCACATAATCCACAACCTAGATAATTGACTTTAGTTTTGCTATTGTTATTCATCTGACATTTAACACTGTCTTAATGTAGCCATTGCAATTTTCTGTTCTCCAGATTGGCTTAGGACAGTAATGGTTGTATCTTTTGTATGTCTGTATATGTATGTCTCTGTGTAATATTTCTGCCATGGATTTGAATTTAGAATCTGCCAAATTGATATGTGCTTATATATGCAAAACTAGGAACTGTTCAATCAATGGTAGCATTGTGCATTATATAATTTAAGCTTACATATCATATCCTATTCAGGTCTCACAATAATCCTATTAGGTGGTGGTATGCCTGTTGTAGCAGTATCCCTGTTGTTATCATTATACCAAACAATGATAGTGATTTAACTAACACAGATGGCTATGCCATCAGAAGAGCATTTTGTAAGAGACCTAAGTATGCTGAAATTTCTCTAAGTTTCTTATTCTCTTTCACTATAAAGCCATTAATTATCCTTTTCTCCCAAGATTTCTTCTCTGCTTATGAGTCAACATTTATGACTCTAAGTGGGTCTTTGTTTCTAGATCTGTATCTTCATACTTGGCAGCCATCTTCTTAGAACTAATGTCATGTTATGTCATCTGACACACAATGTCAGAACCACTTTCAAACTTGTATAAATCCCTTTGTTCTTTTGGTATGAGGAAAATATGTAATGTATATGGAAGAAAACATAAAATCTGAATGGGACTCTTATAGGAAATCTTTCTGATCATGAGCATGACAGTTTACAAATTTGAGTAGGTGCTATATTCTTCACCAATCCAGCAAACCTATGAAGCAGTAGTTAATATTGTTAAACATTGTATAGCTTGGGTCTTATCATGGACATTGTTTAATATTTTTTTCTTTCAAGAATCTATGCAAAGTATATCCTTTCAGTTGGGAGGCGCTATTATATTCCTTTATTATTCAGCTCAAATATATCTCTCAGTATTATCCAAAGATCTTATAAGGCCAGTCAACTTTAGTTTGTCATACATTATGTGAAGTACTATAAATTGTTTTGGATATATTCTAAATATATCCTAGATATAGCCTGAAAATTATTTATAAATCTCTAGTGAGGTTCAAATGAACAAGTTCTCTGGAGAATTTTACATTTTATTTCCTAAGATTAAAAACAGGTTAATTGAATGATGTTGATGTCATTAGACATTCTTAGGCACCCACAGTGAGATGCTACACATATAAAGACATTATCCTGTCCCACAACTTGCAATCTAAAATTAGAAATACACAGGCAAGCCAGATAAACATAGACAGCATACTTTTTTTTAAGACCAAAAAGAAATGATGGGAGAGAAAAATGAGAGTGGTGAATCAAAAAGTCAAAGGGAATTGACAGGTATTCTGTCTTCTGCCTTTTCCCTGTAGCCTTAATTCTCTTTGTCAGAAATGATCACACTGTTGAAGTCAAAGAGGGAAGCTGTCTGACAGCCTCTGAAAGGTGACAGAACACGAATGGCACTGCCATGCACAGTGTCGTCTGCTTCGGAGGTCCCCAAACTCCTTTTAACCAGAAGTTCTGTTTGGGAGTGCACTTAAACATACTTCCTACTGGCTTGTCCCATGTGTGCAGAGTTTGGGAGTAGTGCACTGTGGCAGACCACAAGGTCTGGACTTGAACCCAGCCCTAGCTTCCCACGTGAACGTCAGACTGAGAGCTCACTATTAACCCCCAACCTATGTGGTTAGTCTACAAGCCTGTCTGGCCTTCTCCCTGAAGTCAGGTTTAAAAAAGAAAAAAGCGCCTCCAATGTGCCAGCCTTCATGCTCCATGTTAGGAATACAGATAAATAGAATCTAGACCCCCCACTTCAGTATTCTTGCCTGGAGAATCCCACGAACAGAGAAGCCTGGCGGGTTACAGTCCATAGGGTCGCAAAGACTCAGACACAACTAGCATGTAGAGTCTCTTTTGGAGCTTACAGCTTATTTTGGAGAGACAACTTAAGAACAGACTATTTTGTTCGATAACATAATGTGCTAAATGTAGCAGCAGAGGAGTGGTGAGGGTAAAGATCAGAAGAAGAGTACCCAGCCCAATCTGGTGGTCCGGGGTTCAGGGCAAGGAGGCAGGGGATAAGTCTGAGAGCAGGACAAGACCAGGAGAGTTGCCTCCCAGAAGCCAAGAGAATGTGTTGAAAAAAAAGAGAGACGAAGGAGAAAAACAGAGTCAGACCCTTCAGGTATTGAACAGTATGGACAAGAAGATCCATTGGATTGACAGATGGAGGTCATTGATGACTGTTGATAGGGCAATAATTGGGGAGGTGCAGGTGCAGAAAGTCAGTGTAGTGCTCATGCTGAGGAATTAAAGGGAAGTGGAAATAAAAATCTTTGCTGTGAAAAGAGTAAGTTAGAAATCTGTCACTGAGGGAAAGTTTGTCTTGACTTTTAATCAGAAAAACAGGTTTCTAATTGGAGAGAAAGGAGCTGGTTGAAGCTAAAGAGGTGAATGATGGATCAAGGGAACAGGTTCTTGATTCCAGTTCCAGATCCCACTCTTCTTCCTCCTAAGGTGGCCTCTGTCTCCTCCTGACTCTCTTAGCTCCCTCCTCTCACGGATGGACTTTGCATCTAGTCTCCCTGTACAGACTCAGCTGTAGCTCCCTAAAATACGACAGTGACACCAACTGAATGTCAAGAACCACAGCTGCACAGGAATCCTGACCAACTTGATTCCCACAGTATTTACTAATCTACAAAGAACTGATAGGCCTTTCCAGTGACAAAAATACTTTTGTCTACCACCTAGAGCATCTTTTCCTGGGTCAAGGTGCCCTGGGGGTTCAACTAGTAATTGGGAGGTTGTTTGTTCAAAATGGATTATAACAAAGAGAAGTCTTCTGTGAGTTATTAATCCAGAAGCTAGTGAAACCTGAGAGTAAGCCCTTTCTAGTGACTGGAGAACCCACATCCACTTTAGAATGCTTGCCAAAGTTTCCGCTCTCTTACAAAATTTTCTAGATTCAAAGCAGACCATTCCCGCCGCCCCCCCCCCCCCCACCTTTTATTACTTACAATGATGTTTCAGTGAGCTCCATCAGAAATTGCACCCTCATCTTTCTCTACCAGCGGTGTGGATACTCTTAGCAATTATATATGTTTTTTGGTGGTTTCAGCTCTTGGTGTGATCGAATTTCCAAGTTATAGGTGGTGATTTTATTTCACATTTCTTTTAATTAGTGTACCTCTTCTTTCATTCGTCTGATTTTTTTAATACTCTGTTCAGCAATTTAATGAAAATACTAAAATGAAATCATATTTTCTTTTAAAGTAAACAATGGAATTTCCATCCTCATTTTTTTAAGAAAATAAATTTAGAATCTAATAGAAAATCATCACAGCCAGATAAAACACTGGGATTGGATGTTTACTGTACTCACTGTAATGCTTATATGATTACCAGAGAACTCATTAGAAGACTCCTGAGGAAAGAAATTTGTGTCTGTCAAGTATCTTCCTCACATCCAGATGCACTTGGTAGGTATTCAATAAACGTATGTATGGACTGACTTTAACTACAGAGTTCTAATAGAGTGAATGGTGATTTGTCATCTAGGATAAGATCTGTCTTCCTAATACACAGTTCTCAGTCTCCAGTCTTGCTCTTTTACCTAATAAAATACATAAGGTAACTTGTTTTCCAAAATATCAGTATTATCTTCTTCCTACCAAGATAGGGGCAAAATAGCACTTATGTGGGATTCTTCAGGTTTAAATTTGAATTGAGAATCAAGTACCCAGTCCACAACCAAAGATATATTTAACGTGCCTGAAAGTTTACTGAATTAAAGAATGAATTGGACAGTCATTTGAGACCGTTCTCTTAACAGTAAAATAAAATTATTACTTCTCGCTCCACTTTCCACACAAGATTGCTGTAGGGAACAAAAGATGCTAAAGCTTTAAAAATTGTAAAGTACATCTCTTCTCGGCCTTTTGGCTAAGATCAAGTGTAAAAATTGTAAAGTTCACTACTACTTTGAAGTCGGATTTGCATGTTGACTTAATGTCTTTCCTATCAACTGGTATTTTTGCAATAGCCTTCCTATTAAAGCTCCCAACTAACTCCACAACTGTTGTACAGATTTTTAATACTGCGTTTAGGCGATTTCTAATTATGCCTGGTTGCAAGTCTGTGAAGCCATGTACGACTGTGACAGACTCGCACTTTGCAGGAAAACATTTTTCTGGAGTCCTGTTCTCTGTTTCAAATTGCTGGCAGAAGTAGCACGAAATCAGTGACTCCACCCTGACCTCTTAAGTGAACTGTGATCACGGTACTTTAAAAAGGGAAGCGGACAAAGACCTCAAAATAGTTTGCCCAAATTAAAATCACGCTGACCAACGACAGCGCCCAGATGGGAGACCCGGTAAGAGTCTTAAGGGCTCGGAATGGAGAGGCCCCGGAGTCCGAGAGCCCCTCCGCACCCCGGTCCTCTATTGGAAGCACGACCCAGGTCCGGAGCTGGAACGGTTGCGGGGGTTGGGGATGGGTGAGCCCCCGAGCGGGCGGCCAGGACCCGCCGCCGGTTGGGGGTCAGCGAGCGCCGCGGCCGTTGAAGACTCCAGCTCCCAGCAGGCACCGCTTCCGCGGCCGAGGCGCGTGGCGGCGCTGCCCGCTGGGACTCGTAGTGCGGTCTGGTAGGAGAACCGGGGAGCCAGCTTGGGCTCCTTTTCGCCCACGTTGCGGAAACTAGGCCTGGGGGAATCACGCCGGCCCACTCCCGCCTGGCGACCCTAGGGGGCGGGGTGGGGGCGAGTGGAACGACTGGCTGCGGCGGGAAGAGGGCCTTTGGGGGTCGCGCACGTGGGGGGTAGTTAAGCGCCGAGAAACCCGGAAGCCCCGCGCACCGCCCACCGCCCTGGTGACGGCTCAACGCCTCTACCCGGTGGAGGTGGGGCGGGGTGTGTGGGAGGAGGGGCCGGCCCACCCGGCTCCTCAGAGAGACGCCCGCGAGCCGGCCCTCCCCTCCCCTCCCCCACGGGTCCTACGCCGCGCGGGGCCCGCCCACACCCCCACCCCCGACCCCGGCGCGTGCGCAGAAGCCCCGCCCCTCCGCCCCAGCCCCACCCACTACAACCGCAGCCGCTGCCGCCGCCGCCACTTCCTCTCCCTTCCTCTCTGCTCTTTTTCCTCCTCCTGTTTTTCTCTTCCCTCCTCCCCCTCCGCCTCCTTGTCTCCTCCCCCTCCGGCGCTGACGCTCGCGTAGGGCCCTGGCGTCAGACGCGCGGGGGGCGGGGCGAGTGCGGCGGGGGGTATAAGTAGAGGGTGCAGGAGGCGGTGCTTCCCCTTCTCCCCGGCGGTTAGTGCTGAGAGTGCGGAGTGTGTGCTCCGGGCTCGGAACACACATTTATTATTAAAAAAATCCAAAAAAAATCTAAAAAAATCTTTTAAAAAACCCCAAAAAAAATTTACAAAAAAATCCGCGTCTCCCCGCCGGAGACTTTTATTTTTTTTTTCCTTCCTCTTTTATAAAATAACCCGGTGAAGCAGCCGAGACCGACCCGCCCGCCCGCGGCCCCGCAGCAGCTCCAAGAAGGAACCAAGAGACCGAGGCCTTCTCCCGCTGCCCGGACCCGACACCACCACCCTCGCTCCCCAGCCGGCAGCCAGCAGCCAAGCCTCCAGCGGCAGCGGATCGACCCGATTCTGCGGCCGTTGAGTAGTTCCCGATTCCGCTTGATTTTTGTCCCTCTGCGCTTGCCCCCGCTCCCCACCCCCCGGCTCCGGCCCCCCGGCCCCGGCACTCTCTCCCCTCCTCTGACGGGAAAGGTCGCGCGGCCTGTGGCCCTGCAGCCGTGCCGAGATGAACCCCAGCGCCCCCAGCTACCCCATGGCCTCGCTCTATGTGGGGGACCTACACCCCGATGTGACCGAGGCGATGCTCTATGAGAAGTTCAGCCCGGCCGGGCCCATCCTCTCCATCCGGGTCTGCAGGGACATGATCACCCGCCGCTCCTTGGGCTACGCGTATGTGAACTTCCAGCAGCCGGCGGACGGTGAGAGCCGGGCCCGGCGGGCGGGCGGCCGGGCGAGCGGCCATGAGGCTCAGGCGGCGGCGGGCGGGCTAGGCCGGCGGGCCCGGGGGGGAGGGGGCGGGAGGGCATGTCACCCCACCCGAGGCCAGCGGGCAGAGGCTGGGGCGTCAGGACCCCGGCTCCTCGCGCCGGCCGGGGCCCGCGCCGCCGGCAGCCGCACGCCCCTCGCGCGCCCGGCCACTTCCTTTTCCGCGACCATTTTCTCGGCCTCAGCAGCGCTCAAACTTTAGGGTGATGACGCGCCCGGAGGGTGGGTGAGGTTGGGTTCTAACACGACCCGGTGCTCCCCCAGGTAGCGGCGAGATCTTGAGGGTGTCGAGCGCCGATCCCCTTCTCCGGTAGTCGGTGGAGGCGCTCCCACCACCCCCAGGCTCCTGCCGGCGCCCCAGGACAGGGAGGAAGTGCATTTCAGTGCTCGAAAAATACCACGTGTTGAACCCGGTAACCTCCCAGGCCCGAGGCCTGTACCCTGTCGCGGGTCCAGTCGCCTGGGGAAGCCGCGGGGACTTGGAATAAAGTTAATCTGGTGCTCTGGTGGTCGTCCTCAGGTTTCTGCGACCACTCTCACTAACGTGTGTGTGACTGACGGCTCCAGAAGTGTAAATTACCAACCAGACGTTGCTTTGGGGGTTTTCCCTTAGTTCAGACAGTTCTTGAAGCAGCAAGTTTGGAGAGAGGGGATGTAGAAGATGACCCATCGTTTTCTCAGGCAATTTAGTTAGTTTTGATTTTTAAAATCTAGTTAGTTTCGTGGTACTGGTAATTCGGGGTTTGTTTTTTTCCATCTCCTGAAATCGTCTCTGGTTTTGAAAGATTTTACTTTAAAAAGTCGTCCCCAATTTTGACTAAAATGTTGCTTGTGAGTGTAGTGTGTACTAGACCATTATACTTATGTGGTATTCTAGTGGTGATTTCCTTATAAAAGTGGTCCATTATATTCATACATTATGGGGAATGATTGAGTGAAAAGGAAGGGATTAATTAGTTTGAATGTATGGGGAAAAAGATGGCGATTAACCTTATATTTTTAAACAGTTCACAAAAATTCGAATATTTGGCAAATAGATATGTGGCCTGATGAGTTGCCAGGATTTTTCTTTATAGCTGAATCAATTGACTTGGAAAAGTCATTTTCACTTAATTTTATGATCCATTTTTGCCCTTTTTTCCCTTGGCTACTTGAATATATGTCAAGTATTATAAAGCATATGGAATTAGTTTTCGTAGGAAAGGCCTTGAAGGTGGAATTTAAAACTTTTATCTCGTCAAGGAATTATTTTGTGATCAGTTTTTCACTAGGTAAAGTTAATAATGAGATTTGGGGGTAGACAGGCTGTTGAACCACACCAAGTTGTAAAACTGCACTGCAGGTTTTTCTGCCCTTTGCTCTGTAGGCGGTAGTTCCAAATGCCTCTCTGTAAGGATTCTTCCCAACTCTGATTAAATTTATCACTAAATGGAAGATCAGGGAAGGTAGTTTGGGTGCAGATAATCACAAACTGAAGGGTTGATAGAGAAAATTTGAACGAACAAATTCTAGAAATGTGAACTTTTGAAACTGACTGTTAACAGTTTCTAAACTTAACAATTTTAAATCAGAAAAAAATTTTTTTTTAATTTCTTGGGATTCTAAAAGTTGAACTTCAGGTTACCATGGTTACAGTACACTCACTGTGTATTATCCTCTATACCAATAGACCTATACTGTCACTACTGAAAAGAAGGTAGAATTTTTCCATCTTCAGTTTATTTTATTCCTATATTTATACAGATTATTCTCTTTACAAATAATTGATTTTCCTTCTACTCGCCCCCTTATTTTGCTACATTGGTGCACTTGTAGAATAGCTTCTGAAAGTGATCAGTTTCCAATTTAACAGGAAAAGGTGACTCATTCAAAAGAAGCTCAAGCAAAGTCAGCTAAAAAACTAGGGGAGCTGAGTAGGTGTGGCCAATTGATAAATGAGCTGACAGCTGATTGTCACTATCTTCTAGAAACTGAAATTTTCATTTATAGAAAGAAGTGGCTGGAAAATTTGTTTCTCACTAACTTTACAGTTAACACTAGCATGGCATTTGTGAAAATTGATGTTTCAGAACTTCAAATGGACTGTGTGTGTCCCTTCTTTAGGAACTAGTCTTTTCTACTTACGGATACATTTTTCCGTTTAGAGTCCAAACTTTTTTAATAAGTGTTTCTTTAATGGTACAGGTGCACATAATTTGATCCTTTGTAGACTCTGAACTCAGATTTTGAAATTTTTTATCACTATCCAGCAGTAACTAATCATCAGTTATTAAGTAAATGACCTAAGATAAAACTGGTTTTATATGTATTAATAGTGAGTTGGACTATTGTAAACCAGGTTATTTTAAAAATTTTGTTAATAGCTAAATATGCTCAACTTCACATTAGTTTTTAAAGGCATGACGCAAATGTTTCTGAATGGATAGAACCTTTCTTTTTTTTTTTAACAGGGTAGTAGGAAGTTGTGCCATGAGTCACTGAAATCCCCCCCAATAAGCCAGGAACTTTTTTTTAGAAGATGGGCTAGCTTTTGTGTAATACTGACAGGAATAAGTGATAAAACATTTTTAACAAGTAGTAGGGAATAAGTTAAAATGCTTGAAAATCTGTAAACCGCTCTGCTTGTGGATAATCTGTAGTTGCTTTTAGTGTCTTTTTATATTGCTTATCAAACAGATTGTGAAGGGGAAATCTGTTTTTATAGTTGATTAGGAACAAAAAAGCATTTTTAAATTTCATGGCAATTAAAGGACGAGATTGCTTCAGAAATATGTTAGTTCTAAACAACATGTCATCTGTTAACATGTGGGAAATTTGGGATTTCTTGATACTTGTCTTTTGTGTTGTATGATATAAATCTAGACTGACAGGTGTAAAGTCCAGCCGTCTTCAGTTTAAGGAAGTAGAGGGGCCATGTGCTCAATTATTCCCTCTACAGTAGATTATATTAAGTAGACTGTAAAAGTTTTGAATAATATTTACTTTGAAAATGTCCTTTTTTGCAGCGGAGCGTGCTTTGGACACCATGAATTTTGATGTAATAAAGGGCAAGCCAGTACGCATCATGTGGTCTCAGCGTGATCCATCACTTCGCAAAAGTGGAGTGGGCAACATATTCATTAAAAATTTGGATAAATCCATTGATAATAAAGCACTGTATGATACATTTTCTGCTTTTGGTAACATCCTTTCATGTAAGGTAAGCAAAAATGTGACAAGTAAACATAATTACTGTTCATGGGGTTCTCAAGGCAAGAATACTGAAGTGGTTTGCCATTCCCTTCTCCAGTGGACCACGTTTTGTCAGAACTCTCCACCATGACCCATCTTGGGTGGCCCTGCATAGCATGGCTCATAGTTTCATTGAGTTAGACAAGGCTGTGGTCCATGTGATCAGATTGGTTTTCTATGATTGTGGTTTTCAGTCTGTCAGCCCTCTGATGGAGAAGGATAAGAGGCTTATGGACGCTTCCTGATGGGAGAGACTGACTGAGGGGGAAACTGGATCTTGTTCTGGTGGGCAGGGCCATACTCAGTAAATCTTAATCCAGTTTTCTGTTGATGAGCAGGGCTGTGTTCCCTCCCAGTTGTTTGACCTGAGACCAAACTATGGTGGAGGTAATAGACAATGCGCAACCTCCTTCAGAAGGTCCCATGCACTGTGAACTCTGCCCCCAACCCTCCAGCAGGCCATCACTGACCCATACCTCCACGGGAGACTCCTGGACCAGTCTGGGTCGGTCTCTTGTGGAGTCACTGCTCCTTTCTCCTGGGTCCTGTTGTGTACAAGGTTTGGCTTGGGCCCTCTCAGAGTCTGTTTCCCCAGTTCTGTGTAAGTTCTGGTGGCTCTAAGGTCGGGTTAATGGTGACCCCCTCCAAAAGGGCTTACTGCACCCAGAGCCCCTGCCCCACAGCAGTCTACTGCTGACCCGTACTTCCGCAAGAGACACTCAGACACGATTCTGGCTCAGTCTCTGGGTCCTGGTGCACACAAGCTTTGTTTGAGCCCTCTGAGCATCTCTGACGGGTATGGGGTTTGATTCTAAACATGATTTTGCCCCTCCTGCCATCTTCCTGGGCTTCTCCTTTGCCCTTGGACGTGGGGTATCTTTTTGGTGGGATCCAGCATTCTGTTAACTCCTGTCAGAGCCTAAATAGGCCCCAAAGATGAAAGTTGGCTAAGACAAGGTTCTTGCTCTTACTGAGCACAGTCATCTTTCACTAGAGTATCAGAAGCCAAATTTGGAAGATAATTGGGAACACAGGTCAAAGAACCCTGTGTGAAATACTTGGTTCAAAACAACAAACTATCAATGGTGGAATTTGTCTAGTAATAGTAGGGTATAAAAATGAAAATTAAGCGAGTAATAAATTTTAAAGTGATGCTAGTAAAAATATATCTAGGAATTTCTCTGGAGCTGTTGTGGGTAGGAGCGACTAAACTGAACACTCACTACAGTGTTGCAGCCGTGTGCTTAGTCGCTCAGTCTCATCCGACTCTGCAGTCCTTTGGACGATAGCCTGCCAGGCTCCTCTGTTCATGGGGTTTTTCAGGCAAGAATACTGGAGTGGGTTGCCAATCCTTTCTCCAGGGGATCTTCCTAACCTAGAGATCAAACCCGCATCTCCTGTACCTCTTGCATTGCAGGCACACTTTACCCACTGAGCTTTGGGGAAGCTACTTGTAGTTTATTCCTTAAGATAGCAACTGTGCTTTCTGTTAATGGATATCTTTATTTCCCAAACACCGAGGTAAGGTAGCTGACAAGTTATCTGAACATTGGAAAAATCCTAAATCAGTAGTAAGTAATGAAAAATTGGTATACATTTTCCCCTAGGTGGTTTGTGATGAAAATGGTTCCAAGGGTTATGGATTTGTGCATTTTGAGACACAGGAAGCAGCTGAAAGAGCTATTGAAAAAATGAATGGGATGCTTCTAAATGATCGCAAAGTGTAAGTATAAATATGAAGTTAATCATACTTCAAATCTGTGTTTAATAGTTAAAATCAATTCATCCATTTTACAAGAAATATATTTGTGCTCAAAAGAGGTAACAGCTAGAGTGAAAATTAATAAACCATATCTTGGTAGATTTTATAATTGTCTTTTCTCATAGTTACTGTAACATACAAACAACAGGGAATTAATACAACTGGTCAGTATTCAAACCAAAACGAAAAAGGAGAAGCTAGGTATGCTGAAATATAAAGCTTTCCCAGAAATAAGTGCATAGTTGAAAAAGTATGAAATGCAGGCAGAAACTTAGTCATAATTCTCAAGGTAATAGTTAGCCCACTTAATATTCAAAGCTGGGGCTAAAGTGATTTGCCTATGTTTTACATGCTGGTATGAGAGAGAAACTGGGATACAAATTCGTTGCATAAATTGAGAGCCCGGGGTAGCTCTTTACTGGGCCTTGTTGGCTGCTCAGTTGTGTCCTAACTCTTTGTGGCCCCCATGGACTGTCACCTGCCCAGCTCCTCTGTTCAGTGGAATTCTCTGGCAAGAATACTGGAGTAGGTTGCCATTTCCTTCTTCAAGGGCTCTTCACGACCCAGGGATCGAACCCAGGTCTCTTGCTTTGCAGGCAGATTCTTTACTCTCTGAGCTACCAGGGATTCTTTACTCCTATAACGATTGTTGTAATTGTGGCAATTTGGCTCGCTTTTCTGTGTGAAGATAAATCAGAAATCAGAAGTCTTTATGGTTTATCTTTTCTGAAATTAACTTGTTATTAAAAGTTGAAAACTTTTTAAATGATGATACTGATAAAACCTCTATAAGGCTTTCTGCTACAGGTTGTAAAAATACAGGTTTTTATGAGCCCAAAGAAATTACAAATCTCAATTTTCTTTTATCTTCTATGCCAGTGGATTTTTCTTATCTGGGCAGATTCAGCCTTGAGGTCATCTTGTAAGTGATGTGTGAGTTCATGTTGCCATGTAAACCGGGGTAATGGCACACGCAGTGGGTTTGACTCTTAGAAGTCTGCTGCATCACTCTTGCATCTGGCAGGTGGTGTGGTCAGTCTGTCCATGAAGGAGTTGTGCACATGGTGTTAGCTGTTTGGGTTCTGTCACCTGCTGGTTAAGGAAAGATTAGGAATATGTAAAGAGCCTCAAATATGTCTAAGAAAACCAGCAACTTCTCAGTATGAACAGTGTTTACAAAGGGTAATTCTTAAAGTTAGTACATCTTTAGATGAGAAAAATGTTCAGCGTCACTAGCATTTACAGATGAAGATATCTTTGGCCTGTCAGCAGTGGTTTAGAGGAGAAAATGGCTACCACTGGTGACAGTCTAGATTAAAGTAAGAACTTGATTTATTGCTGTTTTCTGAGTATAAAATGATACAACCCTGTTTTGGAAAGCAGTTTGTAGGTATAAACTTAAGGTTATTTATATAACCTTTGAACTGCCGTGATTTCTAC
The DNA here is from genome assembly GCF_963930625.1 of Muntiacus reevesi. Taxonomy (NCBI): domain Eukaryota; kingdom Metazoa; phylum Chordata; class Mammalia; order Artiodactyla; family Cervidae; genus Muntiacus; species Muntiacus reevesi. Next base: position 17,307,342 of record NC_089260.1, on the reverse strand, counting down.
AGTGCTATCCTAAGAACAAGTAACAATCTTGTAAAGTTATGGCATTATTTATAAAAGCAAAAAGTTGTGCTATCCACAATGGAATATTATGTTCCCATTGAGAACATTTATAAAACAATTGCATGGAGAAGCACCACCATGTGGGAGGAGGGAGATGAGGAGTGTTCTAAGGGAATAAAATCATAGGTATCTTCACTGAAAAGAAATTGTGCTAGATAGACTTAAACACAGAAAACAAAAGACACTAAATTCAGTCACGTTCCGGGTGGAATTATCTGAAATGGATCTTTAATTTGATGATGTTTATTCTCTTATTCTGTAGTGACGTACATATTACTTTTATACTGGGGAAAGTCTTAATTTTTAAAACACTTTTGTTGATAATGTCACAAAGAAATTTGTCCCAGGCTGTTGGGTGTATGAGGACAGAATTCAGTAGCATAAATTTCTGTTTTGGAAGAAGCCATGTTGGAACAACAGTGATGAAAGTTTTGTCTCCTCACTGGCCTGTTCCATGCGTACTTCCATTCCGTTGCATTTCTGGACATAATCTTCTGAACCCAGGTTAGCTAGAAGGATGGCAGAGGGGTATATTAGGGAAAATATCCTTTTTTGTGGTTATAGTTGAGAGGTTTGTTATATTTGGTGCTTTTATTTTTTCACGTAAGACCGTATTTCTGCTTTATAGTGTGCTCTTTATTAGAGATTCTGAAATTAGCAGTGACTGTTACAGAATCACCTATCAGGCTTAGTTAAGCTGAACTTCATAAAGTAGAACCTAATTTTATAGTTCTTACATATTTTATTAGATTTGTTGGAAGATTTAAGTCTCGTAAAGAACGAGAAGCAGAACTTGGAGCTAGGGCAAAAGAGTTCACCAATGTTTACATCAAGAATTTTGGAGAAGACATGGATGATGAGCGCCTTAAGGATCTCTTCGGCAAGTTTGGTAATGTGTCTGAATTAAATTTTTATATTCACATTGTTAGTTTTGGATAATATTTTATACTAAAAATAAATGAGACTTCATGGTACTTAAATTTTGTAGTTAATTTGGATTAAGCTACTGATAATCCATTATACTAGCATATAAGTAAAATTCTATCCAGTTTAAAGGTTAATAGCCTTGCGTTAGCACAGTAAGCTGTCACTGTGTAATTGGAATAGCCTTTAAAAGGTTTTGCTATGTTAAGAAATTGTGCTGGATTTATGCACTAACAGATCCCATCTGATCAGAGGCATTGCATGTGACACAACCAACTTAGGTTGGAATGTAGTCTTTAATTATGGGTTAGGAAAGCTGACCAGCTTTGGGATATTTGGCCAGTCTCAGCATCATGTTTGAGCAATTTAAAATAATAACTTTGAATGATCCAGATTTTCCAGTGAAGTGTAACCAGTCTCACTTTAAATAGTTGTGTAGCTAATCAGAAGATGAACCTTACATTGTACTCTTGCAGATGATTTGCTTGCCCCTTAACTTTGCTTTCCCTTTTGGTTAACTTAAACAGGTGTCCTGTTTTTTTAAGAGCATTTCAAATCATGAAGAATTAGGAAGTGTAATACTTGATTATTGCCAAGCTGTCATGCCACATTGAACCCTCTATAAACAGTCGTATCTGTGCCCATAAATCTTGCAGATTCTCTGTAATTAGATGTGATTTTTTTTTTTAACTTTTCCCCCACCTCCCTAAAATAATACCCTGTTCAGTTAAGTATTTTATTGAGGGAGCTAGTGGGGGAGAAGTGTGTCTTCAGAAACATGCCATCTCCAGGTGCCTCTGTCTCTTCTTCCCCAAAGGTCAAGGCCTCTGTTTTCTCTACTCCCTGTTGAAAATCAAGTGGGCCAAGGCTTAAGGAATTCTTAAGAAAATCAAGTTGTTGTAGAACAATGCATCTGTTTTGTACTAAATGCTAAGAATAAATTAACTTTGTCATTTACATTTGTCTGAAACATACCTCCTTAAATGGAAGGAGGAATATTTCAGAGAAAGAGTTTACTTAATTAGCTTCTTAGAAAAAATAAAGGGTCTTTGAAGAGAATGTTTAGTGCCTGTGATTGGAGAGAGGGTAAGAGGAAGAATAAATTTCTGGAGGTTTGGGAATTTTTTTAATCCCCATTTTTATATTTTTTTCCGCACAACTTTTTTGAAACTTGAAATGTATAAACTAAATGTTGTAGGGAATATATTTGAATCATCAAATTTTTTTTCAGGACCTGCCTTAAGTGTGAAAGTAATGACTGATGAGAGTGGAAAATCCAAAGGCTTTGGATTTGTAAGCTTTGAAAGGCATGAAGATGCACAAAAAGTAAGACTTAATATATACTTATCAGAGGCAGTGTGGGTTTTCCGTATTTTATAATAAGAAATGGGGGATATAAAGTTGAGTTGCTCTTGCATCAAAATACACAAGCATACCACTGGCTAGTCTACATGTTGTTTTTCACATGGTTTGAATTACTTGCATTTCATGTATTAGCTTTGAGAGTATAAATTGAAAACCTATATTATGTCTTAAAACCTCAAAGTTTAGTTTTTGTGATGGCTTTTTTTTTTATCTTTAGCTTTTATAAACTAACAGATTTTCTTTATTGTTAAAAAATGAACTTACATATAGTGCAAGTTAGTAATTAAAATTTTTTTTTTTTCCTTAAGGCTGTGGATGAGATGAATGGAAAAGAGCTCAATGGAAAACAAATTTATGTTGGTCGAGCCCAGAAAAAAGTGGAACGACAGACAGAACTTAAGCGCAAATTTGAACAGATGAAGCAAGATAGGATCACCAGATATCAGGTTCATTTTTTAACTGAACAAGTAAAGCTAAGGCAGGAGTGAGGAAGCCTATTCTATATTCATTTCAGTCGGAGGGTGTGAGGGGGACAAGGAGAGGAAACGGGATAAGCTAATAGGAAGTATGTTTAAGTACCACTGTGGTTTTCTTTTTCCAATTTTTTTTTTAAGGGTGTTAACCTTTATGTGAAAAATCTTGATGATGGTATTGATGATGAACGTCTCCGGAAAGAGTTTTCTCCATTTGGCACAATCACCAGTGCAAAGGTAAAGCATATGATGCATATCTTTTTTTAAGATTTGAGAAAAATCTGTGCTCATGGATGTATATATATAAATTTTATATTTCATACTGGAGTGTTGTAAGAGAACATGTTGTAAGAGAAATGTGTTTATCCTTTGTGTTCCCTGAAAAGCATTTAAATGGAGTATTGTGCATCCATTTATTTTGAATGTATGAAGAAGCATGCATGTTTTATAAAGGAGAGTCTTAAGTCCTTTTTAAAAAGAAGTCCTTTGTGGATCACTATATCACTGTTAGCAAGGAGATAAAGTTTGGCAAGAATTTATTCCGAGAGAGGAGATCTTCATGTTAATTTGATAACACTTGCTGAAAAAACATTGATCAAGACAGAAAGGTGACAACTCCATGCTAAAGTCTGGCGAAGGACTTGGTTGGCTGTCCCGGATATTTTTCCATGCTTGTATACTTACTGTATGCATATAAAATTTTTATAAAACAGTCATAGTATACCTATTCTGCAATTTGTCTTTTTATTTTACAGATCTGGATACATATTTATCTCAGGCATTTTCTCATTTTTCACTAAGGGCTGGCTGTTCATGGTCTAAGTGTACCATAATTTATTCTGCTGTGCCCATATTGTTGGACACTTGGGTTACTTGCATGTTAACACTATTAGATATCTTTGCACACATACATACCAGTATTTCTGAAGTCCTAGAGTTGAAATTGCTGGTTAGTGGGTATGTATATTTAATATGACAGAATTGTTTAAAAAGGCTGAACATATTACTACTAGTCTTGTCGAGTTAGTAGAAAGTGATACACATCTTTTAAAATGAGACATGTTATTTATGTGTTTACTTGTTTAGCCTATTTGCCTGTTTTTACATTGCATTGTTTATTGATTTCATAGGGAGAATTTTATGTCAGCTCTTTGTTTCATATTGCAAAAATTTTTTCTAAGTCTTCCATTTAGGACTTGGGGGTCTTGTGTCATCTTAGATTTTCCCTGTATTTTGCATTTTTTGTTTGGAGTCAGAATCTATCTGGCACTTGGAATTGTTTCAATGTGATGTGAATATAAGCTCTACGTTAATTCAGAATTATCCTGTTGTACCATATGCTAGATAGTCCAAAGTCCATCTTTACCCACGGTTTTAAAATGTAAGCTTAACATCCCAAGTTCCCATACTTGCTTGGGTATATTTCTACAATCTTTCTGAGATGTAACTGACATAAAACATATTCAAATGTACAACATAGTTGTTTGATATTTGTGTATACTGCAGAGTGATCACCACAATAAGTCTAGTTAACATTTATTACCATAGATTAAAAATATTTTTTTCTTGTAATGGTAACTTTAAAGATCCACTCTATACAACTTTCAGATAAGTAACTCATATTAAATATAGTTCCCACACTGTCCCTATACATCCTATTCATTGCGTCCCTTGTCATTGCTTCCCTGTGACTTTATGCCTAGGAGTTTGTATTTTTTAAACACCTTTATGTGTTTCCCCAAGTCGGCTGTCTCTGGCAGCCACCAATCTGTTCTCTGTATCCCTGAGGCCAGTTTTTTGTTTTGTTTTGATTCCACATTTATGTACGATCATGAGTCTGTTTTATTGCTCTTCTGTTTGTTCCTTTGTCAACAGCATGCTGTTTGATACAGCTGTATAGCATGCTTATATATAGGTCTACTGAATAGTTCATTTCATTTCCTTACTGCTTGTTTAAAAAATCTTTGGAGTTACTGTGAAGTTTTCTGAATGTTTATTAACCCCAATATTTATGGCCCTTACGGTTGTGAATGTGAAATTTTAATTGTAAAATGAGACTCAACTGCTTCCTCCCCTCAAAGAGTAATAGTAATATAGCATCTTGTCACCTTGACTTGTTAGAATAGTCAGATTTTAATTGTGCATTTTTTTCTAAATTTTTTACTAAGTAAATTTAGTAGGCTTTGAATGTATTTAGAAATTAAACCTTAATATTGGAAATCTAAAAACCTTAAAGTTTCTGTTGTGTCTCTGCCTCTCTACTTTTGCTTGGCTAGGATAATGCTTACATGTAGTTTACCCTTAGTATTTGGATATTAATGGGAAAATTGTGGGGAAAATGATGAAAGTATTGACAAGGTTTAGTTAAGTGTGAGTTGGTGGCTCTAGTTGATACTGTTCGTAATGCCTCATCCTTCCATTGCATTAATTGTGTGGTTTTTTAATTTTCTTTCAATAGGTTATGATGGAGGGTGGTCGCAGCAAAGGTTTTGGTTTTGTATGTTTCTCCTCCCCAGAAGAAGCCACTAAAGCAGTTACGGAAATGAACGGTAGAATTGTGGCCACCAAGCCATTGTATGTAGCTTTAGCTCAGCGCAAAGAAGAGCGCCAGGCTCACCTCACTAACCAGTATATGCAGAGGATGGCAAGTGTAAGAGCCGTGCCCAACCCTGTAATCAACCCCTACCAGCCAGCACCTCCTTCAGGTTACTTCATGGCAGCTATCCCACAGGTAGGTTCTAGAAGAGGACAAAACCTCATGGAGGGCTCCTGCTTCGTCACCTTTTATGTTTTGTCTCCTCCCCACCCCCCACCAAAAAAAAAGTAAAGTCTTAAGATGAAAGCATTTGAGATGTGAATTACGATTGGATTTGAAAAATGCTTAAAAGTGTGCATGCTGTGTATTAAGTCACTTCAGTCGTGTCTGACTTTGCGACCCTATGGACTGTAGCCCACCAGGCTCCTCTGTTCTTGGGATTCTGCAGGCAAGAAAATGGGAGTGGGTTGCTGTGCCCTCCTCCTGGGGATCTTTGCTGGAGTGAGGACCTGTTAAATATTTTGAACATGCATAATGTGTTGTATTATTTGCTTTTTCTATGATTGATGCATTTGCTTGCTTCCTACAGACTCAGAACCGTGCTGCATACTATCCTCCTAGCCAAATTGCTCAACTAAGACCAAGTCCTCGCTGGACTGCTCAGGGTGCCAGACCTCATCGTAAGCTTTTTTTTTTTTTTTAAGTTGCAAAGTATATGAACTAAAAACATAAATGAGGCAAATTAGCTGTTATATCCCAATGGTATATTAACTGTTGCTGTCCGTAATTTATAGTTTTACAGGTGTTCATTTTGGGCATCTTTAGCGTTTTGTTCTTTAAAAAGAATCTTAAAATGTTCGTAAAATATATGCTGGTTTGATTTTTTTTTTTCTCTTTTTATCACAAGTTTGAGAATGCATCCAACTCCATTTCATATTTTTATGATCTGATATGAAGTGGCATAAAAGTCTGAAGAAATGGCAGATAGGAGCCTGAGCTTTTAAAAAATATACTTGTTTATATTTGATCATTTTTAGTCTTTTGTGCAAATCTAAAAAACCAAGATGAACACAGTTTTTCCCAGTTAATGTGTGTTCATATCCTTAAATGTAGCATTCCAAAATATGCCCGGTGCTATCCGCCCAGCCGCTCCTAGACCACCATTTAGTACTATGAGACCAGCTTCTTCACAGGTTCCACGAGTCATGTCGACACAGCGTGTTGGTGAGTCTTAACCCTTCCCATAAAAGTTGGTCTCCAATTGGAAATACGAAGATAAATACAAAAAATGTTTTTATTTTTTTAGCTAACACATCAACACAGACGATGGGTCCACGTCCCGCAGCTGCTGCTGCTGCAGCTACTCCTGCTGTTCGCACCGTTCCACAGTACAAATATGCTGCGGGAGTTCGCAATCCTCAACAACATCTTAATGCACAGCCACAAGTCACCATGCAGCAGGTGTGGATTTGATGGCTTCTTTATGATAAAGATGACAGTCCTTGATTGCAAAGACTTTGAGGACAGCTGTATGATGTGTGAGAGCTTACGCTATCTAGAACATCTTGTTGAAGTCCCACTGACGGCCAGTATGTAAAAATACCTGCTATTCTCGAGGAACTAGAGCACTGTTTTCCCTTCTGGAATTGATTATGTGATTTGAGAGTTCTATTTGGCATAGTTGTAAGAAAGGGTGAAATAAAGTTTAGGTTGTAAGATTTGGCTTACTGTTTTTTTGGTTTTTTGACCCCTGGGACCAAAATTGTGGTTGATTACACTAGAAGTATGGTTCCAGAGACTACTCCAGATAAAGGAAATTCAACATCCCTGTGCTTATAATACTTGAGCACTTAGGTGTTAATAGCTGCCTTAGGCTGCATTTTCTGGTTCACTCAGCTTCTCCTGTTTATGTTTAGACTATAGTCTTTATCCAGTTATTTTCCAGTGATGACTGTGTTTGTGCTTGTCGTTACTTCTGTACTTAGGAGTTCTCCCATTTTCTTTCTAGCCCGCTGTCCATGTACAAGGTCAGGAGCCTCTGACTGCTTCCATGTTGGCATCTGCCCCTCCTCAAGAGCAGAAGCAAATGTTGGGTAAGTACCTTTGTCCCACCTGGTCAGTTACAGTAAGAGACTAGAAAATAGGAAGACACTTAGACTGCCTTTGCACCTAAAAATGACAATTAGGGTGGCGGGATCTGAATTGGTATGAATGATTACCATGGCGGTTTGTCTGCCTAACTCATTAAAAGCCTGGAAAACTATTTAAATGTTGCCTTTGATGGACAGGGTAATGGGGCATGACTTGCCAGGTATCCTACCACATTTTCTGAAGGAGGAGTTTGAAATTTGAACCAAATGAGTAAGCCACTTTGGTTTTGACTGAGGACAGATTTAACACATAGCTTCATTTCATCTTTGTTAGGCAAACTGATGCTTCCAAGAATTAATTGCCTTGTGGTAGATCTTAATCCATTTTATACTGATCATCTCATGAAAGATACTGAAATGGTGGATTATGGGTTCACATTTATTTGCTGTATACGAAGGGTTCATAAACCCGTTTTACTATATAGTAGATGCCTTAAAAAAATTTTTTTTTGATTGAAGGAGTTTTTGAATGTTTTTGTTCCTAGGTGAACGGCTCTTTCCTCTAATTCAAGCCATGCACCCTACTCTTGCTGGTAAAATCACTGGCATGTTGTTGGAGATTGATAATTCAGAACTTCTTCATATGCTTGAGTCTCCAGAGTCTCTCCGTTCTAAAGTAATTTAAATTTATCATTTACCTACAGCTTCTTATACTACATATTCCAGGATGTTTTGTAGAACATTTATAAGTGCTTTGTACAAATCACGCACAGTTCTAAGAGCTTTATAAATATTAATTGAAAATCCTAATAACTATGGTGCTGTTACCCCTATTTTATAGACACAGACAGGAAACCTGAAGCAGAGAGAGGTTGAATAATTTGCCCAGTTGCTCACAAAGCAGCTAGTGAATGGCGGAGCTCGGCTTCAGATCCAGTCACTGTAACTCCAGTGTCCCTTAACTCTTAGCTGTGCTCATCTGTATTTAAGAAAGGGGTATTTGCTGATACTTCTGAACTTTGGGGGATTTTTGGTGGGGAGAGAGTAGGAAGTACAAGAGATTAATAATTCCAAAACAGTGGTGGAATAGAGCCCAAAGGATACAGATGTATAGTTGGAATGTTGGTTTTTTTTTCATAACAGTCATTAATACTTTCATCTGAGGAAAGAAGTTTGCCTCTGTTGGACATTTGTAGGTTGGCGATTTGAAGCTATCTTCTAATTATTGTTTTTCAGAACCAGTTTGTTTTCGTTTTTTCAGGTTGATGAAGCTGTAGCTGTATTACAAGCCCACCAAGCAAAAGAGGCTGCCCAGAAAGCAGTTAACAGTGCCACCGGGGTTCCGACTGTCTAAAGTGAGCCCGCCTTGTCTTTCTAATTCTCACAGTTTGAGCATGTATTGAAATGTAGCAAAAACTTGTTTTATCACTAATCCAAATGCATTGCCAGTTTTTCAAAGAGAAGTAAAGAGACAGAGGAATTAACTACCTGTTAACCCTGGTATAGACTTGAATTTTTGAGATTAAGACCCCTTCAGACATTTTGCGTAGTAATTTGTGTTAAATGGCTGTAACATGGATTGGCCCTGTGTAGACAGCTATTCTTGAAGGACTTTCATAGCTTAATACATTTTCTTGGGTGGCAGTGATAAAGTTGTTTTTTGGCCTCTAATACTGCCTTTCATTACCCCCAAGAAATAGGGTGACATAGCTGTGTAGCCAGAGCCAGGCGTGTACAGAGATTTCCTATAAAATAGGAAATAGCTGGGGCTGTGCGGGCCGTGTCCCGTGTTGAAGCTCCTCTGCCCCGCTGTCACCATGGGAGAGCCGCCCCGCAGCTTGTGAACTGTGGTGCAGCTTGAGCAGGGGTGGCTGTGGTTCGTAGAGCTTTACAGAGACAGGCTCTCGGCAGGGCTTGTGTACTGACAAGGGCCAGTGTTGGTCCTCTCACTTGTGTTTTTATTACAATACTTGACATAACAACATTGTTTAAGGTGTGCAGCGTGTTAATTGGATACATTTATATATTGTAAAATATGACTGCCATTATAGCTATAATTAGCATTTCTGTAACCTAGGTAAATGTCCTTTCTTTTTAGTGGTTGGAATCATTATGTTCTGTGTCTTAAGTTTGATGACCATCATCTCTTTTCCCCACATTTACAGATGATCAGGGACCATGAGAAGAAACTCGTGCTTCACCGAAGAAAAATACCTAAACATCGAAAAACTTAAATATTATGGAAAAAAAACATTGCAAAATATAAAATAAATAAAAAAAGGAAAGGAAACTTTGAACCTTATGTACCGAGCAAATGCCAGGTCTAGCAAACATAGTGCTAGTCCTAGATTACTTATTGATTTAAAAACAACAAAAAAACACAAAAAAATAGTAAAATATAAAAACAAATTAATGTTTTATAGACCATGGGAAAAAGAATTTTCAGCAAAGTACAAAAATTTAAAGCATTCCTTTCTTTAATTTTGTAATTCTTTACTGTGGAATAGCTCAGAATGTCACTTCTGTTTTAAGTAACAGAATTGATAACTGAGCAAGGAAACGTAATTTGGATTATAAAATTCTTGCTTTAATAAAAATTCCTTAAACAGTGCACAGTGATGTTACGCTATTTTATTTCTGTTTGTAATTGGCTTGGGAAAATAAGTGATAGTTGGAACTGATGTTAAGAGCCTCTTTCATAACAAAGATATTGATTGTTTTTCAGAAATTTATTAGGTTTATGGAAGAGACATAAGACAATGCCTCTAATGCATTTTATGAAGTCAGATTTCCATGTGATTTCTTTTGAGATGATTTCAATATATGATATGTTAAGGTTTCTAGGCTGGGAGATAGCTTTTAAACTATCACTTATGTGGTATAAAACAGTAATAACTACTGTGTTTGCTGGACAGGAAGGTGTAGATAATATAAAAATTATACTAAAAACTAGTTACATTAAGTGAAAAAAAAAATAAAAACTAGTTACATTAAGTGTACTTAGGATTAGTTTTAAGCCTTAATTTTATAGACTTGTAATTTGACTTATTGATTATTGCAACTTAACTCAGTATAATAACTTATCATCCAAAGTACTTTGAAATAATGAAGATAATAGGGTTTTTCGTTGAGAGAAGTGGACTATTTAGAACATCAGGATTGGGGCCCGGGGCATACACATTAAACAGGTGTCCCTGACAGTTTGTGTGCTTTAGAGAATGATCTGGTTTCAACTCTATTTCATTCTCTACACACTGCTGCCAGAGTTTGCTTTGTGAGTTGCATATCTGATTATCACCATGCTAGAATTACCTCAACTGTCTTGTCTTTGGGAGCAAGTAAGTCTAAAACCTTAGTTATGACAGTGCCAGCCCTCCCTGCATATTGAAGCCTTAACCATGCTTCTGTACCTGGAATGCGTTTCACCTTATTCTGAAACTCAAGATACAAACCCCACTTCCTGCCTCATAGCTTATATCATGCACCTAGTAGGCATTATTAACATGATGATTTTATATTTTCCTTGGCTGTAGTCCTACCCTATTAGATGAAAACAATTTTTATGAATCATTAAAGCTTTCCTCAATACTTCAAGAAGGCAGGGATATATCTCAATTTGAATACAGAATGGTTCAAGCCTTCATGTTTTAAAGGAGCAGCTTCTAAGATGTCTTGAGCTAAAGTTCTCACAGTTCCCGAAAACCATTCCAGATCTAGAGTTGCAGATAGTGTTCACAGACAGTAGTTTGCTTTGTATGTTGGATAGCTAGAATTCAGTATTTCTTGTGTGATACAAAGATATAATTTGATTTTGAAATGTCTGTTTTCTTAGAGGAAACAACAGAACAAGTAGATGTCTGTAATCTACTTGTAGGAGTTGACATAGGAAAAAAATGTTCATTGTTTGATTGTGTAAGTTTACCTACTCAACCAAAAGTTACTTGTCACCCACAAAATCTTTGTGCAAACAGACTTCAGTCATCTGCGGATAGCACAGAACGCTGAAAAATGAGTCACCTGAAATCCACGTGTTTCCAGCTGAACTAAAAAATGCCTTGTTTCAGCTCTCAAAAACAAGTGTCCTTTTCAAGGCCTGCTTGTGTCTCACTTTGACATTCTCATGCTGTGTGTGTCTGTGAGTGAGTGTGTGTATGATTTTACTGTTAAATGGCCCCTCTGGAGAAAATGTAAGTTTCATTTGGGCATAAGTTATAGAGCTGTCAGCTGTGGGTTCAGTGTTAATATATATTAAATAAGGTGTATTTAGACAGAGACAAAGCTGTGTGTCAGTTGATGAAAATGTGGTCAGCTTACAGGTACCTAACCTATTTCCCCTAGGAGCAGTGATTCAGTTATTTACTAGTTTCAGTGTTAGCAAGACTTCAGGAAACAGTCTTCACAGACGATAACTGACTAGTGTCTGATAAATACATGGCTGAGCACTCCTGGTGCCTCAAACGGTAAAGAATTTGCATGTATTCGGGAAACCTGGGTTCAGGCTCTGGGTTGGGACGATCCCCTGGAGGGAGGGCACGGCAACCCACTCCAGTATTGCCTGGAGAGTCTAGACTACAGTCCATGGGGTTGCAAAGAGTCGGACATGACTGAGCACACCCAGCTTCAGGTAGGATTTGAAATGAAGCACAGTGAAGGATACTACCGTATCTTACAAGACTTACTTAACGGCTGCTTCTATTGACAGGAGATGATAATGGCTACTTGGAAACTGCTTTTTTAGCCTAGAATCTCCTTTTCTGTAACATGCCCACTAAGTTGCATGGCTAAAACAAGCTACTGTATCTTGTTTACAGGATACTACCTTTGATTATACCTCTGTCAAACCAATGGATCACAAATGAGTGAAATTTTAGAGAGTACTTTGAAATTTTCTTACTCTTTTGATGTAAAACCATGGTCCCTATTAATTTGCAGTGAGTAAATGAAGACCTGGATAGCTGTGCTTAATAGGTGCATTTTTCCTGCAAGACCAGTTCTCATGGAAATGATCAGGTTCTGTTCAATTTTGAAGCCCAGTGGGTGGAGCTGGCCATCTCTGCCCTGCCCTGATGGTCTGATGCATGCTGATTTGCTGGAGATCAGTGCCACACAGATGAGTTCTGGTCTTTTTTCTAGGCTTCACATTGAAGATTCTTCACATTCACAGAGTCAATTAGACAATCTTAACTAGTTGAACTTAAAGGGTTTTTAAATTACTTTGATAACATCTCAGGTGTTGCTTTATCTCCTCAGCCACCTAGTTGCAAGTGTTAGGTGTAAAAGTGGCAGAATAAGAAGAACGCTGATTTTAGGTGTTGCCTTGTTTACTTTTCTGTCCACAGTTTTAAGTTTGGGGGCGTAGTAGGGGTGAATTGTGTTTTCAACAAAGAGTGGTGGTGATGGTGGTGGTTCAGTCTCTTAAGACTCTTGTGACTCCATGATCTGTAGCCCATTAAGATCTGTACATGATCTGTAGTCCATGGAATTTTCCAGGCAAGAATACTGAAATGAGTTGTCATGCCCTCCTCTTCCTGGCCCAGGGATTGAATCCAGGTCTCCTGCATTGCAGGTAGATTTCTTTAGTGACTGAGCCACCACGCAAAGCCCTAACAAAGTTAGAAAAGCATGCAATTTACTTTGTTACTGAAAACATCCCCAGAAAGCCTGAAAGTTTATTCATTTATTAGCCTAACCTAACATTCTCCCTATAGAGAGGAAGCTCTTTATGTTGGAAGGCAGGAATATTTTTTTAGATCCCACAAAATACATAGCAATAATTGATAAGGTATATATGAGCAGGTGGATATGTGACTGGTGATAAAGTTTTGTTTCTATGTGTTTCCAATCCCAAGTAAGAAAAAATGTACTTGGAATATCTTATTCTGATATTTAAATCTCTTAAGTAAATATGCCAGACTGACATCCAAAAAGTCTTTTAATCGTCCCCCAGATGTTAATATTTCCCAAACCATTGAAATCTCTAAGATATTTTGACCGTTTTTTTGAAGTAACAGCATAAAAAGTTCTAAAAATGTAAAAAAATGAATCAGATAATTGTTTGCTAGACATGGTTTTTAAATTTGTTAAGTGATTACTTAACAAATGTTGGTGATTATTTACAATACCGATTATGATACAGTGATAATTTGGTGGAACAGTTAATTATGGGCAACAACAAAAATTGAAATGAGTGAGGAGTGGAGATCGCGTGCACTAAACAGTTATGGGCACCTGTGTAGAGCAGGAGTTCTTAAGATGGGCAGAGCATTTGAAAAATCAATTTTTTTTAAACATTGAAAAGCTTGTTTTTGAATATTGAGTAGTGCTACATATTGACGTATCAAGTGAATTCTACATGCACTATCTTATTCAGTTATTAAAACCATCCCTAAGTTAGATTCAATCATATATTCTCATTCTACAGATGAGGAAAATTAGAGAAGTTTCATGACTTGCCCAAAGCACATAAGTGGTAGTGAAGCTTGGATTTGAATCCAGACCTACAGGCTTTACAGTGCATGCTCTTAGGGACTGTGTTGAACTGCCTATGAACTATGAAAAAGTGAAGTTCCATGAAATCTCAGAGCTTAGGCTACTTTCAGCCTAGGAGATGGGAGGTGAGGAGGTGATGGGAGCTATCAGTGCTTGAGAGTAAGGCAAAACAAAGATGCTTTTCTGTTGTCACATTTTAGGGCAGTCAAAAAACAGGGAATGAGAAAGTCATTATTCAGGAAAATGAAAAAGGGTGTCTAACCAACCTGAGCATAATTTTAAATCAATCCTTCTGAGCATCTCGGACTGCCTGGGAACATCAGACTTTTCTTTTAGCAACCCTGTGATCATTTTTCTGAGTTTGTTCATATTCTCATTCTAGGTTCCCTTAGAATTATAAATGGACTTAACCAAAACCTTTTAATTACCCTAAGAGTTTTCATAAAACTTGTGGAACTAACCTTCTGACCCTGTATTGTACTTCTGTGCCGTGCGTGCATGCTAAGTCACTTCAGTCATGTCCAACTCATTGTGATCCTATGACCTGTATCCTGCCAAACTCTGTCCATAGGATTCTCCAGGCAAGATTGCTGAAATGGGTTGGCATTTACTCCCCCAGGGGATCTTCCTGGCCCAACAATCAAACTCCTAATAAATCTCCTGCACTGGCAGGCAGATTTTTTTACCACTGAGCCACCTGGGAACATACCAACCTTTTCTCAACAGTTATTAGCAAATAGATAAAATGCTAATTGGCTGCTGCTAAAGAAGAAATTTCCAACAAGTTGGGTATGTTTTATTTAAATAACCTGTTGTTGGTAAGTAGCAAAACCAAATCTAGAATTCCAGGATCTGTGACTCGAGTCTGTGCTATTAACTTTCATTTTAGTTTAGCTTTTATTTCTCTTGCTATTCCTTTATGCTGAAAAAAATTCAACAGACAAGAATTCTTTGTACTTCCTTTCCTAACTACATTAATGGATAACAACTTTTAAATAAAACAGAGTCAGATCACTGAAGTGATGTCAGAATCATGATGATCTAAGTCCTTTTCTCTACCCTTTTGGACAACTTACCAGACCACAAGAGAACAGAAGCGCCTACATACATGACACCAAAGGACACACCAGCCCACCTGTACAGAGATAACAGGTTTTTAGTAGGCTGTGGCTCCAAGGGGTATGATGAACCTACCCTGCCCACCACCACTTGCCATGGGTTGGGGGGAAAAGAGCCTGGAGGGTGCAAAACTGGGTGGATGGTGGATATCCACCGGCAAGAGAAAGTTGGTGGAAGTCTGGTCTGCTTGGGGGAGATCCTGTCAGGGGAAGCACACCCCGGCCAGGCACCATATTAACCGTATCCATGAGCTGTTTTATGACAGGAGATCCTGGTAAGGAATATGGAACTAACAAGCCACCACCAACAGGAAGAGTTCAGGAAAGGTCAAAAGGAGACACCGCGTGTCCGTCCACTTCCCAGAATCCCTCTCATTAGCATCCATCTTGGCTGAGTGATGCGTGTGCCACCAGGAAAGACTCTGAATTAGAATGATTGGCCAAAGACCACCCGGAAACTAATCCCATCACCATAAAACTTGAGACTGGGAGCAGAGCTGTTCTCCTGGGTTCCCTCTACTTTCCACCCGGGGGCCCTTTCCCAATAAAATCTCTTGCTTTGTCAGCACGTGTCTCCTCGGACAATTCTTTTCTGAGTGTTAGACAAGAGTCTGCTCTTGGGGCCCTGTAGCGGGGTCTCCCCCTTCCTACAACAATTCCAGCCTGCCATCAAAGCAGCATAGACACAGAGGTAAGTTCAGAAGAGGGAAGAACTCACACGGGGCCCCTTTCCCAAGGAGGGTGCAGCAAGGGGCTGGGCTTTTCGTGACAGCAGTGGTCACCTGTAAGGCAGAGGAGGTGGAAAGCAGTGACCTCACTCATGGAGGAGGTAGGTGGAGGGCAAAAGTGGTGAATGAATGCCTGACTACCACAGTTGTGCAGGGTTTAGCTGGAGAAACCCATCTCTCCAGCAGCACCAGATTTCTGAGGATGGACCTCCGTGACTGGAGAGGAAAGAAAGGATATGAAAGAATATTAAAGAAATGCATTTCCTGTCTGTTTCAGGACTTCAGCAGGACCCACAAACCTCTGAGAGTATTCCACTCAAGGCTTCCCCCACCAGGCTGTGGGTACACTCATTGCTCCCAGTGCCAAACCCACCTACACCCCACTCTACTGCCAGCTCCTTGTCCACATTCCTGAATCCATCCCAAGACCCAGCTCCAGTAGGCACACAGGTGCCCAGATACAGGTCAAGTTCAGTGAGCAAGAAAAAAAGTCACAAACTTGAGCTTTAGAGCCACAGTCCAAAATACAAAATAGGATTCTAATAGCCAGCCTGTTGAACTCTAAAATCCAAAGTGAACATAAAATTTTGGTTACGAATGTAGGTGGGGTTCTGTCACTCCATTGTGTCTCTTTGCAACCCCATGGACTGTAGACCACCAGGCTCTTCTGTCCCTGGAATTTTCCAGGCAAGAATGCTGGATCTTCCCAACCCAGGGATCAAAGTTGTGTCTCTTATGTCTCCTGCATTGACAGATTCTTTAACCACTGTGCACCTGGAAAGCTAAGAAGGTAGCTGCTGCTTCAATTGCAAAAGCAGGAGTACATACCTACAAACATGAATACTTTAGTCTGGTGTCAGAAAAAGAAAAATAATTCACCAGCAGAACACAAGACACACAAGATTGCAATCTAACTGATAAAGAACTTAGCTTTAATGAAAAAATTCAGTGAGCTACAAGAACACTCAGGGAGCTTCCATGTGGTTCAGTGGTCAAGAGTCTGCCTTGCAATGCAGGGGATGCCTATCGGATCCCTAGTCCGGAAAGATCCCACATGCTGCTAAGCAACTAAGCCCAAGCACCACGACGACTGAGTCTGGACTCTAAAGCCTGCAAACTGCAACTGCTGAGCCCGTGTGCTGCAGCTACTGAAGGCTGTGTGCCCTAGAGCCCATGTTCCTCCTCAAGAGAAGTCACTGCAATGAGAAGTTTGTGCACCACAACTAGAGAGGAGCCCTTGCTCCCTGCAACTAGAGAAAATCTGTGTGCAGCTACGAAGACCCAGCACAGCCAAAAATAACTAAATAAAATTATATACATATATATATGGAAATTCAGATAATTCAATGAACTTAGAAATAAAATTAATGAACAGCAGTTTTTAAAATTAATTTTTATTTTATATTTTATGTTATATTTATATTTTAAATTTATTTTTACTTTATTTTCAAATATAAATATATTTAAATTTTTATTTTATTTGTATTTTATATTTTTATGTTATATTTTAAATTTATTTTATTTTCAAATATAAATATATTTAAAATTTTTATTTGTATTTTATATTATAATTGTATAGTCGATTTACAATGTTGTGTTAGCTTCATGTGTACAGCAGAATGGTTCAATTACAGAAGGAATTCTTTAACAAAGAGATTTAAATTATAAGAAAGAACCAAATGAATTCTGGAGCTGAAGAATTAAATAGGTGAAGAATGCAAAGAGAGTATCAGTAATAGGACAGACCATATGGAAGAGAGAATAAGTGACTTGGAGAATAAAAATACAGAAATAATTCAGTTAGAAGAGAGAGAACTTAGATCTAAAAAGGGTAAAAAAAAAAAAAAAAAAAAAGAAGACCCTGTGAGAGCTATTGAATACGAAAGGCAAGATTAATTGGTGTACCAGAAAGAGAAGAGAGAGAGAAGACAGATTATTTAAAGAAAAGGCGAGAACTTCCCAGAATTTAGACAAACATACCACAAAGCTAATAGAAAAGTCTATTACTTCAATGCAAAAAGACCTCCAACACACATTACACTGAAAACTGTTAAAAATCAACAATAAAGAATCTTACAGGCAGACTGAGAGGAAGAAAGGTAACTAACAAAGGAACCTCCATTAGACTAGCAGTGGATTTCTCAGCAAAAACTCTACAGGCCAGGAGTGAATGAAATGACACATTCAACATGTTGAAAGATAAAAATGCCAGCCAAGGATACTTCATCAAGAAAGTTATCCTTTAGATATGAAGAGAAATATTCTCCTACACAAAAGCTGAGGGAGTTTACCACCACTAGACCTGCCTTGCAAGAAATGCTGAAGAGTTAAGCTGAAATTAATATGCTAATTAGAAACATCAAAACATACAAAAATATACAATATTCTGGTAAAGGTGAAAAAGAATTAGAAAATTCAGTAATGGTGTGTTAGGCATTTAGCTATAGTATAAATATTAAAGGAAGAAAATATTTAAAAATAGCTACTATAATTTGCTAATGAATATATAGCATAAAAGAGCCAAAGTATAACATCAAAAATATAAGAGGAGAGGAGTAAAAGGGTAGAGCCTGATATAGACATATGAAGGTAAGTTGCTATCAGTATAAAATGGACTGTTTTACCTATGCGGTGTTTTAAGTAAGCCTTATGGTAAACACAAAGCAAAAACTCTGGAGTAGATTCAGGAGACAAAAGGAGGAGAGAGGACACCACCATGGAAAATCACCAATGGACAAGTGTAGGCAGAAACTGAGGGGAAAAGAAACAATGGAGACGCAAAACAGCCAGAAGTCTAACAATAAGATGGCAGTAGTAGGTCTTTAGGTATCAGTAATTACTCTAAATATAAGTGTGTTGAATTCACCAATCAAAAGGCCAAATGGCTGGGTCAATTTAAAAGAAAAACAAGACCCCAATATGTTTACTGCCTGAAGAAGATTCATCTTCAGCTGTAAAGACACACAGGCTCAAAAGTGAAGGGGTGGAGAAAGATATTTCATGTAAGTGGAGACCAAAAGAAAGCAAGGGTAATCATATCAGACAAAATAGACATTAAATCAAAGCCAGTAATGAGACTAAGATAGTCCTTATAATAAAGGGGTCAATACATCAAGAAAATACAACAATCATAAAACCATACACACTCAACATTGGAGCACCTTATATATGTTAAGCAAATACTAACAGATCTGAAAGGAGAAATACACAATACAATGATAGTAGGGAACTTCAATACTCTGCCATCAGCAATTGATAGATTATCCATACAAATATTAAGAAAACGTTGGAATTGAACCATACTTTTAAAACAAATTGATTAACAGGCATATTTCATCTAGCAGCAACAGAATACACTTTGTTGTAAGTGCACATAGAGCATTCTCCAGGATAAATCATATATTAGGCCACAAAACAAATCTTTATAAATCGGAGAAGATCTAAATCAGGTATGTTTTTGTGACCACAACAGTATACTAAAAATCAACAAATGGAAAACCAACATGTGGAAACTAAACAACATATTTCTGAATAAATAATACATCAAAGAAGAAATCAAAAGAGAAATAAAAATTTATCTTAACAAATGAAAATGAAAACACAGCATACTGAATCCTATGCTGCAATAGTTCTGAGAAGAAAGTTTAAAGCAATAAATGCGTATATTAAGAAATTAGAAAGATCTCCAATAACAACTGGACAACTTAAGGACAACGTCAAAAGAAGAACACAGTAAGCCTGAAACAAGAAAAAGGAAGGAAATAATAATCAGCAGAGTGGAGAATAACTGAAATAGAGAGGCCAGAAAAAAAAGGATCAACAAAACTAAGTGCTGTTTGTTCAGAAAGATAAACAAAACCAACAAATCTTTAGCTAGACTAAGAAAATGAGAGCAAACTCAAATAAAATTATAATTGAAAAAAAGAGACATTATAACTGATTGCTATAGAAATAAACAGGATCATGAGAGACTACTATGAAAAATTATATGCCAACCAATTAGACAACCTAGAAGAAATGGCTAAACTTCTAGAAATACACAGCCTACTGAGACTGAATCAGAAGTCGAAAATCTGAACAAACCAATAATGAGTAAAGAGATTGAATTGATAATCAAAACCTCCCAACACAGAAAACCCCAGAACCAGAGAGTTTCACTGGCAAATTCTACCAAACATTTAAAGAAGAATTTATGTCAATCATTTTCAAACTCTTTCAAAACATGAAGAGGAGGGAATGCTTCCAAACTCATCCTCCAAGGCCAGCTTTACCCTGACACCAAAGCCAGATAAGAACACCATAATAAAACTCTTAGATCAATATTCTTGATAAACATAGATGCAAAAATTCTCAACAAAATAGCAAACTGATTTAAAAAACATACTAAAAGGATTATGCAACATGAGCAAGTAGCATTTATCACTGATATGCAAGAATGTTTCAACATATGTAAAACAATAAGTAACACATCATATTAAAAGAATGAAAGATAAAAATCACTTGTTCATTCCCCTAGATAAAGAAAAAAACACTTGACAAAATACAACATCCTTTCAAGACAAAAACCTCATGACCCGGCAATTCCACTTCTGAGTATATACCCAAAGGAATTGAAAATAGGATATTGAAAAGGCATATGCATTCCATATTTATTACATCCTTATTTACAATAGTCAAGATATGGAAGCAACCTAAATGCGCATCAACATTGGATAAAGAAAATGTGACATGTATATGATGGAATATTATTCAACCTTAAAAAACAAAAAGAAACTTTGCAATTTGTAACCATATGTATGGGTTTTGAGGACATTAAGTGAGATAAGTCAGACGGAGAAAGACAAATACTATTATGATCTCACTTTTATGTGGAATCTACAAAAGCCAAACTCATGGGGCTCCAGATGGCAATATAGGAAGATCCTGAATTCACCGCCTCCCATGAATACATCAAATCTACAGCTACAATTGGAATAATTTCCTCTGGGAAATTACCTAAAAGTAGGCTGAGAAACTCCTACACTTCAGGTAAATGAGTGAAAAAACCCACACTGAAGCAGGTAGGAGAGGTTAAGACATAATCTTACCATAAGCCCCACCCCTTACACAGAAAACCCTGAATTGGGAGGAAACTCAAAATTTGGAGATTCTTCTTAATACGAATTCTTTTCCTAATGTCTTCATTTGGGGCTTCGGTCATAGTTCAGTTGGTAAATACTCTGCCTGCAATGAAGGAGGCCTGGGTTCTGCTCCTGAGTTGGAGAGATCCCCTAGAGAAGGCAATGGCAACTCACAGCAGTGTTCTCACCTGGAGAATCCCATGGACAGAGGAGCCTGGCGGGCCACAGTCCATGGGGTCACAAGAGTCGGACACGACCGAGCGACTAAACCACCACCACCACCTTGAAGAATGAAGGGTTTGAACCCCATATTGAACACCCCAGTTTTTAAGATCTGCATCTTACAGATGAGCTCCCCAAATATCTAGCTTTGAAAAACCAATGGGGCTCATGTCTGTGATACATACAAGGAGATAGTGAACAGAGAAATGACTCTTAAGGGCCATTTGTGTTCAGACTCACCCAGAGAACAGCACAGAGGCTGCCAACTGAGAGGTGCTGAGCCGTCCTGTGATAAACCTTTATTTGCTTCCCTTAAAACACTGACCTGAGCGGCAGGCACCTGTTGGGCTTCTCTCTGGGGCTGGACACGGGCGGGTGTCCTCTCTGCTCTCTTCTGCCTCACGTCCGCTTCTGGTGTCTCCAGGAAAGGAGCTTGTCCCCTCCTTGAACGCTGCTTTTCACGGCTGCCACCAGGGACACCTTTGAGGCTGACTGGCTTTGGTGACCCGTCAGGCTTACACTAGCAGGTCCCACAGGCATGTAACCAATGGAGAAAATGTTCCTAATTGGCTACCACTCCCTGGGCACGAGAAGCAACAGACTGAGGCGCCGAGTCCTACTGTGAAAGCAGCCTACTAGCTTATCTTGATAGCGGTGTCCTGAAGGGCAGGCTTCTGAAACCCACACGTGTGAGGGTCCACTGTAATCCTCCGCAGAGACGCCCAAGTGTGGGCACTCTCTTCATGCTGCCCCTCTGCCCCTCTGCCACGCTCCAGACTGCCGCTCTCCTGGAGCGGGATGAGCACACGTATCTGCTGCCCTGGTTTTCGTGGCTGCTGCCCAGGGGCTGCCATTGATTGCCCAGCTCTATGGCCAGTGGCGCTTGTGTTCCTTGTCCCCTGGGACTGTAACAAATGACAAAACAGTTCTGGGCTGGCTACCGTGCCCAGGGCTCTAAGCAGACAAGCAGTCTGAAACACGCTCTCACACTTGCTGTGAAAGAGACCTGTTGCTTATTCTGGAGCTTCAACCTTACGGGCAGACTTCTAATTTGATACACACTTAGGAGCCTCCTCATGCTCTAGGGATGGAGGTCAGTGGATACCATTTTTCATTCTCTTTACCTTGCTCCAGGTTACCAGTATCTCCTGAAAGGAACTGGTATACTCCTCTGTTGCCTCGGTTTTTGTGACTACCACCCAGAGAACATCTCCAGATCACCTGGATTTGGTGGCCGGTGGGACTTATGTTTGCAGTTCCACGGGTCTGTATCTGTCTGCCTGCTTTAGAAGCTGCTACCTGGGGGTCTAGCTTTCAATCATCCTGAATCTAGGTACCGAATGAGACCTGTCCCTTTGGGGTACTGACAGGTCTTGACATACCCTCAACTACTGGGAGCTACAAAAAATAAAATAGGCTGCTTGGACAATCACAAAGTTTTAAGAGAAAACTAAAAGAGGGAAAGGTCAAATGATAAGGCTCATCCACTACACAAGATTACTCCAAGACAAAGAGAGGGGCTCTTTTATCTAATACATAGAAACTAACACAGAATGTCAAGGAAAATGAAAAACCAGAAATAAGTTCCAAAAGAAAGAACCAGGTAAAACTTCAAAAAAAAGCCATTAATGAAATAAGAATAAGTGATTTATCTTATAAAGAGTTCAAAATAATGATCATAAAGGTGCTCACCAAATTCTGGAGAAGAATGGATGAACACAGTGAGAATGTCAACAAAAAGACAGAAAATATAGCTTCCAGCCCTAGAGTCATAAGAAGAGGAAGAAGAAGCAAATGTGCAGGCTGAAGTACCAAAGAAAGAGGCAGAGGTTCAAGTAAATGTGCACACCTTGCAAGCCAGAGGAGCAGAAACAAGGAAGCCAGAGGCCAGGGTTGCTGGTACGAATCACTGGACTGCAATGCCTACTGTCTAGAACTTGTCTTAATGGGTCTAGAACACCTATGGCCACCCCAATCACCTAGACCACCTTGGAGAGGCCCACCTTGCTCATATCAAAGGACATTTTGGTCCTTTGTCCTGGACCTGTTCTGTTCTCAGCCATGGCTGAATGTAATGTATACAATAAGTCATCTCTTTTGAAAAAACAAAAAATCAGTTTTTTTTTTAAAGAATATGTAAGATAGACCCAAATAGAAATTATGGGACTGAAGAATGTAATGAAGTGAAGTGAAGTCGCTCAGTCGTGTCCGACTCTTTGCGACCTCATGAACGGTAGCCTACCAGCCTCCGCGGTCCATGGGATTTTCCAGGCAAGAATACTGGAGTGGGCTGCCATTTCCTTCTCCAAGAATGTAATAACTGGACTGAAAAATACACTAGAGGTAGAGGTGTTCAACAGCAGACTAGATGAAGAAGAACCAACGAACAAGAAAGTGGAACTTACCCAAGCAATGGGGAAAAAAAAGATAGCGTAAGATTAAGGAACTTATGGGACAATATCAATCAGACCAATATTTACATTATAGGGATCCCAGAAGAAGGGGAGAGAAAAGGGGGAAGAAAACTTATTTGAAGAAATAGTAGCTGAAAACTTCCCATGCCTGGAAAAGGAAACAGAAATCTAGATTTAGGAAGCTCAGAGAGTTCCAAAAATGATGAACCCTAGAGAGCAATACCAAGATGCATTATAATTAAATTATCAAAGTTAAACAAAGAAACAAAGATAGAGTCTTAAAATAAGCAAGAGAAAAACAACTTGTCACATTCAAGGGAACCCCTATAAGATCATCAGTAGATTTTAACAGAAACTGCAGGCCCAAGAAAATGGCCTAATATCTATTTAAGTGCTGAAAGAGAAAAAAAGAACTTCCCAACGAGTAATCCTTTATCAGCAGAGCTGTCACTTAGAACTAAAGGAAAAGTAAAGATTCCTCCAGGAAAGCAAAACCTAAAGGAACTTATCATCACTAGAGAGTCCTTCATCTTCATCATTAAGATGAAACAAAATGGTGCTAAAGAGCAACAGGAAAATACATGAAAGTGTAAATCTCACTGGTAAAGGTAAATGTACAGTAATATTCAGAATAATCTAATGTTGTAAAGGTGGTGGTTAGTTTCTAACAAAGCTAGTATGAAGGTTAAGAGACAAAAGTAGTAAAAATTACTGTAACTACAATATATTTTAAAGGGAAATACAAGGTAAAAAATGTAAAATGTGACATCAAAAGCAAAAGATGGTGGTGGGGCGGGGGCAGGGCTCAGTGTAGAATAAGAATGTAGACCTCCAGAATGTGTTCAGACTTAAGTTGCTATCAGCTTAAAAAATACTGTTGTAAGTTGTTATTTGTAAGCATAACAAAGCATAACAAAGCAAAAACTTGTAGTAAATAAACAAAAGAGAAAGAAGCCAAGCATCCCACTACAGAAAAACCATCAAATCACAAAAAAAAGCAAGGGAAGAGAGGAACAGAAAAGGAACAGCAACAAAACAGTTAATAAAATGGAAATAAGTACATATCTATCAATAATTAAATGTAAATGATTGAATTCTCCAATCATAAAACAGAGCAGCTGAATGGATGATTTACAATTACATCAAAAACAATAAAATAACTAGGAATAAATTTAACTAAGGTAGTGAAAGACACGTACACCAAAAATTATGAGAAAAAAACTGAAGACGACACAAATAATTATCCTTTTAAGATGTCTATACTACCCAAGTGAAGTCGCTCAGTCGTGTCCGACTCTTTGCGACCCCGTGAACTGTAGCCTACCATGCTCCTCCATTCATGGGATTTTCCAGGCCAAGAGTACTGGAGTGGGTTGCCATTTCCTTCTCCAAAAGCAACCTACAGATTCAATGCAACCCTTATAAAATTTTTAGTGGCATTTTTTCACAGAAATAGAAAAAACAATTAAAAAACTTTTATGGAGCTAAAACACACACACATGCACCAAATAGCCAAAGCAATCTTGAGAAAGAACAACAAACCTAGAGGTATCATGTGCTCTGATTTCAAACTGTATTACAAAGATCTATAATCAACACATTACGTGTCTATCTTATGCCAAAACCAAAGATCAACAGAGCAGAATTGAGAGCCCAGAAATAAACCCATGTGTATACGGCCAATTTATTTAGGGCAATGGAGACAAGAATATACAGTGCAGGAAAGGACAGTGTCTTCAACAGACTGTGTTGGGAAAACTGAACAGTTCCATGCAAAGGAATAAAACTGGACCACTATGTTACAGCATACCACCAAATTAACTCAGACTGAATTAAAGATTTAAACATAAGACTGAAACCATAAAATTCCTAAAGGAAAACAGGTGGTAAGCTCCTTGACTTTGGTCTTCCTTCAATAAAGCAAAGGAAACAATTAACAAGGTGAAAAGGAAAGCTATAAAATGGGAGAAAATATTTGTAAATCATATCTGATAAGAGGTTACCACTCAAAATATATAAAGAATTCATATATATATACATGTGAAAATTTGCACGTGTATATAAAAATACAGAAAACATTATAATAAGTCAAATGTTCCCATCACCCACTTTCAACACTTACTGACAGTCAATTTTGTTTCATCTACCTTTTCCTGAAACCACATGCCTTCAGATTATTTTGAAGCAAACTTGTTTTTTACTTTTAAAAATTTATTTATTTTTAACTGGAGGATAATTAATTACTTTACAATATTGTGTTGGTTTCTGCCATATATCAACATGAATCAGTCATAGGCATATGTATTTGAAGCACACTTCTAACAGTATATCACTTTACCTGTAATTATTTCAGAGGATATCTATAGAAAAGACTCTTAAAATAACCACAGTGCCATCATTCCAACTAAAAGAAATGAACATTAATTCTTTAATACATAAATATTCAGTCAGTATTCTTGTTTCTCCAATTGTTGAACTTTTATTTGTGTGTGTGTGTGGTTTTGAGTTTGCTTTTGTTTGTCTTTTGGTAACAGTTTGTCTGTCTGAACCAGGATTTAAATCAGTTCAATTTATTGGTCTTGGTTGACATGTCTGTGACACACCTCTTACAGTCCTTAGTCGCTCAGTCGTGTCTGACTCTTTGCGACCCCGTGGACTGTAGCCCGCCAGGCTGCTCTGTCCATGGGATTCTCCAGGCAAGAATACTGGAGTGGGTTGCCACGCCCTCCTACGGCGGATCTTCCCAACCCAGAGATCGAACCCATGTCTCCTGCATTGCAGGCGGATTCTTTTACCAAATGAGCCACGGGGAGCCCAACACATCTTAGTGAAAGTTGCTCAGTCATGTCTGACGCTTTGGGACCCCATGGACTATACAGTCCCATGGAATTCTCTAGGCCAGTATACTGGAGTAGGTTGCCTTTCCCTTCTCCAGGGGATCTTCCCAACACAGGGACTGAATCCCGGTCTCTTGTATTGCAGGCGGATTCTTTTCCAGCTAAGCCACAAAGGAAGCCCAAGAATACCTGAGTGGGTAGCCTATCCCTTCTCCAGTGGATCTTCCAGACCCAGGATTTGCATCTCTTAAGCTCCTCTGAATTTTAAATTTCCTACTACTGACCACGAGTGATACTGGGCACTTTTTCCTTGCTTATTCACCACTCGTGTGTGTATCTTATTTTGTGAAATATCTTTTCAAGTCTTTTGCCCAAGTTTTTAAAAACTGGGTTTCTCACCTTTTTATTGAGATATAGAAGTTCCTTATATAGTCTGAACACAAGCCCTGTGTGTGTGTGAAATATTTTCTCCCATTCTGTGACTTAACTATTCATTCTTTTGAAAGTGAAGGTGAAGTTGCTCAGTTGTGTCTGACTCTTTGTGACCCCATGGAGTGTAGCCTATCAGGCTCCTCCGTCCATGAGATTTTCTAGGCAAGAGTACTGAGTGGGGTGACATTTCCTTTTCCAGGGGATCTTCCCGACCTAGGGATAGAATCCAGGTCTCCCGCATTGTAGGCAGATGCTTTTACCGTCTGAGCCAGCAGGGAAGTCCATGAAGTTCAATATATCAAGTTTTTCTTTCTTCATGCTATCTGGGTCCTTCTCTGTACTCAGTGAAGGTATTATACTTAATATTCTTAAATTCCTTTATGATTGTTGGAGCAGGGTTATGAGGGTCATTAATTAGCAAAATCTTAGAGGCTAGGATGGTAAGTTACGGCATTTAAAAAATCGAGGTGTAGTTAACACATTAGTTTTAAGTGTACAATGATTCAATATTTGTATATACTGAGAATTGAGCACAAATTGTTGCTAGTTAACATCCATCACCACAGGTAGTTACAATTTTTCTCGTGACAAGAACTTTTAAGATCTCCTCTCTTAGCAACTTTCAAGTATATAACACACTGTTGTTAACTGTAGTCACTATCTTATACATTACATCTCCATGACTTATTTTATAACTGGAAGTTTGTACCTTTCAATTCTGTTCACTCATCTTGCCTGTGGCATGTTTTCAGAAAATATCTGTATTATTTTGTCTTCTTACTTATTCTAAAAATAACAGCTCCTCTGAAAAACGATTCAAAATAAAGCAGAAAGTAAAAGCCCTTCATTACTGGGTATATGTTGGGGGGGTGGTATTGGGGATGAGGAGCTATGAAGTAAAACTTAGAAATGTCTATTACATCTTAAAAGAATGGTTTTTATACTTTCAAGCAAAAAATCTTGACATGACCAAATCAAAACAATCACGACCATGTTCAAGGCTCCAAATCAAAATACACCCTACTGTGGAGCAGCTATATGGAAATGTCCTGTCACTCTGCTGGGTGTACTGGTTTTTAAGTCAATTTAAGTTTTTTGCTTGGAAACAATCACAAGTTAAAGAAAAGTTAGAAATATAATACAAAGAAACATTTTTCTAAACCACGTGTGAATAGGTTGCCAATTGGATTGCCCCTTTCTGTGAAACAGTTCCTGTTTTCTATAAAAGGACATTTTCCTACAGAACTGTAATATCACTATCTGTAGTATTGATGCATTATGGCCATCCAGCCCTCAAATCCCATGTAAGTTTCTCCAGTTGTTTCAATGATGTCCTTTGCAGCAGAGGGTCTAGTTTAAAAGCACGTGTTACACTGAGTTGTCAGGCCCTTTGTCTTCTTCAACTTGGGGCAGTTTGTCTATTCTCAGCTTCCCTGACCTGGATGCTTTGGGACCCGACAGCATATCCCTCAATTTGGGTACATCTGATGTCTCTTTTCCGTGAGATTGAGAGTATATATATTTTTTGGGGGAGTGTCACCAAACTGGTGTTTTCTTCCCATCACCTCCTGCCACTTGGCCCCGATTTCCATTCGTCCCATGACAGATGATGAACACCTAAGTTGGTATCTGACCCTGTAAAGTTGCTATTTTCCCCTTTGTATTTAATAACATTTTGTAAGTACTTTGAAACTATGTACATACCCAATTTCTCCTCACATGTTCCATTTATTCACTGATTCATTCACATCTGTGTGCAGACATGGCTCCCTACTTTATTCAACAGGTTGTAATCTGTTACTCTCATTATTAATTATTATATGCCAATTGTCCATCATGTGACCAGTGGCAGTCCCTTCAGGCTGGCTTTTGTATCCTTTTGTTCCTGTTATTTTTTTGAGCAGTTTCTTGGTTGGGGAAGATTTTCTTATCTTTTTCCTGTTCCAGCCCTAAATTGAACCTTTTTCTCTAAAGAGCCCTGGTTTCTTTTGGTGGAAAACAGCATTTATAAACTGAGACTTGGGTGTATATATTATATATATGCTTGTATATTTTAAGAGGGTTTCTGCTCTTAAGCTGTCTCAGTGAAAAGTGTGAGGGAATATACCGAAGGCCTGTGAATTAGAGTATGCATTTTAAACAAAACCCCTGGCTGATTCATGCATGCATTAAAGTTTCAGGAGCACTGCCCACCTGCCGAGTAATGACTGCCGTGTCCTAACCAGCTGTTGGCGTACCAGCTGTCGCAGCTCCATCTAAGGCATCAGGAAGGAGAAAGGAGGCAGGAGGACTCACCCCCTGTTGCCTCACTTTCCTTTAATCCCAGAAAACCCTCATGGCAATCCTGCTAACATCTTGCTTAGAACTTATTCACATGGTTGCATGCAAGGGAGCAGGAAAATCTAGTTTTTCTAGTTTTTCAATTCTTCCTGGAGAAGGAAACGGCAACCCACTCCAGTATTCCTGCCTGGGAAATCCCATGGAGAGAGGAGCCTGGCGGGTTACAGTCCAGTGGGTTGTAAGAGTCAGATGTGACTTAGCGACTAAATAGTAGCAATAACAACCATCATGTCTGCCTACCTCACCTTCTGCCCGGCCCAAGAATGCAGCCAGGGCCAGATTTCAAGGACCAGCAAGATAAACCAGAAAGCATGGGGTGCAGGGTTTAGCACAGAGTCTTAGCTGGGAGACTCTAGAAACCAACCCCGCTAGATTCAAACCCCAGCACCAGCACTTACCAGCTGTAGGGCTTTCAGTAAGTTACATCTCCTTGCTAGACCTCAATGGCCTCCTCTTAAAAGGAATGAGCACAGACCAAAGTCACAGGTTCTTGTAACGATGTAATGGAAAAATGCATAATAATAATAATGATAATAGTAATAATGCAAAGCTCTTGGAGTGCCTGGCTCACAGAATTCTATACGAACAGAAGTTATTATTACTGAGCAGAACTACCACGAGCAAAGACATGACCTCCCTGCAGACAGCTGCCAAGTCTGACAGTGGATTTGGGTCCAGAGACCCATCGACAGGAAGTATGAAAACCACTAACTTGGAAGTGCTGGTTATTTACTTAATACTGTCATCCGGTATTCCCACCAGCTTAGAGAAGAAGGCAACCAGCTTCACTGACTATTTAACACCCTTGTGACAAATCCCCAGGACTTTCCTGTCTGTTGTTATTTTATGGCGCAGTATCTTTTCTTTCCATGAGTTTGGTTTCCCTTCTTGACTATTAGAACTGCATTTTTTTTTTTTTTTTGGAACAACACTTTAAGCAAACAAAAAACCAACATGCTAGATAGAGCGTTTGACCTTACACTCATCTTTTCCACAGTAAAGCCCGCAGCCACCACTGTCCTTTCACAAGGACTTAGCAAATGCTGGCAAATCCACATTTGTCACTGGATACATGTAAAGGGACACTATCATTTTCTTAGACAAACATCCTGGGCAATCTGGTTTCTTTTACTTTGTCATTAACAACCGGTTTTGCTGAGGGCCTTAGGGGACCTTGAATGACCAGTTCTTATTATTACAACCTCCTCACTAGCTTATCATTTGGATTTGTCATTCTAACATATTTGCCAATGGCTTCCAGGTATCATTGAAAAAAATTCCTAAGATAAACAAAGAGCATTTTTTTCTTTTTTTTTTTTCTGAGATCCGTGTCTCCATAATAGGGTGTTGAAGAATGTCAACAAGTCTGTGAGCAGGTGTTTAGGCAAAGCCAGGACTCAATGTCCCCAGCAGCCTCTGTTGAGTCCTCTTGGCCACTTCCCAGTTTGGCTGAAACAGTTGCAAGTGATCCCTTTGCCTCTTTAACCTATGATTTATTTAAACTGAGACCCAAATGACACCTGGCTGGCCACCGCATGGACCAGAGGAGTGAGAAGAGTAACAGCGCCCCCTACAGGTGTGTGCCTGTGACAGTGAGCTGCTGCTGCTGCTGCTAAGTCGCTTCAGTCGTGTCCGACTCTGTGCGACCCCATAGACGGCAGCCCACCAGGCTCCTCTGTCCCTGGGATTCTCCAGGCAAGAACACTGGAGTGGGCTGCCATTTCCTTCTCCAATGCATGCATGCATGCTAAGTCGTTTAGTCGTGTCCAACTCTGTGTGACCCCGTGGACAGCAGCCCACCAGGTTCCTCTGTCCGTGGGATTCTCTAGGCAAGAACACTGGAGTGGGTTGCCATTTCCTTCTCCGTGACCATGAACTAGACCATCGGAAATCTCTCCTAGGGCCCCTTGAAGCAACAGGGTTCTGTCCCCTGGTATCTGGCCGATGGCAAGTGCAAACTGGTGATGAATGGAGACAGTAAGGGTGGTACCGACTGCCAGCGTCTCCAGGAGCCCGGAGACTGGGCCCTCCCTGTTGTCTCTACTGTGGGCTGTGGGAGTCACAGCTGGGGTCTTTCCAGCAGGTTTTCCCCTCTTCTTCCCCTTTCCCTTCTCCTCCACTCCAAATGAATCTAGTGGGTTTGATAAGCCACCGTGTTCCATCCTGTCCACAGGGTAGGTTATGACCCAGCCAGGGCAGTCTTGGATCTGCCTTCCTTTGGACGTGGTTGAGCAAGCTGGAAATCTGTATGTCATCCATGACACCAACTGCCCGCTCACCGGCTGTATCAAAGCTGTCAAGGCCTGCCAATCTTACCACCGACATTTCTTTCTTGCCCATCTCCCCAGTCATCCTATTCCCAGTTGTCATTGTCTCTTTCCCAAACCACTGTCTAGCTTCTAACTGAAGCTCCCACATTCTTCTGGGCCACCTCCATCTAGTCTACTGCAGCTAGAGTCCTTCTTTCGAAGGACAAATATGGGACTTCCCAGGCAGTCCAGAGGTTAAGAACTTGCATGCCGATGCAGGGGACATGGGTTTGATCCCTGGTCCAGGAAGATGTCACATGCTGCCGAGCAAGTAAGCTTGTGCATCACAACTACTGAACTTCTGAGCCCACGTGCTGTAGAGCCAGCCCCACAATGAGAGGAGCCGCCACGGTGAGAAGGCCACACTCCATAGCTAGAGGAAGCCCATACTCAGCAAGGAAGACCTAGCAAAACAAAAAGAAAACTAAACAAAGAAAAGGACAAATATGATTGTGTCACTCCACCCATATCCTGTGTCTATCCTGGCTTCCCATGGCTTTAGGATAGAGACACACACACACAAATGTTTTTAATATTTATTTATTTGACCACGTCAGGTTTTAGTTGTACCATGCAGAGTCTTTCTTGGACCATGCATGATTTTTTTTGTTGCAGCCCACAGACTCTGGTTGTGGTGCGGGGGCTCCAGACCTCACGGGCTGCAGTAGTTGCAGTGTGCAAGCTTAGCTGCTCCACAGCATGTGAGATCTTCCCCTAACAAGGACTGAACCTGAGTCCTCTGTGTTGCAAGGTGGATTCTTAACCACTGGAGTTCTGATAAAATTTTTCTAATGTCACCCACAAGGTACTCTACGGACCGCTCCCTCCGCGTTCCTCCTGTCTTACTTGAACTGCTCTTTGCAGGCCTTCCTGCAGCCCCAGGCCTTTGTACTAAAATATTGCTTCTTCTACCCTATGGAACCCCCACCCTGATTCTTCACATAGGGCACTCATCTGTTTGACCTTAGCTCAAACATCATTTACTTAGGAAAGCTTTCCCTGACCTCCAAGGTCAAGGCCTCTTATATACTCTCATAATACCACCTATCTCATTCTCAACTCACTTGGCCACACTGCCATCTTACACTTGAAGCCGTTGATTTATATTTGTCTCCTCCCACTGATTATGAGCTTCATGGCTATAGTGTCATTTTGCTCATTACCTAACAAAGAAAATGACACCATAGTCATGAACTTCCCTGTGGCTCAGCTGGTAAAGAATCCATCTGCAATACAGGAGACCTGGGTTCTATCCCTGGGTTGGGAAGATCTCCTGGAGGAGGGAACGGCTACCCACTCCAGTATTCTGACCTGGAGAATTCCATGGACTGTATAGTCCGTGGGGTCACAAAGAGTCGGACACGACTGAGTGATTTTCACCTCCTACTGATTTTGAGCTTCATGACTATGGTGTCATTTTGCTTATTATATTTATTGAATGACTGACAATAAATTGGTCCAAGTGGTGAGCAAGCATAGGCTGGGCTGACTGGAGCTCTTCTCCAGCTTTCCCAAGTCAAAGGTGGAGGAGCATGGTTCTCTTTTATTTTGGGCTCAGGAGTTACCAGGAGGCAGGCTATAGGTTGCAGATGACCGTCTTCCCTACCTTATCTGTCCACAAGATGAAACCCAGCAAGTGGAGAGGAGACACAGTCCTGCCAGCATGGCGTCCCTCGTTCTATCCTCAGGCCCCAAGCTCAGAAACTCTCCCCCTAGCTCTTCAAGCCTCCCCAAGTCATTCCCAGTGGTGAGAGCCAGTAAAACTCCAGGTTGAAAAAGCTGGTTGGGGTTTTGCAACTTGCAACAGAAAGATCCTTGGCTCAGGCAAGTTAACCTGGTGGTGTGAGCCGAGAGACTGGAGACACTTTAAGTCAGGACTTTAACAATCAGCCTAAAGGCAAGTTAAAATTGTATTTGACATGACAAATTTTGCCTGCTACAGTTAGACAGCCTGAATGCTCACAGTCATCTTCCATAGGGAAGGTGGCCCTAACCTGCCGGCAAGCTTTTGGGGAGCTTCAAGTATTTCATCCAAAAGCTGAGTCCATCTCTGCAGCAAGTGAGCAGCCAATCTAACCAGCCATCCGTTCCTGCAACACACATGTATTGCGTACCTACTATATGCACCAGAGATTCCACAGGGAACACAGGATGGATGGGATCCAGCCCTCTTGAGAGATTTACAGTGTGGTTTGCTAGGGGGTGAGGCACGGATGTGGACAGGATAGAAAGTGATCGGAGCCAACTTCCGACAGGCAGCATGAGGGGTGGGGCGGCCGCATGCCGGTTAGAGTCAGAAAAGTCCGCTGTGGATTTTGGCTCTTCTGCTCACTGACGCAGAGCCTCACTTAGTTTCCCCTGCTGTTAATAGGGATAATAATACTGCTGCAGGTTATAAGGAGGATTAAAACAGAATATAAGAAGTGCCAAGCCAAAGGCTTTCAGCAAATTGGAGTTAATGTTATTATGTGTCCAGATGTCACCAGGGAAGAGCCCCTGCCCAAATTACCCCTCCACACATCAGCCGGAACACCTGAAATACTAGCATGAGGGATTTGGGATTTGAGTTTATGGTTTGATAGCTACAAGGTCCCCGTGAAAATGCACATGTATTGCTTGAAAGTGCTAACACAATGAGTCAGTGGAAGGGATGAATTAAGTCAGCAAAGAGCAGACTAGAACTGGAGAATAAGGCAAAGGATACTATGACCCAGCTACATGCAGGCACTGTGCAGCCTGTGTTTTTCATACCCAATTTCCCTCGGATAATTGACCTAAGCTCCTGGTAGCTCAGCGTCCTCATCTGAAGACCCTAGTAATAACAGCATCTCCCCCATAGGATTGTTTTGACAGGTAATTAAGATATTACAGGAAAAGCACAGCCACTGTGCCTGGGCTCGCCAGAACTGGGGGCTCAAGCCTGTCTGAATGGTTAGGAAGCATGTGGAGCCACAGTCCTTCTAGTAAGAAGGGAGACAGCAAAAGGGGAGGAGGGAGCACTCAAGCTCATCTGCGGCCAGAGCACTTATGATGCCAAGCTATTTTTCCTGGATACAGCCCCCGGAGTGAGATTACTGGATCATATAGTAGGTAGTTCCAGCTTTTGAGGACCCCTCACATACTTTTTCTATAATGACTTGACCAACTGACATTCTCACCAATGATGTTATAAGAGTTCCCTTCTCTCTGTATCCTCACCAACATTTGTTACCACCAGCTGAAAATGGTCAGTGAAGGGATGAGGAAAGGCTGATGCAGCTGGATCCTTTGTGATGGCAACAGGAAAGACGAGATCGTTACCAGATCTCTCTGACCTTGAGAAAATCTGTTCTGAAATTCCACCAGTTCTGTAAATGCCACCTTTTAAGGTGCATTCTCTCTTCTTGTATTTCTAAGGACTAAAATGTGCTCCATGTGTAATATTTTAAGACAGGGGAACTGATCATAAGATGGTGCCAGCAGGAAAGATTGAGTTATATATGGCTAAAAGATCTGAAAGTAATGTAAACACAGAGACTTCTTGTTGCAATAGTCCACAGGGGGGCATTGCATGACAATTCATAATTTATGGAATTTTCTATTCCACCATGAGACACCTGAAGATCACAAACTCCTACACACAAACGAATGACAACTCTGTTATCATCTCAGTGGGAATTGATTCTCTTTTGTCTTTATTAACTCATACTCTTCTTCTGATGGGAAAGGTTGATTTTTTTTTTCCAAAAAAGGTCAAAGGCAGCAAAAGCAAAAAAAAAAAAAAAAAAAAAAGTGGGACTACATTAAACTAAAAGGCTTCTGCACAGCATAGGAAAACCAACGAAGTGAAAAGGCAACCTGACGGTGGGAGAAAATATTTGCAAATTATGTATCTGATAAGGGGTTAATATTCAAAATATAGAAAGAACTCATACAACTCAATGTTTTCCTGATAGCTCAGTTGGTAAAGAATTATCTTGCAATGCAGGAGACCCTGGTTCAATCCCTGGGTTGGGAAGATCCCCTGGAGAAGGGAAAGGCTACCCATGCCAGTATTCTGGCCTGGAAAATTTCATGGACTGTATAGTCCATGGGGTCGCAAAGAGTCAGACACAACTGAGTGACTTTCACTTCCACTCTCACACAACTCAGTAGCAACAAACCAAACAATCTGATTTTTTTTAAATGGGCAGAGGATTTAAATAAACATTTTCCCAAAGAAGACATACAGATGCCCAACAGGTATATGAGAAGGTAATCAACATCACTAACTAACAGGGAAATGCAAATCAAAACCACAGTGAAGTTCCAGTCACAACCGGGTTCCCAGTGGACAATCACAACTTAGATTTTGTGGAATTTCTAAAAAAAAGACAAAGCATACTAATTAAACAAAGAATTGAGCTCATGGGTACACAGAAAAAATTGGTAGTTAACAGAAGTAGGGGGATAGTGAGTGGAGAAAATGGGTGAAGGGTGTTAAAAGTACGATTTATTAGTTCTAAAATAAATGAGTCTTGGGCATGTGATATACAGCACAATGACTATAGTTAATAATGTGTGTGTGTGTGTGTGTGTGTGTGTGTGTGTGCACGCACGCTCAGTTGTGTCTCTTTGTGACCCCTGGGACTGTAGCCTGCCAGCCTCCTCTGTCCATAGAATTTTCCAGGCAAGAATACAGGAATGAGGTGCCATTTCCTCCACCAGAAGATCTTCCTGACTCAGGGACTGTACCCACAACTCTCCTGTCTCCTGCATTGACAGGCAGATTCTTTTTTTACCTCTGTGCCGCCTGGGAAGCCCCCATAATTAATAAGACTGCATTGTATATCTGAAACTTGCTAAGTGAGTAGATCTTAAAAGTTCTCTTTACAAAGAAAAGAACATTGTAACTATGTGTGGTGACCGATGTTGACTAGTCTTCTGGTGATTCTTTCACAACACATACATATACTGAATCGTTTTGTCGATACCTGAAACTAATGAAATGCTCTGTGTCGGTTAAATCTCAATATAAAAATATGTATCAACTCTGGAAACAGAAAAGATGGAGGAGAGATAAAGATGGCAGAGTAGAAGAACGTGGAGTTTGCCTCCCCCCCAACGAACATACCAAAAATTCATCTAACATGTGGGACAATTCTCACAGAGTACCAGTTGAAAGCTGG
The DNA here is from genome assembly GCF_963930625.1 of Muntiacus reevesi. Classification (NCBI taxonomy): domain Eukaryota; kingdom Metazoa; phylum Chordata; class Mammalia; order Artiodactyla; family Cervidae; genus Muntiacus; species Muntiacus reevesi. Next base: position 17,270,738 of record NC_089260.1, on the reverse strand, counting down.
CAGAAGATCTCCTATACAACCACAGTGGCAAGAAAGATCCCCACATAACCGGGTAGGATGAAAAAGAAAAGAAAAAAGAAAAATCAGGATGGGACCTAAGCCCCTGGGAGAAAGTGGTGAAACAGGGAGGTTTCCACGACCCCAGGAAGTGCCTTTGCAGCGGCTGGGTGCTGAAGCTCGGGCTACAGCTAGCAGAACCGGGGAGAGGACTCTGTCTGGCTGTGCCTGGGGTATGGTCTGGGCTGTCACTTTGAGTACAAGCAGGACAGAGCAAGGGTCCATCAGAGAAGCGCCTTTATGCCTACATGAAGGGCAGGCACAGGTCTGCCATTACAGCCTCACCGTCAGCATGCTCATGGCCCAGCTGGGTTCCAGCCACCCGGGGCTTTGAGAGAGCTTGTGCCCGAGGGGGAGCTGACCTCAGGGCCCATTAGAGGCACCCCCACAGCAGGTGGGCTTCAGTGGATTGAGGACCTCGGGTTGGCCAGACGTGAGACTGATGTCTGAGCTGATTACTAGCGCTCCTACGGAGGGGGTGGGTCTGGGGGCAGGTCCAGCAGCAGCAAACTGTGTGGACATGCATACCAGCTGGTGTGCCACAGACTCATACCTCCTGGTGGACAGGTAGGGGAATTAAGAAAGACTGTTCATAGAAACGCAGATCACTGTAACAAGGAATTAGAAACTAGAAAGAGGAAGCAGTCAAAATTAGACAACTCACTTGCCAAGAAAAATACTAAGGTGAAGGCAATGACTAGCAGACGAAACATTACAGAAGAATGAATAAGTGATATGGAAAACAGAATAATGGAAATCACCCAATCAGAGCAGCAGATAGACAAATGGAAAAAAAAAAATCAAAGCAACAGTTGAGATCTCTGGGATAATATTAATATAAAGCATGCCAACCTACACATAAAAGGGATTCCAGAAGGGGGAGAAAAAGAAGGGGATGGGAAATATATCTGAAGACTTTGTGGCTGTAGACTTTCCAAACTTTGAAAAGGAAACATTCAGGTAAAGAAGACACAGAGAGCCCGAAACAGGATGAACCCACACAGACCCGCACCAAGGCACATTGTAAATAAAATGGCAAAAGTTAAAGAGAGGATTCTAAGGCAGCAAGAGAAAAACAAGAGAGTCAGTTACTAGGGAACCTCTATAATGCTATCAGCTGATGTCTCTATAGAACTTTGTAGGCCAGGAGGGAGTGACAAGACACATTTAAAGTCCTGAAAGGGAAAAATATGCAACCTAGGATATTCTACCCAGCAAGATCATCATTTGGAATAGAAGGAGATAAAGAATTTCTCAGACAAGCAAAAACTAAAACAATACAGCAATATTAAACCTAAACTTTAAGAAATTAAAAAGTCTTCTCTAAATAGAAGAGAAACAAGAATCTACAGAAAAGGGAAAAACAACAAAGAAAAGCCAAATATGCTTAAATACTTAAATAAGCCAGTACATAGATTAAAAAACAGTTTTCCTGAAAGCGATTGTAATTACAATGAGTAGCAAAATGATAGATATGAAGATATAAAATAGAACATCTAAATCACAAAATGTGAGGGTAGGGAGTAAGAAAATGTAAATCATTTAAAATGTGTTCAGACTTACATGACTATCAGTCTAGAAGTAAGTAGATACAGTTACTAGGTTAGCATACTTGAAAACCAGGGTAACCCCAAAGCCAGAGTGTTACGGATTCACAAAAATCTAGAGGACAGGAACTCAAGCATAACACAAAAGAAATCCATCAAACCACAAAAGGAAAAACAAGAAGAAAAAAACAAAGAACTACAAAATCAACTGAAAAGCAAGGATTGAACTGGCAATAAACAGATACTTATAATTACTTTAAATGTCAATAGACTAAGCGCACTAATTAAAAGACATAGAATGGCAGGTTGAATAACAAAACAAGAACCTACTACAAATGATAAATGCTGGAAAGGGTATAGAGAAAAGGGAACCCTGGTGGGAATGCAAATTGTTGCAGCCACTATGGAGAATAGTATGAGGTTCCTTAAAAAACTAAAAATAGTGTTACCATATGATCCTGCAATCCCATTCCTGGGCATAAATCTGGGAAAGATGAAAACTCTAATTTGAAAAGATATATTCACCCCAATGTTCACAGCTGCATTCTTTACAACAGCCAAGACATGGAAGCAAGCTAAATGTCATCAACAGATAAATGGATAAAGAACATGTGGTATACACACACAAAAGAATATTACTCAGCTATAAGAAATGACATTGGCAGGAACATGGATGGACCTAGAGATGATCATATTAAGTGAAGTCAGCCAGACAAAGAGAGACAACTATCATATGAAATCACTTGTATGTAGAACCTGAAAACCTGCACACCAGGGCATTTGGCAGAGTAGGAAGGTATTTCTGGTTGTCACACCTGGAGGAACACGGAGTGGGAGCGATCAGAGATGTTGCTAAACATCCTTAAATGCACAGAGCAGCCCCTGCAACACAGGATTTTCCTATCAAAGTGTCAGCAGCGCCCAGGTGGAGAAGCCATGCCTGAGGGACTTAACGGAGGACATGGAGGACATTTGGGAAGTGAAGTGCTAGGGATCCGTCTTCTCCCTTTTCCCAACTGAACCACGTCTGGACAGTTTCAAACCTCCACAACTCAGCCTTTCCCTAAATATCTTCAAGGAGAAGGGACCCACCTTCCTTCAGAATTCTTCCCAGAGTCTGAGATTTATTGTTTATATTAGGGGTCCTTATCCCAGGATCCAAAGCTATGGGGAATTTATGAGCCACCTGAAATGGTTTATAAAACCAACACAGTGAGGGAAGGAGGGGGGTGAGCAGAGAGAGAAGCACTGACATATATACACGGCCACGTGCAAAGCAGATGGCTAGTGGGAAGCTCCTGTAAGGCGCAGGGCGCTCAGCTTGTGCTCTGGGAACCTGGAGGAGCGGGAGGCTCCGGAGGGAGGGGATCCTAATAAATATACAGATACACATACGGCTGATCCACGATACTGTACAGCAAAAGCTAGCGTTATAAAGCAGCAATTATTATTTGTCTTTAATGTGCATGTCAAGTTTTCTGGAAAAAGTGTCATTTCTAAGTGTGTTCATGAGCCAAATTCTTTAGGTCTTCTAACCATTTTCCCACCTATTCAGTTTTCTGTGGTATCTCTTCATAGGTAGAAAATTCTGTTATTTGATGCCAATTAAGACAGAACTGAGAAGAAGCCATGGTGCAGACAGGGAGGAGGTTAAGCCATTTGTCCAAGGACACTGCTTGCTGGTGGCAGAGACAAGTCTAGACCTTCCCTTGGCGCCTCACAGAGAAAGAGGCTTTGCAAAAATATTCTAGCAAAATGGCCAAGAGCACGGCCTTGGAGCCAGGTGGTCTGGCTTGGAATTCTTGCTCTGGCACCTGTGGTTGTACAATGTTAGGGATTTTTAAACCATTTTGTGCTTCAACTTCCTCATCTGAAAAATGGGGGTAGTAATGCCAATCAACTCCCATGGTAAGAATTAAGAGGTTAACATGCTTTGAATGATCCTAGCAGGGGATAAACACTTCATTCTTTTATATTTGTTATTTACACAGTACTGCTCTATATTTTTAAACAAATGAATATAGTAATCAATGTTTTTGACATGTCGGCAAGAGGATTTTTTTTTTTTATATCCTTGAAGGCAGATTTTTGTGTGCAAAATTAAAAAAAAAATCAACGTAATATCCAGAATATAATCTGCCAGATGGTGGTGGGTAGTGCCGTGAAGACAGGTAATGAAGCAGGACCAGGGGTATAGAGGGTGAAGGAGTAAGCAGAGGGCATGGAGGATTTTGCACAGGGATGGTCAAGAAGACATCACTGAGAAGGTGACATCTGAGTGCAAGAAGGCAAGGGGTGACCCATGTTGCTATCAGGGAAAAGAGCATTTCTGGCAGAAGGAACAAAAAAGTGCAAAGGCCCCAGAACTGGGATACTTGTCTCAGCCATGAATCTGAAGTAAACAAAGCAGAGAGCAGTAGGACATGAGTCAGGAAAGTCGGAGCAGTGGGTGGGAGTTAGCATCTTGAGTGAGAAAGGAAGAGTCAGAAGTTGGAAAAGTGTCATGACCTGGCTAATAGACGACAGGGGTAGAAGTAAGGGACCACTTTGGAACCTGTATTTTTTTTTTTTTAAGCCCAGGAAAGAGACAATGGTGGCTAGATCATGGTGGGTGTAGGAGTGAAGCTAAGTAGGGAGGAGGACTCTAGATACTTTTTAAAGGAAGCACAAACAGGCTTTGCTAATCAGAATGGGATGTGAGAGAAAGGAATCAAAGTAAATTACTATTTCTAAAGTAAACACAAGCCCCTTCTGAAACTTAGTTCAAGTTCTGTAAACATCTTAAGCTGTGTTTATTTATTTCACATGTTCAGTTTAAAGCATCTCAAATGCTAGATTATCCAGGACACCAATCCAGTACTTAACCATAAACAAATCTAATGAACTAGATGACTGCTGAAAGGAATTTGCTAGTTATCTTAAACACTAGACTATTGTTAACATATTTGGATAAATTCTATTATATTTTAACTTAAAATCTAAAGTCCACCATTGATTACTCAATTACACATTTTACCCTGGAACCACAGAGCTAATATGTTACAATCCCTTTAAACATTACAAACACTGCAGGCACCAACTGACAAATGTTACACAGACAATTTTCAAATTTAATACAAAAATATTTAATACAATTGCTTTAACTTCATCATCTCTAAGATGATGAAAGCAAAGATGATGTAAAGTCTAAGACTTTACAGGGGTGAATTTGCACACACTCAGTAAGGAAACAGTTTCCCGTCAGTTCACCTGGGGTGATATCTCCTCACTGACTAGTCTGAGATTAGTTGTGAATCAGATAGTATTGGCCAGGAAATAAGTTCTGAAGATGCAGAGATCCAGGGAGAGATGTGTGTTTCTTTTTTTAATAAGGAAGGGCAAGTGGAACTTAATAGGAAGGACTCCTTGCCCTCCCCCAGAGGTTCTGGTGGGGTGGGAATTTAATGGCCCACCTGCCCTGGACTCAGATTACTCAGTGCCTAAGTCTTTTGTGATTTCCTTCTATTTTATCTCCAGGTTTGATGGGACAATGACCTTCCCTCCGATTATTTCACCACTCGATCAGACTCAGTCTTGGGTGTGGCTCTCAAACTTGGCTGCCCAATGTGGGCACCCCACCTCTGTGGGGCGTTATCAACAGTGAGGCCAGGGTCCCCTGCAGAGACTCTCATGCAATGGGCCCGGGATAAGACCCAGGTCTTGGAGTTTTGACAGCTCTCAGGTAGCTGCACTGTGCAGCCAGGGTTGAGGTCCATTGCTGATGCTCATCAAATGTGGGTACAGGCTAAAATCTCCCAAGTCTTTCTAATCTTGTGGTGACTCAGAAATCCTTTTAAGTCTTGGAGTGCTCAGGGGCCGGGGTGGGAACACTCAGCAGCAGCGTTTGTCGAGTGCTTATCCTGCACAAGTCACGCCTTAGGCCCTGGAGGTAGGTACACAGTGGTGGCTGAGACGCATCTCTGCCCTACTGGCGCTTACAGCCCAGAAGGGAGACAGCTGACTGCCAAATAACGAAGAAAATCGGTCAACAACGGTGTGAAGAGCAGCTATATGGCCTAGTGGTTAAGAACATGGGCTTGAACTAGCTGGAATCTAAGTCCCAGTTTGGTGTGACCTTGGACAAGTTCCCAGGTGGTGCCAATGGTAAAGAGCCCGCCTGCTAATGCAGGAGACACAAGAGACACAGGTTCGATCCTTGGGTTGGGAAGATCCCCTGGAGGAGGGCATGGCAACCCACTCCAATATTCCTGCCTGGAGAATCCCATGGATGGAGGAGTGTGGTGGGCTATAGTCCATGGGGTCACAAAGAATTGGACATGACTGAGCAACTTAGCACACATGCACATGGACAAGTTACTTACCCTCTCTTGCTTCTGTTTCCTCATGTGTGATAAAGGGATTGTAGGACTTCTCTGGTGGCTCGGTGACTAAGACTCCACACTCCCAATGCAAGTGGCCTGGATTCAATTCCTGCTCAGGGAACTATATCCCACACTCCGTAGCTAAGAATTCGTATGCCGCAACTCAAGATTCTGTGTGGCAGAACTAGAAGACTGAAGCTCCTGCATGCTGCCACTAAGACCTGGTGCAGCCAAATAAATAAATGAATTTTTTTTAATGTTAAAAATAATTGTAATAGCCAGGTCAGTGCCCACTTGTAAAGTTGTTAGAAGAATAAAAAGAGTTAATATATGTAAAATATTTAGACTAATTTCAGATGAATAGAAAACAGGGAAAATTAGCCATTAATTTAAAACCAGAAACAGATAATTTTATAATAACAAATCAAACTGAGTTAGGGAATAAAAATGGTGGGAGTAAGAGAACAACAGCCTGGGAAGGAAAAGGAGGATTGTTATTTTAGCTAAGGTGGTCAGAAAAGGGCTCTCTGAGGAGGTGACATTTATGCTGAGACCTAAGTGCAGAGAGGAAAGAGTGAAAGAAAAAGTGTTAGTGGCTCAGTTGTGTCTGACTCTTTGTGACCCCATGGACTGGATAGCCCATTAGGCTCCTCTGTGTGATTCTCCAGGCAAGAATACTGGAGTGGGTTGCCATTCCCTTCTCCAGCGATCTTCCTGACCCAGGGATCGAACCTGGGTCTCCTGTATTGCAGGCAGATTCTTTACCATCTGAGGTCTGACCCACCAATAAAGAGGAAAGGATCCCTCAAATACTCTGGGCTGAGAAAATAGCAAAACACAAGACCCTGAGGCAGAAGACAGCTTGTGGGTCTAGAATAAAAAAAGGAATGGAAAACACGGGGAGGAGTGAAGTGGAGGTGGGAGTAGGGGCGGGGAAGAGCCCATTGTGTTGGTCAGCATATCTGTCTGTAGACTGTGATCACTCACTAGACTATGAGTCTCAAGTCTTTGTATCACTAGATACCCTGCCAGGCCACGGAATATGCTCAATACATGTTTAGTGAATAAAGGAAAATCAATTATTAACCATATAAAGCCCCCTCCATCAGCAAATTAGAATATCACTATTCCAGGCTCAGTTGTTCACTCCCAAGTTCCATGCAAAACCCAACTGGGAGGTGTGACATTTATGGAGGTCTCCCAAGGCCTTCTTTTATAAAAGATAGAGTCAGCAGCCCATGAGGAGGGATGTCAGATGGGCCACCAGTAGATAAGAACAATGCAGTTCCTTCCTTGGTACTTACAAGTGAGCGGACACAATTCCCTAGAGGGCCATGATTATGTACAGTTGCTTCTGTGCAGCCAAGGGTTACCAAAATTAGTGCTCTGCTAGTGTTTCCTGGGGACTGATTTAACATTCAACGGAGGAGCCGAGCTGCCAAGTCTGGCTCTAGGGAGTCGCCATCTCCCACTGTGTGTGTGCACGGCATAGCTGGAATTCCTGCCAATTTTAGGTGAAAGTTTTCTTATTATTGCATCATCAGTGCAGTTTAGACAGGAATCATGGCTTTCTCTTGCAGTTTTCCTTGCATTTTAATGATAACTTTCTGTTTCTCTTTATCCTTAGGAATCTGGTTTGCTGTGGGTTGTGTGGTAAGCCCTGGAGGATGTAGTAGAGAATGTTCCATCGACATTTCTCCATCACTTAGGTTCTAAGTCATGGGTAAACTGGTTTTTGATCATAACTGTTACCTTAGCCTAACCAGCTTCGCTTCTGCTTTCATGCAGAAGCAGCACTCCAGTTTTACTTTGGGGATCCCTCCTCAACTCCACATGTCTCTAGTGGGGTGTTTAACTTGGACTCTTGCCTCTCCTGCCTCCTTCCTGGCCCTTGATCCAAGGGTGTTCAGCTACCCAGACTAGTCAAGAAGAGCACTTCCTTTTAGCCACAGTGAGTCTGGGCTCAGGGGTGGGGTCCGACCCGTTCTAGATGATCAAGGTCCTCATTGTGAAGTTGGCAAATTGATGCTCATTAGGCGGGAGAAGGCTTTGTCCTTTTCCTCTAGGGCAGTGGTTCTTAAAGCCAACACTTTCTTTTTAAAAACAAATATTGCTATTATCCCTTTAACATACCAAAGAGAATTCATAGATAATACCCACCATTAAAAATAAACCAATGTTGCCCTAATTCTAATATGAAAGAGAAAAATAACATAATAAAAATAGCTTATAAAAAGTTTACAATGAAATAATAATGCATCAATATATACAAGCATGAGCATGCCTACTCTAGAAGACGTAGTAACATAATCAGATGCTTGCCCCAGACATGAACAATCACTGAGCAGAACAGTTGCCGACGGAGACACATGCTGGGGAGCTGTATTATATCTTTAATACCATCAGCCACATTACCATGGGTGATGTGACACCTGAAATAGTCAACAGCCCTTGGTAAAATTCCAAACGAAAGTAAAATTTTCTTTCCCTTCATACACGGTAGTGAGTGCTAAGTCGCTTCAGTCGTGTCCGACTCTCTGTGACCCTGTGGACTGAAGCCCACCAGGCTCCTCTGTCCGTGCGATTCTCCAGGCAAGAATACTGGAGTGGGTTGCCATGCCCTCCTCCAGGGGATCTTTCCAACTCAGGGATCCAACCCATGTCTCTTTTGTCTCCTGCATTGGCAGGCAGGCTGTTCACCACCAGCGCCACTTCATGGACAATACAGTGTATATTAAGACTGCGCAGCAGGTCCAGGGGCCTACTCAGCTGCTCTCTGGGGATGGGGGCTGGGGTCTCCATCTTTGCTCTCTCCCGCTCTGCCTCATTCCAGGTCACCAGTATCTCCCAGAAAGGAGCTTGTTCGCTGTCCTGGTTTCCGACTCTTGTGGCTGCCAACTAGGGAACACCTCTAAATGCCCTGGCTCTGGTGGCCAGTGGGGCTCATGCTTGCGGTTCCCACAGAATTGCAAAAATGAAGAGCTCTTAACCGGCCACCACCCCCAGGAGACAGCAGCAGGCAGGCAGCCTGAGGAGCCCAGTCCTTCTGTGAAGGAGACCTATTAGCTTCTCTTCACAGCTATGGCCTGAGGGGCAGCCTTCTAATTAAACACACACCTAGGGCCACTTGTGGTCCTCCCTAGAGGCCTCAGGGGGTGGGGGTCAGCTCTGCCATGCTTCAGAATGCAGGGCCTCTCAGCAGGCAGCTTGTACACACATCCCGTGATCGAGTTTCTCCATCTGTTACCTGGTTTTTGTGGCTGCCACCCAGGGGGACACCCTGTATCACCTATCTGTAGTGGCCAGTGGGGCTTATGTTTACAAGTTAAATGAGATTGTATACAATGCTGCAATAAATAAACTTGTTCCTTGGTGAAATAAACAATTCTTATAAAGAAAAAAAAGATTGTAGCAAAAAAAAAAAAAAAGAAAGAAAGAAACCATTCTTAACTGGCTATAACCTAGGGTTCAGTGTAAACAGAGCAGACAGAACAGCAGTCTTCCCCCTGGGCCGGGGGGAGGGAGGGGAATTGCATACTTTAAAAGCTACTGCTTGAGGATCTACTTTTCAATCAGCTTGAATCTAGGTGCTGACTGAGATCATCTCCTTTGGGACACTGACAGGTCTTGGCATAACTACTAGGATCCACTTAAAAAAAATCTGCACAAAGTTTTGAGGACAAAAAAGAGGTAGGCAAAGTTTAACAAAAAGGCTCTTCTGCAACATGAAGTTACTCCTTTAAGGCTGGACTTTTTGCCACTGACTCCTTGTGACCCCGTGGACTCTAGCCTGCCAGGCTCCTCAGTCCATGGACTTTTTCCAGGCAAGAATACTGGAGTGGGTTGCCATTTCCTATTCCAGAGGATCTTTACAAAGCAGCAATCAAACCTGCATATCTTGTGTCTCCTGCATTGGCAGGCAAATTCTCTACCACTATGCCACATGGGAGGCCCTAAGACTGGGAGAGGTGGTTGTTTTATCTAATGCATAGAAATCAGCTTTCCTCTTGGCTCAGATGGTAAAGAATTTGCCTGCAGTGCAGGAGACCCAGGTTCGATCCCTGGGTTGGGAAGATCCCCTGGAGAAGGAAATGGCTACCCACTCCAGTATTCTTGCCCGGGAAATCCCATGGACAGAGCGCCTGGCAGGCTACATGGAGCTGCAAAGAGTCAGACACAACTTAGTGAATAAACAACAACAACATATAAATCCCCTACATGCTAATGAGTTCCGTTCAAAAAGTACATTCATAAGTCCAATTTGTATGTGGGGTGCTAAGTCACTGCAGTTGTCTCCTATTCTTTTCGACCTTTTGGACTGTAGCCTACCAGGATCCTCTGCCCATGGGATTCTCCAGGCAAGAAAACTGGAGTAGGTTGACATTTTCTCCTCCAGGGGATTTTCCTGGGCCAGGGATCAAACCTGTGTCTCTTACGTCTCCTGCATTGGCAGTGGGTTCTTTACCACAAGTGTCACCTGGGAAACCTGAAATTAACCTAGGTGCTCAACTAACACAATTGGCTATATAGTACTCTAATAGTTTTATAATACTTTTCACCTAATAATACCTAAAAAACAAGCACAAAAAGTAAAGAAAACATGTAAAATCTTATAGTACAGTATCTTGAAAAGTACAGTAGTACAGCAGTACATTACATCACCTGGCATACAGGAGATGGAATCGAGCAAGAAGAGTTACTGGCCAGAGGAAGGAGAGAAGGTGGAAGATGGTAGAGCTGAAGAATCATCAGCAATAGGAGACAGAGGGAAAGCTGCAATTTCACTCAGGCATGATGTTGACGATACAGTTTCTGGTCCCTTGCTGGAACCAGATGCATGACCACATCTTTGAAAGTTTGCACATTGAAGGTTTGTATGTAGGGGACTTACAGTATAATAATAGTAGAGAACTTTAATACTTCACTTTCATCAATGGATAGATCATCCATACAGAAAATCAATAAGGAAACATTGATCATAAACAACATGGTAGACTAGATAGAATGAAACACTTCAGAACGAGTAACAGAATAAACATTCTTCTCAAGTATATGTGGAACATTCTCCAGGATAGATCATATGTTAGGCTACAAACAAGTCTTAATGAATTTAAAGACTGACATCATGTCAACATCTTTTCCAACCACAATGGTATGAAACTAGAAGTCAATTATAAGAAAAAACTGAAAAATTCACTAATATGTGGAGATTTACAACATACTACTGGACAACCAATGGTCAAAGAAATAAAAAAATTACCTTGAGATAAATGCAAATGGAAATAACAACATACCAAAACTATGAAATGCAGCAAAAGCAGTTCTAAGAGGGAAGTTCACAGTAATAAACATCTACATAAAGAAACAAGAAAAATGTTTCATCTTAAGGAACTGGAAAAAGAACAAATGAAGCCCAAAGTTAGTAAAACTAAGGAAAAAGCAAGAATCAGAGTGGAAATAAATGAACTAAAACCTAAAAGACGATAGGAAAGATTTTTTAAAAAACTAAATGTTATGAAAGGATAAAATTGAGAAAACATTCACTATATTCATCAAGAAAAGTAGGACTCAAAATCAGAAAATGAAAGAGGAGATGTTACTATTGACACCAAAAATTATGAAGGATCATAATTACTATGAACAATCATATACCAAATTGGACATCCAAGAATAAATTCCTAGAAACTTACCAAGACTGAATGAAGAAGAAATAGAAAATCTAACCAACCCAAATAGTAGTAAGGAGATTGAGTCAGTAATCAAAAACTTACTAGTAAAACTCTAGGACCAGATGGCTTAACTAGTGAGTTCAACCAAATGTTTAAGGGAGAATACCAAACCTTCTCAATTATTCTAAAAAATAGAAAGTACACTTCCAAACTCATTCTATGAGACCAGCATTACTGATACCAGAATGAGATAAAAATATCACAAAAAAAGAAATTAACAGGTCTATATCCCTGATGAATATAGATGCAAAAATCCTCAACAAAATATTAGCAAACTGAACTTAATATATTAAAGGATCATCAGTTCAGTTCAGTCGCTCAGTCAGGTCCGACTCTTTACGACCCCATGAATTGCAGCACACCAGGCCTCCCTGTCCATCACCAACTCCCAGAGTTTACTCAAACTCATGTCCATTGAGTCGGTGATGCCATCCAGCCATCTCATCTTCTGTCGTCCCCTTCTCCTCCTGTCCCCAATCCCTCCCAGCATCAGGGTCTTTTCCAATGAGTCAGCTCTTTGTGTGAGGTGGCCAAAGTATTGGAGTTTCAGCTTCAGCATCAGTCCTTCCAATGAACACCCAGGACTGATCTCCTTTAGGATGGACTGGTTGGATCTCCTTGCAGTCCAAGGGATTCTCAAGAGTCTTCGTCAACAACACCATAGTTCAAAAGCATCAATTTTTTGGCGCTCAGCTTTCTTCACAGTCCAATTCTCACATCCATACACGACCACTGGAAAAACCATAGCCTTGACTAGACGGACCTTTGTTGGCAAAGTAATGTCTCTGCTTTTTAATATGCTATCTAGGTTGGTCATAACTTCCCTTCCAAGGAGTAAGCGTCTTTTAATTTCATGGCTGCAATCACCATCTGCAGTGATTTTGGAGCCCAAAAAAATAAAGTCTGACACTGCTTCCACTGTTTCCCCATCTATTTCCCATGAAGTGATGGGACCAGATGCCATGATCTTAGTTTTCTGAATGTTAAGCTTTAAGCCAACTTTGTCACTCTCCTCTTTCACTTTCATCAAGAGGCTTTTTAGTTCCTCTTCACTTTCTGCCATAAAGGTGGTGTCATCTGCATATCTGAGGTTATTGATATTTCTCCTGGCAATCTTGATTCCAGCTTGTGTTCTTCCAGCCCAGCATTTCTCATGATGTACTCTGCATATAAGTTAAATAAGCAGGGTGACAATATACAGCCTTGACGTATTCCTTTTCCTATTTGGAACCAGTCTGTTGTTCCACATCCAGTTCTAACAGTTGCTTCCTGACCTGCATATAGGTTTCTCAAGAAGTGAGTCAGATGGTCTGGTATTCCCATCTCTTTCAGAATTTTCCACAGTTTATTGTGATCCACACAGTCAAAGGCTTCAGCCTAGTCAATAAAGCAGAAATAGATGTTTTTCTGGAACTCTCTTGCTTTTTTGATGATCCAGCAGATGTTGGCAATTTGATCTCTGGTTCCTCTGCCTTTCCTAAAACCAGCTTGAACATCTGGAAGTTCTCGGTTCATGTATTGCTGAAGCCCGGCTTGGAGAATTTTGAGCATTACTTTACTAGCGTGTGAGATGAGTGCAAGTGTGCGGTAGTTTGAACATTCTTTGGCTTTGCCTTTCTTTGGAATTGGAATGGAAATTCACCTTTTCCAGTCCTGTGGCCACTGCTGAGTTTTCCCAATTTGCTGGCATATTGAGTGCAGCACTTTCACAGCATCATCTTTCAGGATTTGAAATAGCTCAACTGGAATTCCATCACCTCCACTAGCTTTGTTCGTAGTGATGCTTTCTAAGGCCCACCTGACTTCACATTCCAGGATGTCTGGCTCTAGGCGAGTAATCACACCATCGTGATTTTCTGGATCGTGAAGATCTTTTTTGTACAGTTCTTCTGTGTATTCTTGTCACCTCTTCTTAATATCTTCTGCTTCTGTTAGGTCCATACCATTTCTGTCCTTTATCGAACCCATCTTTGCATGAAATATTCCCTTTGTATCTCTAATTTTCTTGAAGAGATCTCTAGTCTTTCCCCTTTTGTTGTTTTCCTCTATTTCTTTGCATTGATCGCTGAGGAAGGCTTTCTTATCTCTCCTGGCTATTCTTTGGAACTCTGCATTCAAATGGGAATATCTTTCCTTTTCTCCTTTGCTTTTCGCTTCTCTTCTTTTCACAGCTATTTGTAAGGCCTCCTCAGACAACCATTTTGCCTTTTTGCATTTCTTTTCCATGGGGATGGTCTTGATCCCTGTCTCCTGTACAATGTCACAAACCTCCGTCCAGTTCATCAGGCACTCTATCATATCTAGTCCCTTAAATCTATTTCTCACTTCTACTGTATAGTCATCAGGGATTTGATTTAGGTCATACCTAAATGGTCTAGTGGTTTTCCCTACTTTCTTCAATTTCAGTCTGAATTTGGCAATAAGGATTTCATAAAGGATCATACCCAATGACAAAGTAGGATTTATTCTAGGAATGTAAGGATGGTTCAGTATCCACAAATCAATGTGATACCACATTAATAAAATAAAGGGTAAATTCATATAATCATCTCTAGATACAGAAAAATACTTAACAAAGTTCAACATTCATTTACAATAAGAAGTCTCAATGAAGAGGCTATAGAGGAAATATACCTCAACATAATAAAGCTATATGACAAGCCCATAGCTAACATCATATTCAACAGTAAAACAAACCAACAAAAAAGCCACAGTGAAAACTTTTCACCTAAAATAAGGAACAGAATTTTCCCCCTAAAATCAGGGACAAAGCAAGAATGCTCACTCTACTTCTAGTCAACATAATGTTGGAAGTTCTAGCTAGAGCAATTAGGTAAGAAGAAGTAAAAGTCCTCCAAATCAGAAAGGAATAAGTAAGCTGTTGTTATTTGCAGAAAACATGATATTACATATAGAAAATCTTAAAGGTACCATCCAAAAACTTGTTGGAACTACATAAATTCAGTAAAGTTGCAAGATCTACACACTAATAATGAATTATCAGAAAGAGAAATTAAGAAATATCCCATTTAAAATAACATCAAAAAGAATAGGAATAAATTAAACTAATGAAGTGAAAGACTGATATATTGAAAACTCTCAGATATTGATGAAAGAAACTGAAGACACAACTAGTTGCAAAGATATTCCCTAAGAATGGATTACAAGTATAAATCTTGTTAAAATGTCCTCATTACACAAAGCAATCTACAGATTCAACATCAGTTCAGTTCAGTCGTTCAGTCGTGTCTGACCCCTATCAAAATTCCAATGGCATTTTTCACAGAAATAGAAAAACTTCTAAAATTTACTTTGACCCACAAACTCCAAATAGCCAGTGCTATCTTAGAAATAACAACAAAGCTTGAGGCATCATGTACTCTGACTTAAAACTATATTGTAAAGTTCTAGTAATCAAAATAGTATGGTATTGGCACAAAAACAGACACATAGATCAATGGAACAGAAGAGCAAGGCCCTAAATAAACCCACATTTATATGGTCAATTAATTATGGAAAAGAAGCCAAGAACATCCAATGGGAAAAGGATAGTCTCTTAAATACATCATGCTAGGAAAACTGGACAGCCATGTGCAAAAGAATGAAACTGGATCACTAATTTACACCACACTCCAAATTAACAAAAAATGGATTAAAAACTTAAAAGACCTGAAACCATAAAACTCCTAGAAGAAAACATAGGCTGTAAGCTCCCTGACATTGATCTTGGCAATTAATTTCTGGATGTGACACCAAAAGCAGTTAAGTAAGTAGGACCACATCAAACTAAAAAGCTTGGGCACAGCAGAAGAAAGTATCAATAAAATGAAAAGGCAACTTACCAAATGGGAGAAAATAATTGCAAATCATATGTCTGCTAAGGGGTTCACACTGCAATTATATAAAGAACTCATACAACTTAAGAGCAAAAGATAATCTGATTTAAAAAATGGCAGAGGACCTTCTTTTCTAAAGAAGACACACATATGGTCAACAGGTACATGAAGACATCTTCAATATCACTAATCAGGGAAATGCAAACCCACAATGAGAGATCGCTTTACTTCTGTTAGGATGCCTATTATCAGAGACACAATAGTGTTCATGATGATGTGGAGAAGAGAAGCCTTGGGAACTATTGGTGAGAATGCAAGCTTGTTCAGCCACTATGGAAAATAATATGACATTTCCTCAAAAATTAAAAACAGAGCTACCTTATGAATGTGGCAATTCTACTTCTGGGCATTTATCCAAAGGAAACAAAAAACTAACTTGAAAAGATATGCACTCCCATACTCACTGCAGCATTATTTACAATAGCCAAATATGGAAGTGTCCTTCAGTGTATGTACAGATAAAAAGATGTGGTACACACAGAGCAATAATGTGAAAGTGAAAGTCTTAGTCGTGTCCGACTCTTTGCGACCCCATGGACTATACAGTCCATGGAATTCTCCAGACCAGAATACTGGAGTGGGTAGTCTTTCCCTTCTCCAGGGGATCTTCCCAACAAGAGCAATAATATTCAGCCTTAACAAAAGAAGGGTATCTTATCATTGTGGCAACATGCATGGACCTTGAGGGCATTGTGCCCTCAATGAGATAAGTCGGAGAAAAACAAATACCATATGCTTTCACTTATTTATGAAATTTAAAGAAAAAAAACAACAACACTAAGCACATAGATGGGCTTCGCTGGTGGCTCAGATGGTAAAGAATCCACTTGCAATGCAGGAAACCTGTTTGATCCCTGGATTGGGAAGATCCTCTGGAGGAGGGAATGGCAACCCATTGCAGTATTTTTGCCTGGAGAATCCCTATGGACAGAGGAGCCTGGTGGGCTATAGTCCATGGGGTTCCAAAGAGTAGGACACGACTGGCCAATTAAGCACAGCACAGTAAGTGTATAGATATAGAACAGACGGTGGTTGTCAGAGGCAGGGGTTGGACAGTGGACAAAATGGGTGAAAGAGATCAAAAGCTAAAATCTTCCAGTTATAAAATAAATCATGGGAATGTAGTAAAATGGTGACTATAGTTAATACTAGATTGTATACTTGAAAGTGGTTAAGAGCATAGATCTTAAAAGTTCTCATTACAAGGAAAAAATATGTAACTCGGTGTGGTGATAGAACTTAACTAGACATCGTGGTGATCATTTCGCAATGGATATAGGTATTGAAACTTTATACTGTATACCTGACACTGTATGCCTAAAGTTATGTCATTATGTTATGCATATCTCAATTAAAGATGACTGTGCAAATGGCTTTATATATAAAACAGGGTTAAGTCTAGGCTCAGTTCATTATAAATAGGCTTTCTACCTACATGAATGTCCAGTGGGACATTAGAAACTGGCGTAGAACATAAGAATTCTTCTTTGTATAGGAGTGCCCCATGCTCTGTAGGATGTCTAGCATGAAATTCAAACAGTAGCTCCCCACCATCATGTGACAACCCCAAACCTCCCCACAAATTTCCAAGATGCTTTCTAGGGGGTACCCCCTCCCTCCCACTCCTCTCATTGAGGAGCACAATTCCAGGATGGTGAGCTTCATGCTGGGGCTGCTTGCAGTCATCTCACCCAGCTTCATGGATGCAGTCATTTGTGGAAGATACATATGAAGCCAACATGGAGAGGACGGTAGAACTGGAGAAAGAAGGGCAGAGTCCAAGATATCTTTTGAACTCCTGGATCCAGGTACGCCTAACGTTTGATCTAACACCCGTACTTCCCTCTTCATGTGAGCATAAAATTTCCTTTTTGTTGAGTTTGGTTTCTGACATGTGCAACTAATAAAATTTGGTCCAATACATGCTTTAAGAGGCAGCTATAGATATAACTTATTTTCTTTTTTCCTTATTCAATGATATTTTATCATTACAACTTTTTTTTTCTTCTGCAAAGTAGGAATAGAAGGGAAGTCTATTCTAAGGTGTTATGAACTCTAAGGTGTTATGTTCCAATAGGTCAGACTTACTAAAGCCTATGAGCAACTGACTCTTAACTTTTCTTGTGGAATTGATCTACACCTGGACACACACACAAACACACATATTCTAGCAGGCATATTCGTATACTTTGGTCATGCTCTCTGGGTATGACTGATTGGACCATGGATGTTCATCATTGTTCAGTCACTAAGTCATGTCTGACTCTTTGCGACCCCATGAACTGCAGCACACCAGGCTTTCCTGTTCTCCACTATCTCCTGGAGTTTGCGCAAGTTCATGTTCATTGAATTGGTGATACTATCTAACCTTCTTATCCTCTGGACCATGGTGGACCACTCAAATTCTCTTTGCCAGGAATTTCAGCCCTGGGCTTAGTGGACTGAAGCACTAGGGCTGGAACTGTTACAGGTAACATGAATGCTAGGGAGAGGGAAAGGGAGAGCTGTAAGGCACTTTTATTCTGTCAGATGATTTTAAAGAGGGAAACTGACTAGTAGAGGTGCAGAAAGAAAAGAAACAGTTTCAGAAGCATTCTAGTTCCAAGATCCATCCTCTCCCAAGATTCAACTGTATTTTGCTCATGGGCTCTTCCAGAAGCCTTATATCCTTAAATGAATTTCCACCCTTTATTTACATCTCCAGTGAGTTTCTATTACTTGTCCCTAAAGAATTCTAACAGTTTATTCCTCTAGGTATTCTAAGTTCTCTCCTCACATCACATCAGATCACTAGGAAGCCACGCTGTGTGGTGAGGGTAAGGAGGTGGGTCATCCCTGCAGAACGGGGTAGGGCAGGCGGGTTGGGAGAGCTGGTGGGGAGGTTGAAGTGTTGCCCTTAGCTTTAATCAAATGTCAACTCAAGAAACAACCAGAGGCTTTCACAACCAAATTCGGAAATCCAGGCTCTGAGCCTCATCAGTTGTGTCTCTTTGGGTAAGTTACTTAACTCCCCTGATCGCTAAACTTGGGACAATAATAATACCACTTCCCAGGGTTGCAGTGGACAGCTCAGTGAGATGGAAGACAGAAATGTGCTCAGCGCAGTCATCCGGGCTCAGTAAATATTTCTCTCACATCCTCCCCCGTCCTCTTTGCCACCTTGCTGTTAGCTGCTAACCAGTCCCTCAGTATCGGCACAAGTAATGCCTCTCTTGCACTTGAATTTTAATCTGAAATTCTGACAAAGCACAGAACGATAGAAGAGAATTGGGTCTTCAAGGTTACCTGGTCCCCTCTTTATTTTTAATTTAAAACAATTAAAAAATAATTTTATTTATTTTTGGCTGTGCTGGGTCTTTGTTGCTGTGCATGTTTTTCTCCAGTTGCAGCGAGCACGGTCTCCGGTTTCAGCAGTTGCAACTCCCGGGCTCTAGAGTTCGGGGTCAATAGTTATGGCCCACAGTGGCTTAGTTGGTCTGAGGCTATGAGATCCCCTCGGATCAGGGATCGAACTTGTGTCTCCTATATTGGCAGGGGTTCTTTACCACTGAGCCACCAGGGAAGCCCCTTTTTTAATTTTTAAAAGTTCAGAGCCGCATATAGGTTAAAGAGTCAACTAATTCTACAAAGTTTATGAAGACAAGCAGCAGTCTCTGGACCTCACCCCCGTCTCACCCTCCAGAGAGAGGCAATCTCTCCTTGTATCTGACTGATGATAATCTCCACGTCACCAAATGTCACCCTTGCAATGCCACTTATTTTTCAGGATCAGGCCTCATCTATTGACCTCTCACTATAGAAAGTGAGGATCTGCTCCCTTAATTTGCAAATCAGAAAGCTGAAGTGGTTCAAGACCAGTGACTTTCCCAAGGCTCCGCTCAGATAATTGGGTTGAGGTCGAGTTTTGTACTTTTTTTTTTAAAGCTTCTCACCATTTTCTCACATTCATGAAAGTTTGAGAGCCACTGTCAAGGCAGTGAGAGCTTTGGAGGCAGAACTTCAGCAAGACTTCAGCTTCAGAAGTCTTGACTCTGATGCTTCTGGCTATATCACCTTGAGAAAACTTTTTCTGAGCCTCAGTTTGTTAATCTATAAAATGGGCACATTTTAAAGGCCTTATAGGAATAAAGGGGGGTCAAATGCTGTATGAAGATGTGTGATGATTGAGAGTTCCAGTGACAATAGCATAGGCACGTCACTGAGCTTCCCGTTTTCCTCATCAGTCCAGTGGGCTTCACCCGACCCCATCTTACCTCTTCCTCCTCCATTCCAATTCAATGGGCTTAGTCCTATTTTTCTAAGAGAACTAAGGGCTTTCTCACCCTTGCCCATTTTTTCTACCATAAACACTTGTCGCTTTCATCTGTTCATCAGACTAATCCTGACGTACTTAAGGTCTCAGTTAACTGTGCCTTGCCCAGAGAAGCCTTACCTCTGCCCCTGACTCAGGGTTGACACCCTCCCACCCCAGTCCCATGCATGGGCCATGCTCTATGCTAGTCCCTGCGTGGAACAGATCGTGCTTGGAAACTACTGTGTTTTTTCCTTGCTGAATGTCTGGCTTCCCCATGAGCCAGTGTGGGCACAGAAGCAACATCTGTACAGTCACTGCAGTACCCACAGCCCAGACACAGGGCCAGATACATGGTGGAAGTGGAAGTGTCAGTCCCTCAGCTGTGCCTCTTTGTGACCCCATGGACCGTAGCCCACCAGGCTCCTCCGTCCATGGGATTCTACAGGCAAGAATACTGGAGTGGGTTGCCACGCCCTCCTCCAGGGAATCTTCCCAATCCAGGGATTGAACCCAGGTCTCTTTGCATTGCAGGCCTATTCTTTACCCTCTGAGTCACCAGGAAGACACATGGTAGATCTCCACTAATCATTCTCTTCTCTTGGCTGAATATCAGTCACTCTTGCTGGCCTGGCTCACTGCTGGAACCACCAGCTCAACCTTGCTCCTACAACTCCCTGACTAGAGATGCAGAAAATCTGGTTGTCCTCAAGTTCATGTTTATTTCACCAAAATCAAAGTCTG
The DNA here is from genome assembly GCF_963930625.1 of Muntiacus reevesi. Taxonomy (NCBI): domain Eukaryota; kingdom Metazoa; phylum Chordata; class Mammalia; order Artiodactyla; family Cervidae; genus Muntiacus; species Muntiacus reevesi. The sequence goes on along the minus strand of NC_089260.1, from coordinate 17,250,113 downwards.
ACAGCTGAACAGTAAGACGGGCTCAGCAGGTGGGGCATACTCAGGCATGTGATTGTTGACAGAGTGTCCCGGCTTGGCTGGTAATGTTCTATCTTCATTGCCAGCCTTGAAGGTGTGGCTGTCATTTCTGTTAAACAAACATTTTTTTCTTTAAAAATTTTTTAACCTGTCTCAGTTTTTATTTTGAAAATATTTTTATTAGACTTTTCTTCTTCTTTTTTTTTTTTTTCTGGCTGTGTTACATGGCATGTGGGATTTTAGTTCTACAACCAGGGATCAAACCTGAGTGCCCTGTATTGGAAGCTCAGAGTCTTAACCACTGGACCACCTGGGATGTCCCCAAATCTTTATATGAACCCTTAAATAAGAGTTTCAAGTGACAGGGAGCATTCTGCTCTATTCCTGAACTGTGGGGCATCACTGCAATTCACATGGTATCCCTGGTATCCACACAAGCAAGGAAGAGGAGCCAAAAGAATCAAAAGGAGAAAGAAAGCTTTTCCCAAAAGGCATTCCCTATGACCTCAGAAAAGCGCAACTTGGGTCATTTCCAGACATACTGTTGGGAAAGAGTTCTCTTTTTAAACTTTCAAAGGTTTTTGTTCAGTGGCAATATTATGTTACCCATTTCTGTTGATTTTCAAAAGCCAAAAGTATTCTTTAAAAACAGTAAGGCCAACTGTGTTATGATTCTTTATCATTGGAACAGAAATTTCTGGTGCTAAACAAATTCATACCTAGAAACGTTTTCCATTCAATGAATAAACACCTGAAATGGATGTTGTAAGGGGACTTCAGCAAGGGGTAGGATTGTTCAGATGGCAAATGATGGAGCCTGGGTACTGCAAATACAAGGTGTAACTGCCATCTCCCCACCCCACCTATGACAGGAGTGGCTAAGTTTCGGTAACAGTTAAGTGGGGCAGTATAGAATGTGGTCTCTATACCATGCTGCCTCTGAATCCTGGCTCTTCGTTTTTTTTTTTTTTTTTTTTCATTTATTTTTATTAGTTGGAGGTTAATTAGTTCACAACATTGCAGTGGGTTTTGTCATACATTGACATGAATCAGCCATGGAGTTACATGTATTCCCCATCCCGATCCCCCCTCCCACCTCCCTCTCCACCTGATTCCTCTGGGTCTTCCCAGTGCACCAGGCCCGAGCGCTTGTCTCATGCATCCCACCTGGGCTGGTGATCTGTTTCACTATAGATAATATACATGCTGTTCTCTCGAAACATCCCATCCTCGCCTTCTCCCACAGAGTCCAAAAGTCTGTTCTGTACATCTGTGTCTCTTTTTCTGTTTTGCATATAGGGTTATAATTACCATCTTTCTAAATTCCATATATATGTGTTAGTAGGCTGTAATGATCTTTATCTTTCTGGCTTACTTCACTTTGTATAATGGGCTCCAGTTTCATCCATCTCATTAGAACTGATTCAAATGAATTCTTTTTAAAGGCTGAGTAATATTCCATGGTGTATATGTACTGCAGCTTCCTTATCCATTCGTCTGCTGATGGGCATCTAGGCTGCTTCCATGTCCTGGCTATTATAAACAGTGCTGCGATGAACATTGGGGTGCACGTGTCTCTTTCAGATCTGGTTTCCTCAGTGTGTATGCCCAGAAGTGGTATTGCTGGGTCATATGGCAGCTCTATTTCCAGTTTTTTAAGAAATCTCCACACTGTTTTCCATAGTGGCTGTACTAGTTTGCATTCCCACCAACGGTGTAAGAAGGTTCCCTTTTCTCTACACCCTCTCCAGCATTTATTGCTTGTAGACTTTTGGATAGCAGCCATCCTGACTGGCGTGTAATGGTACCTCATTGTGGTTTTGATTTGCATTTCTCTGATAATGAGTGATGTTGAGCATCTTTTCATGTGTTTGTTACTGGCTCTTCCTTTTAACAGGGGCATGACCTTGGGCATTGAGTCGGACACACGGTGCTCAGTCAGCTCATCAGCAAGGAGGAAGGGGCGTGCCTGCCTCGCGCATGCGTGCTCAGTCTCTCGGGCGTGTCCGACGCTGTGTGACCCCATGGACTGTAGCCCACCAGGCTCCTCCGTCCATGGGATTCTCCAGGCAAGAATACTGGAGTGGGTTGCCATGCCCTCCTTCAGGGGATCTTCCCAACCCAGGGATCAAACCCGCTTCTGTGTACGTCACCTACGTTGCAGGCGGATTCTTTACCACCAGCGCCACCTAGGAAGCCTGATAAACCACTTCGAGGGGTGTTTGGCCCAAAGTGCCTACTCAAAAAAATATTAAGCTCTTAAGTCAAAAAGTAGACACAACCCTTTTATTGGCATAGAGCTGCTGGTAGTACTCTCTTATGATCCTTTGTACTTCAGTGTTGTCTGTTGTGATCTCTCCATTTTTATTTCTAATTTTGTTGATTTGGTTCTCCCTTTGTTTCTTAATGAATCTTGTTAACGGTTTGTCAATTTTGTTTATCTTTTCAAAAAAGCAGCTTTTAGCTTTGTTGATTTTTGTTATGGTCTCTTTTGTTTCTTTTGCATTTATTTATGCCCTAATTTTTAAGATTTCTTCCCTTCTACTAACCCCGGGGTTCTTCATTTCTTCCTTCTCTAGTTCCTTTAGGTGTAGAGTTAGGTTATTTATTTGACTTTTTTTTGTTTCTTGAGGTAAGCCTGTAATGCTATGAATCTTCCCCTTAGCACTGCTTTTACAGTGTCCCATAGGTTTTGGGTTGTTGTGTTTTCATTTTCATTAGTTTCTATGCATATTTTGATTTCTTCTATGATTTGTTGGTTATTCAGAAGCATGTTATTTAGCCTCCATATGTTTGAATTTTTAATAGTTTTTTCACTGTAATTGAGATCTAATCTTACTGCATTGTGGTCAGAAAAGATGACTGGAATGATTTCAATTTTTTTTTTTAATTTACCAAGGCTAGATTTATGGCCCAGGATGTGATCTATTCTGGAGAAGGTTCTGTGTGCACTTGAGAAAAAGGTGAAATTGATTGTTTTGGGGTGAAATGTCCCATAGATATCAATTAGGTCTAGCTGGTCCATTGTGTCATTTAAAGTTTGTGTTTAGAACAGACTTTTGGACTCTATGGGAGAAGGCGAGGGTGGGATGATCTGAGAGAACAGCATCAAAACATGTATATTATCAAGTGTGAAATAGATAGCCAGTCCAGGTTGGATGCTTGAGACAAATGCTCAGGGCTGGTGCACTGGGATGACCCAGAGGGATGGGATGGGGAGGGAGGTGGGAGGGGGGTTCAGGATGGGGAACACATGCTGATTCATGTCAATGTATGGCAAAAACCACTACAATATTGTAAAGTAACTAGCCTCCAACTAATAAAAATAATTGGGGGGGGGGGGAAGTAGACACAACCCAAGTAACCACAACAAGCCAATGGATAAATTGCAGTATATCTATACACTGGAATACTACTCAACAATGAAAAGCAAAGCCATCAACTAACACCCACAAGAACCTGGGTGAATTTCCAGATAAGTACCCTGAAGAACCCAGGCCAGAAACACTACATGATTCCATTTACACAGAACCTGTGAAAAAACAAAAACAAATTTATAGTAACAGCACGTTAGAGGTTGTTTGGGAATTGGGGGTGCAGGGAGCAGCGGTAGGGAAGAAAAAAGGGCACAAAGAAATCTTTGGTGGTGATGAATGAATATGTTCACTATTTAGACTCTGGTGATGGTCTCATGAATATATGCATATGTCAAACTTATTACACATTTTAAGTAGGTCATTTGTTATATGTCAGTTATATCTCAATAAAACTGCTTAAGAAATGTCAGCCATTACCAATTTCCCACTAATCCCACCCTTGTTAACAATGTCCCAGGTGGTCATTACTGGATCAGACTCCTTCAATTCTAGTCCTATTGGTTATCCTTGGTTTAAATAAACTTCTCTGATTCTCTCCCACTTTTGAGAATTTATGATTCTGTAACTTACTAGTCCTCTGACCTTAGACAAGTCACAAGCTCTCTGAGCCTCCATGTTTTCCATCAGTAACACATGGAAATTTTATCTATCTGCCTTTCTGGATGGTTGTGAAGACAGAATGTGGAAATGTTCAAAGTGCTCCAAAATACTGTACAGTGTTATGTGTACACGAGGGAGGGGCATGTGCTGTGTTCCTCTGAACATGTACTGTGTTTGCCAAGACTTGGTCTGCCAGCAGAACTTGATACCAAGCACCTCTTAAAATAGCCCTTCTACAAATACTACTTGGGTTTATGGTTTTTGTATGAATACCTTTGTTAGCTCATTTTTATGGTTACTCATCAGGCTGTGAAGAGCAGGGGTCCAGAGATGTCAAGAGTCTGAGGGACCCAGGTGAGGCCACTCGGAGAGGCATGCCAGTGTTGGCGGGATCACCTTATGTAGGAATTTTCCAGGTGGAGGTGCCACCACCTGTCAAAGCTGCTTCCTTCTGGCCCAGGGCCTCTGCTCTTTGATGAGTTAAAGGCTGCTGCTGATTAGCATAGCGGGGCCTAGGTTTGATCTCTTGTCATAAAACAAAATGAAACAAAAACAATTGTTTAATATCACTCCAGAGAACCTGCTGGGTCCTTTGCAGGAAACAGCACTTGTTAGAAGACCTCATTTTAGTGGTGAGAGGGAGTTTATAAGTTCAAAAAAACAAAACAAAACAAAACAAAACGCTGGAAAGACACAACTAAAATTGTACTAAATAGGTGTTGAGAGGTATAAACCAAAACACTAACAGTGGTTTAGACTTCCCAGGTGGCGCAAGCGGTAAAGAACCCACCTGTCAACACAGAAGATGTAAGAGACTGTGGGTTCGATCCCTGGGTTGGGAAGATCCCTTGGAGTAGGAAACAGCAATCCACTCCAAGTATTCTTGTCTGGAGAATCTCATGATCACAGGAGCCTGGCAGGCTACAGTATGTAGGGTCACAACTGAAGCAACTTAGCGCATACAACAGTGGTTACCTTTAGACTTAGGGTGCAGATTTTTACTTTTCTCTTGACTTTCCTGCATTTTCTAAGTTTTCTATGAGTGGATGTCAGTTTTACAATAAGAAACTTAAAAAAAAAAAAAACAATAAAGGTATGTCTGGCATAGAATTGCTACCTTTGCCCAAAAAGGCAAAGACATTCTTATTATCTCTAACCAAGAAAGATGACCATCAGCTGTAAACAGAAACAGAATTAAAATGCCTCTAAGTATGATCTGTCAGCTCAGGCATCCATCTCTGAGGGCTGTGGCACTGGATAGTTTCAGGAAGAGCTTGCTATGCCCCTTGACACTGAAATGAAAATGATAATGCTATCCCCAAGCCTCCTTAAGTCCCTTACTGCTAGATCTTGTTCTGGAATCCACACATCTCAATTCTTCTTGGGTCAACATATTTTCTACCTGTATGAGTTAGCTTGAGACTAATCATACCCTGAATTCCCCCCAAGCCTATCAGTCACTGGATCCCATCAAGAGCCATGAAACAGCCTCACTGGTTCACGTCCATCACTGCTCAAACCAAGACCAGGAGCTATCGCAAGAAACTTTCTAAAAAGTACAGTGACCCCAGGAGTATCCACTCCGGCCATGCCCCACAACTATTTTTTTTTTTTTGGTCTTAGACTTTCCTGCCAAGCCCAAACAGTCAAGTTTCAAATCTTGGGGTTTACCAGCTGGGTAATCTTGGATGAGACATTTAATTTCTCTGTATTTCAGTTTCCTTACCAGTAAAGTGAGCTCAGTAAAATCTCTTTCTTAGAACTGGTGTGAGAATGAAGTGATTGATATCGCAAAGTACTCCAAGTAGCACCTGGCACACAGTACCTACTCATACTCGTGAACTATTTTTATTCAATGCCTCTGCTCAGCTTTAGAGCCGCACTCACCTCAGTAGGTCCCCACCAATATGCCGAAAAAAATCTTCATTCTGCAAACAAATGTAAGACTTGGAATAAAATCCCAGGCGATGCTTCACAGACTTCATTTTAGCCCAGAAAGCAGCCTGGATGAAGTTCTAAATGCAGCCAGCCTCCCAGGGAGCCATCTCTCTGAGATTAGATGCTGTCTCACACAAAGCAAGGTAGAACCAAACTCCAATCTTCAGAATCCGAAAGAGCTAGGAAAGGCTCTGACCATAATGACTTTTATTACCTTCCCACAGCCCTCACACCTGGCAAGTTTTAAGAGCCTGATGCCTAGGATGTATCCCCAAACCAATGAAATCAGGATCCCTGAAGGCAGGATCCCCAGGCTTCAGGATCACAAGCTCCCCAGATGATTCCAATAAGCAGTCAAGGGTGAGAAGCGTTGCCTGGGCCTAAATCGAAGGTCATGAGTGGGTGAATGTTTTCACAGTAGGAATGGGTGATAGGTGGTGGCTAATGCACATTGCTATTTAAAGATATAAGATACTGATAAATTGGCAAGATTGGAGGCAGAAAAAGATCAGGAATGGGGCCTTTCATGAGACAGGCTGGGACTTGGGACCCTTTGCTGCAGTGCTCACATCTGGACAAATGTCTCCTCCAGTAACAAAATAAAAGAAACTATAAGGGACCAAAAGTAACCATGCACATGTGCGGTTGGGGGCAAATTATGAGCAAGATGATACAAAAAGACCAAAACTGCAACTTCCACTTCTGAAGTGCCAGGAGCAAAAGCAGGGAATCTGCGTGTGACCTCTGCACATGGCATCACCAAGAAGGCCAGCATATCACGTACGCCACCCCTCCTGGCTAACCCATCAATCCGCTCCCATGCTCACCCCTTTTAGGGACCATCTTGCCTCACCTCAGGGAGCTAGCTGTACCTGTTACCGGTTTTTACTTCCTTGTGTAGCAGCGGGTGTCCCAGTGAAGTCTTGCCTGAACTCCTCACCTGGCCTCTTATCAATTTCTGTTGATCAAAGAGTCCAAGAATGTGGGCCGGTAACATTAAGATGTTCAAGCTCCATGGTACTTGATCTTGACAAAAGATGCTTGACTTTGTGGGGACCTCAGGTAGTACTGCTTGTGTTCTTGTAATGTACAGAGCTTTAGGGGACCGTTTCCCTCTTGTTGGCTAACGCTCAGAACTTCCCACGTGAACCCGAAGGCAGGGCTGGACATTTGAGCCTCACACTTCTGGAATGGAGGCACTTGGGGTCTCACGGAGGAGAGTTGAGGGATAAAGGGGAAATGACCAGCCCTTCCTCATATGCTGAAGGTGTGATGAGAGCCGAGCCTGGAAGCATAGCGAAGAGGGCTATGAAGAGTCTCCGAAGAGATGAGAGGCAGTCGGAGGAGGCCACGAGGAAGGGACATGGACTATGTGTCCTTAAGAAAGTTTTTCACCCTCACTGTGCCTGTTTCTTCAAAGGTCAAGTGAGGATTATAGTACCTATCTCAGGGTCACTGTAAGGATGGAGTTAGTACAACTTAGATAGTGCTTGGCACCGAGAAAACCCTAACAGGGGTAGGTGTGTTTTCATCTCCATCACCATCAGTATTAAGCAGCAATGGTTATTTAGACTCTTCTACAACTTAGATTAAGCTTTCCTCAATAACATGCCCATCACTTTTGAGAGGTGACAGACTCCTTTCCATTGTAGCTTTTGGGTAATGCTTTGGGTGGTCTTTGAATTCTGATGTTCAAGTTCTGTGCTGCTGTGAAAATCGTGATTGACATCTACATTATCTGTAATAATTTAATAACACGCTTTCACTTCTGGAGGCTTCCCTGGTGACTCAGATGGTAAAGCATCTTTCTGTAATGCGGGAGACCTGGGTTTGATCCCTGGGTCAGGAAGATCCCTTGGAGAAGGAAATGGCAGCCCACTCCAGTATTCTTGCCTGGAGAATCCCATGGACAGAGAAGCCTGGTGGGCTACAGTCCATGGGGTTGCAAAGGGTTGGACGCAACTGAGCGACTTCACTTTTACTTTTCACTCTATATCCCATTTCTCTAGAAAAGGTCATTTGTTCTTCATCCCTCTCATGAAAACCATCTATCTTCCCCAAAAGCTATGCTGCCCTCAGAGACAGTTGCCAAAGTGGGTGCTTGTGGCCCAGTGGACTTCACACAGGGTTATGGCAATTGTCTCTTGCGGTCTCCATGGGCCAACCTGGGTACCTAGAATTGTTCAGGCTCACAAAGAACATATGAAGTAGGCTTACAGGAGGCTGATGTATACTGGCCAGCCTCTGATTTATTGAACTACCAGGGGGAGGGCAATTCTCCATGACAGGGTATTGCTGGCTGGGTGCTCCAGGACACCACTCCCTTGCTAGTCATCCCAGAAACTCAAATTGCTAGTCAGAAGTTTGTGTGGTGAGCATCAAGTCAAAGTGGAGTACACTGAATGGTCTTGAGTGGTACCTCGTCCTGACTGTGCAAAAGCCTGAAGCTCATCCTCTGTCTCACAGCTCCATCACCATAGGTGATGGAAAAGTCACTTCCTCCTCTGCACAGAACTTGGGGAGGGGCAGAAGGAGGTGCCTGGGCTGGTTGGCTGCCCTTCCACCAACCAGAGGCCTTAGGGTTCTATATCCTTTCTTGGACACTCACTTCAGTAAAACTGGTTAGGTAACAGCTCTGATTTCATTCATTCCAGAGGAAGTCTTCTAGTTGCCTTGACCACACTTTGGAGACTTTTACCAAGTTTCCACAACATAAGCCCACATCACACCCTCTGTGTCTTTGCCAGGTGAACGAATCCTCTCCTGTGATCTTGGCCTCCACTTGTATTCCCATTCGTGGTCTCATCCTTCCTCTCCAGCTTGAATATCTGAGTCCTCCGACTGACTTTCTTTCCAGCACATCCGACTCAGCACATCCAAACTTGCCTTGGGCTTCTCCCATCCCCTACCTGCTGTCTCCCCAGATGGAAGCCCCAGTGTCCATCGAGCCTCTCCAACCCAAACCCTGAGGCAGCCGTGGGTCTTTATCTTCTTTCTTCACCTCCCACGCCCATCATTTTGAGCCCTGCAACTTTATCTCTTTTCCCCCCCACAATTTAAGTACATTGATTTTACTGCAAGGTATGATGACATGAAGAACAGGGAAGGCTGGTGTGCTGCAGTCCATGGGGTTGGAAGAGTCAGACATGACTGAGTGACTGACCAGCAAAAATGATGTCCCGTGCCGTGCCATCCTTCTGTCTGGGGACAGGGAAAGCCGCGCAGTCGTGTGCAGCTCCTTGTGACCCCATGGACTTACACAGTCCATGGAATTCTCCAGACCAGAATACTGGAGTGGGTAGCCTTTTCCTTCTCCAGCAGATATTCCCAACCCAAGAGTCGAACTGGGGTCTGTCTGGTGGTCATCATTAATAAAAAAGCTAGATGTTTGATGTTTGCTCTTGCACCTTTATCTCTTCAAAAGTCAATCTCTAGTTCACTGCTTCCCATACACCTGGTTACCAGGCCGGAACAGAGCAGGTCACATCAGCAGACAGTTGTTAGGAGCAACCATTATGCATGGAGAGAGGAGCCCAGAGAAAGGAAATAGAGCCCACAATTTACTCTAAAGTTTGGATCAGGTATAACTAGTCAAACTTCGCAACATATTGTGCAAGGATTACAAAGCAGCTTACAGTCAAAAGTTACCAGTGCCTTCTGTTTATAATAGCCAGGACATGGAAGCAGCCTAGATGCCCATCAGCAGACGAATGGATAAGGAAGCTGTGGTATATATACACCATGGAATATTACTCAGCCGTTAAAAAGAATTCATTTGAATCAGTTCTAATGAGATGGATGAAACTGGAGCCCATTATACAGAGTGAAGTAAGTCAGAAAGATAAAGAACACTACAGCTTACTAACACATATATATGGAATTTAGAAAGATGGTAATGATAACCCTATATGCAAAACAGAAAAAGAGACACAGATGTACAGAACAGACTTTTGGACTCTGTGGGAGAAGGCGAGGGTGGGATATTTCGAGAGAACAGCATGTATATTATCTATGGTGAAACAGATCACCAGCCCAGGTGGGATGCATGAGACAAGTGCTCGGGCCTGGTGCACTGGGAGGACCCAGAGGAGTCGGGTGGAGAGGGAGGTGGGAGGGGGGATCGGGATGGGGAATACGTGTAACTCCATGACTGATTCATGTCAGTGTATGACAAAACCCACTGCAATGTTGTGAAGTAATTAGCCTCCAACTAATAAAAATTAATGAAAAAAAAAAGTTACCAGTGCCTTAAAGGGATATCCCTTGGTTGCTTGAGAACAAGGATCATTGCTAATTATCTACTTTGTGCTGTGCATGCGTGCTCGGTCTCTTCAGTCGTGTATGACTCCTTGCGATCCCATGGACTATAGTCTGCCAGGCTCTTCTGTCCAAGGGATTCTCCAGGGAAGAATACTAGAGTGGGTGGCCATTCCTTTCTCCAGGGGATCTTCCTGACCCAGGGATCAGACCTGGGTGTCCCGCATTGCAGGCAGATTCTTTACTGCCCAGTTTGTGCTGTCCTCCATATTTTAAATCTATCCCTGTGAACACTGCCCTGTCCTCTCTGGCTCAAGGACAGCATTTCCTGGGACTCCACTCCTCAGAGCGTGAACGGGAAGACCTAAAACAGCTCCGGGTTCTTCTGCTGCAGACTTCTCAAACTGTGTCGACAGCCCAGGAGGGGACTGTCATAAGGAGGGGCACCCCAAACTCTTAGAGCAGGCTTTGAAGAGCACTTTACAGGAATCTAGAATCTCTTTCGGCCGAAGACTTCCTTGTTGGTCTGCCTGCCTCTGGTGGTGCAGTCACCAGTGACCCATCTAAAACCCGACCACCACACCCTCTCTCTGTTTACAAAACTTCAGTGGCTCTCCATCTACGGGACAGACTCCAAGCTCCTTGGCCCCGCGGCTATGCCTTTCAAATCCTGCCTGCCTCCCTCACCAGTCTCAACATGTTCCTCTTTGAGCCTCCTTATAATAATAAACTTCTCGTTTTGTTTTGGTTTAGTTGCTTGATTTGTTTGTTTTCCCCAATCATCTGGGTCTTTGCTGCTCTCCTTCCTGGAATGTTCTCACCAGTTAACTTCTCCTTGTCCTGGAAGGGGGCTCCCCTGGTGGTCAGGCGGTAAGCAATCTGCCTGCAATGCCGGAGACCCAGGTTCAATCTCTGGATCAGGAGGATCCCCTACAGAAGGGAATGGCTACCCACTCCAACATCCCATGGGGTCGCAAAGAGTTGGACACGACTGACATGTTGACTTTGACTTTGTCCTGAAAGGATCCCTGAAAGAGCAAAGCTACCCTTCTCTAGGAAGTCTCCTCTGCCTCCCACCTCTCTCTGTGCTGGTTGGGTCAGGGTCCCCTCTTTGTGCCGTTGCTATGCACGGGGCATCGCTCTGTCCTTGAACTCACCACAGGGTGGTATTTCTGAGTCTCTGTGCCTGCTTCCCCCAACCAGGCATCAAGCCCCCCCGCAGTCAGTCCTGCCTCCTTCCTTCCCAGCCCCTGATGTGGTGTTGGGAGGTACTGGGGCAGAACTGAACTCGTCGGCAGTCTGTTCACAGGCTCCCTTGATGGGCTTGCTTCTGCAACGCCCTGTTCCCAGCCCTATATCCGCAGGGTGATCCCTTCCTGATGTCAGGGCCCCAAATCTGAAGGCCCTTGACTTTCTAGAGTTCCTTCCATGAGCAAGTACCACCTGAAAAGTTATTTTTGTTTGGAGAAGTGATGGGGAGCAAGGGCTTTAGAGACAGACAGGGGTTTCATCCTGACTCCCCTCTTACAAGCAGTGTAACTCTGGACAAGGGTTACACTCCGTGCACCTTGGTTTGGTCTCCTGTTAACAGCAGTGACAAGTGCACCCAGCCATACAGTTGTAACAGGGGTTAAGTGGGTTTGTATGTGTAAACACATAGCATCATGCCTGGCCCAGAGTGAGCACTGCATAACGTTAACCTGTCTTGTTATTTTCATGGGGAAAAACTTCCTTGCTTCTTCCAGTTTCCAATGACCCCAGGCATTCTGTAATTTGTGGCAGCAAAACTCCATTCTCTGCCTGTCTCGTCACATGACTTTCTGTGTGCATGTCTATGGGACCTTTTCTGTGCATTGTAAGGACACTTTAACTGGACGAGACATCTTAATCCACCAGGATTTCATCTCAACTCTTACTTAAATGCATCTGCACAGATCCTATTTCCAAACAAGGTCCCATCTGAGGTTTCAGGTATTTTTTCGAGGTATTTTTTCATGAATTTTTCGAGGACTCTATTCAACTGATTACAATCAGTCTCTGGGTTTAGGGGTTTCAGATCAGAAAATCACCTAGGAGCCCTGGATGTTTCATAATGACCCATTAGTATAATTTTTCAGCTTTTATGTTTTCTATAGTTCTGTAGTCCTCTCAAGTTCTGAGGGGCCCAAAACACTCAACACAGCCCAATACGGGCAGAGTCAAGACAGAAAGAAACACACAGCCCAAGCTCTCCTGTTTTCCTTTATGACTCACCTGTTTGAACCTCAAGGGGCTAAAGAGAATGCTGACAAATGGAGAAAAATAAGATGGGAAGATTTAATTTCACACCCCTCATCTTACGCCTCTTATACCTTAGTATATTTGCTCTAAAATGCTGCCCATCAACCCAGAAACTCTTTGTGTGCTTGCTCAAGTGCCTTTGTTCATATGGCCCATGGCTTTGACCATTGGTGCCCAAAGACCGAGCTATAAGAAAAGAGGGAAGGGCATGTATGCATGGATGGGTTCCCGCCGCATACGTGCGAGCACCAGTCATTATGAACCACCCAGCTGGCTCTCTGATGGACCCCACTACACTGCCCATCCTAGAGGCCTGAGGGTGTGGACTCAGGAGAGGCAGGAAATTCAATCTCATTATTCATACCCTCAGAAAGAGTGTGGGTACCATATATAAAAGGACCAGAATGATTACAAATAGGATAAAGAACTATATGCAAATAATATTTTAAAGGCTTAAAAAGCAGGAAATGTGTACTTGTTTGGTAATACTATAGAAATTGCCTTTTAAAAAATCTGTAAACTAGGCTGTAGGTTCTGTGAGGTTAGGGTACTGAAATCTGTCACTGCAATGCCCAGTCAATAGCAGGCATTCAATAAATCATCCTTGACTGAACAAATGTTAAACTTTTGTTGAATGCCTACCACGTGCCAGGCAAAGAGTAAATTAAAATACCCCTTAAAAACAATCTAGAATTGATTCAGAATGAGCAACATAAAATTTATTTACTTAAAAACTTCATTAAGAGTTAAAACTTATAAAGGGCATGGGTGTAAAGAAATGGCACAGATTTTACAAGTCACCCTTGAAAAGTAGCCATCTGGTCTCTTCAATAAATAGTGCTGGGAAAGCTTGACCACTGTCTAACACAATATCCCTCCTAATTAAATATGGATTAAAGACTTGAATGTAAGGCCCGAAACCTTAAACATTCTAGAAGAAAACATTGGTGGTAAGTTCCTTGACACTGGTATTGGTGTTGAATTTTGAGATATGACACCAAAAGCAAAGGCAACAAAAGCAGAAATAAATGAGGGGCTGCATCAAACTAAAAGCTTCTGCAGAGCAAAGCAAACCATCAATAAAATGAAAAGGAAACCTACCAAATGGGAGAAAATATTTGCAAGTCATATATTTGATAAGGATTTAACACCCCAAATATAGAAAAGACTTACACAATTCATTAGCCAAAAAAAAAAAAAAAGCATTATGATTTAAAAATGGGCAGAAGGGACTTTCCTCATGGTCCAATGATTAGGAGTAGTGTAGGTGACATGGGTTTGATCCCTGGTCCAGGAAGTTTCCACATGCTGCAGAGCAAATAGACTGATGGTCTCCATGGGTTGGGGGTGGAGGAATGGGTGATGGTGGTCAATGGTACAAATTTCCAGTTATAAGATGAAAAATTCCTGGTGATCTAATGTACAGTATGGTGACTACAGTTAATAATACTATACTATGTATAGTATTATTAAATGTTCTCACTAAAAACAAAGTAGTTATATGAAGTGATAGATATATTAATTAACTTTATCATGGTAATATTTTACAATATATATATGTATCAAGTCTTCACATTGTACACCTTAAACTTACACAATGTTCGATATCAATTATATCTCAACAAAGTTGGGACTAAAATACTCCAGCAAAAAAAAAAAAAATGTTCATTGACAAAGAGTGATTAAGACCTGATTGTCAACTTAGAGGGGTGAGATGAGGTGGAAAGTGGGAAGGAGGTTCAAGAGGGAGGGGACATATGTATACCTATGGCTGATTCATTTGATGTATGGTAGAAACCAACACATTATCATAAAGCAATTATCTTTCAATTAAAAGAAAGAACTGTCAGGGGCAGAGATCAGGAATGGAGGAGGGCAGGGACTTACAGAGAGGCCAGTCCTGTTCTCGGATTCAGGTGTGACATAAGTTAAAGGAGAGAGTGGTTTGTTTGGACTTTGCTGGGGGTTGAGCCAGGACCCAGGCCCCTCACAGGCAGAAGTAAGTCCCCAGGAGGAGGAAACTGACCAGAGTGCTTCACGTTGCTGCCTGAAGACTGGACCAGACCCCAGAATATACGCTTAGCCTCTGGTCAAGGGGACGCTCAGGGACACCTCTGGCCTTGCTTTAGAGTGGCCCTCCACATTAGAGGGGGCCCACAGGCAAAGGAGAACCCTGAGCCCCCTCTGTCCTGGAATGAAAGTCCTCTTGAAGTGGGTGGCGTAGTTAACATGATTTCAGAGAAGGAAAGTACACACTTTAAGAATTCAGGGACTTCTCTGGCCGTCCAGTGATTAAGAATCTGCCTTCCAACGCTGGGGAGGTGGGTTTTATCCCTGGTCGGGAAATAAGATCCCACATGGAGCGGGGCAATTGATGGGCCCATGCTCTGGAGCCCGCATGTCACAACTAGAGAGAGAAGCCCGCATGCCACAAGGTAAGATCCCTCGTATGGCAACTAAGACCCAGACACAGCCAAAAATAAATAAATAAATATTTAAAATAAAAAAATATAAAAGAATCCACTCACATGCCAAGACCTCTGAGTGAGAGGCTGCTGAGCTGGGATATAAATTCCTACTGCCACACTCTTAGCCACACTGCGTTCTACAGCCTCTCTAACTCCAGGGTTCTAAATCTCAATTCCCTTTTCTGAAAAAGCAGAACGGATTCCCAGCTCACAGTCCCTGGGGATATTGAACGGCAAGGTGTGCATCAGAGCCTGGCATCCAGCTAACCGGCGGGAACCAACGGCGTTTAGCAGTGCTGCGCCCCTTCCCTGTCTCAGTTTCTCACGTCAGGCCCTCAGTTCTCACCATGATAAGCATCTTAAAGGACTTTCCATGGTTCTGCTGAAGTTCTAGAATACACTATCTGGACCTATGAAAAAGTGGTCTGTGACTTGGAAAAGCTACCTCATTCTCTGGGCTGTTGTTGGTAGGATGTTACTCTTCATGTTTGCCTGGAAGACTTAATGGGAGGATGAAGAAGAGGATAAAGCCTAGTGTCCACCTTGGGTTTCCCAGGTGGTGCTAGTGGTAAAGAACTCGATTGCCAATGCAGGAGAACTAAGAGATGCTGGTACAATCCCTAGGTCGGGAAGATTCCCTGGAGAAGGAAATAGCAACCCACTCTCGTATTCTTGCCTGGAAAATCCCATGGACAGAGAAGCCCGGGTGGGCTACAGTCCCTGGGATCCCCAAAAGTCAGACACAACTAAAAGTGACTTAACACAGCATACAAAGGACAGGAAGCGAGGAGAGAGCCCAGGGACCACCTATGACAGACATGCGTGGGACTTCCACCTCCCTCCACCTTCCTTCCACCCTCCACCCTCCACCCTGATGACCAGGCAGCAGGAATGCTATTTTGGTTTAACTAAAATAAGAGAATTAGGAGGATTACTTTCCAACTAAAATGAGAGACTGCTGAAAGAACTTAAGATGGTTAGTCCAGAGACCAAAGAGTTTAGGGGAACCCGGCTAACTGGGTGCTGGCACCTGTTTGAAATCAGGGCTTCTTGGGGATCAAGAGTTGCCCAAACCACCCAAATCAAATTTCCATTTGATGAGGTTTCTGGTGTATTAAGGGGAAAAAAGTTTTGTTTTGTTTTTTTAAGGAAAAATATTTAGTATTTTAAAAAATACTAAAGTGGTGTTGCAAATACTATGACATTTCTTAAGTATTACCTTTAACAAATGTTAATACAAAATACTGAACCCAATACAAATGTTCTAGTCATGGGGTAATTACTTGTTGTTTAGTCGCTAAGTCATGTCCTATTCTTTTGTGACCCCATGGACTGTAGCCCACCAGGCTCCTCTGCCCATGGAATTTTTGTCCTCTTGCAAGAGTACTGGAATGAGTTACCATTTCCTCCTCCAGGGGACCTTTCCCACCCGGGGATCAAACCCACCTCTCTTGAGTCTCCTGCATTGGCAGGCAGATTCTTTACCACTGAGTCACCTGGGAAGCCCAGGGTAATTATTAGATGTAGGCATATGTTGAAAATCTTAATTCACAGTGTACTGCAGGCAATGTTGGCTGGCAATGGGACACAATGTTTTTCAATCCCATCAGGACACTGACTTGCAAAAAAAAAAGTCAACATTTGGAGTCTGAGGGTAGATCTGTGTGTGACCTGTCTCTATCATGATGGACCCAATGGAAGGGAGCCTGCACATTCTGCTGGCCACAGAGATCAGAATGCGGCCCTGGAGCCCACACTTGGAGAAGACGGGGTTCTCCTGGGCTGTGCATCCCCCACCCCCTAACCCCAGCAAGGAGCCTGAGATGCCATGGCGGGGTGGGGAGTAGTTAGTTAGTGAGTTACGCATTTGGCAGGTGCACGTGACATCCATGCCGCTGAGCGACGATTTGTGACTTTCGTGGGTCCAAGGAACCCTCTGAAAGTCAGATGAAACCCAGGACCTTCTCAGAATTCCATTGCCCCACCCATCCATGCACATTTTTCGCTAAAGAGCCCCGGGAGTCCACAGACCCCAGGGTGGAGCCTCTGGCCCAAGGCGCAGGCACTGGCATATGCTAGCGTCTATCTTGAATTCCGTCCCTGGCCCCGCGGAGCACCTGGAGCCCCGCCTGGGGCGCAGACTGGCTGTGGGGCGTGGACGGTAGCCGCGCTTCACCTCCTTCCCTTCCGGGGACCCGAGTGGTCCAGTCGGAGCGGGGCGGGGACCAGGAGGCGGGCCGCACCTGGGGACACCCATCGCCGCGGGGCTCAGAGCCCAGGGCCGCGCCGCCGCCGCCGCCGCCGCGGGCCGGGTTCCCAGCGCCGCCCCAGCCATGAAGATGCATTTCTGCATCCCGGTGTCCCAGCAGCGGCCCGACGCGCTGGGGGGCCGCTACGTGGTGCGCCGGGGGGCGGGGGTGTCGGGGTGAGACGGCAGGGACAAGGCGGGGCGGGGGTTCACCTCACTCAGCTGATTCGGACTCTGATGTCTCTTTGCAGCTGTATTCCGTGTACCTGGACGGGTTTCTGTTCTGCAAGGTGCGTTACAGCCAGCTGCATCGTTGGAACGAACAGGTGAGCGGACCCAGGCGGGTCCCAGCCGGCCCACCCGACTCCAGTGCAGCCGTGGACTCTGGGTGCTTGACTCTGACAAGACACCGCACTTCCTGAGGGCTTTGGACTTCTAATCCGGGTCGTGGTAACTGGTTAATCTGAACTGCCTGGCATACAGCTCAATGACATGTTACCTGGTGTAATCACCTACAGCTGTGAGGTGAGGTGGGCTGCGGGTAGGTAATTAATTATCCAACCCACCCCAGCTCAGCGATCCCCACCAGCCCAACCTGGGCTCCATTTCAATGCCAGTTGTTTTCCCAAGACAATATCCTTGTGCAAAATGAGCAAACCAAGTCTAGATCAAGGTGTAGTCTTCAGTCTCTGGTATGTGAGTATTGGACTTCCAGTACTCACATTTGAGTATTTGGCTCAGATGGCAAAGAGTCTGCCTGTGATGCAGGAGACCCAGGTTCGATCCCTGGGTTGAAAAGATCCCATGGAGAAGGGAATGGCAAGCCATACCAGTATTCTTGCCTGGAGATTTCCATGGACAGAGGAGCCTGGCAGGCTACAATCCATGGGGTTGCAAAGAGTTGGACACGACTGAGTGACTAACACTTTCCTTCTCCCAGAGTTTAATTTTTTCCCCTTTGAAAAGGTGTGTCTCTATTTTTGTTTTCAAAGGAAGGTATTCATAGTCTTCAAATATGGGCAGACTGGAAACCCAGGAAACAGGAATTATTCAATTAGAAGGCCATTTTCCACTCTAGTTTCTCACTCTGATGTCCTGATGACACTTTCTTTCAGCATGAAGACTGATTTATTAACCAGGCCTAATGGGTTGTGTTTTCCTAACAAGGAAGTGTTGCAAGTCATCAAAGTGGGTTAAAGGAGTACATGGAAGTTTGGAAATGAACTTCACCTTTCTCCCACCTTCATGCACAGTTTTTGTTTGTTTGTTTTGAAGATTTTATATCCCAATTATAAAGAACACATACCTGAAGTTAGAAAGAAAAAAAGGAAAAAGCTTGCCTCGCCAATAGATATTAACATTTTGGGGAAAGTCCTTTCAGATAATCTCTGGTTTCTAATGAGTAAATATATCATATTTTCTTTAAGACCATTTCCTGTTGATGGACAGCTCAGTTCCATTATTATACTATTATAAAAACGTCACTGAATTGAGCCTTCTTCCTCATACATTCCAGTGTGTTGGAAAAGTCCATTTTCAAGGTATGACTAAGTTTCTCTGGATTCAGTGAAAACAGGTGTAATGTAGTTGTTGCTTTTTGTGGTCATTTTTGAATTGCTAGCACCTAACACAGTGCCTGTGACCCAGTAGGTCCTCAGAAATGACTGTCCGTGGCTGAATAAAAAGGGCATGGATTCAGACTTCTGCAGGATGACAAGCTACTTGTGACTGAAATCTGCCTGGGGAGTTGGGAGGACTACAGATGGGGATCTTGGAGGAAGAGACAGTAGAGTTGGTTTAGGCAGTTGTAGGATGAACGTAAGGGTCACCTCCCACCCTCATCTGCCTCCCTGCATGTGAGGTCAGGTTGGGGAGGTGGCCATCACAGGTAAAAGGCAGAAGTCGGCAGAGAGGAGAAGGGAGAGATGGACTGACCACTTCCTGGCTGGACACCTCACCTCTTCTCTGACCTTCAATTTTCTCCTCAGAAATGATCAGGTCGGTGACTGTGGATGTCGGCTTCACAAGGCTCTTGTGAAGATTAGAGTCCGGGTTCTCAGAGAACCTGGCGCATAGTTTACGTGCTCGGTAAATATTTACTGACTCTGAGGCTTGTCAAGCCCTCCTTAACCAACAAGACTCAGAAAAATGCTTGTTTTCAGAAAAATTCGGACCTATCAAATTCTAGCAGGCCCTGAAGCAGAAACATAAAGCCAATTCTGATAGCCACAAAGATCTGCCTTTTGTAGAGTATACAATGGATATTAGTGAATACTTTGTATTTGTTTTTCAAAATTCTAAAGTGAGGATTTCTTTATCCATTTTCCAACCATCTTACATGTATCATTGTTTCCCTTTTCTGTAGGAACAGTTCCTTTTAAATAAACTATTTAGATCTTAGGAGGTGGCTATTGGTATTATTACTTTAACAATAACTAACAGTTACTCTGTGTTAAGTAATGTAATATTGTGTTTAATTTTTATAACAGTCTTATGAGCTAGGATTATAATTAGCCCCATTTAGCATATGAGAAAACTGAGGTACACCTTGCCCAAGGTCGTACCGCTCCAAGTGTTGGAGCCAAGATTTGATCTTTGGAACCTGTTCTAACCATTTTGTGGTTCCTTATCAAAGTTGGCAAAATATCAGAAAAACAACTACATCCTAAGCTAACATTTTTTTTACTTTATTTAAGCATAGCATAGTAAAATTCCCCAATTGTGTGTGTCTAGTGTGGTGAATTATAAATATATAAATATATTTAATTATAAATGCATTTAATCTATCACCACCATAATCAAGACAGAGAACAGTTTCCACACTCATAATGTTTCCTTGTCTCCTTTGCCCTTGATCCCCTCCCTCCACCTCAAGTCCCAGAAAACAAGATCTGCTTTCTGTTCTTAGAGTTCCTGGCACAAGATTTTATTCCACCTGCCCTCTTGGGTGGTGGAATATAGGTGCAATGCCCCTATAAGGTTGGCATTGCAATCGTTATCATTACTCCCGTTTTACAGATGAAAAGTCCAAGTAAGTTTGCTAGATTTAGCAAATAAAAATATAGGATCCTCAGTTAAATGTGAATTTCAGATAAATAATAAACACTTGTCTAGTATATCTCCTGCAATATTTGAGACACTGTTAACTGGGCATCCTCTATTTTATCTGGCAACCCTAAGTCAGAGACCAAAAGGTTGGCTGACTTCCCCAGCCTCTTCTCAGCTAGTTTTTATTCTTCCTGCTCCATGGAAGATGTGAAATGGCTAAGAATTCTTAATCTGATTTAATATTAATACTGAATAAATAAAAAGGAGACAATATAAAGTCCCCATCTGTGTTTATGAATGTGTGTGTCATGTGTATGTTTGGTGAGTAGAAGTTTATTTCCAATTGATTTGGACGTTCTGCATCACAATTGAAGAGAAATCTCATCTTAATAAAAATAACTGATTTACTCATTTACTTAAGAATATTTACTAAGTACCTATTAAATACCAAGCACTATGTTAAATTAAGTGAAGACTCTGACTTTTAGCACATGTGTTTTTTTGATTTACAAATTGGATTTCTATTTTGTTTATTGGTGGAGTGGCAGTCGCTCAGTTATGTCCGACTCTTTGTGACACCATGGACGGTAGCCCACCAGGCTCCTCGGTCCGTGGAATTCTCCAGCAAGAATGTTGGAGTGGGTAACCATTCCCTTCTCCAGGGGATCTTCCTAACCCAGGGATCAAACCTGGGTCTCCTGCATTGCAGGCAGATTCCTTATCATCTGAGCCACCAGGGAAGCCCTCTGCAATTGTGAAGGAGAACCTGACTGAGGTGACGTGGTCCCTGCCCCTTCTATGGGAGGCTAATGCGTATAAGACTGACCTGAGGAAAGATGGTTGTGTTTCCCAGAGGTCAGCTGTGACCCATGCTCTCTGAAGTCATGGCCGGCAGCCCGGTTCCCACGGAGGCTCTCAAGTTCTGGCAGCTTCCCTTCCACTGCTGAGTTATCCGTCTCTCTGCCACGGGAACTGCCTGACCTGACTGCTTTCTGTGCCTTTAAATGAATAAAAGCGATTTGATCTATGCCCTTGCCTATACCACCTCCCTCAAGGGGAGTCAAATCTGTGAAAGAAACCGTTAATTGGCTCATTTTGGCCATCCTGTGTAAATGAGGCTGGACTCCATGGAAAGGATGCTTGCCTCTTTGAAAACGCCCTGCTGGCATCAGTCATAGCAGTGCTGACAAGCCTTGCAAACGATCCTCCGCGAGAGCAGGGCTCCGCGCTGGTTCAGTCTTCTTCCCTGCCAGGTGCTGACTCAGCCTGGCTCCTTCCCTTCTTTACCTGATATTTCTCCTTTTCCCGACTCTGTTCTCATGAGCTGGCCCGTTGCCACTCCCTGGCTCACCTCCCCCTCCTGAGAAGGCCTCTGCCTACCGGGCTGTGGGTTAGAGACCAGCCTTTCTCAAGGGTCACCTCAAGCCCCACCTTCTCTGGGAAGTCCCCCTTAATTGCACAAGAGCCTTTCTCTGATTCCTGTGTCACTTTGTGTTTAGACCTTGTCACTTTCCCCTTCTTTGTGTGAAGATTTTGTTTCCCCTCTTTATTTAGTTGAGAAGCCCAAATGCTTAAATGAAGGAATGAATGAAGGCTGTAGGCATAGCGTATCCAGCATAGAATCTTGTTTTAGGAGAGGCCCAAGAGAGATTTGATGGAGGAGGAGGATGGGAGGAAAAGAGGGCAAGGAGAAGGAAAAAGTGGTGAAAAGAGTGTGTCCAGGTTCTACTGCTCATTGATCTTGATTTGAGTCACTTTAGCTGCCTGAGTTACGCACTGGCCACCAACCTTGTTGTCGAGGAGGGAGGATGACAGGGTTCATGGCCAGGATGATCACCAACTTCACAGGACTGCACTGAGGAAGAAACGGGAAAATACACAAGACTAATGTTCTTTGGTACAAAATACCACAGTCCAGGTTTATTTGAGCTTGTGACCCTTTATCTGGACAATCTGAGATTTTTAATACAAGGGCCTTGGAAGGTGGGATGACTGAGTCAACATCAGAAACAGACTATCAAGAGGACAGTGTTGTGATCGTAATTCCACTTGTCCCAGGTCACTGCCGAGGGATAGAAATAGGGGGCAGAAAGTGCATATGATAAAATGCACAAGATAAAAGGTCACAAGCTCAAAGCAGCCTGGACTGTGATATTTTGCACCAAAGAATGTTAGTCTTGTATATTTTCCCATTTCTTCCTCAATACAGTCCTGTGAGATAGGTGATCATCATGGCCATTAAACAATGTTATCCTCCTACCCTGACGACGAGGGCAATCTGACCACATCCTCCCACCTTGATGTCAAGGTTCAGTTGGTCAGTAGAGTTCTCTTCATGTTAAGAGGCAGAACTGTATGATGGAGAAATTGGAGCAGGAGACTGTGCTGGAATTAAAAAAAAAAAAAAATCTGTTACCTGAACGTGATTTTTCAAAGCAAGCAAACAAAAATAGCTCTTACTAAATGGGCACAAGAGGTGTGTTTTCTTTCTGATCTCTTGAAACAGTTTTTGAAAGAGTGTTAGGGCTAACTCTAATAGATAATTCTCAGTATGCGAGTGCTTTTAATAGGTAAATGATGTAGTATTTGAGACCAATAGAAAAGACTGTATTTTGGTAGAGTTGAAGAATTTGTGCAGTTGTGATGGACTTTTGGCGGACTTTACTGCTCAGTTTATTGTGTTTATCTCCCCACTTAGACCTGTGCTTGAGAAAGGAGGGGAAAGATTCCTTGAGAAGTCAGCTCAGGTTGTAAAACCTGCTGGGAGAGTTTTGGCTCTGGAGTGGGTATTAGGACCTTAATCCTTGTTGAGTTTTTGTCCAGTTCTTGGCTGTAGGTCTCTGCCCGGATCTCCCCTGGGTAACCCAGACAGCCCTGCTGGTTCAAGGATATTTTGATTCCCACCCATTTGGGAGTATCTGTGGTGCTTATAAACACTTGACAAGAAGATTGCCTTTCAAAGATCACTCAATCAGTTAATCAGGAAATAAGTGCATGCAAAGAAGACCAATTCCTGCTTCTACTTAATGGAATTAGCAGAGAGGGGCGCATGCATCCCTTGCCTGGGATGATGCAGTGACTGAGGTGCCTGTAGATCCTCTCTGGCACGGCAGGAAGATTTCCTTGAATTTGAAAGAAGCAGAATTGTTGCTCTAATATTTTATACTGCTAGATTTAAAGAAAAAATGACAAATAACTACTGGAATCTGGTGGGTAATTTATTTTTTCCATTTTATAAAGTTTAGTTTCAATTAGAGGATAATTGCTTTACAATGTTGTGTTGGTTTCTGCCATACAAGAACGTGAGTCAGTCATAAGTGTATATGTGTCTCCTCCCTCTTGAACCTCCCACGCCATCCCACCCCTCTGTGTTGTCACCGAGCACCAGGTTGAGCTCCCTGTTATTCAGCAACTTCCCAGTAGTGATCTGTTTTATGTGTGGCACTGGGTACGCTTCAGTGCTACTCTCTCGATTCATCCCACCCTCACCTTGTACCCACCCCCCGCTGTGTCCTCCCGGCTCTTCTCTGTGTCCGCATCTCCATCGGGCAGGTAACTTACATGAGAGGCAGTAGGCGTGGTAGGAACAGCCTGAGAGAATATAAACTCAAGTGATTCCAGACATTCTTGTTTTTTTAAGAGAGGCCAGAGCATCGGTTTTCCTTTCTTAAAAAAATAAACATTATTTTTGTGGACCAATCTTAGATTTATTATTATTTTTTTAAGTGCAAAGATGGTACAGAGTTCTCATCTCCCTTGCCCCCAGTTTCCGCTGTTGTTTTTGGTACTTCGGTTACAGGGGCTTCCCAGGTGGCGCTAGTGGTAAAGAACCCGCCTGCCAATGCAGGAGAACTAAGAGAAGGCGAAGCCGTTCAATCCCTGAGTCGGGAAGATCCCCTTGAGGAAGAAATGGCAACCCACTCCAGGAATCTCGCCTGGAAAATCCCATGGACAGAGAAGCCTGGGTGGGGTCCCAAGATGACCCCAAGATGACAGTCCATGGGGTCCCAAAGAGTTGGACATGACTAAAAGTGACTTAACACAATGAACCTGTACTGATACAGAATTACAAACTATAGTCTATCATTTATTCCAACTTCTTGGTCTTTACTTAATGTCCTTCTGTTCCAAGGCCACATTCAAGTCCCACATTAAACTGTTATATCTCTTTAGGCTCCTCTTGACTGTGACAGTTTCCCAGGCTTTCCTTGTTGTTCATGATTTTGACAATTTTGAGGAGTATTGGGCAGGTAGTTTGTGGAATGTCCCTCTAGTGGACTTGGTCTGATGTTTTTCAGATGACCCGACTGGGTTTATGGTTTTGAGAGACTGGGGGACAAGTGCTCCTACTCACATCTTGTCTGGGGCATTTACTAGCGATCTAACATGTTTGAGATTGCCCTTGGTCACCTGGCTGAGGGAGTGTTTGGCAGGTTTCTCCATATAAAGTTACTTCTTTCCCTGCCTTTCCAGTGTATGCTCTTAGGAGGGATGTCCCCATGCACAGACCACACTTAAAGACTGAGGATTTATGTTCAACTCCTTGTGGGATAAAGTATCTACATACATTATTTGGGATTCTTCTGCACCAGGATTTGTGTATTCTCTCAGATTTACTTAGTCAAGAATTTATATCTGGACTATAAATTATTACAGACTCCTGGATATAGTACTCCTGGAGTGGACTCCTGGATATTGTTCCAGCTTGGCCTGTGGGAGCTCTTTCAGTTTGTTCCTCTGTGTCTTTGACATACCCCTATTGTTGACTTTTGTTTGCTTTGCACACTTTCTTATTTTCTGGTGCTACAAGACTTCCCAGACTCATCTTTTTTTTTTAATTAATTAATTTATTTTAATTGAAGGCTAATTACTTTACTATATTGTAGTGATTTTTGCCATACGTTGACATGAATCAGCCATGGGTGTACATGTGTTCCCCATCCTGAACCCCCCTCCCACCTCCCTCCCCACCCCATCCCTCAGGGTCATCCCAGTGCACCGGCCCTGGTCACCCTGCCTCATGCATTGAACCTGGACTGGCGATCTGTTTCACATATGATAATATGCATGTTTCAATGCTATTCTCTCAAATCATCCCACCCTCGCCTTCTCCCATAGAGTCCAAAAGTCTGTTCTTTACATCTGTGTCTCTTTTGCTGTCTCGCATATAGGGTCATCGTTACCATCTTTCTAAATTCCATATATATGCATTAATATACTATATTGGTGATTTTCTCTCTGACTTACTTTGATCTGTATAATAGGCTCCAGTTTCATCCACCTCATTAGAACTGATTCAAATGCCTTCTTTTTAACAGCTGAGTAATATTCCATTGTGTATATGTACCACAGCTTTCTTATCCATTCATCTGCCGATGGACATCTAGGTTGCTTCCATGTCCTGCCTATTGTAAACAGTGCTGCGATGAACACTGGAATACTCGTGTCTCTTTCAATTCTGGTTTCCTCAGTGTGTATGCCCAGCAGTGAAGCTGGGCTGTATGGCAGTTCTACTTCCAGTTTTTTAAGGAATCTCCACACTGTTCTCCATAGTAGCTGTACTATTTTGCATTCCCACCAACAGTGTAAGAGGGTTCCTTTTTCTCCACATCCTCTCCAGCATTTATTGTTTGTAGACTTTTTGATAGCAGCCATTCTGACCGGCATGAGATGGTACCTCATTGCGGTTTTAATTTGCATTTCTCTGATAATGAGTGATGTTGAGCATCTTTTCATGTATTTGTTAGCCATCTGTATGTCTTCTTTGGAGAAATGTCTGTTTAGTTCTTTGGCCTATTTTTTGATGGGTCATTTATTTTTCTGGGATTGAGCTGCATGAGCTGCTTGTATATTTTTGAGATTAATTCTTTGTCAGTTGCTTCGTTTGCTATTATTTTCCCCCATTCTGAAGGCTGTCTTTTCACCTTGCTTATAGTTTCCTTAGGTTTTTTTTTTTGGCCCCACCGTGTGGCATGTGGGATTTTTGTTCCGATCGAACCCACACCCTCTGCATTTGAGGTGTGGAATCTCAACCACTGGACCACCAGGGAAGTCCCAGTCCCAGACTCATCTTGTGTATTTCCTGCTTCAGTCCTAGAATCAACCATTTCTTCATGGAGTCCTAGTTGCTTTTATTGAAGAATAACATTAGAAACCAATATCTGGCACTATATGTTTTCCCCACTATCACAGTGTCGTTGCTTCTAGACCCTCTAAACTGACAGAGCAAGAAAATATATGTGTATCTATGCATGTCTATAAATAAATACTTCTGTGTGTAGCCATCTGTGTCTACATTAAGTTAAACATGAGTTCATACCAATGTCTTCAATGGTAATCCATCACCACATGGCTCACTCTAGCCTGTTCCCTTATCTGAAAACTCTCATTACAACAGTGAGAAGCCACTCACACCACCTGCATCTGCTGACTTGATTGTTCCATTCTGTGAACACATATAGAGGTAGCAGAATGGTTAACATGTGTCCACATAGGAAACAATTTTATCAGCTAGAGCTCATACTTCTGTAGAGCCGCTTTGGCCTTTAATTTTATAGACACCACTCATTTGCAGAGTGACTTAGGTCAGCACCTTTTCCCTCATTCCCTTCACTGCAGTTGTTTCATCTATTTATAACATAGCTAAATTGTTTACTCACATTCTGCATTCCATTCTGGGTTTCCCCCACTTCCTAAATGATTCTTTAAATATCTACACACATTAAAGTTGTGTTGTAAAGTTCAGTAGGTTTGGCAAATACCTAGTACCATGTATCATAGTATCATGCAGACTAGTTTCACCACCCTAAAAGATTCCACGTGCTTCACCAGTTCAACACCCCCCTTTTCCAAGCTCCTGGTGACCATGAATGTTTTTACTCTCTCTACCATTTTGCTTTTCCCCCAAGAATATCATGTAATTGAAGTCATACAGTGTGTTTTTTCAGATTGACTTTTTATTTATCAATATGTATCTCAGATTCCTTCATGTCTTTTTGTAGCTTGACAACTCATTTCTTTTTATTGCTGGGGAATATTCCATTGTAGGGATAGACCAGAGTTTGTTTATCCATTCACCTATTGAAGGATATCTCGGTTGCTTTCAGGTTTTGGTGATTATGAGTAAAGCACCTCCAAACATTTGTATGCTGTCTTTTTGTGGCCACAGTTTTCAAATCTATTGGGTGAATAACTAGGAGTGTAGTTGCTGAATTATGTGGTAAAACTATGTTTACCTTGTAAGAAATTGCCAAAATTTCTTCCAAAGTGGCTGTACCACTTTATATTCTCTCCAGAATATAACTTGAATATTTTTAAATTGCAAAAATTAATGTTGGCATCAAATTCAGATTCCCTAGAAATCAAACAAACAACCCAGCAGACCAAACAAAATATAAGGGAGCTGTATCTTCCCTACAGGTAGGCAGGTAATAACCTTTCCAAGTGTTAGATCAACACTGTCCAATAGAAATTTATGTGCTGGTGGAAATGCTCTGTATCTTCTTTGTCTAATTTAGTAGGAACTTGCCATGTTTCCAGTGGCTATTGAGTATTTGAAATGTGGTTAGTGAGATGGAGGAGTTGAACTTTAAATTTTAAGTTTAAATTTAAGTAGTCACAGGTGGCTAATGGATGTCTTATTGGGTGGCCCAATTCTGGGCCACCCTAAGAATTTTGGCTCGTACTTGAGTGAGACAGGCTGCTATGAAGGATTTCGTGCAGGGCAGAGGAATGATCTGACTTACATTTTTAAGTAACTTTAGATTCTGTATTAGGAATAGATGGAAGGGGAGCAAGGGCGGAGGCAGAGAGATCTGTTGGAAAGTTACTGCAATAACCTGGAACAAGAGATAACAGGGGTGTGGACAAGAGTGATGGCAGTGGGGGAGGAAGAAGAGGCCAGATTTGCGATCTATTTTGAAGTTAGGGCTGGTGCAAGGTAAATATTTGCCAAATACACACTGTATTTTTGACAAAGGTCATGGAATTTTAGTTCGTTCTTGTTTGCAGTCTCATTTCTCTTAGATCTGCTCTCATTTTCTTTAAGTCAGTGAAATTTCCTGTTCCAGAGGTACCATGTTAAAATCTTACTGGTTTCCTTTCTTCTACTTTAAAGAGAATGATACGATGTCTTATTTTCAAGCTTTCACTGTAAATGTGAGTCTGGAATGAAGGTCATTTTTGATTACCTAATTTAAAAATTATTTTTGATGCATCCACTATGAGCTTGCATAAAGATAGTTTCCACCACGGTCATGGTCTTGGGTCATATGTGGGTGGGGAAGAGGGAGGGGTCTGGCAGAGTTTCTACTGGGATCATATGTCAGCCTTGTAGGACTTTTAGAAACCAACATTGTCCACTAGCAATAGAACGTAAGCCACATATGTAAAACTGCAAAATTTTGTGTTAAAATTTTGACATGTTAAAAAAGATTTAAAAAACAGGTGGAATTAATTTTAATGATATATTTTATTTAATCTGATGCATCTAAAATATTATGATTTCAGTAGGTAATCAATATAAAAAGTGATTGAGGAGGGTGTGTCTACTCACTCCTGTGTTCTTGCTTGGAGAATCCCACAGACAGAGGAGCCTGGCAGTCATATTCCAAAGAGTTGGACACAACTGAAGCTACTTAGCATGCACATTCCTAAAAAGTTTTTAGCAAAATGTTTTACCTTCTCTTCCCTTTGCACGAAGTCTTCCCTTAAAACTAGAGTGCATTTTACACTTACCACCCATCTCACTTTGGACTAGCTGCGTTGTCAGAGGCTACCAAATTAGACTGCACAACTCTGAACATCTGCTGTTCTGTTCAAATTGGGTGGGTGTGGGGAGGGGGAATTAAATTCCTAACTCTAACCATTGATGTCATGAATACTATTGGGGAATAAATTAAAGGAATATTGTATGATGTGACTGATGTATTGTGTAAAAACAAACGAAAGATTAAAATATACCCCAAATCTACCAAACTCAGACTGGAGTTGTCAGTCTGAGATACGTCTAGGAACCTCTACTAAAATAAAATCCTCTTTAAGAAAATCAAGGTATCACTTTTTCCTCCTTTTGACCATCAGGAAGCGTTAATTTTAAATAAAGTGCTGGGGAGAGACTTGCCCCAAGCCAAGGCTTTGGTGCCTCATCAACCTTGAATGGTAGGCGCTTTGTCTTAAATTTGTGTTTTCTTCATCTTTCAGTTGAAGCGGGTGTTTGGAAATTGCCTGCCACCCTTTCCACCAAAGTACTATCTTGCAATGACCACATCTATGGCTGATGAGAGAAGGGACCAGTTAGAACAATATTTGCAAAATGGTATGTATTTGGATTTTTTAAAACAGATCTGTGGAAATGTTGAAGGTTTGTATCTGTCCTCAATGGCTCTTGGTATATTTACAGAATTGTGTGACCATCACCGTCATCTAATCTGAAAGCATTTTTACCACCCCAAAAGAAATTTTATACCTATTATCAGCCACTTCCTATTTCTCTCCCTTACCAGCCCTTGTCTTTATACACTAATTTATGCCTTTATAAATTTGCCTGCTCTGGATATTTCACGTAAATGGAATCATACAAGATGTGGTCTTTGTATTTGGTATAAGAATGCTTTGTTTAGAGTCACCCCTCCCCCAGGTGCTCTGTGTTGAATTTGATTGTAAAAATCAAAGGAATGTCATTTGGATTAAGACTGAACAAAAGGATAAAGTGATCTGCTTTTATGTGAAAGCTTTCAGGAGATATCAGAAATGTTTACCGGCAGTGCTAGAGATGGCAGTTTCATCTCTGGCCTCCCTAGGAGCAGAGCTGAGGCACCAGGGATGCTTGGAGGTCTGCTCTGGACCCATGGGGCTAATGATACAGAGTCTTGGTGCATTTCTGGGCTTCTGAAAAGTCCTATATGCACAGGAAGATGAGCTCTCATAAGAGAGGACAGTGGGGGGACTTCCCTGCTGGCCCAGTGGTTAAGATTCTGAGCTCCCAATGCAGGGGGCCCAGGTTCAATCCCTGGTCAGGGAACTAGATCCCACATGCTGCAACTAAGACCTGGTGCAGCCAAATAAATGAATAAAAAATAAAAAATAAAGAGAGGACGGTGGGGAGAAATAGAATCATTGGCATTCAAACAGTTAAAGGTTTAAAAGGGGGAAATGGTATAGACATAAAATGTTTTAAAAATAAAACCTGGCCAAAGAGTTTAAAATGAAAGACACGTTCCCTTCCACCTCAGATTCCCATGCCTTTAAAAGAAAATACTATTATTAATACAAGAGGCTTGTATATTTCTCAGAAACCATCCTGTGTATTCTAGTGTGTGTGTACATCTTTGTTGGTTAAAGACAAATCGAAGCTTACTCTGTACATTTTTCTGTATCTGAGTTTTGTTTTGAATTAATTAATTAGCTTATTTGGGCTGCTCTAGGTCTTCATTGCTGCACGTGGGCTTTCTTTATCGGGGGCTACTGTGCGCTGCGATGCGTGGGCTTCTCACCCCAAGTGGGTCTCTTGTTGCAGAGCACGGGCTCTAGAACACGTGGGCTCAGGAGCTGCGGCTCTTGGGCTCAGTTGCTGTGGCCCAAGGGCCCAGTTGCTCCTCGGCAGGTGGAATCCCCCCCAGCCAGGGCCCGAACCCATGTCCCCTGTATTGGCAGGCAGATTTCTATTGGCTGTGCCACCAGGGATGTCCTGAATCTGAGTCGTTAGAACTTTTTAGTCTGAAAGAATTTCTGACTTACAGAGATGTTGCAAAATTAATGCAAAAATTTCTGTATATTCTACCCAGATTTCTCAGATGTTAACACTTTACATTTGCTTTATCCCTCTCTCTCACTTTCCCAAGTCTGCATTTGTGTTATGAATGAATGCATAATATATATTGTATATAATTTTTGAGACACTTGTTTTGCATATATAAACTACCTTATCATTAAGTACAGCTATGTGTATTTCCTGAGATCAAGGACTTTCTCTTCAGTAACTACAGTGTAGTTATAAAAATCGGGCAATTAACACTGATATAGTAATGCTATCTAGCATAGAGACTTTATTTAAGCATCGCCAACTACCCCACTAATGTCCTTCACTACAAAAGAAAAAAACCTTTTTCTTCTGTATGTTGATTTTACTCCTCTTAAAACATTAATCTTACAGATCTTTCTTATTGTCATTCAGTTGCTCAGTAGTATCCGACTCTTTGTGACCCCATGGACTGCAGCACACCAGCTTCCCTGTCCATCACCATCTCCCAGAGCTTGCTCAAACTCATGTCAATTGAGTCAGTGATGCCATCCAACCATCTTGTCCTCTGTCGTCTCCTTCTCCTCCTGCCTTCAATCTTTCCCAGCATCAGGGTCTTTTTTAATGAGTCGGCTCTTCACATCAGGTGGCCAAAGTATTGGAGCTTCATCTTCAGCATCAGTCCTTCCAATGAATAAACAGGACTGATTTCCTTTAAGATTGACTGGTTTGATCTCCTTGTAGTCCAAGGGACTCTCAAGAGTCCTCCAACACTGCAGTTCGAAAGCATAAATTCTTCAACACAGCCTTCTTTATGGTCCAGCTGTCACATCCATACATGACTACTGGAAAAACCATAGCTTTGACTAGATGGATCTTTATTGGCAAAGTAATGTCTCTGCCTTCTAATATGCTGCCTAGGTTTCTCATAGCTTTTCTTCCAAGGAGCAAGCATCTTTTAATTTCATGGCTGCAGTCACAGTCTGCAGTGATTTTGGAGCCCAAGAAAATAAAGTCTGTCACTGTTTTCATTGTTTCCCCATCTATTTGCCTTGAAGTGATGGGACTGTATGCCTTGATCTTAGTTTTTTGAATGTTGAGTTTTAAGACAGCTTTTTCACTCTCCTCTTTCACCTCCATCAAGAGGCTCTTTAGTTCCTCTTCGCTTTCTGCCATAAGGGTGATGTCATCTGAATATCTGAGGTTACTGATATTTCTCCCAGAAATCTTGATTTTAGTTTGTGCTTCATTCAGCCTGGCATTTCACATGATGTACTCTGAATACAAGTTAAACAAGTTAAACAGGCAGGGAGACAATATACAGCCTTGATGTACTCCTTTCCCAATTTGGAACCAGTCTGTTGCTCCATATCCAGCTCTTACTATTGCTTCTTGACCTGCATACAAGTTTCTCTGAAGGCAGGTAAGGTGGTCTGGTATTCCCATCTCTTTAAGAATTTTCTACAGTTTGTTATGATACGCTAAAGTCAAAGGCTTTAGCGTAGTCAATGAAGCAGAAGTAGATGTTTTCCTGGAACTCTCTTGCTTTTTCTATGATCCAATGGATGTTGACAATTTGATGTTTCGTTCCTCTGCCTTTTCTAAATCCAGCTGTACATCTGGAAGTTCTTGATTGACATGCTGTTGAAACCTCGCTCGGGGACTTTTGAGCATTACTTTGCTAGCGTGTAAGATAAATGCAATTGTGTGGTAGTTTGAACATTCTTTGGGATTGCCTTTCTTTGGGATTGGAATGAAAATTGACCTTTTCCAGTCCTGTGACCACTGCTGAGTTTTCCAAATTTGCTGGCATATTGAGTGCAGCACTTTCACAGCATCATCTTTCAGGATTTGAAATAGCTCAACTGGAATTCCATCACCTCCACTAGCTTTGTTCATAGTGATGTTTCCTAAGGCCCAATTGACTTTGCATTCTAGGATGTCTGGCTCTAGGTGAGTAATCACACCATAGTGGTTGTCTGGGTGATGATCTTTTTTTGTATAGTTCTTCTGTGTATTCTTGCCACCGCTTCTTATTATCTTCTGCTTCTGTTAGGTCCATACCATTTTTGTCCTTTATTGTGCCCATCTTTGCATGAAATGTTCCCTTGGTATCTCTAATTTTCTTGAAGAGATCTGTGTTCTTTCCCCTTTTATTGTTTTCCTCTATTTCTTTGCACTGATCACTGAGGAAGGCTTTCTTATCTCTCCTTGCCATTCTTTGGAATTCTGCATTCAGATGGGAATATCTTTCCTGTTCTCTTTTGCCTTTCACGTCTCTCCTTTTCTCAGACAACCTGAGAAGGCCTATCTGTAAGGCGTCCTCAGACAACCATTTTGCCTTTTTGTATTTCTTTTTCTTGGAGGTAGTTTTGATCACAGCCTCCTGTACCTGTTATGAACCTCTGTCCATAGTTCTTCAGGCACTCTGTCTATCAGATCTAGTCCCTTGAATCTATTTCTCACTTCTACTGTATAATTGTAGGGAATTTGATTTAGGTCACACCTGAATGGTCTAGTGGTTTCCCCTACTTTCTTCAATTTAAGTCTGAATTTGGCTATAAGGAGTTCATGATGTGAGCCACAGTCAGCTACCGGTCTTGTTTTTGCTGACTGAATAGAGCTTCTCCATGTTTGGCCAAAAAGAATATAATCAATCTGACTTCAGTATTGACCATCTGGTGATGTCCACGTGTAGAGTCTTCTCTTGTGTTGTTGGAAGAAGGTGTTTGCTATGACCAGTGCGTTCTCTTGGCAAAACTCTTTTAGCCTTTGCTCTGCTTCATTTTGAACTCCAAGGCCAAACTTGCCTGTTACTCCAGGTGTCTCTTGACTTTTGCATTCCAGTCCCCTATGATAAAAAGGGCATGTTGTTTCGGTGTTAGCTCTAGGTAGTAGTGTAGGTCTTCATAGAACCATTCAACTTCAGTTTCTTTGACATTACTGATTGGGGCATAGACTTGAATTACTTAGAATTGAACGGTTTGCCTTGGAAACAAACAGAGATCATTCTGTTGTTATTGAGAATGCCCCCAAGTACTGCCTTTCAGACTCTTTAGTTGACTATGAGGACTACTCCATTTCTTCTAAGGGATTCTTGCTCACAGTAGTAGGTATAATGGTCATCTGAAGAAATTATTTTCAGAGTTGCACATATTTTTTTAAAACATAGCAAATAGAAATTCTAGAAGTCATCTATTTTCCATTCATCTTTTGTAATGGAGAATGTACCCCTTTTTAGACATATTAAATTTTTTTCAAGTTCAAAATGTAATATCTTTTGAAATTTCATTCTCTCTTGGTTTGCTTTCTCAGATCTTGATGAAATACTCCTTTAACAACTTGCCTTTTCACAGATGATTACTGTGCTTAACGGGTCACTTAATGCCCTTAATGCACCGTGCATCCCCTTGGAAGGCAGAGGAAGGAGATGCTACGGTGCAGTGTAGCACTATGGCTGTGAGCACAGGCTCTGCTCAGACCTAGTGCCAAGCCCCTGGTTTGCACCTCACTGGCTGTGTGACCCGGGGAAAGAGACTTACCTTCTCTGAGCTTCAGTGTCTTTATCTGTAAAATGGAAATGCTCTTTACTTCAGTGTTTGTTGTGAAGATTAAGTGAGCTAAAACATGCAAAATGCTTTGCATAGTACTCGGTACTTAACGGTTGTACAGTAAATACTAATTTATTGAGCACTTCTTCAACAGCGTTCCCATCCCAAGGATCCATGGTACTGATTGTCATGATTAACTTGCATACATGCCACATATAGGCTTCCCAGGTGACGCTAGTGGTAAAGGACCTGCCTGCCAATGCAGGAGACATATGCCACGTGGGTTCGATCCCTGGGTCAGAAAGATCCTCTGGAGAAGGGATTGACAACCTACTCCAGTATTCTTGCCTGGAGACTCCCATGAACAGTGGAGCCTGGTAGGCTACAGTCGATAGGGTCACACAGAGTCAAACATGACGGAAGCGACTTAGCACACATGCCACATATATTCCAGAAAGTAAGACAAGAGCTTGCCCCCCCACCCTGTGCTGAAATTACCTCTTTAAAAGAGAGGGGGAAAAGTTTTTGCTGTTACAGAGACTCTCTGTCTTAGTTATTTTATTTTGAAAAACCTGGCATCATTTGGGAAGCACAACCCGAAATGACCTCAGTCAGTGCTAGTTTGGAATGCTGGTAGAAATGATTTGACAAGATCAGTAAAAGAGCAACGAAAAGAAAGACATTTAATATAGATTTAGAAGCTGGATAAGTTCAGCTCAAGTGCAGAGTGTGGGAGAGGACTCGTGGGGAGGAAGATAAGAACTGAGAAAACTGTAGGGAAGCCCCTCACGTGTGGCTGTGGGGCCCTCAGGGGGCAGTCCCGGCCCCATGTACTCTGGCCACAGCTCTGGGTATTGGTATCTGGAGCTTTACATCTAAGGGAGTAAATGTCTTATAAGTACAGAAGAACCAAAACTTTAAATCTCTGGTAGCCTTATTATTGCTTTTTTTCTTTTTTTTGGATAACCTCTTGAGAGTTCCCATTGTGAAAAGAAGTCCTCTCCATCCTTGTTTCTTGGCTGATTTAAAATTTTCAAATGACTAAGCATCTCGCTAAAGTGGGAGTCTAGATCCTCAGTTTTAGATCTTATTGTTTCTTCATATCAACTTCATCATCTTTCTAGTAGGGGCAGCAAGATGGCTATTGAGTGATGGATGTGCATGAATGAAAAAGGACTCCTGGAAAGAGTCACCTGGGATGGTGTGATGGGTTCATGTTGTCAGTCCAGGCTGCCTGGAGGAGGAGGGCTTTGTAGGTTTTCATGGATTTGAGAAGTCAAAGGCTCCGGTGCACTGTCCAGGCCTGGAGGGCTCCCTGGAGGACAGAGCAGTTTAACAGAACAGTCAACCCAGCCCCGTGCTAACCTGGCTTGCTGTCCCTGTTTTTCAGTAACCGTGGACCCAAACATGTTGAGAAGTGATGTCTTCGTTGATTTTTTAAAACTGGTGCAGCTGGTAAGCTTACTTTTCTTGACTTAAGGTCATGATTTCACTACAGAACATGTCTCCGTGGGTGTGTTTCTGACCATCATCCCTATGGAGCCTGGATTCAGATAAAAACACTCATTTGGAAGATACAGGAAGATGGTTCCTATTAATATTTTCTTCTTTTGGAGGCTTAGATTCTAGATGGAACATTAAGTGCATCACTTGGCCTTTTGCCCATTTTAATTAAGTTGATACCTTTTATCTATTGCATAAGCACTGACATCTCAAAACTAGCCATGGAAAAGAGAACACATTATTATTAGGGCCCCCATCACAACTCTGGGACCCTGCTTCTGTAACTGGGACTTCCAAGTTTGCTACAGTGGAGACCTCAGGACGGCAATAATAGCCATGCCAGATTATATTTGTGTATTCTGTGCTTAGAACTTTACTGTAAATGAATTATGGAGAAAATTCAATCTCCACAGAAGGACAGACAGCAACTCCCTTTCCTTTGTTGGTCTAAAGAACCATTGGCCACTTGCCCCCAGAAGCTGGAGCTTGGCCAAATACATTTGTTTAGCGCAGGATCCATTCGGGTGGTACACTGGGAACATCTTTATGCCTCCTTGTACGTTCTTGACTGAATGGAAGAGCTTTGAAAGGACCGAAGTTGTCCAATGATATGATATTACTGAACTGGTTCCTTGGTTCAGGGAGGAGTGATGCCTTGATCAGACTTGTAAAAAACAGAAGCAAAGTGCATTTATTCAGTGGTTCAAGTGTGTTGATAAACTTACTGGTCCACCCAGCTGAGAAATGCTGCTGGATCCTCCCGTTGTATGACTGACCATATTTTCATGTATACTTAATGTTAGGTGTGTGTGTGTGTGTGTGTGTGTGTGTGTGTGTGTGTGTGTGTGTGTGTGTGTGTGTGTGCGCGCGCGTGCATGTATATACACATACATGTGTATTTTCCTTTTATTTAAAAAGTTTGTTGTTGTGGTGGAGATGGTGGTAACATTCAAACAGCCCAAAACAGTACAAGATAAAAGTAACCTCAAAGTGGTGGAGAATTTGCCTGCCAATGCAGGAGACACAAGAGACATGGGTTCAATCCCTGGGTTGGGAAGATCCCCTGTAGGAGGAAATGGCAACGCACTCCTGGAAAATTCCATGGACAGAGGAGCCTGGTTGACTACAGTCCAGGGGTCGCAAAGAGTTGGATGCAACTGAACACACACCCGTGCAACCTCACTCCCACCATAGATCTCCAGGCTCCCTCCTCAGAGACACTTGCTTACAGTTTAACACGTGTCCCCTCTATGCATTTTTGTGCAGATACAAGCCTTCACACATATGCATATCCTTTTCTGTCTCATGAATAAGCACTTACTCTACCCACTTTCTGAACCTTGTTTTTCAAAATTTGCATCTTGCAAATCACTCTGTGTGAATGCACAGAGGTACAATCAGC
Organism: Muntiacus reevesi; assembly: GCF_963930625.1. Taxonomy (NCBI): domain Eukaryota; kingdom Metazoa; phylum Chordata; class Mammalia; order Artiodactyla; family Cervidae; genus Muntiacus; species Muntiacus reevesi. The sequence continues at coordinate 17,212,685 of NC_089260.1, read as the reverse complement.
CTTGGTTCTGTCATCTTTGCGTGCACTGTGTTTTTTGTTTTCAATGCTTTCTAAAAGTCATTCACAGGGTGGCAGAGTTTCAGAGCTTTGTTTTGGGTGCCTTTGTTTTGGGTGTTTTAGTGCTCTTAGGATTTTTTTATCTGTATAACTGCGCGGAAGCCTTTTGCCTCACTTTGCAGCGTCTCTTTTTTGCTGCATTTTGCAGCATCTCTTCTTTCTTCTTGTGATGGAGTTTTCACTTTTGCAGTGGCTTTATTTTTCTCTTCTGTTGCTTCCGTGAATTTGGCTAGCTTCCTTATATGCTTTTGTTTGCTTATCTCCTTGTTGAGGTCTTTATTTGTTCTTTGAGGTCTGAGTTCAGAGAAGTCTTGTTTTGGTTAACACAGCCATCATGTTCATTTCCTTAGTTTCATCATTTTGCCTTTTTTTCTTTTTTAATTGAGATCTTTCCAGACCAGGGAGCAAACCCGTGTCTCCTGCATTGGAGTCTTTACCACTGAGCCACCAGGGAAGCCCAGTAGCATCATTTTGGGGACATATTTTTCACCCACATTTGCTCACATTTCTTTTCTCCTTTCCTGAGGGATTTTTGCCTCTGGCTTTTCCCAAGAGACCCTCAATTTTGAAAGAGTTTATGTTCCCGGAGCCAGTTGTTTGCTGACCCACAATGCTGGGAGTTGCCAGAGCTGAGCTGGTGGAACCCATCTGTTGGATCTTGCCTCTCATTTCTGGACGCTTTCTCACTAACACTGTGCTCCAGGGTGGAGTGGCGTGTCTGCCGTGAAGCCCAAACCACACAGTTCCTCTTCTCAAGATCATGTCTTCCACCCTCTGCTGACGAATCGGCCCCAGGACTGACTTAGTAGTTGGGAGTGCAGGTTGGGAGTGAGATGTTCAAGATTCATAGTTTGGTGGCTGCCCTACTTTCAGCTTGCGTGGCTTGAGGCCATTTACTTCGTCTCTTTGTATCTCGGTCTCCCCATCTCTAGAATGAGCAGAGTAGCTCTTCTCTCAGGGTTGTTGGGAGGATGAAGTGAGCCGGTGCTCCTGGCCAATGTCGACACCTATGAGGTCCTCCTGCCATTACCAACACCAATCCTTTTGCCTCTTCCCCACCTGCTGAGAGATTGCTTTGGGCAAAGACGCAGGCCTGCGCATCTCTCCCCAGACACCTGGTGGCATCAGATGGGCCCAGACCTGTGCTCCCAGACCCCCTGGTGCCTCCTGATGAACTGTGTTAAGACAGCGTCAACGTGGCTTGTCCTGCCCGCTGCCCCTTCGTCCCTCTGCTTCCGTCCTCCCCACACGGGTCCAGTGTTCACCAGACTTGGCAGCTCCTCTGCAAACCCAGCGTTTCAGGCCTGGGGCCATTTTAAACTTCTTCAAAGAGGATTTTCCTTCCACTTGTTTTCTGTTTGCCTCCGGAACAAAATGAGGACAATTCCTGAAGATGTTTATAAAAGAGGTTACAGTATGATTTTGAAAAGGATACTGAGTTTAAGTCAGGAAGGTGGTTCTTTGTTCATCAGGCCCCTGCCCGGCCTGCCGTCCTTTGCTGTTTAGTCCCTCGGTCGCATCCGACTCGGTCACATCTGACTCTTTGTGAACCTATGGTCTGTAGCCTGCCAGGCTCTTCTGTCCGTGGGATTCTCCAGGCAAGAATACTAGAGTTGGTTGCCATGCCCTCCTCCAGGGGGGTCTTCCCAACTCAGGGATCAAACTCACGTCTCTTAAGTCTCCTGCATTGGCAGGCAGGTTCTTGACCGCTAGTGCCACCTGGGAAGCCCTGTGACTGTTTATAGTGGAACAAATACGTGTTGAATGGTTGCTGGGACTTGATAATGCTCTAGCGGAGAGGGAGGCACCAGGAAATCACACCCAGTCCAGAGTGTGCAGTTTCCAATCTTGTTGTGGAGACAGAAAATTCACCGTGTAAGGCCATAGATGTGATGAGCCCAGTGACACAGGAATGAGACCGGGATACAGGGCTGCACACTACGGTACGGGCCTGAGTGCTCTTATACAGGACCGAGTGCGGTGATACAGGGTCAGGATCCAGGAGAGGACTAGGGATATGTCGAGATCTCCATCCTCTCAGTCCTGATGAAGCATCTGTGGGCCCACCCACCTCCAGCGGCTCTGTGCCCACTTTCCCTGGGTGCAGTGCAAACAGTATTATTTTCTCCATGTAGCTTGGTGAGAAGAGGGATGGGAGGCACTGCTGCAGGGTGAATGAGTGTCCGAGGGACATGACAGAGGGCCCCGTGGTTAATGACCTGAAGAAGGACCTCTAGGTTAGGATCGGGTGATTTCTGGGGTAAGCAGGAAGGTAAGATTATACTCTAGCCTTTTCTTCCCATTCAGGGAAAAACTAGCAAATCATGTTAATAACTGGTGGTCTGGGAGACTCAGGACTGATATTGGTAAAAGGGAAGCAGTAACCACTTATTACTGGGGGTGAGCAGCTCATCCCCTGACCACCTTCCAGGGCCAGAGTTATTGCTCAGCAAACAGATGTGGTCAGTGCAGGGGAGACTTGACCAACCGAGCCTGTGGTGAGATGGCTCATGGAGGACTGGTGAGTGCCGGGAGGACTGGGATGAGCACGGGGGATGTGTGGGTCTGCCAGACCATCAGAGGAGCCCAGGGAGCAAGGGTTGGGAAGTTTCCCCACCTCAATATTACACAGACATCCCCCCCTGCCGAATATTTTCACAGCCTTTAATGAGTGCTTGGCCTGCCGTTTCCCAGGTTATTACCCAGTAGTCACACACTCGCAGGCCTGGCTCTCCAGGACTCAGCAGGTACATGCACACCTTCCTGTCTCTGGACAAGGACACAGCGTGTTAGAAATGCGAATGCATGTGACCGCGTAGGAGCCTTCTGAGGAGCCTCCACCAAGGCGAGCTGCAGTCGTCAGAGGGGGCTGCCTCTGCAGGATATTCCATCTGGGCTGGACCCGGCACTTTCTGTGCAGTATCTCATTCACCCTGGCGACCTGTTGAGGGTGGTGCTGTTAGTATCTCTTTTTCAGTTAAGTAATTTGTCTAAGGATACACATCTTGGTAAGTGGACGCCCGGGGAGCCTGGATCCGCTGATGTCATGAAGTATTTGTAGGGCGGTGGCAGCCCCCTCTAGCCCCGTCCCTCACCAGGTCCCCCTTGTTTTGTATCCAACCCCTCCTGCCCACCCAATTACCATGCTTCCTGCCTTTGGTCTGCGATTGTCTCTGAGATGAAGGGGTTTTTGAAAGGCAAAGCCAGTCTTTAGAGTAAGGCCTGTATGTTCCTGGTTCTTAATCTATATAGTATGAACAGCATGAGACTAAGAAGGTATTTGTTGTGGCTATTGTGTACTTGGGGAGTTAGGGGCAATGTATATATTTGGGGAGCGTTGCCCACCACGGGTCTAGGGGCTCTGGGAAGTGACTCTCTCTCCATTTCCTCTTAAGAATGTTTCCTGTTTCCCTTGTGGTGAAATGATTAGGACCGATTAGTAAGTGTGATGGAAATTTAGAGGTTGGCACGTCCAAATATGAGTTTTCTGGATAATAAAGATCAGGGTAAGTGCTATGGCTACCAGACATTCTTTGGCCTCAGAGGAGAATATCAATAAAGCCCACTGATGGAGCTTCTTTGAAATATTAAACAATTTCTCAGGGTATTAAATTTGATTTGAAATGTGTTAAAATTAAAACATTTTAAATGTTTTAAAATGTGTTAAGGCAGCCCATGTGTGTTCAGTCACTAAGGTGTGTCCAACTCTTTGTGACCCCATGGACTGTAGCCTGCCAGGCTTCTCTCTCCATGGGATTTCCCAGGCAAGAATATTGGAGTGGGTTGCCATTCTCTTCTCCAAGGCAGCCCATGGTAACAGAGGATTTATAGGTTTCTTAAAGATAAATGCATTTGGTTTACTAGTGTGAATTGTATGTTTTAATTCCTGGTCCCCCCTAAATCAAAATGAGAGCTTAGTTAAGTTTTGTATTTGTACAATCTGAACCCACCATGTTGGCTTTTTTCCTTTAATTGCGTTATTATGGCTTTTATATTTTATAAATTACATATATATATATACAAGTAAAATTCAAATATCACAAATAGAGCCAAATTTCTCCTCGATCACAACTCCCAACATAGAATGTTTCATCTGTTGTGCATTTGCTTTTACCTCATTAAAGTTTTTCAATGCTATCATTTCTCCTCTTCATCATATTGTTCTAAAATTTTTCATTTTTTTAAACCAAATAAAACGTGCTGATAATTTTAAAAGTAAAATAGTGTTAAAAAGTATTATTATATAACCATCTTCTGCTTTCCAGCAGCAATGGCTTTCAAATGTTTTAGCTTTTTCTTCAGATATTTAAATATCTGGAGATTAATATTATCCATCTCTTTCTCCTGTTCTTCAGTTTGTAGATATTATCCATTGACTACCTGGATGAGGGATGAGGGGATTCCCTGGTAGCTCAGACAGTAAAGGATCTGCCCACAATGAGGGAGACCTGGGTTCAATCCCTGGCTCAGGAACATCCCCTGGAGAAGGGCATGGCAACACACACCAGTATTCTTGCCTGGAGAATCCCATGGACAGAGGAGCCTGGCAAGCCACAGTCCAAAGGGTTGTAAAGAGTTGGACACAAATGAATGACTTTTACACACACACACACACACACAACGGATGTGGATTCAGCTTTCTTGTATCACCTTCTTTCATTCCTTTCTTCTCCCCAGTTTTATCTCACCATTAAAAACATTAAGTCCTTAGTATTTTGATCTTTATAACAGGTAAATATTTCTTACTACTGAACAAATAATGTTTATGATTATGATTACCTTTACTTTCATGAACAACTTTTGTTTTCCTTGGAGTTAAAAATGACATCATTGAAAAGGGGGGAAAAAAAGATGCTTAGTTGTTTTTAAACATATGATTGGAGGGTTGCAACTTTGAGCCCCACCCGCTGGCCTCCAGGTTTGGGAGAGGGGTTGGTGACTGAGCTAATCATTGGTCCTGCCTACATGCTGAAACCTCCATAGAAATCCCTGAACTGTGGAATTCAGAGAGCTTCTGCATGGGCGAACATGTAGAGGTAGGAACATGTGGAGAAGCCTCATTGCTTCTATTTAGCTCTTCCTAAATTGTATCCTTAGTAATAAATGGGTTATAGTAAGAAAAGAGCTTTCCTGAGTTCTATGAGCTATTCTAGGAAATCATCAAACTCCAGTAAGGGGTCATGGGAATCCCAGATTTATAAATCTGGGAGTTGATCAGAAGTATGGGAGGCCTGGACTTGCAGTTGGCTTCTAAAGTAGGGGAGGGGCCGTCCTGTGGGACTGGGTCCTTAATCTGTGTGGTCTGTGCTAACTCCGGGTAATCAGTATCAGAAGTGTTGATGTGAGTGGAGTAGAGAAAAACAGTGGTTTTCCTTTTAGTTTTCCATGAACAGTGTAAGGGCATTAGAGAATTTTAAGCCAGAGGAGTACATTTTTGGCTTTGCACGAAAAGAAGCATTCTCTGGCTGCTGTATAGAGTGGCTTGCAAGGAGGACAAGAATGGAAGCAAGGTAACCAGTGAGGAGGCCATCACAAGGCTCAAGGAGGGGAGGACGTATCAGGTGGGACTCAAGGGCAGGTGGTGAAGATGAAAAGAAGCAGATGGATTGAAGAGATTGTCTAAGATGTGAATATATAGGACTTGGCCCTTGATTGGATATGAGTGTGGAAAACATCTTCCTGAATCTTTTCTGGGCCCCTTTATTTCTTACCTGTTGCCACTATGTCAAATCAAAGGTATGTAATGACCTCCTCATTCCTATGCTAACAAGAATGAACCAAAAAAGCTGCCACTTGAATGTTTGCAGTGGGTGTCCTCCCAGAGCCGCCATCCTTACTTTAGAGCTGAAGGGATGCAGAGCACAGAGGGGAGTTGCCTGTCCAGATTTCCGCAGGGCCCCGCGCAGTGAGGGCGGAACTATGCTTGGAGCCAGGCAGTCTGCTCTGTGGATCATGCATTTCTTAACCCCACAGTCTAGCCCAGTTCCTGGTACCTCGTGTATGAATGACCGCCACCCACTTCTCCCAAGTCTCCCACGTCCTTCAGTCTCTCCTCTAGTTCATTTTCACTTACAATGCCAGCCACATCTTTCCCTAACTCCATTTCCACCCTTCCAGAACCACCGTGACCCACTTTTGCCTTTTTAATAAAACCCTCAAATGTTTGATTTTAGGGCTTTCTATGATCTGACCCACTCTACCAATGCAATCTACTTCCTCACTTTTCTCTTGCAGAAGACTTTAATATGGGCATGCATCTGTATCATTTTAGCTGTTTTTATAACTTAGATATCTCATTGGTCTGCAGTATAGTTTGAGTCAAGAGTTGCACTGAAGTAACAAATTAATGGTAGGTTTTCTCTTAAATCATATCAAAAGGCAATGGCATCTTTCCATTCATTTTGAGAGGGTTTTTCCTCTGAGGTAAGAGATGTTTCTGAGTCTAGCCCAAATACCTTTAAGAACCCAAGACCTAAGCAGAGTTGTGTACCTGGAAAGGGACTATTTGCAGCAGTTGCTCTGGAGAAGCCCCTGACCCTTGACTACTCAGCTAAATATGGGGTCTTGGGGGTTCCACTGTTATCAGTTATCATAACTGCCAGTTATCATAACTGCAGGGGAACTTGGGAAATCAGTCAGAATTCCCCTGAGAAGTTAGAAGTGAAGAAAGTATGGCTGAGGTGGTATGTGGGGAGCTCAGAGCGTGTGCTGGGGAGGAGGGAATCCAGGAGCCCTGACCTGCTGAGGAAGGGCTTGGGGTGATTCTCAGAGGTTCCTGGGAGGTGGGTTGTCCCAGCGCTGGACACCTAAAGGGAAAACCTGGCAGATGGTTGGGTCAGCATTTGCTGATGTGGAGGCCAGTATCGACAGAGGGAAGCCACAGGACTGTTTGAAAAGTGACCAACATGGTGATTGATAAGTGTGCAAATTCACTCAGGCAGATGGACCCTTGTTGTACGTGGAGGGGCAGCATAACATGGTGCCTTATGCTGGTATTATGGCGGTAACATGATGGTCATATCATTTATCCAAGTGAGGTGAGGTGAAGTGAAAGTTGCTCAGTCGTGTCCGACTCTTTGTGACTGCATGGACGATACCACCCATGGAATACTCCAGGCCAGAATACTGAAGTGGGTGGCCTTTCCCTTCTCCAGTGGATCTTCCTGACCCAGGAATCAAACCAGGGTCTCCTGTATTATAGGCGGATTCTTCACCAGCTGAGCTACCAGGGAAGCCCAATTTATCCAAACTTAGACAACTAAAAAAAAAAAAAAAAATCTTATGATGATCTTTTATTTTTCAATTTTTACTTATTGTGTATTTTTGGCTGCTCTGGGTCTTCATTGCTGTACATGGGCTTTCTCTAGTTGTGACGAGTTGGGGCCACTCTCTAGTTGCAATGTGTGGGCTTCTCATTACAGTGGTTTCTCTTGTTGCAGAGCATGGGATCTAGGCATGCGGGCTTCAATAGTTGAGGCTCTCTGGCTCTAGAGCATGGGCTCAGTGGTTGTGCTGCATGGGCTTGCCGTGTGGCATGTGGAATCTTCCCAGACTGGGGATCGAATCCACGTGCCCTGAACTGGCAGGCGGATTCTCAACCACGGGACCACCAGGGAAGTCCCCTTAGACACTTAGAAAGGAGCGCTATAATTGTTATGCCTATATTTGTCTGCTGGGGGTGCTGTAACCGGTAGCTCAAAGAACTGAAATTCCAAAAACTGTGAGAAATAAATTTCTTCTTTGTGCACATGTGCAGAGAGCAAGCTCTGTGGTGTCTCTTCTTACAGGGACATTAATCCCATCATGAGGACAGGACCTCACTTAACCCTAGTCACTTCCTAAAGGCCCCATCTGTAACACCATCACACTAGGGCTCCGACATATGAATGGGGGCGTGGGGAACTGGGGACACAAACATGCACTCCAGAGCAATGCAGGAGCAACCTTCCTGGGTCAGCCAGGAGAGAAGTCTGCCCCATTTGAGTTCAGGCCCTGAATCATGCAGAGCTGGCCTTGAGTCCTGCCTCTGCTGTAAACTGGCAGTATGTCCTAGGGGGGAGTTACTTAACCTTTGCAAATTTTTACTTCATCTGAAAAAGGGGGCTTTAAAAATTTTTTATTTTATTGAAGTATAGTTGATTTGCAGTGTTGTATTAATTTCTGTTGCATAGCAAAGTTCCTGTCTTTGCATGAAATGTTCCCTTAGTATCTCTAATTTTATTGAAGAGATCTCTAGTCTTTCCCATTCTATTGTTTTCCTCTATTTCTTTGCACTGATCACTGAGGAAGGCTTTCTTATCTCTCCTTGTTGTTCTTTGGAACTCTGCATTCAAATGGGTATATCTTTCCTTTCCTCCTTTGCCTTTGGCTTCTCTTCTTTTCTCAGCTATTTGTAAGGCCTTCTCAGACAACCATTTTGCCTTTTTGCATTTCTTTTTATTGGAGATGGTCTTGATCACTGCCTCCTGTTCAGTGTCATGAACCTCCATCCATAGTTCTTCAGGCACTCTGTCTATCAGATCTAATCCCTTGAATCAATTTGTCATTTCCACTGTATAATTGTAAGGGATCTGATTTAGGTCATACCTGAATGGTCTAGCGGTGTTCCCTACTTTCTTCAATTTCAGTCTGAATTTGGCTATAAGGAGTTCATGATCTGAGCCACAGTTAGATCCCAGTCTTGTTTTTGCTGACTGAATAGAGCTTCTCCATCTTTGGCTAAAAAGAATACAATCAATCTGATTTCAGTATTGACCATCTGGTAATGTCCACATGTAGAGTCATCTCCTGTATTGTTGGAAGAGGGTGTTTGCTATGACCAGTGCATTCTCTTGGCAAAACTCTGTTAGCCTATGCCCTGCTTCATTTTGTACTCCAAGGCCAAACTTGCCTGTTACTCCAGGTATCTCTTGACTTCCTACTTTTGCATTCCAGTCCCCTATGATGAAAAGGACATCTTTTGGGGGCGTTAGTTCTAGAAAGTCATGTAGGTCTTCATAGACCTTCATTCAACTTCAGTTTCTTCTGCATTACTGGTTGGGGCATAGACTTGAATTATTGTGATATTGAATGGTTTGCCTTGGAAATGAACAGAGATCATTCTGTCGTTTTTGAGTACTGCATTTCGGACTCTTGTTGACTATGAGGGCTACTCCATTTCTTCTAAGGGATTCTTGCCCATAGTAGTAGATGGGCAAGTAGTAGATGACCATTGTGTCATCTGAATTAAATTCACCCATTGCAGTCCATTTTAGTTCACGGATTCCTAAAATGTCGATGTTCACTCTTGCCATCTCCTGTTTGACCACTTCTAATTTACCTTGATTCATGGACCTAACATTCCAGGTTCCTATGCAATATTGCTTTTATAGCATCAGACTTTACTTCCATCACCAGTCACATCCACAGCTGGGTGTTGTTTTCTCTTGGGCTCCATCTCTTCATTCTTTCTGGAGTTATTTCTCCACTGATCTCCAGGAGCATATTTGGCACCTACCGTCCTGGGGAGTTCATCTTTCAGTGTCATATCTTTTTGTCTTTTCATACTATTCATGGGGTTCTCAAGGCAAAAAAAGGGAACATTTCATGCAAAGATGGACCCAGTAAAGGACAGAAATGGTATGGACCTAACAGAACCAGAAGATATTAAGGAGAGGTGGCAAGAAGACACAGAAGAACTATCTTCATGAAAAAAAGATCTTCATGACCCAGATAACCACTCTGGTGTGATCACTCATCTAGAGCCTCACCTAGAATGCGAAATCAAGTGGGCGTTAGGAAGCATCAGTATGAACAAAGCTAGTGGAGGTATTGGAATTCCAGTTGAGCTATTTCAAATCCTAAAAGATGATGCTGTGAAAGTGCTGCACTCAATATGCCAGCAAATTTGGAAAACTCAGCAGTGGCCACAGGACTGGGAAAGGTCACTTTTCATTCCAATCCCAAAGAAAGGCAATGACAAAGAGTGCTCAAACTACCACACAATTGTGCTCATCTCACACGCTAGTAAAACAATGCTCAAAATTCTCCAAGCCAGGCTTCAACAGCATGTGAACCGTGAACTTCCAGATGTTCAAGTTGGATTTAGAAAAGTCAGAGGAACCAGAGATCAAATTGCGAACATCTGTTGGATCATAAAACAAGCAAGATAATTCAAGAAAAACATCTATTTCTGCTTTATTGACTATGCCAAAGCCTTTGACTCTGTGGATCTCAACAAACTGTGGAAAATTCTTAAAGAGATGGAAATACCAGACCACCTGACCTGCCTCTTGAGAAATCTGTATGCAGATCAAGAAGCAACATTTAGAACCAAACATGGAACAACAGACTGGTTCCAAATTGGGAAAGGAGTCCATCAAGGCTGTGCATTGTCATTCTGCTTATTGAACTTATATGCAGAGTACATCACATCATGCAAAATGCTGGGCTGGATGAAGTACAAGCTGGAATCAAGATTGCCAAGAGAAATATCAATAACATCAGATATGCAGATGACACCACCCTTATGGCTAAAAGCAAAGAGGAACTACAGAGCCTCTTGATGAAAGTGAAAAAAAGTGAAAAAGCTGGCTTAAAACCCAACATTCAGAAAACTAAGATTAAGGCATCTGGTCCCATCAATTCATGGCAAATAGGTGGGGAAACAATGGAAACAGTGACAGACTTTTTTCTCTTAGTCTTCAGAATCACTGCAGATGGTGACTGCAGCCATGAAAAAAAAGTTGCTTGCTCCTTGGAAGAAAAGTTATGACCAACCTAGACAGCCTATTAAAAAGCAGAGACATTACTTTGTCAACAAAGGTCCATCTAGTGAAAGCTATGGTTTTTCCAGTAGTCATGTATGGATATGAGAGTTGGACTATAAAGAAAGCTGAGCACCAAAGAATTGATGCTTTTGAACTGTGTTGTTGGAAAAGACTCTTGAGAGTCCCTTGGACTGCAAGGAGATCCAACCAGTCCATCATAAAGGAAATCAGTCCTGAATATTCATTGGAAGGACTGATGCTGAAGCTGAAACTCCAATACTTTGGCCACCTGATGTGAAGAACTGACTCAGTGGAAAAGACCCTGATGCTGGGAAAGATAGAAGGTGGGCAGAGAAGGGGATGACAGAGGATGAGATGGTTGGATGGCATCACCGACTCAATGGACATGAGTTTGAGCAAGCTCCAGGAGTTGGTGATGGACAGGGCAGCCTGGAGTGCTGCAGTCCATGGGGTCACAAAGAGTTGGACGTGACTGAATGACTTAAATAGACTAGATAGCAAAGTGATTCAGTTATACATATACATATATATCTTTTTCATATTCTTCTCCATTATGGTTTATCACAGAACACTGAGTGTTGCTCCTTGTGCTATACAGTGGGACCTTGTTGTTTATCCATTCTCCATATACTGCTGGTCCCAAACTCCTGATCCTTCCTTCCCTACCCTCTCCCTTGGCAACCACCTGTCTGTGAGTCTGTTTCTGTTTCACAGATATGTTCATTTGTGTTGTATTTTAGATTCCACATATAAGTGATGTCATATAGTATTTGTCTTTCTCTGTCTGACTTATGTATCTTTTTATCATCTCTAGGTCCTTCTATGTCACTGCAAATGGCATTATCTATTTCTTTTTATGGCTGAGTAGTAGTCCATTGTATATACGTGCCATATCCTTATACATTCATCTGTTTATGAACATTTAGTTTACTTCCATGTCTTGGCTATTGTAGGTAATGCTGCAGTGAGTATAAGGGTATAAGTATCTTGAAAAAGGGGGCTTAATTAGTGTATATTCCTCATGGAATTGTATGAGAATTGCATTAACTACTATATGGGAAGCAGCACAGAGCACAGTTATCAATATTGTGATCTAACAATAGATCTGTACGTAATAAATACACAGATATTATATTTACTCACAAATGAGATGCTATCTCTGCATGTTGACTGTATATATAACATATTCACAAACATATGCTGTTTTGTGGACCAACCCTTTAAAATTGGAAAACAGTAGCCTTTATCTTCCAAAGTACTCAGGTTCAGATTTGCAGCCATTTAGTAACTGTAAATAGGTGGACTCAGGGTGGGAGTGGTTAAAACTTAACCATTATTCAAGGCTTGCCCTTGGATAATAAAATTAGGAAAAACTAAGCCTGTCACTAAGGTGATGGGCCTTTTGAGGTAGCTGGCAGTATGATTGGGCTTCCCTGATGGCTCAGCTAATGAAGAACCCACCTGCCCGTGCAGGAGACATAAGAGACATGTTCAATCCCTGGGTTGGGAAGATCCCCTGGAGAAGGAAATGACAACCCACTCCAGTATTCTTACCTGGGAAATCCCATGGACAGAGGAGCCTGGCAGGCTACAGTCCTTGTCATAAGATTCCCCTGTTCCCTACAAAGTCTGGTGCCTAATCTGCTGTGTCTGTGAACTGCAGGGGGTGGTCAGGAGGATGAAGGAAGGGAAGGGGCTGCCTGTTGAGGGGAAGGGGTCTCACGGGTCAGCTGACCTGAGCCCCAACCCCATGATCCCCAACAATCTGCTGATCTGTCATTTGGATCTTCCTTTCCCCAAACTGATTCCAGAAAGGAGGTGACCTGGCTGGAAATTTTCTGGTCACTAAAATGAGGTACCTTCTCTCCCCTTCCCCCTCCCACCTCCATCCCCACCCACTGTATTGCTAACTACTAGTATCCCGGCTCATATAGTAGGCTCAGAACACAGAAGATGATTTGAGTGGCTCTTTTCTCAGTTCTCCCACGGATGTCACATCACTAGTGCCATCCTAAATGCCTAGGAGGGAAGTGAGTGCATTGCACGCAATGGCTGCATGAGTCCATTGTGGAACCTGGGATGAGAAGGGCTGTGACCAGGATCAGCCTCCCAGAGAGGAAGCAGTTCTGTGAACTGACAGGAACCCATTCAGGAAGTGCTGAGAACAGCCACCCCCAGACGCAGCCACGCTGGGAGGCCCACGTGGTCAGCCACTGACCCTTGTCCCTCCCCTGCCCGGAGTCCCTCTCGCTGAGCGCCAACCTCAGCCTCACACTTCCCCCAGCTCTGATGGGCTTCCCATGTCACTGGCATGTCTCTGACCTTCTAGAACACTCTCTCCAAGAGGTTCACAGGTCCCTGGATTCCCAGTTGCCTCTGGCACACACAGGTCCCCTGAAGAAGGCTGGAATGCGTGTGTGCAGACAAAGCTGCTCTCAGCGGGCCCTCAGCTGGTGCCATTCAACCAGATGGAGACTTGCTTCCCCACATGGGCCTCATGGTTTGCAACTTCAGAGTTTTGTTTAGCAGGAGCATAAATTACCGCCTATCACAAACTTGTAGGGATGCCTGGAAATATTCAAAATGAGAGTTAAAATCTGGGATGACCAAGAGTCATTTGTATGATTTTTATCAAAAGCTTTTTTTCTAAAATGGATGCCTTGTTTATCTGGAAATTATTCAAGTCGCATGTCATCGCTTTGCCTGAACTCCTCTCCACCCGCCCCTCACTCCCACCTCGCCCCCTTAAACCGACCCCCTAAGTCTCTGTACTCACTCGGCTTTCATGTGCTTGGGCACCGTGTGCCCCGAGGGCCTGGAGAGGGAGCCGACTGCCCCCACAGAAGGGTGCCGAAGTTTATTGTGCTCCCTTCTGCTTACAGGACACATTCAGCATCACCACCAAGAAAGCGTCTCTGGATATATTTCTGCCCGATGGAAGGAGCATTAAAGTCGAAATTCTAACATCAGATACTGCCGAAAGAGTCCTGGAGGTAAATTCGGTCTAAGTTCCAGCCCCAGACCTGAATTTAGGAATCATTCTGTTTGAAGGCAGGGACTAGGATACGGCTACCTTCTGGAAGCTTCCTACCTGTCATTTTATTCTGGATGACTTGTCTGTAGAGATAAGAGACTGATGGAGAAATTATCTGAGCGACTGATGGAGGAATCTCAGCTACAGCCAATCTCCGGGGTCTCTTCGGTTTTCCCCACCGCCCGTGGGCTGGTGTTGGTTCCCTGGAACTCAGCCAGGGATGTGCCTCCTGCAAAAACTCAAGGTCCTTTATTATGGGATGTCCATGGTTGGGAGCAGGATGGAGGATGGAGCCCAGATGAATCTATCCAGGGGGACTGATGTCAGGTTCTGGCAGAGAATGACAGGTGGTTAAAGCCAGAAAGAGTGTTCCCTTCTCTGACACAGGGAAAACCCCTAAAACCAATGCCCAACGCTTCTAATTATGGGTCCACAGGGCCTATCCTGTGTTACAGTCAGTTCTTTAAGGACCCAGAGAATGGGACCCAGAAAGCCTTCTTCCTTCTCCATGCAGCCGTAACCAGCCTGGCCCCTGTGGCCTCTCCTCCCTCGACTGGGCTGTGGAGAGGACTCCTGGGCTGGCTCCCAGGTCCCTCTCCTATGGAGGGTTTTAGTTTGTCAACTTAAATAGGAAGGTAAAATCAGGCATCTCAAAATTGTCAAGAAGATGCATGTAAACGGGAATAGCAGAGGAATTGGCAATTGGGGGCATGCAAACTGGAGAGGTTGCTGGCGTGTGTGCTGAGGGCTTGGAAGAGACTGTATTTCCAGGCTGGGAAGGTAAAGAGGGGAGAGTTCAGTTAAAGTCTGCTGAAACCAAAACAAACAGAGACCGGATTTGAAAATTCCCTGAGCAGACAAAACCAGTCTAGTCACACAAACAAAGCTCCATTCCACTTATTTCATGAGACCAGACTGACCCGGGTCATATCTTGTTTGGGTCTCTGGAAACCATGAGCAAAATTTCCCAAGGTTGATGTGAGGCAACCCTGGACCAGTTCCCTAGCATTTAAAAAAAAATTCCAATATAATCATTTTCTGTGAATCGGGCATTTATGAGAAATCAGCCTCAGTCCTAAGGGCTTGTCTTCTTGAGGGCACACTAGGGGGTTTTCCATTTTATATCCTCCGGTTGCACTTTAGATTGCAATGCTTTCACAAGTTCTAACCTTCCAGGGAAATATTCAGTGGAGAATAAGAAGTTAGGAGCAGGAGGGGGTCAGAAAGCTTCTAGGACCTTTCCAAGGATGGGAAATCTCTGTGCTGGGATCCTGGTATGGGCTGGCTTCTGAGCTGGTGACTGGAAGTGCTCCTTGCTGGGCTCCCATCCCTTGAGCCTGCCTCGCCCTGAGACCCTGGGCTCTTCCTGTTGCATCCTGGCTCCCCTTCCCAGCCTGGAGATTTGACCTCACCTGCGCCCTTTTGTTTGCACCCTAGATTAGGAAGTACTCCTTCTCTAGATTTTGCTCTGCTCAAGAATGATAATGTTATAACTTTCTTCCTAACTGAAGTCACCATATACAGCCTTTTCTTGGCTGCCGTATTATGACCCATTTGCATGGTACCAGCAGCCACCTAGCTGCTGAAGCCATTCTTTGAGAAGTTACTGTGGTTCTTCCTCTTCCTCCTCTTTCACCCCCAAAATCCTGCTTCCACTACATCCCAAGTCTCTCTCCTATTCATTCACCCTCGCTGTTTCCTTCTCTCCATCCCCATGCCCTTGTAGCCCCCCAAACTAGTTTCGCTGCTTCCAGTCTTGCTAATCTGTACTGATTTCTAGAATGATCTTTCTAAAATGCATCAAGGGCTCTTGAAAGGTTTTATACTGAGAGACCCCAAAACACAAGTCACAGTTCCCTAAATTGCCCTCCCAAGACTTGTCTCCCAGTGGGAGACAGTCACATAACAGAAGAAGACAGTCATAGTTAGTGTAGGGACCACAAACTCAGAGACTCTGGGGGCCAGGCACATAAGACAGGGATGCAGCCGCAGGGCCTAAGCTAATTGGGAAGTGGTTGGACCTGTACAGACCTGGAGGGCAGCCGCCCTGCCTGAAGACACCATTATTGACACGTTTTTCACGTACTGGGCTCACTGGCCAAATTAGGCATAACTGTAGCTGAAGTCGGCTGCTGCTGGGAATATGAGGTCTCTTATCTTCTGGGGTTAGGACAAGTCCCAGATTCAAATTACAGAGCTGCCCCATCCTAGCTGTTTGAGTCTGGGTAAGTTATTTAATGTTTTGAGTTGATGTCTAAGTAATTATAGGAATAGTTCGTGATCCATCAGTAGTAGCAGTTTTCATTCTTCATCAGTATTGGTATTGTGCTGATATTAGAGGGAGTGCTGAATAAATACTGAGTAGGGCAGTAAGTCTGGAGGGCTTCCCCTGTAGCTCAGATGGTAGTCTGTCTGCAATGCTGGAGACCCGGGTTCAATTCCTAGGTCTGGAAGATCCCCTGGAGAAGGAAATGGCTACCCACTCCAGTACTCTTGCCTGGAAAATCCCATGGACAGAGGAGCCTGGCAGGCTACAGTCCATGGGGTCGCCAGAGTCGGACACGTCTGAGCGGCCAAGCACATACACAGGGCAGGGAGTCTAGGGTTCCACGGTGCCGCCTGTTTTGGCCAGTTTCCCTTTGTAACTAACAGCATAAGTTGAATGAGGTACTTTAACCTCAGAAAAATGAGCTTCCCCTCTTCCAACACATTGGTGCGTGAGAAAGTCAAACCCACGGCATGGACATCCTTGGCACTGGCAGTAAAACAAAGGAGTTTCCCTAAAAGGAAAATCAAACAGTCACGCTGCGTGGTGCTTAGTCACTTGGTCGTATCCAACTCTGCGACCCCATGGACAGTAGCCGGCCAGGCTCCTCTGGCCATGGCGATTCTCCAGGTAAGAATACTGGAGTGGTTTGCCACGCCCTACTCCAGGGGATCTTCCCAACCCAGGGATCGAACCCAGGTCTCCCACACTGCAAGCAGATTCTTTACCATCTGAACCACCAGGGAAGTCCAAAAACAAACACTTGGTCAGGCACTGGTGTGCATTCTCTTCCAGGGAAATTCAATAGCTGAAAAAAAAATGTAATTTGCATTTTGTAAGTAAAAAGTATTGTCCATATCTTTTCAAGCATACTTGTTACCACTCTCACTTCACCACTCTCATATCACTTCTATAGCTATCCTACTGGGTTCTTTTAAGGACCAGCAGCAAAGTAAAATCTCTCTTTTATTTTGCACGCATTTGTGCTAATGTAGTTGTACTAGTGGTATTTGAGTTTTGAAGCATCATTAACCTTTACTAAGAAGGAAATACTGTTGTGTCTCTTTTGGTACTGATTTCTCCTTTGAAAGAGAGTGTTTGTATCTATGTCTTTATAAATTGTAGAAAGTATCTCTGTTCTCTTTCTTCTCACTCCACTATCTTCCTTGGCAGGTAAACTTGCTATTTTCACTGAATGAGTCAGAGAAGAGAGGAATCTAATTTGAGTGGATATGGGTCATATTTACTTTAGGAAAGCATGACTTTGCAATCTATTACTATTTGTGCACACTCAGCCCCACACACAGAGGTGCCCTGTGGTTTGGTTTGGACTCTTGTTTGCTTATTTTTGCAAGGGCCTAGGGAAGAGAGTAAGGTAGAAAAAAGGAAAATGAGGATAAACATTGAGTAAAAGCTGTGAAAATTTCCCAAGCTCATCTTTATTTTCAGAGCTATATTAAGAACACCCACTCATACCATCCACCTCTTTAGATTGTCTCTCAAGGCAATTTACACCCCTCAGACAGGAAAAGTACCCCTTTGAGCCTAGCATTTATACAACTGCCACCTTGAGAACTTGGAGCTCTGGTTAAAAGGTCAGCTCATGAACAGAGCTGTATAGGTGAACCCTGACATGTTGCAGAGGTGGTCCAGCGAATTCAGACTAGGTGTGCAAAGAAATCACCCAGGAACCCCACCTTAAAGAGGGGTGGGCTGGCTAAGTGGAGAGGGAAAGGGCCAATGGAACAGGAGCATTCCTGCTAAGGGAGGGTGAATGGACGTGAAATATTACAAGGTTACAGCCTTATGCTGCTGCTGCTGCTGCGTCACTTCAGTCGTGACCGTTGGATAAAAATGAAAGCATCTGTGTTGAGATGAAAGCTGTTTGAGGTAAAGGTCAAAGAGGAATATGAAATGAAGGCAGCCTGTGCCTTCATTTACTTTAGGAAAGGATGACCTCGCAATCTATTACTACTTGTGCACACTCAGCCCCACACACAGAGGTACTGAGGTTTCACTGAGCAAAAATCACATGAATTAGACTTGACCATCACAGCAGACAGCAGAGAGAAGGAGACTTGGGATATCACAAGTGGACATTATCCTGTATACTTTTATATGCCAGCCAAGTGGTGGGGAACATCCCTTTTCCCAGGATCTGGTAATCCAGCCCCTGGGGCAGGCAAGTTGGACCAATGATCATGGGGAATGGCTACTGCCCCCAGGGGACAATAAAGACCAAAACCATCTGGGAAGACACTCCCACATGTGAGATGGGACAAACCAGTCTCAGCTGGGACCAGTTCATGTCCATTGCAGGGGGACCAATTTTTATTTTCTTTACTGTAATTTTTTTTTAATTTCTAATTTTCTAAAATGAATTTGTACCATTTTTAGATTCGGGAAAGAGTTCTTTCAGTGTCCCCTGTCCCCTTAAAGCTCTTTTTTATTGGCATTTACAGGTGGCCGCTCCTAACTTTTCCCTTTTTCTTGTCTTTGGTTAAAGGTGGTGTCACACAACATTGGACTGTGTCAGGAGCTGCTGGACTGCTTCGGCCTATTTCTCATTCAGTTTTGCAAGGAGGGCAGGCTGTCTGGTAAGAAGGACAGAAGGAGGTGCAGGCAGCCTGAGTTGGTGGGCTGGTGTAGGCAGACGCTCAGCCAGGAGATGATGGATTGCAGCTGAGGGGCCGGTTACACTCCCCCCAAGGAGAACACCCTAGTGTGCGTCCCTATTATGACTCTTGGCTCCTGAACTGGACATTTGGTGGCAGGGGGGACACGGGGTGAGGGTTGTGCCTTTAGGCTTGCCTGGTGGCTCAGATGGTAAAGAATCTGCCTGCAATGCAGGAGACCTGGGTTCGATTCCTGGGTCAGGAAGATCCCCAGGAGAAGGCAATGGCAACCCACTCCAGTATTCTTGCGTGGAGAATCGCATGGACAGAGGATTCTGATGGGCTACAGTCCACGGGGTCACAGAGAGCCGGACATGACTAAGGGGCTAACACTTTCACTTTCACCGTGCCTTTGAGCTGGGCGTGCGCTGGGGGTGGGCAGCTCCAGAGAGGGAGTGCAGTCAGGAGCAAGACATCAGTTCTTTCCAGTAATTACACTTCCTCTGGTGGCTCTTGAGCCCCAGTCCTGCTGTCTAGGTGCACCTTCATCTCTGCCCTGGCTGCTGGCCGCCGGCCATGCCACAGACCCCTTGTGCTGGAGTGCTGGACTCTGGGCATCAGTAGATCCCATCAGACCATCACGTCTCCTTGTTACGGAATATTTGCTTTAAAGTGTGGATGGTATAACTTCGTTCTTAGATTCTTTTAAAAAATACACTTGCAGTGAGATAGTGACCGACGACATTATGTTTCATATCAGTCAGTTCAGTCAATTCAGGTGCTCAGTCTTGTCGGACTTATTGTGACCCCATGGACTGCAGCACACCAGGCTTCCCTGTCCATCAACAACTCCCAGAGTTTACTCAAACTCATGTCCATCGCGTCGGTGATGCCATCCAACCCTCTCATCCTCTGTCATCCCCTCCTCCCGTCTTCAATCTTTCCCAGCATCAGGGTCTTTTCCCATACGTTTTGCTTTTCTCTGCAGTGCGTTTTTAGATATTACAAGTTTTTGTTGTTGTTGTGAAACGGTATGTTACCTCTGAGTAGTTTACATATGTTCTCAGGTGCTTTGGGGAGGTGATTTGGAGGTGAAAGTTAGGAAAATCTCTTAACTTGGCCACCAGGAGCTGTGGTGTGCTGGTAAAGGCATTGGATCTCTCCGGACCTCAGTTTCTTCATCGATATTACAGTAAAAATGTCCCCTACTCAAACACTGGTCCCTTTTTTTTTTTTAAATACCTGTGAAGTTAAAAAAAATTTTTTTTTTTATTAGCTGCACTGAATCTTTGTTGCTGCACAGACTTTAATTTAGTTGCGGCGAGCGGAGGCTGTCCTGTAGTTGTGATGCATGGACTCCCATTGCGGCGGCTTCTCTTGTTGCCAAGCACAGGCTCCAGGGCCTGTGGGCTCAGTAGCTGTGGCGGGAGGGCTCAATAGTTGCGGTTCCCAGGCTCTCGAGCACAGGCTCAATAGTTGTAGCACACAGGCTTAGTTGCTTTGCTTGCAACATGTGGGATCTTCCTGGACCTGGATTCGAACCCGTGTGTCCTGCACTGGCAGGCAGATTCTCAGCCACTGAGCCCCCAGGGAAGCCCAAGGCACGGGTCTTTCATGAGGATCAAAGGCTACTCATTTTTTGAATGAACTTTAGAAAGTTAAAAATTCCATACAAACGCAAGAGAATATTATTAATGTGATTTTATTCCTTCCAATATTAATGCTCTATTTTATCACTTTAAAGCCCTGTATGTGGACACTGCATGTAAATATGTATGTATTTCAACCAGCAAGACTCTTTCTTCTTTCTCTAGTCGTGAAAAAATTGGCAGACTTTGAACTCCCATATGTTAGCCTTCGAAGTTCTGAAGTGGAAAACTGCAAGGTTGGACTCAGGAAGTGGTGAGTAAGCATTTATTATGACAGAAAGTGCTTCAGGATGTCTCAGCTTTGCTAATAAGAACTTGTCTGAATCTCACCACATCCTGCTTACAGTCTAACAGCTGGACAGAGCTCAGAGGCTTGGGGAAGTTCAAGAGGAAAGCTTTGAAGGAGGGTGGTGGGAGGAAATGAACCAGAACATTTGTCCTAAGGAATATAATGTTGAGGATGACTTTCACTGGGCTCAGATTAAAAACTTGAGGGATATTATCATAAAGATGGCAACCATGAAGATAAGGCTAGGGGTAGGGGGACTGGGGATTGAAGCAGGTAATGGCAAGGAATTGCAGGGTTTGCTTTGGAATATATGACTATTTAATTGAAGGACTTTATTGATGATTACAAGCAAGTCTGATTTATCTGTTGAACTGTGATATTTTCTGAAGACAAGAGTGGACTTAGCCAACTTGCAGTGAATTTGAACTCTGTATATTCGGCTTACCTTCCTAATGGATTCCAATTACACATGCTTATTTACCAGAGCTAGACATATTTTCCTAGATTGACAAGATGAAATCTAGTGGGAAAAATATGCTGTACTTTTGCAGAAAACACTTTTATTTCCCCCAGACACAAGGCACCCTATGCAGAACAAGCGAACAAAATAATGAGAAGCAGGATACTCTCCTTTGGCACGGGGGCGGGATTTGTCTCTATTTCCCAGTGTGTATTGCTGTGGCTATATGGGATAGCTTCTTTGGTTTACTCTCTCCTGGCCCAGTTATTCTGTAATCTGAACACAGAGGCTCTAAAGAAAGGCATTTGAAATCAAGGAATAGTAATAATCTTGACCTTGTGGTGCCTTGTTAGAGTTCCAGGCTGCGGCTTCAAATTTTGGAAAAGGATTCCCAGCAAGGCCAGAAGTTCATGTACTGCTATTCGAAAGTATTCTGAGAAATAGTTGAAATACGTGGCAGAGAGCCCCGAGAAGGCAAAAAGGATGCAGTTTTGTCTGAGATTTTAAGAGAGTAAAAGGTGGCTAAGCACAGTTGTTCCTGGGATCTGAATATGTGTGTCTTGGGGTTTAGTTCAATAACTCTAGCCAAGTTATTGAAGCTTTCTAATCCTCAATTTCTTTATCTGTAAAATGAGAATATTAATGATAGAGTCTGTCTCAGGATTATACTGAGAGTTAAATGAAATAATCCTATGTGCTCAATAAATTTTGGTCATGTTTTTTATTGTTATAGTGATAATAATCATGATGAAAATCGTAATTAAAAACCAAACCCCCTGGATTAGACTGCTTCGTCCATGAACTCCCTAAGAGATGAGGATTCTGTCCCTCATCTTAAGCTTGAATTGGAAATTGGGCTTTGCCTGTGTCTACATTAAATAGATAAATTCTAGATCATAAGTACAAGATAAAATGTCTACCCCATCACCAGCCTGCATTTCAGATCCAGGCAGATTGCCTTTGCTCGTGCGGACCGAGAGGAAAGGAGGTCCTACTTCAGCTCTTAGAGCTGAGGACGAGTTTACTGGAAGGGGAGAGTCTGCGGGCAGGATACTACAGGTCCTGGTCCTCTGTCCTGAGGGGGCCCTCACTAGGTGGGAGCAGAGAGGCTAGGTCGACTACCACTTGCTGTGGAATCCCCAGCAGGTGAGGCCTGGCAGTGAGACCAAGTCGAGTTTTAGGGATTTTTCTGTCAATTCCCTGATGCTCCTTGCCAAAGATGGTATAGTTCCTTCCAGACAAGAGGATGGCTTGCCCTGGCCTCTCAGAGCTCCGGTCTGGGGTGAGTTGGGACTGTCCATCTCTGGTGTAACAGTTGTTATCTCTGCCACACAGGGCGCCTGGGGTGCAGGGGTGAAATAGCTCAATGGAATACACATAGGAACGCTTCAGTTGTTTCTCCCCAGCCGCTAGAATGAAGTTGATCTTCAAGCATCTATATTTTCATCCTTTTCCTGGTCTATGACAATCCCATCGTCTCCTCCCCCTCCCCTGCTGAGCTCCGTGATTCTGCTCACTCTGCCTTCAGACTGGTGATAGACCGACGCTGGCGTACCCTCTCCTATGGTTTCAGTCCGGTCTTGGCTGGCTACTGCGCTCACATAGTACCTGTAACTTCACTTCATCCTGGCAATCCTGGATCTGCTAGACAAACACGAAGCCCTGCTATTTGCAAGTCCCTTCACCAATGTCCAGAGGGGCAAGGGGTCTGAGTAGGACCCAGCCCCTGGACTCAGGGATCTTCATACATTGTGTAATATCAGCTTGTTCAGAGCAGAGATCAGGGTAAATTCAGGGAGCTGAGGAAGCCCAGGGGACAGGTTGCTAACACAGCCTTGGGGAGTAGGGACCAGAGGAGGAGACATGAGGGAGAGGCTTGTGGGAGAGGCCGATAAGTCCAGGAAGGAGCCAGGTGAGGGGAGTGGTCTTTTGAATGGAGGGAGAAGAGAGAAGACAAGGTTGGAATGTATAGAGTGTGGGACAGGGGAGAGGTCAGAGATAGAACTGGAAATGGAAGTGAGATCTACAACGAAGGGCCTTGGGAGTCAACAGGATAAATGTTCTAACCCCTGGGACTATGAGCATCTGGAAGGTTCCTTGGGAAAGACTATTCCAGTTCGAATGTGGAGCATGGGACTGTGGGACACAACTGAGGCGGAATGTCTGGTGAGGAGGTCACCGGAGCAGCTCAGGCAAGAGATGAGGTGGCCTGGGCACAGCACGGTGATGTGGATGTGGGTACAGGGCAGATGGCTATGCTGGGAATTGCCAGTGGGGAGGGGGCATGAAGACTTGGGGCTTGATGTGAATGGCATGTGGACCATTTTCTTAAAGCCTTGTTTTTTTGCATCTCTACTCTTGGAGGGCACTAAATAGTCTTACAATATAAAGACAACGGGAAACAGAAAAGGTCAGAGGTCACTTGAAGACTAGGCAAGCAGAGGACTGTGGCTGTGCTGGAAAGGGGGCCTTGGTTCAAGGCATCAAGGGCCACCAGTTGAGAGAGCATGCTCACCCAGGTATGCCCGTCAACTGTGTCATAAATTAACTGAACACTCCTGAATCATGCAGGTATCTGGACCCATCCCTCGACGCCAGGCTGATGGACTGCAGAGCAGCTGTAGATCTGATCTACATGCAGGTGAGGGGAACCAAGGGCTATCAGGACGCCGGATATTATAGACCTTTTGGGTTTGGAACAGAGAACGTGTGTGTGGCAGTTCAGAATTCTATGGTGACATCTAGAAGAGGCAAATTCCTGTAAACTGAAACTAGAACAGAGGTTACCAGGGGCTGAGGGGTGGGGAGGAGTTATTGTTTAATGGGGATAGATGTTTTGCTCGGGATAATGAAAAAGCTTTAGGTATAAAAAGAGGTGATGGTATATAACACTGCTAGTGTTTTTAGTGCCAGTGAATTGTACACCTCTAGATGGTTAAAATGTTATGCATATTTTAATCGCAATAAATAAACAAATATTTTGAGAAGTAGAGTTTGAGGGAAAAGAATTCTACCTCCATTCTAACCGTCTCTCCACACTGGCAGCTGACACTCCATCATCTAGGCTAATTTAATAGCCAAGAAAGGACATCCCTGCTAATCTAAAGTCACAGAGAAACTGAAAGTGAAAGTCACTCAATCGTGTCTGACTCTTTGTGACCCCATGGACTGTAGCCCATCGGGCTCCTCTGTCCACGGAATTCTCCAGGCAAGAATACTGGAGTGGGTAGCCATTCTCTTCTCCATGGGATCTTCTCAACTCAAGGATCAAACCCAGGTCTCCTACATTGCAGGTGGATTCTTTATTATTTGAACCACCGGGGAAGCCAATTTAAAGTCACACATGGTCTCTAAATCTCACTTTAGCACAGTCTTTCTTTCCTAAGCCAACAAGTAGCGTGCCTGTCTCTAGGGCCCACTTCATAGGCAAGTGGCCTGTGAGGCTGCACTGCCCCTTCCCTCCGCACTCAGAAGGGCCCCAGGCTTGTCCCACTCTCTGCTGTCACATCTTGAAATTCTTAAAGTTTTATAAAAGGACCCCACATTTTCATTTTGTACTAAGTCCTGCAAATGATGTAGTTGGTCTTGCCTTACCCCTGCCCCTCAACCCACAGAAAAGCACATTTAGAGTTTAGCCTCCTTTCTTTTCCCAACTCATGTGGTGAAGGTTCTGCTCATCTGTCTGGAGGTCAGCAGATGCTGCCCCTGTGATGTATTGCCGGCCACCCCTGTCTCAGCCCCCTCACCTCAGCCCCCCCACCTCAGCTCCCACCTCAGCCCCCCCGCCTCAGCCCCCTCACCTCAGCCCCCCCACCTCAGCTCCCACCTCAGCCCCCCAACCTCAGCTCCCTCCTCAGCTCCCACCTCAGCTCCCCCCACCTCAGCCCCCTCACCGAAGCTGCCACCTCAGCCCCCTCACCTCAGCTCCCACTTCTTCCCCAGCTCCCTGCCACTGTTCACCCTCACGGGGCAGCATCTTTGGAGGCCCATCCTTTCCCAGGCCTGACTTGACAGTTCTGGAGGGAAGTTTGGAAGCTTCTTTTAAGGACTACCTTGAAATTACCCAACAGTTTGTTCTCAAGCCCAGAACAGTGGGTCGAATTCCTGGCCTATTCAAACCGTCCCAAGGTTTCCCACTCCCTCAGAATAAATCCCACATCCTGATGTAAATACTTGTTTTATTTTCTCCTTAGCATTCCTACCATTTCACTACATAAAAATTTTGAGTTACTCTGTCTCTCCCTGCTAGAATGATTTCTCCATGAAATTGGGGATTTACTGCTATTATCTCCAGAAACTAGAACTATTCCTGACATGACCTTAGTGTTAAGCCTTGTGGGGGATCCTACATTGTACCAAGTGTTTAAAATACATTGTTTCATTTAAGCTTCATAGTAACTCTGTCAGGCAGTTGGTGCTATCTACATTTTTTAAATAAAATTTATTTATTTGTTTTAATTGGAGGTTAATTACCTTACAGGATTGTGATGGTTTTTGTCATACATTGATGTGGATCGGCCATAGGTATATATGTGTCCCCTCCATCCTGGCCGTCTTTGTTTTTAAGAAGAAGAAATAAAGTTTGCTGACAAAGAATTGAGTAGGCTTAGATATGGAAGATTAGGAAAAGGGATTTAAAAACACTTTGCAGGTGGCTCTTATGTAACGTGGTTCTAAACTGCTGTAGTCTGTAACTTTTCATAAGTTAAGGCAGAATTGAAGAGGGGGAGAAGTTTCAGATGTTACTTTAAAAAAAAAACAGATATAACTCTTTTTTAATTTTAACTTTATTTATTTATTCTTGGCTGTGCTGAGTCTTCACTGGTGCGTGCAGGCTTTCTCTTAATTGCAGCGAGCAGGGCTGCTCTAGTTGCCGTGCTCGGGCTTCTCACTGCAGTGGCTTCTCTTGTTGCAGACCATGGGCTCTAGGCTCGGGGGCTTCATGAGTTAAAGCTCGTGGGCTCAGCAGTTTCAGATCGCAGGCTCTAGAGCATGGGCTCAGTAGTTGTGATGCATGGGCTTAGCTGCCTCTCGGCATTTGGAATCTTCCCAGATCAGAGACCGAATCCATATCCCCTGCATTGGTGGGCGGATTGTTAACCACTGGACCACCAGGGAAGTCCCAGACATTGCTTTTAAAGAGCTTTGCTAGGAGTCAAGGAGGGCTTCCCAGGTGGGCTAGTGGTAGAGAACCCACCTGCCAGGGCAGGAGACATAAGAGACGAAGGTTCGATCCCTGGGTCAGGAAGGTCCCCTGGAGGAAGGAATGGCAACCCACTCCAGTATTCTTGACTAGAGAATCCCATGGACAGAAGAGCCTGAAGGGCTACAGTCCATGGGGTCGCAAAAAGTCAGACACAACTGAGTGACTGACACTTTCACTTTCTTTCAAGAGACAAGAAGACATTAATAGAACCTCCTGCAGTAGTTTGGTTATAGCATAAAAAAGGTAAAAGGATGGATTTTGATGCTCAGGTTTACTAAAGAGCATCAGTTCAGTTCAGTTCAATTGCTCAGTCGTGTCCGACTCTTTGCAACCCCATGAACTGCAGCACACCAGGCCTCCCCGTCCATCACCAACTCCCGGAGTCAACCCAAACCCATGTCCATTGAGTCGGTGATGCCATCCAACCATCTCATCCTCTGTTGTCCCCTTCTCCTCCTGCCCTCAATCTTTCCTAGCACCAGGGACTTTTCAAATGAGACAGCTCTTCGCATCAGGTGGCCAAAGTATTGGCGTTTCAGCTTCAACATCAGTCCTTCCAATGAACACCCAGGACTGATCTCCTTTAAGAGGAAAAACACGTACTTCGTTAGGTGACTTTTGGTCTTGTTTTCAGCAATTCCATTGCTTTAATTAGATTATTTTTAGCAAGTCTTCATTTTTGGAGTGGTTTGTTATGCAGCAACTGATAAATAGCCGTTCCCTTTAGTTGGATTAGGTGTGTTGTTGATAGATGTGTTGAGTCTAATTGTCATTTAAAATCACTTCAAAAAGTATGATTCTGGATGGAAAGGGAGTTATTGCTTACGCAGAGAGGCAAAGACAGAGTGCAGGGTTCCCTTTTGTACCGGAAAAGCAAATGTTCGTCTTTGAAGACATGACCACAGTTCCATGTTTCACATTTTCTTGCAAAGGGACAACCAAGTGCTTTATGTTCACACAGAGAGGAAACTGCTCTGTTTTATAAGATTAAGCAAAAGGACTGCCTAGCACAGGTTGAGCAGTGCCTCTGCAGGCGAGAGAAATCGCCAGATGCCTCAGAAGAAATGAAAGCAATTACCAGCCGGGAGGGATACGGTGCATAGGACTGCCTCATGGTCTGTGTCATGATTTATTTGGCAGTTTTTTTTCTTAGTGTCACACAAGATCATGGCATCATAAAATCAGTGAAGTTTTCAGTTTGACAAAATTGAGCCTCATTTGTGTAGAGATCTCCCCCAGTAGACCACCAGCCCCACGCAGGGACTTTGGCTTTTTCGGCACAGGGCAGAGATGCTGGGTGTCTGACTGAGCAGTCACAGCAGATCCAGCAGCCAGAATGTCACTGGAGGAGTCACAACCTTCACACCCTTTTCTCCTTAGGTGACTTTTTAAGAGACCAAGACCATCTAGTAAACGATTTCCATGAAACTCTAAGAAGGCAAATAAAAATATCACTTCTTAAATGTTTAATGTTCACTATTGTGCTTTTATGGCTAGAATATAGTTTTCAGCCCATGTCACGTCCTGTTTTGATCCATGCATAATCATGTTCAATGTACTTTTACCCCTGTCACATGAGTTGGAATGTAATTCACCATTTTAAATGTTCCCTGAGGCTCAGCACCACGGTATCCTTGCTGTTACAATACCTTGTTAGTTATGTCTGGTGTATTTGCCAGCACATCCTTGGTTGACAATGCATCACCTAATTCTAATATTGTTTCTGTGGGATGGTTTCCAGGGATACAGAGTAACAAGAATTAGCAACTACTAGCTTCATATGTTTATTGATCTTCATTAAAGAGTTGCAAACCAGGGAGAAACTGATGGTGTTCCCCCTACTTGTGGCTTGGGAAAAGATGGTTTCCTGAATGGTAGTTTTAAAAATGCCTTCTGTTGGTGGGAATGCAAACTAGTACAGCCACTATGGAAAACAGTGTGGAGATTTCTTAAAAAACTGGAAATAGAACTGCCATATGACCCAGCAATACCACTTCTGGGCATACACACTGAGGAATCCAGATCTGAAAGAGACACGTGCACCCCAATGTTCATCGCAGCACTGTTTATAATAGCCAGGACATGGAAGCAACCTAGATGCCCATCAGCAGATGAATGGATAAGGAAGCTGTGGTACATATACACCATGGAATATTACTCAGCCGTTAAAAAGAATTCATTTGAATCAGTTCTAATGAGATGGATGAAACTGGAGCCCATTATACAGAGTGAAGTAAGTCAGAAAGATAAAGAACATTACAGTATACTAACACATATATACGGAATTTAGATAGATGGTGGCGATAACCCTATATGCAAAACAGAAAAAGAGACACAGAAGTACAGAACAGACTTTTGAACTCTGGGGGAGAACGTGAGGGTGGGATGTTTTGAAAGAACAGCATGTATATTATCTATGGTGAAACGGACCACCAGCCCAGGTGGGATACATGAGTCAGGTGCTCGGGCCTGGTGCACTGGGAGGACCCTGAGG
Source organism: Muntiacus reevesi (assembly GCF_963930625.1). NCBI lineage: Eukaryota > Metazoa > Chordata > Mammalia > Artiodactyla > Cervidae > Muntiacus > Muntiacus reevesi. Next base: position 17,183,846 of record NC_089260.1, on the reverse strand, counting down.
AGTCGGGTGGGGAGGGAGGTGGGAGGGGGGATCGGGATGGGGAATACGTGTAACTATATGGCTGATTCATGTCAATGTATGACAAAACCCACTGAAATGTTGTAAAGTGATTGGCCTCCAACTAATAAAATAATATTAAAAAAAAAAAAAAAAAAAAAAAAAATGCCTTCTGTCCCCTGCTGCATCAGTGGCTGTCTCCTCTGGGTGACCTTGGACTGGTCACTTCTTCCTTCTGCAACTGGAACTGCAATGTCTCCCTGTGAAACTGAACTAACAGTCTCTAAGTGTTCTTCCAGCTTTAACAGAATGATATTCAAACCTTAGCTCTTTGCCTGGCAAAGTTTGCAAGAAACTATATAGCTGATGTCATAACAACCTCTGCCTTTATCATTTCTCAAGTTCGAGTGAAGCTCCTGAGAAATGGACAGGGGGCCCAAGGCCAGCAGGAGGGATGGCACCACAGCTGCTGCCTCCTTTGGGAAGTCCTCTCTGTCCCCTCCCTCTCTGCCCCCTTGACATTTTGTTCTGCCCTCCATCGTGGCAGTCCCACCCAGTGTTGCAAATGCGGGTTCACGTCTGTGTCTCGCTAATTAGACTCTGAATGGCCAAGGGCACAGACTGTGTCCTGGGCGCTTGGGAGATATGAGTGAGCGAGAAGCAATCATCCTTTTAAAAAAAGTCAATGGAAGAAGTCTGGGGAGTTCCTCTGATAAATCACGGTGCCATCATAATTAACCGTTAAGAAATATTCTCAATTCTTTTTAAAGCTAGTGTGTCTAGTGATGTCCCAGGAGCCAACACCACAAGGTGTTTCCTTCCTTCTTCTTTTCAAAAATTTGAATGACATTAAACAAAGTGAGGGCTTCCCTTGTAGCTCAGTTGGTAAAGAATCTGCCTGTAATGTAGGAGACCTAGGTTCAATTCCTGAGTCAGGAAGATCCCTTGGAGAAGGAAATGGCAACCCACTCCGGTATTCCTGCCTGGAGAATCCCATGGACAGAGAAGCCAGGCAGGCTACAGTCCATGGGGTTGCAAGAGCTGTATACGACTTAGCAACTAAACCACAAGCAAAGTGGAAGATTGCCTATAAAAATAGAAGTTTCTGGATTTTCTAAAAAGTACCGAAGGCTCTATCCGGTTTGGGCCTACATTTCAGCAGGGCCCCCGCTGGCCTGGTTACTGTTTGTGCAAATGAGAAAAAGGTGCCCCTTCCCCCAGGCAGGTCAAGCCGCGCATCCGGGCGTGTGGTGTGGTGAGGGGAGTGTGGGCTGACCACTACCCTCCTAATACCCCCATGGCCTGGTGCCCTTGGACTGGCCCCACGTGCTCCCTAGCCTTAATCTGTTCTGCCTCCACCACCCGGAGCCAAGTGGCTGCTGCCTTGTTTAAAAAGGCACGTGCTCTCCATGTCTCACTACTGTAGACTGCAGAGAGCACTAGGGTGTGTGTGATTGAAGCTCATGAAAACCGTGACTTATGTGATTTCATGCAATTTTATAAATTAGGTTCCACATGAGTCTCTGTCAGCCAGTCTTCGGGGAACCATATAACTGAGTAAAGACATTTATCTAAACTTGACTCTCACTGTCTGGAGCGAGGCACTGTATATAATATATTTGAGTGATGACTTGTGAAATCATAATCAGGGTCAAAGGTTTTCAAGGGTAGTAAAACAAAAACATTTATCTTACCTCTCCTGTAGGGTATTTAAAGCTCTATATTTGAGAGTCCCAGATCCTCTAATGATGAATGATGTATCTTTAGTTAGTACTTACCTACTTACCACCATGAATGCTGTTTATCTTGTATATTTAGCCAGGTTTCTCTCTGACATCGCTGCCAGGTTCTAACAGTCCTTACAGGGCTCTAAGATCAAGTGAATTCATGAAAGAAAAGGTGTTCCATTCTTCACACCCATGCTAATTGCATTCTTAGTTTAGGTATGGTATCTAAGTTCAGTTTTGAGAACAGTTGACAATAAGGAGAAAATCTGGGGGTGTGTAGCTGCCTATGTGGTCAAAATTCAGTGTCTTGGGCAGTAGGAGGAGGGCTTGGTAGAGTAGTCAGATCCGGGTTTTAATCCAACTGTTGCCGCTTACTTACTGGATTGTCTTGAAAGTTATAACATCTCTGGCCCTTGATTTTACCCATCTCTAAAATGGGCGTAATTGTTCCTAACCCACAGAACCATTTGAAAAAAGTCAATGAGAAAACTTATCTAAAAAAGATTCTCAACAAATAGTAGTTATTTTTCTTCTCCTCTTTAAATCCATCTCCTTTTCCCCAACTTCAATAGTAATGTCAAAGTGTATTCAGCTTTTCTTTCTCTTCTTGGAGCTAAGGCATACCATGTCCCTCAGTGATATGAGGGACATAACACATAGACTTACTTTCAGACTAAGGTGTATACTATCATATACTATATTATATTCATATACTATATTCGGTATATTCATATACTATATTTAGACTATCATGTACTAAGGTATAAAGTACTTGATAGCAAAGAATTGTTTGTGGGTTTGCTGTATGTAAGAGGCTGAACAAGATACACTCGGGTAAAGGACTCTGGTTCTTCTCTGGAAGGGTTAACAGTTTGAGGACCAGTGGAAAACTCCATTAAATAAAGCATGATGTCAGCTAGTGATAAAGAACCCACCTGCTAATGCAGGAAACAGAAGAGATGCAGATCTGATCCCTGGCTCAGGAAGACGCCCTGGAGGAGGCATGGCAACCCACTCCAGTATTCTTGCCTGGAGAAGCCCATGGACGGAGGAGACTGGGGGGCTACAGACCGCAGGGTCGCAAAGAGTTGAATAGGACTAAAGCGACTTAGCGCAGCGCACGCTGTCAGCATAGCACGGGGTAAGTGTCTGCAGCTGATGAGATGGAAAGCTGATCTCAGAGCCTGTCCTGGGGCCAGGAAGCATAAAGGGGACGGGAGGCTGCGTGCCAGGAGGAGAGGGGAAGAGCACAGGAAAAGTTGCTGAGGGTTCAGGAAATCCAGGGGGCATCTGTCTGCAGTGATCTCTCGCTTTAAGACCAGTGTTGTTCGGCTTGAACCCTCGGTGCAGACTAGGACAGAGGACTGAGCAGCCATCAGGGAGTCAGAATTTGGGAACATTTGCTGGTGGCCGTTGCCCAAAGCCCAGCCAACAGGGCCTAATAGTGTACTCACTTCTCATTCTTTCTCAGTTATAAAATTTGTTTTCATCTTATAAAAATGTGCAGATATGGAAGGACTCAAAAACAAAAGTAAACATCATCCCAAATCTTATATCAACCATACATATAAACTCTTAACTTTTTCAGTGTTTTTATTTTGTATACTATTAATTCATTTCACTCATGTGCACATCCATTTTTCTTGACTCCTAAGTGTAACATACAAGGTCGCTGGGGCTTGGTTTATATTTATTGTTTTGTTTTATAAAACTCAGGACCTGATTACTATGCCCTTATTTTGTAACTTGACATGTTTTCATGTACCAATGTCTAATAGACTTTTCCCATGTTGTTAAATATTTTATATAATTTTAAATAGTAGCATAATCTATTACTTGGTTGTGCCTAAACTCTATCGCCTATTTTGGGACATTTATTAGTAGTACCTACTTCATAAGGTGCTGTGAGGATTGACTTTTTCTTTATGGGAAGAGGAGCTCTAAAATAATAAAAATTTTATTTTCTCACAGTTCCATAGGTCAGAAGTCTGAAATCAAGGTATTGACAGGGCCATGTTCCCTCTGAAGGTGCTAGGGGAGTTTCTGTTCCTTGTCTCTTTCATCTGCTGGTGGCTTCAAGCATTCCTTGGGTGGAATACTACTCAGTCATAAAAAAGATGAAATTGTGCCATTTGTGACAACACAGATGGACCTTGAGGGTATTTTGCTAAAATAAGTTAGATGTAGAAAGACAAATGATTTCATCAAAATATAAATGAAATAATAAATAAATAGTATAATAAAATTAATGAACAAACAAAAGCAAATAAGTAGATACAGAGAACAAATTAGTAGTTACCAGAGAGAGGAGGGGCTGGGGCTGATTTTGTTTTAGAGCAATTAGAACATTGCCTGACACAAAGTAAGGATTATACATATGTTTGCCACAATTTATAGTTGAAAATTTTTCAATATTAAAAATGGTAGGAGTAATAGCCTTATTAATACATTTTTCTTACATCTATGTTTATCATTCCTGTAGAGGGTTTTAGATTTAAATGCCAAACTATCTCCATAAAGTTGTACCTGTTTAAATTGTGTCAGATCTATATGAACTTCCTATTTCTTCAAACCCTTGCAGACTCTGAATATTATATATATACTTGTCTTCACATTTCCATTCTTTGGAATCGCCTTTCTTTGGGATTGGAATGAAAACTAATATTTTCCAGTCCTGTGGCCATTGCTGGGTTTTCCAAATTTGTTGGCATATTGAGTGCAGCACTTTCACAGCATCATCTTTTAGGATTTGCAATAGATCAACTGGAATTCCATCACCTCCACTAGCTTTGTTGTAGTGATGCTTCCTAGAGCCACTTGACTCCACATTGCAGGATATCTGGTTCTAGGTGAGAGATCGTGGTTATCTGATCACACCATTCTTTGAGCCAAAGAATGCTCTAACTACTGCACAATTGCACTCATCTCACACACTAGCAAAGTAATGCTCAAAATTCTCCAAGCCAGGCATCAACAGTATGTGAACCATGAACTTCCAGATGTTCAAGCTTTATTTAGAAAAGGCAGAGGAACCAGAGATCAAATTGCCAACATCTGTTGGATCATATAAAAAGCAAGAGAGTTCCAGAAAAACATCTACTTCTGCTTTATTGATTATACTAAAGCCTTTGACTGTGTGGATCACAACAAACTGTGGAAAATTCTTAAAGAGATAGGAATAGAAGACCACCTGACCTGCCTCCTGAGAAATCTGTATGCAGGTCAAGAAGCAACAGTTAGAACATGACATGGAACAACAGACTGGTTCCAAATAGGAAAAGGAGTACGTCAGGGCTGTATGTTGTCACCCTGCTTATTTAAGTATATGCAGAGTACATCATGAGAAACGCTGGACTGGATGAAGCACACGCTGGAATCAAGATTGCCAGGAGAAATATCAATAATCTCAGATATGCAGATGACACCACCTTTGTGGCAGAAAGTGCAGAAGAACTAAAGAGCTTCTTGATGAAAATGAAAGAGGAGAGTGAAAAAGTTGGCTTAAAACTCAACATTCAGAAAACTAAGATCATGGCATGTGGGCCCATCACTTCATGGCAAATTGATGGGGAAACAATGGAAACAGTGAGAGACTTTATTTTCTTGGGCTCCAAAATCACTGTAGATGGTGACTGCAGCCATGAAATCAAAAGATGCTTACTCTTTGGAAGAAAAGTTATGACCAACCTAGATAGCATATTAAAAAGCAGAGACATTACTTTGCCAACAAAGGTCCATCTAGTCAAAGCTATGGTTTTTCCAGTTGTCATGTATGGATGTGAAAGTTGTACTATAAAAGAAGTTGCTGCTGCGACTAAGTCGCTTCAGTTGTGTCCGACTCTGTGCGACCCCATAGACGGCAGCCCACCAAGCTCCCCTGTCCCTGGGATTCTCCAGGCAAGAACACTGGAGTGGGTTGCCAGTTCCTTTTCCACAAAGAAAGTTGAGTGCCAAAGAATTGATGCTTTTGAACTGTGGTGTTGGACAAGACTCTTGAGAGTCCCTTGGACTTCAAGGAGATCCAACCAGTCCATCCTAAAGGAAATCAGTCCTGAATATTCACTGGAAGGACTGATGCTGGAGCTGAAATTCTAATACTTTGGACACCTGACGTGAAGAACTGACTCTTTTTAAAAGACCCTGATGCTGGGAAAGATTGAAGGTGGGAGGAGAAGGGGATGACAGAAGATGAGATGGTTGGATGGCATCACCGACTCAAAGGACGTGAGTTTGAGCAAGCTCCAGGAGTTGGTGATGGACAGGGAAGTCTAGTGTGCTGCAGTCCATGGGGTCACAAAGAGTTGGACACAACTGAGCGACTGAACTGAACTGATGGGTCTTCACCAAGCTGAGAGGAAAACAGATTCTTTGATTACTAGTGAGGTTCAATCTGTATTTGTCATTTAGAATTCCTTTTTATTAATTGCTGATATATAGCATTTCTTCATTTTCCTATTAGAGATGTTTATATTTTTACTATTGCTTTACATAAATAAGATTAACTCTTTGCCATATATGATGCAATTTTGCCTTGGTTTGCCATTTTCTTCTTAGTTTTATTCTTGGTGGCTCTAATATTTTTACGTAATTACATATCATTTGTATGTTATTTGTCTTTGTTTCTTAGAAAGATATTTCCTATTGATCAGATAAGAATACTCACTTTTACTTTCTTCTGGTTCTTTTATGGTTTTTACTTTCAAATCTTTAACCTATCTGTGTTTATTTGATTGGGTGGTGTGCGGAAAGAGAGAATTTTATTTTCTTTTCCAAGTGCCACCAGTTGTACCCAAACCATTGTACCCACACCCAGTTAATTTTAAATGTAACCTTTATAACCTGCTAAATCCTTATATATGCCCACTCGGGTCTGTTTTTATAGCCTTTCATACACGAGTGTATTTTTGTTGGGTTAATTCATTTCTGTTAAGTTTGCTAATTTTACAACTTTTATTGTTTTAAGGCAATACAAGATATTGAAAAAGAATGGGCCAAACCCACGGAGGTGCAGAGGCAGAAATTAGAGGCTCTCCAGAAAGAAGACAACCAAACAGAGGTGAATGAAATATTGCACCAAGAGAAATCTCTTGGAAGGGAGTTAGAGAAACATATTGGAATTGAGCTGTTTCTGTAATTTATAAACCCATCAAGCACTAAAAAATGGGGCTCTTTTTAAAAATGAGAATACCTTCATTGATTTTTCTTTTTATAAAATTAATAAAGTCTTATCATTTAAAGATTCTAAAAAATACAATATAGTGTGCGTCCTTTGCCAAGTTAATTAATATAGACCCTCAACATTATTTTTAATGATGCAGAGTTTTCCATTTTATGATTATGTTATCATTTAGCTAACCAATTTCCTATTATTGGAAGTCAGGTTGTTTCCAGGATTTGCGTCTGTAAATCATTGTGGCAGTGAGCACCAGGAGGCCCAGGACTGAGTCTGTCTAATTTATATAATACATACTCTGTGTTCCCAACACCTGGTATTGTTCCTGGCTGAAGGTCCCTGAACACAGCAGCCAACATCGTCTGTCTAGAATATATGTTCTATTATTCTTTACATTACTTCTTAATATTCATTTTTAAAACTTCCATAAAGATGGCACAGTACCAATGGACATACCCCCAAGAAGTATATGAGTCTGAAAAGTCATATTTTAACAGAAGAAATGGTCTTTGCTTCATTGTATTATCTTTTGGTAAAATCCTTTATACTTTACCAATGCTTATCACCAAAGCACTGATTTTGAAGAAAATGCAAATAAAATTTAGATGACTCATTTACACTTAGGTTGATATAGAAAGCCATCCTTCAAAGTCACCGTATTTTGAGAATTTTACTGATGAGTTGCGGAAAAAAAAAAAGAGAGAAAAAGCATATACTGCCATGATTTAGTATTTTCCGCCTTGGTATACTGAGAATTTGGAGAAGGAAATGGCAACCCACTCCAGTATTCTTGCCTAGAGAATCCCATGGACAAAGGAGCCTGGTGGGCTGCTGACTATGGGGTCGCACAGAGTCGGACACGACTGAAGCGACTTAGCAGCAGCAGCAGCATACTGAGAAATCTTCCCAGGTGGCTCAGATGGTAAAGAATCTTCCCTGGGTTGGGAAGATCCCCTTGAGAAAGGAATGGAAACCCACCCCAGTATTCTTGCCTGGAGAATCCCGCGGACAGAGGAGCCTGGAGGGCTACAGTCCAAAGGGTCGAAAAGAGTCTGACACGACTGAGCGACTAACTTTCCCACTTTCCCATTGGTATTCCATTACAGCTTTGTCTCAGAAATTTTGGAGTTCAATTTCTCTGCGTGTTTGCAAATTTTTATACTTACAGCTTTTATTTTGATGAATATTATGTTGCTATTGCTTTGGACACAGTTACCAATTCTAAGGACATTTCTGGTCTATAAACTTTTCACTAAGACTATTGTTTTTAACCATGCTGCTATGCTCTGACAAAATTTCTGTTTTTGCCATAAAACAAAGTTTATTTTCTATGGTTGAATGTTTAACATCATTTTATCATACTATTTTAATAGTGATCTTTAAAAGCTCTCATTTTGAGTGCATGAATTTAGTCTTCTAAATTTTCTTTGCATTTTGTTTGAAGTCAATGCTTTAGTAGTTGGCTAAATATAAAGAATAAAAAAGATAACACAATGAAGGAGAGGCCATTTCTTTTGTTAAAATATGTCTTATTTTGTCAGACTCACATATACTGCTTCAGGATAGAGTATGTGTGGGGTTTTCTTTTTTTCACTTGAAAAAAACTGAACCATTTTTCAAGTTAACAAATGATTTTTCTCTTGAAGCATCTAAGAATACTGTTATGAAAACCAATGTTATTTAAGTGTTTGTAAAATTCTCCTGCTAATGGAGTCAACACATTAACAACTGTTGCTTTACTTTATGTGCATGTACAAGAAAACTTGGAATTGAAAATGAGTGAAATTAATTTAAAGGAGCAGTCATTTGATCTAAATCAGAAAGAGACTGGACTATGGTCCCTGGGCCACTGTTTGTGTAAATAAAGCTTTATTGGCACATAGCCACACTCACTCATGTTAAGTATTGTCAGATGGTGATTTTGTGCTAGAGCAATACAGGTAGGTACTGGCATCAGTGCTCCTATGCCCACAGAGTTGAAGATATTTACTAGATGGCTCTGCAGGTAAGTTTGCCAAACTCTAATATACCTTTTGCAGTTCTACATGTTAAATTATCTTTTTCAGGTACTTCTTAAAAGAACAAATTTTCAGAAATTCCATGGTGGTCCAGTGGTTAGGACTTGGTGCTTTCACTGTCATGGCTTGGGTTCAACCCCTGGTTGGGGAACTTAGATCCTGCAAGCTGTGTGGTGTGTCCAATAACAAAACAAAACTCGTTTTCAAGTAGATAATCCTTTTAGATTTCTGTTCTCTGCTTTTCACACAGGCAGTAATATCAGTGCTCCCCCCGCTCCTCACTTTGAATGGCAGGTGCCAGCTAGCATTTTGAACAAATTACTTATTCATAACCAACTTCTTAGAGAAATGGAGCTTAACTTTTAGTTAAACACTTTCACCTCTTTTATTTATTTATTTATTTAAAAAATTTTTTTAGACTTTCACCTCTTTTAGAGCACTGCAACCAAGACTGTATTACAGTTTATTACAAATTTTTTGTGTTACCAAAGAGTAAAATAAACAATTAAGGATTTATACCATATAATAAAAAAGTTTTGTAGCAAGAGCCATGAAACTACTCTAAATGCTCTGTGGCGGGATTACTCAGGCCCTGTTCCTACCACACAGGTAATATCTAGTCACCACCTGTCATTTCTGATATCTTCCACTGACCCAAAGGGAGGTCTGGCAGCTGAACACATCTCCTAAGTTGAATGCATGGGCCTCAGTGCAATGAGCTGGTCCAACACGTGACTGGGAGGGACGGGAGCCTGGAATACTTCCACCACTTGGCACCAAGAGTCACCTGTCCCTCATGGCACATGTCTCAGCCTGTTTCCCTTTATCAGAGAGCGCTCACGTAGCCCTCAAAAGGGAGGTGTAAGTTACCTTGCTTCAGGACAGGATTGGGAAAGAGCCAGGTTGTCGCTGAGTGGTCTTCTTTATGACTTAACCACGTGGTAAATTGAGAACTACCTTCTCTGGACACACATCTTCCACCCCATCAGGTAGGACCATGGTGAAGGCTGGAAGAACAAAGTGGAGGTCACTAAACTGATGGCCGGTTACCTGAAGGCAATCGCCAATGATCACTTTGTTGAAAGGTCCTCAATAGACATTAGCAGGACATGATGCCAGGACCACAGGTGTGACCACAGCTGTCCTCTGTTCTTCAGTAACAACAGAAGCAGAGGGAAAAGCTAAACCTTAAACATCACCAACATTCAACATTCTGCTGGCACTTTGGGGCCGTGAAACTCGACTTAGATATCAGATTCACTCTCGCCCTCACTTCATTGCCGTTTCCACCACTGTCTCTGACAGTGAATACCACCAGCATATAAAGCAGCCTGTAAAAATTTGACCTCAGCTTAGTTGTTTTTTTTTTAAACACAGCATCTTAAATATTCACTTTTTGTTTATTCTGCTGCTCTAATCTGCTGAGATAGAATCATAACTACTCATTCGATTACATCCTACTCTTTTCTTCCTTCATCACTCACACACTGAATATTTTATTTCCACTATGTCTGGGCACTGTACAAAGGGCAGGGACATGATGGTCAATGAGGAAGCACACACCAGGAACTTGGGCAGCCCTGTCGGCACGTGGGGCGTTGTCTTCATCTGCGTCACCTGGAAGAAAAAGGTGCTTTCACTGTGACTCCATTCCTGGTGTTAGAATGGCAGTAGCTTCTGACTTGAGATTTTTCATCCGCTTCAAGCAGTCTTTTGCTTCCTCCATCCCCACCCCGTTTTGGAGCAGTTTTTGGCGCTCGCCCGGGAGGTCCGGCACTATGGATATGTGCAGCTGGAACCCTGCACCTGTGACCACCCAGAGCCGGGCTGCCAGGCCCTTCTTTCCGTCGGCAATAATGAGATCAGCTGCTGCATAACCCTGCCTGATAACCAGACCCTGGACGTCATTTTCCAGATGGACAGAGTGAAGTGCTGGCAGGTCACTTTCCTTGTGAGTATCTTGGCACCTTGCCTTTCCCATCATTTAAAGCCTTCATCCATGGTTTTAAAAATCCTAGTGTTCTTGGATGACAGTGTTGGTATGGGGGAGACAGGTTTGTCATTTGAATCAGTACCTTGAGTGGACTGGAATCTAAGCCACAGTAAGCATCATAAAACCCCATGGACAGAGAAGCCTGGTGGGCTACAGTCCATGGGGTCGCAAAGGGTCAGACAGGACTGAGCATGCACGAAGCATCATCTAGTAGTAAAACCTACCTATTATCCACTACAAGTTCCTCACACTTGCTGTAGAGACACTCATCTTCTCCCCTTCCAACAATAGACTTCTCTACTGCTTGAAGGATATCTAAAGTAATAACAAAACATGTAGAAATAACAGCTACCATTTACTGAACACTTAATATGTGCTCAGTACCAAGATCTCTATGCTTGGAAACTGGATGCTGCCCAGCAGAGCTATTCTTTTTTTAATTTTTAAAAAATTAATTTATTTTAATTGGAGGATAATTACATTACAATATTGTGATGGTTCTTGCCATACATCAACACGAATCAGCCACAGGTACACATGTGTCCCCCCAATCCTGACCCCCCTCCCACCTCCCTCCCCACCCTATCCCTCTAGGTTGTCCCAGAGCACTAGCTTTGGGTGCCCTGCTTCATGCTTCAAGCTTGCACTGGTCGTGTAAATTGCATATGGTAATATACATGTTTCAATGCTACTCTTTCAGATCATCCCACCCTCGCCTTCTCCCACAGAGTCCAAAATTCTGTTCTTTACACTTGTGTCCCTTTTGCTCCCCTGCTTGTAGAATCATTGTTACCATCTTTCTAAGTTCCACATATATGCATTAATATACAGTATTTGTCTTTCTCTTGCTGACTTACTTCACTATGTATAATAAGCTCTGGTTTCATCCACCTCATTAGAACTGACTCAAATGTGTTCTTTTTTTTTTTATAGCTGAGTAATATTTCATTGTGTATATGTAACACAACTTTTCTATCCATTCATCTCCCAATGGACATCTAGGTGGCTTCCATTCCTAGCTATTGTAAATAGTCCAGCAGAGCTATTTGTAAGGATCTCTGGCGTCACAACTGCATTGCCATGTCCTTCCAAGAGAGAGCTTTCTGACTAGACTTACTGAGTGCTCACTTTGTACCAGGCGCTATGCTAGGCCATGACACATATGCTATTTAATTAAGTTCTTTTTTTTTTTCATTAAGAGGAAAACAAAGGTCAATATTTATAAGAAGTAATTAGCATTTCTTAATTAAGTTCTTAAATATAACCCAGTGAGCTAAGAGGCATTATCCCATTTACACAGGAAATGGAGATTAACGAGTAGAGGACAAACGCTACTAAAGCAACCATGACACCCAGCTACTAAATCCAAGAAGCCCATGGGGATTTTTTTAGCTGGCTCAGTACTAGGCCTGTCTGCAGCATTTGATATGTCAACCATGTCTTCCTTTTCACAGTTCCCCCTGCTTCCTCCTTTAATTTTTGTGGGTTGCCTCTCCCTCTGACCACTCCTGAAATGCTAGTGTTTCCTGGGGTTCCATTTCTAGACTGTCTCCTCTACTTATCTCCTGAAGTCAGTTTCCCAGATGACTGTCAACAGGTCCAGTATTTCCTACCGCATTCTTGACATCTTCACCAAATGATTCACAGACACCTGAAACTCAGCCTTTCCCCAAACCGGACGCAACCTTTTCCATATGCCCAACCTAGGGTTCTTCCTCCTATGTTCCCTAACTTGATAAATGGGACTTCCACCACCACTCCTGGTTGCCAAACCAGCAATCTTGAAATTATCCCTAACTTCTCTCTTATCTTACATTTTTAATTGCTGATGCAGACCTATCTGTTGTATGACACTGATGGTGGTGGTGGTGTTCAGCTGCTAAGTCATGTCCAACTCTTTACAACCCCACGGACTGCAGCACGCCAGGCTTCCCTGTCCTTCACTGTCTCCTGGAGTTTGCTCACATTCATGTCCACTGAGTCGATGATGCCATCTAACCATCTCATCCTCTGCCGGCCCCTTCTCCTTTTGCCTTCAGTCTTTCCCAGCATCAGGGTCTTCTCCAGTGAGTCGGCTCTTCACATCATCCTATGGCACTGCTGACCTTCAAGATTCTCCTTTTCTCTCTGTCTTCACGTCTTGATCTCAACATTTGCTGCCTGGATGAAATCCCACAGCCTCCTAACCCTTCTCACTGCCCCACTCTTTCCCTCTTGGGGTCAGAAGAAAAAAACACATCATATGATTTCAGTCCCTTTATGGGAACTTGTTTTGTGGCCAACGTTTGGTATATCTTGAAATGTTCAGCGTGCACTTGAGAAGACTGTAGATGCTACCACTGTTGAGAATGCATGTGTTGCCCCAACTCTAACCCTAGAAGTATCAATTAAGTCAAGTGGTTAATGACGTTCAAGTCTCCTCTGTCCTTACACACTTCTCTCTACTTGTTCTATCAGCTATTGTAAGGAGTGTTAAAATCTTCAAATTTAATTGTAGATTTGTCCATTTCTTTGAATTTTGTTAGTTTTTTCCTTTTTGTCTTCTATGGATTATTTTATTATTTAGACATTCATTTGTTCCATTGTTTTTTTAGCCACACCTTTTAAATTTATGGTTACTTAAGAGTCTTTAATATACATCTTTTTAACTTATTACAGTCTACTTTTGAATATTACGTCATTTCACAAAAAGTTTAAAAACCTTACAACAGTATACCTGTTTGCCCTTCTGTCCTTTGTGGTATTTGTTGCCATACATTATTTCTAGATATATTATAAACCTCATACTGTGTTATAATTATTTTTGCTCTCAACAGTTAATTACTTTTTAATAATTTTGATATAATTATAGATTCATATGTAGTTGAAAGAAATGGTACAGAGATTTTGCATACACTTTACACACTTTTCTTCAATTATTACATCTTTCAAAACCAGAGTACAGTATCACTACTCAGGTTATTAACATTGATTACAACGAAGAGTCAAGACGTTTCCATCATCGCAAGGATCCTTCGTGTTGGCTTCTTATAGCTGCATCTGCTTACTCCCACTCTCATCCTTCCTGAACCCCTGGCAACACTAATCTGTTTGCCGTTTTCATATTGTATCATTTCAAGAATATTACATAAAACTTTTGGAAGTAATGGATATATTTATGACTTGATTGTGGTGATCATTTCATGGATATGCATATGTCCAAACTCTTCAATTGTGTACATTAAATATGTGCAGTTTTTTTGCACACCAATTATAACCTCAGTTAGAAAAAACAAACACACACACATAAAACAAGGTTATGCATCAGTCAGTTGATGAAGATATTGTGACCAGAGGTTCACAAGAGCCTAAACCTATATTTCCCCTTGGACTGTGTGTCAGAACTCACTAATGCAGTGTTTATGGTAACTATAGATCATAGCTAGTGTAAACAACAAGAATTGACTGCGTTTAGGAGGTAAACATAAATAAAAACAAGGAATTCGTTACCTTAAAAAATAAAAGAATGTTACATGAATATAATCACACAGTATGTAGTCTTTGGGATTTTTTTTACTCAGCATAATTCTTTGGAAATTCATTCAGCTTGGTGTGTATATAGCAATAGTTTGTTGCTTTTTGCAACTGAACAGTATTCCATGATATAGAATAGCCACAATTTTTTTAAACATTCACCCAAAGAAGATATCTGGTTGTTTCCAGTTATTAGCTATTATGAATAAAGTGTCTATAAATATTCACTTATAGGTTTTTGTCTGAGCACAAGTTTTCATTTCTCTGGGATAAATGCCTAGGAGTGCAATTGCTGGAAGTTTAATTTTTTAAGAAACTGCCAAATTGTTTTCAAGGGAGCTGTGCCAATTTATTATTCGTTCCCACCAGCGATGTATGAGCAAGCCAGTCTCTCCACTTTCTCATCACCGTTTGGTACTGTCATTATTTTTTATTTAGTCATCCTGATAAGTGTGTATTGGTACTCAATTGTGATTTTAATTTGCCTTTCCCTCATGGCTAACGATGTTGAACATCTTTCCATGTGCTTATTTACCATCTGGGTATCTTCTTAGGTGATATGTCTTCATAATTTCTCCCATTTCCCCATTGGATTTTTTGTTTACTATTGAGTTTTGAGAGCACTTACATTCTAGATATTTGTCCTTTTTTGGATATGTGGCTTGCTAGTATTTCCCCTCACTTTGTAGTTTTTCATTCTCTTAACAGGGTCTTTTGCAGAGCAAAAGACTTTAATTTTGATGAAGTTATTTTTCTTTATTGTGTTTTGGTGTCAAGTCTAATTTCTTTGCCAAACCCTAAATCCTGAAGAATTTTTCCCAGGGTGTTTTTTTTTTCCTCCCCTAAAGATTTCATAGGTATAGGTTATACATTTAAATCCATGAGCTGTTTTGAGTAAATTGTCATGTAAGGTGTGAAACTGAAGTCCAATTGCTCCAGGACCATTAGTTGCAAAGGCTATCTTTCTTCAATTGAATTGCTGTCGTATCTTTGTTAAAAATCAGTTGGGCACATTTTAACATTTGTTAAAAATCAGTTGGGTCTAGTTCTGTTCCATTGATCTTTGTGTAGACACACAGAGGGAGGCCTAGATCCCTCTACCAATACCACATCATCATTCTCTTCTTCTGTAACAGCTTTATCAAGATATTATTTACATTCCACACAATATAAAGTGTACAACTCAGTAGCATTCAGTATATTCAGAGTTGTGTAACCATCACCACAATCAATTTTAGAATACCTCAAAGAGAAGCTCCATACCCTTTATTTGTTACTTCTTTGCCACCAGGCCTTGGAAACCACTAATTTACTTTCCCCCTCTATAGATTTACCTGTTCTGAACTTAGCATATTAATGGAATCAAACATGGTGCTTGTGACTGTTTTTTTGGGAGGGATACCCAAACAGAGACCAGAGGTCTTGTAAAGTTGAGGAGAAAGAGATAAAAATTTGTGAAGTGGTGGATAGAATTTATGAGATAAAAGAGTAAAGACAAGGGTTTTACATAGAGCAATAGCTCCAGAGAGCACCTTTCAAATCCTTTGGCTAAATAATGATTTGTGCATGTGTGGGCGATGCACAAATTTGCATCTGGGAAGTCTGGGGAAAAAAAACCACTGAAAAGCAGCCAGTTGAACAATTCCAAAAGCAGGTTGAACAGTTAAAAAAAGACATACTGATGGTTTTACTTAACATAATGTTTCCAGGGTCCATCCTTGTTTTAGCAAGTATCTGTACTTTATTCCTTTTTATGGTCAAATAATATTCCATTGTATGGATATATCCACTTACCCATCGATGGTTATTTCTACCTTTTGACTGTTATGAATTATGCTACTATGAACATTTGTACATACGTTTGTTTTTTTTTTTTAATGTGGACATAGGTTTTCATTTCTCTTGGGTATATACCAAAGAGTGGAATTGCTGGTAATTCTACCATAGTGATTAACTTTTACGGTTAACTTTTTGAGGAAAGTCCAGACTGTCATTCAGTGTCTTCTCCATTTTACATCCCCACCAGCAGCATAAGAGGATTCCAATTTCCCCATATCCTTGCCAGTACTTGTTATTATCTGATTGTTTTTCTCTTTTAAATATGGCCATTCTAGTGGATGTAAAGTGGTATCTCACTGTGGTTTTATTTCAGTCTTTTTTTCTCTCTGTTCTTAATTTTAGGTAGTTTCTGTTGTCATGATTTCAAGGTCATCAATCTTCTGTAGCAACTAATGTGTGTCTTTCCATCCATTATATTTTTATTTCTACTATTATACATTATTTTTCATCTCTAGAAAGTCCATTAAGGTCATTTTTATATCTCCCATTTCTCTCCTTATCATGCTACTTTTTCTAAATTTTTGATTGTATGGAGCATATTTAAAATAACTGTTTTTATATTGTGGTCTACTAATTCCATCAGCTCTGACATTTCTATTGATTGATTTTTCTCCTGTTTGCAGAGTACACTTATCTCAGACTTTGCACACCAGGTAATTTATTATGGTATGCCAAACACTGTGAATTTTATGTTGTTGAATGCTGGATTTTATTGTATTCCTTTAAAGAAAATTGGATTTTGTTCTGTCACACAATTTAATTACTTAGAATTAGTTTTATTTTTTTGAGACTTTGCTTTTAAGCTTTCTTAAGGCAAGTCAAGAGCAGTCTGGAGGACTAATTTAGTACTTTACTTATTAATAGCTGCCATTCTTAGAACTCTCTGAGTCTTGTTTATTATGTTATCTCTACTCTGGTTGATAGAAACTATTTCCAGGCTGGTTTAAGAGCTTTTGGAATTGTGCAACCTGCTGCTTTTCAGTGGTTCTTTCTGCAGACTTCCCAGATGCAAATTTGTGCATCTCCCACACATGCACAAATCATTATTTAGCCAAAAGATTTGAAAGGTGCTCTCTAGAGCTCTTGCTCTATGTAAGACCTTTGTCTTTAGTCTTCTATCCCATAAATTCTAACCACCACTTCACGGAGTTTTATCTCTTTCTCACCAACTTAGCAAGACCCCTGGACTCTGGGTTTCCCTCCCTGTACTGAATCTTGGAAACTCCTCCAGGCAGTAAACTGGGTGACTACAGGGCTCACCTTTCTTGTTTTCTACTTCTCAGGGTTGACAGTTCTGCATTCTCTGCTGTTCTATGTCTGAAAACAACTGTTTCTCAGTTCATTTTTTTACATTGATGCTATCAGACCCATAGTTCTAAAATACAAATTTGTGTTATTATTCAACTTTTAAAATATTTTGACAAATGGCCTGTTGCCCTTAAGATGAAGTTCAGACTCCTTCACTTAGCTTGTAAAACCTGTAACAGCCAGGGCTCTTTTGGTAGCAAATAGTAGAAACCAATACTTCTGGCTCTAGTGGGGGGGAAAAAAAAGGATTTGTTAGAGGGATATGAGATAATCCACTGATTTAAAAGAAAGGGTGAAAAAGAAAAAAAAAAAAAGACTGAAACAGAGGCTCAGGATAACCAGGAACCAGAGGAGCTCAAGATTTCTAGAAAACAGGGATTCTTTATCAGGACCTGCTCTTTGGATCCTTCTGCCCTGGAATCGAATGAGAGACCCAGAGTATTTATCCAGTTGGCTTCAGCTCGGGTCACGTGGCACCCTCCAAGAGGGCAGCCTTTCCTGACTGTGGTAGCTTGAGAGTCACAGTGAAAGGTTTTTCCCAAGGGAATTTGAAACTCTAGTACCAGAAGAAAAAGCGATCAATGCTGTAAAGCAAAAATCACAGGTGCTTCCTACCAGGCTTCCGGGCTCTGGTCCTGCCCTTCCTCTCTCAGCCCCCATCCATCACAGCGAATGGTTCAGCCACACTCCAGTGCGCCAGGCCCCCTCATGCATCTGCACTTATTTTGTCTTCTTCCAGAAACCACTGGTTACCGCCACACCCCCTCCCCTCAAAAAAACACACAACAAACTTGGATAATTTCTTCTTCTGCTCAGATAACACCCTCCCTCCACTCTCACCCCACCAGAACTTCCTTTAACTCCTGGATTAGATGTCCATCCTGTTCACTTCCATAGACTTGTGTTTGCTTCCCTTATAATACTTATATCAAACTATGATGATTTATTGTACTTTCATGGCTCCCCAAAAGACTGATAGCGTCTTGGGAATAGGGATATTCTCAGCTGTTTTGATATTTTGTGCAGCACATCAGAGCCATTTAAATTCCTGCTGAATGTCAAGTAATATCTTTTCCTTTGTAGGGGACTCTGCTGGATACGGATGGGCCACAGCAAACTCTCAACCAGAACTTAGAGCTCAGATTTCAGTACTGCGAGGATAGTCACTGGCAGTGGTTTGTTATTTACACCAAACAGGTAAGTTCTCAGGGCAGAGCAGGAAGACCTTCAGTACTACATGTGCAGGAAAAACTACAGTGCTTCTTGCATGCTGGGGTGGACAAAGCACCTTGCCCTAACCCAAGTGGAGCAGATTATTAGAGTATGCCACACATGCGCTCTTAGGCCTGTAATACCTTTTATTTGTTTTGGTTTTTTTTATTTTGTGGTTGTTCAGTTGCTAAGTCGGGTCCTACTCTTTGCGGCCCCAAGGACTGCAGCACGCCAGTCTTCCCTGTCCTTCACTATTTCCCAGAGTTTGCCCAAACTCGTGTCCATTGAGTCGGTGATGCAATCTAACCAACTCATCCTCCACTGCCCTCTTCTCCTTTTGTCTTCAGTCTTTCCCAGCATCGGGGTATTTTCCTGTGAGCCGGCTCTCAGACTGTTTTATTTTACTTGTTACCAAAGCTTTCATATAAATTAGAAATAAATTTATTCACCAAGTAACAGAAGCCTCAACTATCGGTGACTTAGACCATGGATTAGTTAACTTCTGAAGGAATCAACAATGGTAAACATTTTAGGTTTTTAGGCTCATATGGTCTCTGTTGCAACTACTTAACTCTATTGTTGTAGCACAAAAGAAGCCACAGATAATATGTAAACAAATGCGTATAGCTGTGTTCCAATAAAACCTTATTTATAAACACAAGTGGATGGAGCGAAATTTGTTTGCCAGCCTCTGGCTTATACAATACAAATTTTTATCATCTCATTTAGTAAGAATACTAGAGGGAGATGTTGGCATCCCTATAATTCTTTTGGCCTTTTCCAAGTAAATAAAAGCAAAAGTCATACCTCAGAACCACCCCCCCACCCCCCAGTAGACTTTCCATTTTGTCTTACTGGCCAGAACTGGGTCACATGAGTACTCCCAGCTTCAAGGCAGTCTGGCTTCAAGGGAATCTGGGAAGCAAGGATTTATCATAGAGGAACAGGATTCATAACCAACTTAGGATAAGCATGAGTCATTGCCTAGAGCTGGGTACTTTGTCATTCTCAAATCAGGGTTCTGTTACTAGGGAAGGAGGGACAATGGCTTTTGGGTAGCAATAGTTAAATCTGAAGTAAATGTGAAATACTTTAAATAAAAAATCCATTAAAAATCTAATTTTCTATATGCCAGATTCAATTGGAAATTCTTTTTTACTTAGCTAACTTAAACTATTTCAATTTGGAGTCAAAACTGCAAGTGTTCTAAAACAAAACCAAAATATCAAAGTAATCTTTGCATCAACATTATATTCAACTTGAGTACCTGGTGTGCGTACTCAGGCTCAATTGCTCAGACTCCTCTGTCCATGGGATTTTTCAGTCAAAAATACTGGAGCAGGTTGCCATGCCCCCCTCCAGGAGATCTTCCTGACCCAGGGATCGAACCCACATCTCCTGCAATGGCAGGTGAATTCTTTACCACTGCGCCTGGTGATCACATTCAGTTCTGTATTCCATGCAGCATTCCAGTTTTAGGCAACCAAAGCTCAGTTTTAACTCTCCACTAGTACAGTTCTGATCAAGAGATAATAGATATCCATGTCCTCTGAAAAACAAAATACTAAATCAAAATCCCAGGTTGAAGAAATGGTCCCCCAGATTCACCTTAAATATAAAACATCCTTAGGGAAGTGATAGGATGGCTTGCTGAGGCAAGATCTGCAGTCACGTGGAAGCACACAGAGAGATTTGGGCAGCAAAACCACCCTCTTCCCTCCGAATGCTAAGTGCGGTAGTTAAATTTTATTATGGTCTTTTAATCTAGTCTGTACAAATGAGTTTAAGCCACTAAGGAGAGGTGCAATAAACATCCTTTGAAAAGAGTCCTAGTGAGGTCTTACTTTCTTTGGAGTGTGGATTGATCGATGTGCACCCAAGGGCTACTTCTGCAAAAGGCAGAAACGTGGTTTGTGTGCCTTGCAAATACAAAATGCAGGCTTGGCCCAACTTTTTCCTGGATCCTTTAAATGGAAGCTTAGTCCCTTTATATACATACAGTAAGATTTATTGATTTATTCATATTTTATTTTTTGGCTGTGGTGGGTCTCTGTTGCTGCACTTGGGCTTTCTCTTGTTGCAGGGAGCAGGGGCTACTCTTCGTTGCAGTGCTCTGGCTTCTCACTGCGGCGGTTTCTCTTGTTGCCAAGCACAGACTCTAGGCACATGGGCTTCAGTACATTGTATAGGCATATGGAATCAGTCTGCACCTTGTGGGACACCATTAAACACCCCTCCTAGCTGCATCGGCTCAGGGTTTGCTGTCATTTACCTATTTCGTACCCTGATGTTGCATAGGTGACACATATGCACAGATAAACAGGGCTCGTTCTTCGCTGAGGCAGGAAGGAAGATTTGTTTCTGTGTATAAACCCCACATCCGTGACTCTTTTCCTTATTGGTGGCAGCCCTTTCTTTCCCCTCTTTTCTCTCTGCTTAAATAAAATGCAACCCAGCTCTGTAAAACTTTGAAATGCCCCCTCTACGTAGCCCCTTCGCCCTCTAGTTCTGCTTTCTGTATCCCGTCCTCCAAAAGCTCTCTACATCAGCTGCCACTGTAACCTGAACTTTCCCTCCCTCTCCCCTCTCCTCCTCTCTGTCAACCCCTCACCCCCAAGTTCAGGGACCATCCTTGAGCACAAATTTATGCTAAAGTTCTCTAGCCTCAAGCTTTGAGCTCGTGTTGTCTGAAACCTCAGTGGGGCTAAATGAGAAATGAACAGTCCAAGAGTTGAGAACAAGAAAAAGAGGGGGGAAAAAACATCTGTGGGAAAGGAGCAAAAGGAAGTCACAGCGGAACCTTAAGTTTGGCACATGGGATAAAGTTCCTAGAGAAAGGAAAACCCCAGCTTTTGTGCACCAAGATGTATATGACGTGTGTCTTGCCACAAGCAGTGATGAGCCAATGATAAGCCACAGGTGGTGTTAGGGGCAATGGTCAATCTTAACAATGAGTGACTAAAAATACCTGGAAAATTAAAAAAGGAAGAAAAACGACTAATTTTGTCTTCAGTTCAGTAAGAGCCATAAGGTGCTAATATATCCTTTCAAACAGGTTAATATGTATGCCTATTGATAGATCTCTCAATCATTATGTATACAGTTAAGTGGAAGATTGACCATCATCATTTGATTTGATTGTGACTAGAAGTGGTTTTTATTATTCTTTGCTCATAAGACATGAGCCGTTCACAAAGTAATAGAAAAAAAAGGGGGATGTAAGGGAGCACTTTTGAAAAAGATTAGTAATGAGATCCTAGTCATTTTAAATCTATCTTTTAAAAAATTTACTGCAAGTATATCCCTGTAATTGAGAAAATTTATGGTTACTTGCTGGTTACAGCTTATGAAATTAATGAAAGTCAAAGAACTCTAAATTCTTAAAAGCATACTTTTGGAGGACAGGGCAGTATGAAGAGGGAAGGAAGAGAATGAAGTCTTTAACTGAGAGAGTTCTTTATTTCTGGGTTTCTTAGGCTTTTTTGCTGAGTAGCTGCTTGAAAAAGATGATCTCAGAAAAGACGGTGAAGCAAGCTGCAGAGAACCCAGAAATGGTGAGTGCTTTTATCTGTGTCTGTGCTTGTTTCCACCATCAGCTGACATTAAACTCCACTGATGAATTTTCCTGGGCCAGCAGCGAGTCTGGCCTTCCAGTTCAGTTCAGTTCAGTCGCTCATTCGTGTCTGACTCTTTGCGACCCCATGGACTGCAGCACGCCAGGCTTCCCAGTCCTTCACCAACTCCCAGAGCTTGCTTAATCTCACGTCCATCGAGTTGGTGATGCCATCCAACCATCTCATCCTCTGTCGTCCCCTTCTCCTCCCACCCTCAATCTTTCCCAGCATCAGGGTCTTTCAAATCCAGGGACAAACCCAACTACCCAGAAGTGAGCTTCTCAGCTCTCTGGGAGCTCAGTCTTCAGAATTCAAGCCAATTTCCCAGGGAGAAGCCAGTTGTCCTTGGATTGCTGAGAACTTGCTAACACTCTACTCTGTATCCTTGTATTTCTGCCTTCTCCCAAATGGAAGATTCCAGATTTACCATAAAAGCAACAACATAGACAGAATCAGCATGGCAGGTATGAGCTTAAATAAGCTCTGAAGTTTTGTCTCTAGATGGAACTCACAGCTTCTTGATACTTCCACTGTACTAAATTAAAATGCCTTTAGCAGTTTGGAGAAGCCATCGAATAAAAGAAGCTCTCAAGGCTATCATTTTTTCTCAGTGTAAAATTTATTTTTCTTCAATAAAGGCCTAGTTATTCATTGAAAGTGTTGGTGCTGGGGCTGTAAAGAGAGTTCCTGAGATTCTAAACTTTCTACTTGCCTTGTCACCACCAGGATACAAGCTTGTCCCAAGTAAGACAGTACAGTTTGATTTTTAAAAATGACATTTACAAACATAATTCTCTTGTAGGATAACACACTGGGCTTTAAAAATACAACAGAAAATATTTAAAAACTTTTCCTAATGTTTTTAATTTTAGTGTATTATTAGAGGGCGGATAATACCTTTAGTTTAACACTGATCTTTACTTGACTTTGCAGCTTTTTTCCTCAGAAAAATGTTGCATTTTATGCTTACTTTTCTTTCTTCTAGAACTCAAAATATTTTCCCAGGAAGGATAAAATTCACTGTCCCTTGGTGTTGGAACACTTCAAAATGTACTAGAGAATAGCAAATCATACCAATAAAACAATCAAGCGTGCTTTTTTTTTTTAAAGCATAATAAAATCTAACCTCCTATGGAGGATGCACCCCCTTAGGCCTCAATTTAAATATATGTATATGATAAATATGTATAAACTTAAATATATCATATATCATTTTATATATGTATTGTATAGAGAGAGAGACAGAGAGAGACAAAAGCAATTAATACAGCCCCATTAAAAGGGAGAAGTGCTCTCAAATGTGGTTCGATAAAGCGTAAGCTACTTGATGCAGGAAATACTTGTACAATGACTATCTAAAAGAGTTTTCTCTACAATAGGAGGAGGTAGTAATCTATTTAAATTTTTCAAGAAAAACAACCACACCATCATATTCCAT
Organism: Muntiacus reevesi; assembly: GCF_963930625.1. Lineage (NCBI taxonomy): Eukaryota > Metazoa > Chordata > Mammalia > Artiodactyla > Cervidae > Muntiacus > Muntiacus reevesi. The sequence goes on along the minus strand of NC_089260.1, from coordinate 17,160,014 downwards.
AGATTTGCATGCAAATTAAAATCTATAATTTATCCTGGTGACTGATAGAAAAAATCAGCATGGTAGTCAATAAAACTTGTATTGCCTTATCCAAATACTCATCAAGTTTTATTTTCACAAACTCTTTATTTCTTTCCTTATGTTGGTTCTTAGAAAGAAGTTAAGATTTTTCCTCTGAAAATTGGATGCTGTTGGAATAGTTCACATTTCAAGAGAATGTTGTAGGAATAGTCCACATTTTAGTCTGGAATTTCATCTATTAATACAAACCCCTGGGTAGAATGGGACCTTGGAAAGGAGATAGAAAAGACAGATCATCTCTTTGAACTTTGACTGGATCTCCTTGCAAAGCACAGTTGATAAGAACAAGTCATTTTATGGAGCTTAAAGTAACCATATAAATGTTACACTGTGACATTTACTCTCTTTCTAGGCAAAACATATAAAGCCTGAATTGACACCTATCACTTATAGAAGTCTCATAGACCAAAATGCAGAGGTCTCTAATTTACAAGGCAGAATAAATTCTAAGATTTTATAATTGTAGAATCCGGGGAGGGAAAGAAAAACTGAGAAAACTGTAACTAACTGAACCCCATAAATAAAGCAGATGGTCCCTTGAGAGATTAAATAGTACTGTTTTATCCTGGTAAGAAGGAAGAAGTGAAAGAAGAAATTTAGTGCTAACTTAGAGCTAATTAGCTTAGTTAGCTTTAAGCAATGGTTTCAAAGGTTAAGGCTTGAACCACTATGAAGAGATGATTAAGATTTGAAGTCAAATGAATGTACAAAAGAAAAATGTAGACATGCAGCAAAAAAAAGTGTTAAATTCTTAAGACAGTATTAATTGAAAAACCAGAAAAGAGAAAATCATGTAACATTATTCTTAGAGCTGTGCTCTTATACAAAAACCTAAATTGATTTTTTAAAATATTTTCTACTTTTAACTAGAACAAAATTAAAGGATTATTTTATTTGAAAATAAAATATATTAGTTAGGCGTAGTTTTGACTGCCAATAACAAAAGACAAAACAAGACAAAATAAGTGTTTTGGACAAGATAAAAGTTGTTTCTATCGCATCTGAAAGCCCAGAAGCAGGCAGAATGGGGCTGTGATAGTGATTTCATGGTGTCACCAGAGATCTTTCTGCTCTGCTTTCTTCAGTGTGTGGCTTTTACCTCATGCCCAAGATGACTGCTGGAGATCCAGCCATTACATGCACATTCTAGACAACAAGTAAAAGGAAAGTATGCAGATGCACTCACCTTTTTTCTTTAATGAGGTGTCTCAGAAGTCCCACATAGAATTTCTGCTTATAGCTCATTGTCCAAGAGCTAGTCACATCGCAGGTCCCCACCCAGCTGTAAGGAAATCTGGTAAATGTAGTCTTTTTGCAGAGTATGTTGTCTTTCCAAATAAATGTGGGTGTTACTACTAAGAAAGAACAGAATGAATAATGGAGTAGGCTAGCAGCAATCTCTGCTATGTAAAGAAATCTAAAAGACACCAAGAAAAGAAAGCAGGTGGATTTTATGTAGTATGTGTATTCCCTACATACAGGATATACGGGCGTGCCTGATAGCTCAGTTGGTAAAGAATCGCCTGCAATGCAGGAGACCCTGATTTGATTCCTGGATTAGGAATATCCCATGGAGAAGGGAAAGACTACCCACTCCAGTATTCTGGCCTGAAGAATTTCATGGACTGTATAGTCCATGGGATCGCAAAGAGTTGGACAGGACTGAATGACTTTCACTTTCATTCCTAAGGAGCTTCTGAAAGCGTATTATCGTCATTATAATTATCATTATTTATACATTGAACCATAATCTGAATACATGAGAGTTATCAGAAATATGCTAGCAAATATTTTCTGAATTGGAAAACTATTTTTAAAATAGTCTATACCTAGTTTGTTTTTATTAGTTCATATAATTTTTCCTTAGGTTTACTTAACAGTGGGTCTGAATCTCTAAATTGGTTTTCTAAAAAATGGCAAAGAACAAGGTGGACTTCTGATTCCAACTTGCCTCATACCTCTTATCCCCTCCCCAGTTACGTAACTATATATATTTCTCTCTCCACTCCTCTTTCATTTGGGGCGAGATCAGACAGTGTAAAAGGCCATTGGGTACTTTGAAGTGTCTTTCTGTTATGTGATGAGAAGGGGAAACGCCAAGGGCAGTGCCATCTGATGTCCCGGGATCGGCAGCCTCTGCATAGCTTGTCCAGTTCAGAAAACAGAAAAGGTACTGACAGTGCAGCCATCACAAGGATGGTCTGAGCATAGCGGGAGGACAGTTTCAGAGAGCCAGAGGGGAAGGAATGAAGGGTTATGCTATCAGCAGAAACTCTCTGTTGAGAGAGAGAGAGTGCAGGAATCCCGCATTATGAAAAATGGATTAACTCCACCCCCCCCCAACTTCATCACCCTGGTATATAAAATATAAAAAGCCTACTGAAATAAGTCAAGGAAACAAACTATATCAGAAATTGCTGAACAATTCTAGTGTGTTTTATTTTTACATAGGGAGAAGGAAGGGAAGGAGACTAGGAGAGAGAAAAATTCCACGAAGTTTCCCCCAACTTCTGTATTTCAGTGCACAAGACTACTTACTATCTTGTAATGCTGTAAAATGATAAAATGACAAGACACAAGGCATCAGAACATTTCTTTCTCATTTATCAAGACCTAATAATGATTTTTTAAAACTACTGAGATAGGCTGCAAATATATGAACATCTCTATTGAGAATACTAACCTAAAGGAAGTCCTATGTATACTTCAAAGTGATATATTTTACAGAAAAATTAAGTTAATCATAGTTAAAAAATAATCCTCTTTTGCAGTACCATGTTATTTATCCCATTTATTTTGTAATGTCCTGCTCTATATAGGGGGACATGATCTCATGAATAATAAGCAACTTAGTTAATTCACCCCCTCATTCTATCATTTACTGATGCCTATATTTACCATATATGGAGAAGGCAATGGCACCCCACTCCAGTACTCTTGCCTGGAAAATCCCATGGATGGAGGAGCGTGGTAGGCTGCAGTCCATGGGGTCGCCCAGAGTCAGACACGACTGAGCGACTTCACTTTCACTTTTCACTTTCATGCATTGGAGAAGGAAATGGCAACCCACTCCAGTGTTCTTGCCTGGAGAATCCCAGGGACGGGGGAGCCTGGTGGGCTGCCGTCTATGGGGTCGCACGGAGTCGGACACGACTGAGGTGACTTAGCAGCAGCAGCATATTTACCATATATAGTGGCTAGAAGCTGAGACTCCAGAGTCAAGGAGTTTATTCATTGGAAAAGAAAAGCAGTTAGGAAAGAGACATTTAGGATGATAGAGTGATAAGCTGAGATATGCACTGAATGCATAGTTCTTTAATATTAGTTCTTTTCTTTTTCTGTTGGGCTGGCTAAAAAATTCTTTCAGGTTTTTCAGTATGCTTGGAAAAACCTGAATGACCTTTTTGGCCAACCCAATATAAGAAAAGTCTAAGAGTCCTTTCCCCTAAACCCTGGCTAGGGGACTGACCCTGGTGTGCTATGACCTTACCCTCTGACCTCCAGCTTCCAACCGGGGTCACCCCTGGGGAAACCAGTGAGGGGAGGAAATGGAGACCAGGGTATTTATTTCTCCAACTCTGTCCCTGCCGGATCTCTGCGGTTGGCCCAGTCCTCGGCTCAGGGCCACAGCTCCTGAAGCGACTTTTCCTACCTGCTGCTTCGGCCACTCCGGTTCCAATACCAGCTGCTCCCCTCACCCCTTCAGACCCAGAAGTGGTGAGAACCCACACCCACCCCAGCTCCTCTCCACTCGCTACACCCTTTCACTGGTGCACTTCAATCCTTCCCACACCTCCATTAAGTAGTTCATTGTAGAAAACTCCCTCAGTTACCCTGGGAGTAAGCCATCTGCTTTCTGCTGGGCCCCTGACTGTTATATTAGGTTTACCTTATGTGCATGAGGTATATTCAAGTGCCTTAAACTTCAGTTTGATTCTTCTCTTGATTAATGATGCCTTTTGAATAATCAGAGCCCCATTTGGCTTTGGTTCAGCATATGGATTGGAGCTCTGTGGATTATTTCTGGATTTAGGAGTTCATTTTGTGTGAAGTCCTTTTAAAAGCTGTGTTAAATCACAAAATCCGTAGGCAGCCACCAATGTTAAGCATTAAGCTTCACTTCACTTTCGGGGACTCAATTTCTGAAACGCTGAGATACTTGCAAACGAAGGGGGACTGTGCAGATGACAGGCAGGTGTCCTGCTGACTGGCAGCCTTCGGGACCATTAAGAGGATTATCGTGGAAGGAGAAATGTGCTGGTTAAATAGATTATTTGTGTGCTGCTTCTCTGGCTGTGCTGACTGACATTTCACTAATCTATTTAGCAGATTGAAGTTCCAGAACAAGGCAAAAGTAAAAAATACCACATTCAACAAAACCAGGTCTGTGAGTAAAATTATGTAATGGGCATATTATAATTTTGATAAATCTGCCTGTTTTCCCCCTTTTAAGTAACCAAAGTCATTCTACTTTTAAGATTAAGCCAGAATTCTCTTCCTCAGAAGCTCCTCCATGCAGACTGGTCCAACTGGACGACCATCACAGAAACATAGTGTTTTTACTGTAGAACCCAGTTGGGCTAGGAGAAATGCTTTCCTGAATTTATATATACAAAAGTTCCAAGAAGAACACAAAACTCTAGTGATTTTCTCCTCCACTCCATGCAGTTTTTTTTTTCCAAATGTTCTTTCTAGTGTGTATGTTTTAGTTTCATAGGCTTTCTGCAGTGTATTCTGTATAAAACAGCCTTTAAGTTGATAAACTGCTTCTTCAAGCATTTAGGTCTGCTGTGCAGATAACAGTAGCAGTAGATATCATAATAGAAAGCATTAATAAACACTCATGGCCAGACCCTATTCAAAGTACTTCTCTGTGGATTAACACAGCTATCCTCACCATGACCCTGTATCATTGGTACTGTATCACCATTCCTCAAATCAGCTGGGGAAACTGGGACACAGAGAGGCGAGGTGACTTGCCGCAGGTTATCAGTGGTAAAAGGAAGCAAGCAGTCTGATTCCACAGCTGTGTCCTTAACTAACTTTTCCTTTAGAGGTTCAGATCTTAGTGGGGGTGAATGAAATAAAGGTGGCCTCTAAGTAGCATGGGATGGGATTCATTATTGGTTCAGCTCCCGTCACAGAGCCTGCTGTGTGTATAAAGGTAGTTAGTATGTAAGTACAGCATTTATAAATATATAAGGTCCTTCCTTGAGTGGATAAGCTCAGAGAAAAATTTTAAACACAGACTAAAAGCAGACCTGCCTCTCTTACATAATAACAGCACTTCTGGCGGCTTACATCAGAGACAGGCAGTGAGAACTCCACCAGTTACTGGCTATGTGTCTTCAGGGAGGTCAAAAAAGCTGAATGTGTAAAAGGGATGCTTGGGGTGCTTATTAAAATGCAAATTCCCACCCCAAAAGGTGGATCCAGTAGTTCAGGATTTATAGCAAGAATGCCAATGGGAAACACTGCACCAGACTTCAATGTCTTTATCTTTAAGATAACTTCATCACTTGAATTCATCCATGTCAGCAGCATAGTATGGCACAGAGCTGTGGTTCTCAAACTTGGTTGTATAATGGTATCACCTGAAGAACTCAAAAAACATGATGGCTGAGCCCTACTCTCAAAGACTCTGGTTTAGTAATAAATTTTTCTGAGGGGCCTGACAGTGGGATTTTCTAGCTGCCCAGGTGATCTAAAGTACAGCCAGGATTGAAACCATTACTCTAAAAGAGTGGTTCTCAGAATGGAGTCCCTAGACCATCAGGGTCAGCATCCCTTGAGAACTTACTAGAAATTCAAATTCTCAGGTCCCAACCATATTGGACCAGAAGCTCTGGGGCTGCGGCCCAGCAATTGTATTGGGCAAGCCCTCCAAATGAGTCTGATGCATGCTTGAGTTCAAGAACCACTGTCCTAGAACGACAGAGACGCCAGTCAGCACAGATAAACAGCAATGCTGAAGCAGGTGAACCTCTGTCACGCTCTGAGCAGGGCCAGCATTTTGGAAGGGAGCCTGGTGCCCAACTATATTGAATTCCAACTTACTTTAGCCAACCGTTGTAGAGAGCTTATCCTGAGCTAGGCACTGTTATAATTGCTTTCCACATAGAACTCACAGCAACCCAGATATTATTATTATCCTTGGTTTGTAGCCAAGGGAACTGAAAACAGAAGAAAGGTTAAGTAACTTGCCCAAGGTCACCCAGCTGGTAAATGACGGAGTTAGTATCCATTCTCAAACACTCCTTGTTGGTTAACAAATAAAATTTTGTTGCTGTTGTTCCTTTAATTACTCTGCCATGAGGCGTCTATCAAGACAAATTCTTCATAGGGGGAAAAAAAAAGTTTTAGCTGCTCTGTCTGGTGAGCTGCCACACATTTATGTCCAGGGCCAAAACCCAGTCTTAGAGGTTTTATAAACACTGAAAGTCGACTATTCACTCACTGAAGGTCTGCAGCAACTGTAACTTCTTAAAGTATGTTAAAATGTCTATAATACTTTTCTTAAAAACTTTGTGAGGGATGTGCACTAAAGATTTTGGTGAAGGCAAAAACAGAAAGTTGTATGTCTTTAAGAGATGAGGAAAAGACAAGAGAGGCAGAGTTCAGGTGTTACCTGGAGACACGCCAGCGCCTGCAAAGGTGCTCTGGACATGCCTCTTCGTACCAGTAGGGGGCACCCTCAGCAGTTAACAGATGTACACCTACCCCTGAAACACAGCTGCTGCAGGCTAAAACCATTTTAAAAAATTATCTATTTACTTGGTTGCGCTGTGTCTTCACTGATGCGCGGGGGCTTTCTCTGGTTGTGCTGAGGGGGGCTACCCTTCGTTGCGGTGCCGGGGCTTCTCAGGGTGGGGGCTTCTCTTGCGGCGGGGCATAGGCTCTGGGCGCGTGGGCTTCAGCAGTTTCCGCTGGGCGCCAGCTCGAGAACAAAGGCCCGGCAGCTGTGCAGGGGCTGAGATGCTCTGCGACACGGTGGTCTTCCTGGACCAGGGGTCGAACTGGTATCCGCTGCTTTGGCAAATGGATTCCTCTCCACTCTACTCTTCCACCAGGGAAGTTCAGGGTAAAACCATTTAAAACAATCATTGCTTAATAGATATTACCTTTCTGTTGCTTTTTAAAAATATTAATCTTTGGCTTTTTAACTATTATTGTTGTTATGGAAATTATTTCATCTCATGTATATTTCTGACCTCTCTGTTTACTTGTAACAGAAAGACTATTCTAGTTTTCTGCCAAGAAAAAGCAAGATTAAGATAGCTGAAGTTGACTGTGGTTTTGGGACCATAAAGGAAGATCTTTGAAGACAAAGTCTAACTTCTTAAAATGGTCTTAAAGGTGATCTTGACCATGAAAGGGGTTGGAAGTTGAAAGGCTTCCTACCTTCCTACCACCAATGGAAGAAATGTGAGCCTTCCCATTTTTTTTTCCTGGATGGACCATATTCATCAAGATGACTTCAGAACTCTCTTTATCTCAAGATTAAAAGAAAATGCAAACCAAAGTTATACAGTTTGTTTTTAATGACTTATAAATGACAAATGGTGAATCTGAAACAATTAGTACAAACCCCGTGCTTTTTTCTTCCCCTAAAATATATATTGACCTGGCTTCATGAAGCCTTTTATATGTTCTGATATTGCATGAATGAGAGACCTAATCTAAAACACTACAAAGGCACTTGGGGTTAAGATCTGAAGACATGACTAATCAGCTGTGGCTCTAAGAAATGGAATCATTGAAAAAGAGATCTGGACGTCACTGATCCGTCCACAGCATCAGAACAAGAAGGTGATGAAACACCAATTTGTTTTCTTATATAACTCTGAGCCTACCAATAAGGATGTACTCAAAGTAATAGGCTGCCCCGTTCTCTGTTTCTCCACAGTTGTAGTTGCATTCTGTCCTTAGTATACTGAGTTCGGTTCAACAATCATGATGCTATTTTGGATATTTTTATTTTGGAAACCACGGGGACACTTCACTCAATATCAAATATCTTAGCTTTAAAACTATGTATACTTTTTCACTAGACTTTTCCTTATCCAGTTCCAGTTCATCATGATAACTAACAGAATTAATATTGCAATAAGGGAGAGGGACAGAGGAATCAATGTAATCAGATAAAGTGTGATATTCTAATGTTCTTTTCTAACTGTGTTGTGTAACCAGTTATATAATAAATGAATATATTCTAGTGAGTGTAGAATTTATTGCTGAAAAATTCTGTGAATGATTTTTTTTGAAGTGTAGAATCTATTAAAGCCTATTATATTTATAAAGTGTCTTTAACCATAACTCCTAGGGTCATGAAGTTTCATTTTTACATTTTAGGTGATAGTGAGACATTTTTGCAAGGTGGAATCATCCTAAATCACCCCTGGTGAGTGTATTAATGGGCTAAGATACATTTTCCAATTAAAGTAGAAGCTTATTCTCTATTTTGCCAATTTAAGAATAGTCAAATCTATTTCTTTTTAATAGCAAATGCCTACACTGTGTAAGGATTTATTGAAGACCTTAGAAATGCAAAGAGAATTTGTATTTGGGGTGAGAAAATGCATATATTAGATGGAACCATATTTAACTGCTGTGTTGTAGGTCAAAAATAGTTGAATATTAACCCTTTAATGTGTTACAACTTGATACATAGTTGCAAATAATCCGAGACAGCATGGGAGTAGGTGAATGTGTAGTGTGGTCCTGGGTGTCATAGGAAGTTGTGGGGGGTAGTCAAGAAGGCCTGAGGTGAAGAGGGCCTTTGAAGAAAGAGTAGAGTCAAGCAGAGGCAGAGACTGGGGCACACATGTAGAAAGAAAGGATCAACTCTGGTGGGAGAGCAAGTGCAGTGTCCAGGGAAGGATAAGCAGACCTGCTCTGGGCTAGCAAAGTCTGAGGTTAAGGGAGTGATTAGGAGATAAGCGGGACCAGTACCTATGCCTACAGGACTGCAGCATCCCTGTGCTATAAGTAGAGCAATTTACCCCTGTTTGATGATGGCAAAAACAGAAGCATTGAATTTAATAGTTTTTTTCCCCCAAGACATTGAGATCACCATCAATATCAAAATAGGAGACGAAAAATACAAGTGATAAAGTGCATTCCACAGTGCATACTGTGAAGAATAAATGAACTGAGGCAGTGGGAAACAAAATTCCTCAGCAGTTATGCAAGAGAAGAGGGGGCTATTAATTAATTAGCCCCTGTGGGGGTTACTGGGCCTACCTGTATCTGGAAGGAATAGGGGGATTGAATCACTTCTGGATCAAAGCTACTTCATTATTGGGTAAAAAGCCTGACTTCCAACTGCCAGAGTGACCTTCCCAGCTGCAGGCTCCAAGAGAAGATGGCCAGTGAGACCCCATCACTGCTCGGGTGAGGTCTTCACTCTCCAGGTGTGATGCTGGGGCGGGACCTTCCCAACAGCAGAGCCATCCACCCAGCAAGAAGACATCCTCAGGGGCGTGAGTTATGCAGGCAGGCAACCGCTGAATTTCTCCAAGTAACCCCTAAGAGGTGTGCTGTGGCTTTGGAAATCAGCGTATGCTTTCATCTGTGGATTTACTCCTCATACATTTACAGTCGTCAACATCACTTCTCTCCGTGTCGAGACGTACATATATGTTTCCACCCCTATTCGGACTCCTAAAATAACTGGCACTTTGCCCACAGGCAAACACACTTGAGTCTGAAAATTTCACAAAAATAATTATGGGGAGAAAGGTCAGAGATGATTCAATGGTGGTTGGGCCCTGAAATCTGAGCCCCTTTGGGACCCATGGAGGGAAGCACGTGTGGGCTTTGTCTGAAGAACTGATGGACTCGCCAAAGCCACTGGTGAGCGTCCGGCTTGCACACATCCCCATGTGGACAATTGGGAAGCAAATTTTGTGTGAAATATGTACATTAGAAATTACCTTAGGTTCCCCCTCAGGGTGAATTTAAGAAGAGCTAAGGGATCTTAATTTGTGGAAAACTAAATAGGTTACTAAGCCTCAGTGGGGAAATAATGGCCAAAATAATCCTAAAACGCAGAACGAAAGCAAACCACGCCGTGGCGGCAACGACTTCTCCGGATGCTTTCTGGTCATCTCTCCTGCGGTGTGTGGATGGTGGTCCACCAGGCAGGCTGAGGGAGGGGCCGTGTGGACTCAGGTGGGAGATGGAGTAGAAGGCGCTTCTCTCCTTCATGAGGAAGCTCTTGACCCTGCCAGCTGTGATACCAGGAAAAAAGTCAAAAGACAGTTAGGCACTTTTTTCTGGCTCACATCACCCCAAAATAAGACATGCTGAGTTAACTTTCAAAATGTGTGGCAAACTAATAATCCCTCATAAGATGTCCTGAGAAGAAAGTGAGGGTTGATCAGTCGTGCCTGACTTTCTGTGACCCTGTGGACTGTATAGTCCATTGAATTCTCCAGGCCAGAATACTGGAGCGGGTAGCCTTTCCCTTGTCCAGCGGATCTTCCAACCCAGGGATGGAACCTAGGTCTCCCACACTGCAGGTGGATTCTTTACCAGCTGAGCCACAGGGGAAAGCCAAGAATACTGGAGTGGGTAGCCTACTCCTTTTGCAGCGGATCTTCCTGCCCCAGGAATCGAACTGGGGTCTCCTGCATTGCAGGCGGATTCTTTACCTACTGAATTATCAGGGAAGCCCTCAAGACAGCTTAAGCCTTATTCACCTATAATTGTTCTTATAAGTTGCCTTGTAATATCTATTTGTTACTATTTTTAAAAAGCAAGTCATTTGTATAACAATTTCCCAGATAAGAAAAATTAGTTAGAGCTATAGAAAAAAAATACATAGTGGGCTTGGGTCTTTAGTCCTAGCGCATGTACTTTCCTGTAGGGCAGAGCCTTTGGCTAACCATATGGGCTTTGCTGGAGTAATATCTTGGAAGAGATGAGACGTTCAGTTGATTTAAAGGCACTGACCCTAGTGATTTTGCACTGCTCCTGCACCGAATGTGGTTTCTCTCCCGGAAATGTGGGAACACAGAGTTGGCTGTACTTCCTAATGGGTTTTCCATCTGTCCACAAGAGCACATATTTGATGGGGTCTGCAGCACAGCACTTGCCTGGGGTGGAGGCGCTCAGAGCAGCAGGCTGAAAAGTGTGAGCTGGCTTTGCTCTGCACATATATGCTTTTGTTTGCACTCGAAACTGGTCCCCGCAGAATTTCTGAAGTGCTCCAGTCCTTTGGAATGGGGTCTGGTGAGCAGAAGAAGAGACGATGGAAATCTGCTGCTCCTGGATCCTAATCAAGAGAAGGTCAGAACAAAGATGATGAGTGAGACAAGTGACACGGCTGTTATTAAACATATAGGTTGCAAAAGCCAACAACCTGAAGATGTGGTCTGTTCAAAAATCAATTAATCACAGAGTTGATTCCTGGATTTTGCTTCACACAAGCTGGTGGAGCTTCATGCTTTCCAGGAGCCCTAGGCCAACAAGTACACCTCTTTATGTTCAGAGAGAAAGCAGGTCTACTCCCATCACTTTTATAACACCACCTTTAAGGAAGAAAACAGGAAGATTATACATGAGAGTTTATTTTCACGTGTTAATGGAACATGCAACATAATGGTTAAACCTAAGATGTTTACTTGTACCTGAATTTATATCCATCATGTATCTAAGTATTAGTTGAAAGTGAAAGTCGCTCAGTCACGTCCAACTCTTTGTGACCCCATGGACTATACAGTCCATGGAATTCTCCAGGCCAGAATACCGGAATGGGTAGTCTTTCCCTTCTCCAGGGGAATCTTCCCAACCCAGGGATTGAACCCAGGTCTCCTGCATTTCAGGCAGACTCTTTACCAGCTGAGCCACAAGTGAAGCCCAAGAATATGGGAGTGCGTATCCCTTCTCCTGTGGATCTACCCGACTCAGGAATCCAACCAGGGTCTCCTGCATTGCAAGCGGATTCTTTACCAACTGAGCTATCAGTTAGTATTAGTTAGTCTTTTGCAATTAACTACAGGTTGTTTATGTTATGAAAGCAAAAGTGTTAGTCAGTCAGTCTTGTCAGACTCTTTATAACCCCATGGACCGTAGCCCATCAGGCTCCTCTGTCCATGGATTTCTCCAGGCAAGAATACTAGAGTGGGTTGCCATTCCCTTCTCCAGGGGATCTTCCCAACCCCGGGATCAAACCTGGGTTGCCTGCATTGCAGGCGGATTCTTTACCATGTGAGCCACCAGGGACGCCCTGTTTATGCCATGCACGCAAGCATGCTAAGTCACTTCAGTCTTGTCTGATTCTCTGCGACCCTATGGACTGTAGCCCTCCAGACTCCTCTGTTTATGTCATAGATGTTCTTTTTTCCCCTTTTATTCTGACCTCATCTTTTCCCTTTTTATGTGTCAAAATAATTAAAGTAGGTAACATGCAGTCTGGTGATTACAATGAAGATAGACTGAGCTCTTAGGCAGTGAATTCACTAAAGAAAAATCCTAAAACCTTTCTGCCCTATTGTCCTTACCTGCAACTTTAAAATAAAATCCAGCTAGATGATGAACAACAACAACAAAAAAAACAAAACACGAGAAGCAACTTACTCCATTTTTTTTTTAATGGGCCTTGTGAGTTTGGAAGATAGACATATGAAATATATTTCTCAGATTAAAAAAAATAAAATTGAAAGTCTTTTCTCATTCTGCTTCCCTTAAAACAAATGCACAGGCTAGAAGCAATCTGTATGATTTATCCACCCTTTTTTTCCCTATAAAAATGTCAGAAGTCTCCTTTCTTGTTAGTCAAAGGTGTTAAGGTCAAAAGAAGCTTTAGTCCAGTCATATTTGCAGAAAATAATTGTCAGAGTAGAATCACCTCTGACTTTACCCTAACTTTGGCATCACAGTTTTGTGAAGGGGAAAATGAAACCATGGGATCAGTGTTTTGAAGGAGAGTGAAATTGAGGCCAGTTCTGATAAAGGTCACTTCCTGGAGTATATTTCAAGACTAGAAGGAGATGTGCCTTACTTCTGTTTGAATGATTACCATTTCTTTCTGACACGAAGATGAGAGTTAATTTCACTCTTTGTTGCCAGTTTCTGAGAAAATTTACAAACCTATTATGAGTTTCTGGTGCTTGTTTTGAAGTATAAACAAAATGATCAAATATGTGGACATCATAATTTCTTAGGCAGTTTGGAGAATATTTATTGATGTTTTCTATGATAAACAACAGTGCTCTTTGGGCACGTTCTCACATAATCCTACACCCCAAATAAGACGATCCATCACATGCCTAATAGCTCACATCTCATTACTTAATGATTTTGAGGTCTGGTGATCACAGGCATAACTTCTTATCAAAGACCCCCAGTAACCCAGGTGCCCAGAGACAGTCTGGGCAAGACAGAGTGATTTAGGCCTACTGATGGTACACAGGCTACTCAGAGACTCTTAGCCTAGGAAAGGAACTCAGAAGTGATGCCTGAAATTTTCCTCCTCTTTTCTTGAAACCCTTTAGAGTGTTTAAGTACCACAGAGGATGAGAGACATGATAGTGGAGTAGAAGATGACCCCTCTGACTTGAATTCTGAGCTTGCCCTCTGCTTCCAGGTTGTAAAGTGAGTGTAGGCGATTTACCTACATGGCCCCTTAGCTTCTTCATCTGTAAAATTAGTTGTAAGAACTTACACGTGTGCTGGGTCAGCTTGGTTAAGGTGGGAGCTTAACCAAGTGTCCCGGTTCCTGTGTGGTTCCAGTTTAAAATGAGCACAGAGAGGACTTTCCAGGAGACCCGGGAGACAGAGCGAGGCCGCAGCCGTTACCTTCTGACAGTCAGATACAGCGACATGGAAGGGCTAGTTTCTAGAAGCTTCTGTCCCCCTCCACTCTGTACCAGCTCTTCTTGACCAACAGAGCCCGGGCCCACCACCAATTGCTTGGTGGGGGGCTCACAAAGCAGCAGCTGGCTTCACAGCAGCAGCAAGTCCTGAAGACCCCCTTCAGGTCCCGCTTGCAGTGGGCCCCAAGCCCTACTTGGCTTCTAGAATCCTCAGAGAGACTAGTTTGTGACCTTTTATCTAAGCCTCCAGCACCTCCTTCCAGACCTTCACTTCCTGGACTCCTGCCCCAGTTGTGTGATTCAGAATGCCTGTAATAAATCCATTATCCCCTCACACAGCCGTTCTGCCTCTCTGACCAAACCCACGTCTCCCCAGTGGCATTTAAAGGCTTGCAAAGCAATGCATTTGCTTAAATCTCCGCAAAAGGTATTCCCTGGCTAACAATCGGTTACTTTACTTTTGGAAGAGAAGGATAATCGGGGTTAGGCTCTATATACATTCCCACCACATGTATTATTCAATCTAAAGTACATGTGAAAACCTGTGTGGTTCTGCCACGTGCAGGTTAAGTGCAAAGAAAAATAACAAACTGGGTTTTCAACAAGCAGCCAAGCTCTTTTCTTCTTCCCAGGGGTGTTGCTGTTGTTGTCTTAGTAACTCCGGAAATTCAAGGAGACCTAAGATGTTTACTTTTCAATTAACGAAAGAAGAGAGATCCCTCTTGGAAAGATTTGCTTGCTGCTTCATTTCTAATTGCGTTGGCTGCTGAAGGGAAATATCTTCCTAGGTTTCAATTTTTTCCCTTAATTTTGTAAATATAATGCCTGGCACAATACGCTATTTATTTATTTTTCCAGTGGTTTAAATGTGTAAACTGTTGGAGAACTGAAATGAACGGAACCCTGGCGTAGATAAATATATGCTGCCTGCTGCTGCCGCCAAGTCGCTTCAGTCGTGTCCGACTCTGTGCGACCCCATAGACAGAAGCCCACCTGGCTCCCCCGTCCCTGGGATTCTCCAGGCAAGAACACTGGAGTGGGTTGCCATTTCCTTCTCCAGCGCATGAAAGTGAAAAGTGAAAGTGAAGTCGCTCAGTCGTGTCCGACTCTCAGCGACCCCATGGACTGCAGCCTACCAGGCTCTTCCGTCCATGGGATTTTCTAGGCAAGAGTACTGGAGTGGGCTGTCATTGCCTTCTCCAAAATATATGCTACTTAAGTCTAACTCTGTGACTTGCTCACTCGATGATTGTGCCTTGAGAACGCTCTGCTGTTTTAACACCTGATTCTTGTTAGCTGGGGTGAGAGGCTGGAGACAGGGGAAGTCACGCTTTCTGGGAGCATGTCGCCCCCTGATGGTCATTCATTAGTACTACAAAAAACTGGAATGCCTTCTGGGAAACAGAACTCAAAACGAAAAAACACCCTTCCCTTTGTAGATAAGGTGTGTTTTTAAAACACCTGTCCATTCCAACACACCTCTTTTCTACAGAGACAACTGGTTACACTGGAATGGTTGCTGGTTCACGTGAGTGTCTTCTGATAAGCATTCTATCACAAAGTGATCTTTTCTTAAAAAATTTTGAGATATAGTTGATATACAATATTACATAAGCTACAGATATAAAATATAGTGATCCACGAACTTTAAAGGTTATACTATATTTATATTGTAAATGTCAGTTAAAAAATATTGGCTATATACCCTGTATTGTACAATATAAACTTGTAGTTTATTTAACAATGTTTTTGAAAGCTTTTTCTGCATTTTCTAAGACTGAAGAGGAATGTATAATCAAGATGACCAAAACCTTTCTTTTCTTTAAACAGAAGAAAACCTCTTAAGAGAAAATCCTACCCCAAGCAAACATTTTTTGTCATTCTTTTATTCTTACTCCTGTGGTTGTACCTAACTGAGTGGGTTCTCAGCCCTGTCTACATATTAGTATTCTCTGAGCAGCTTTAAAAACTATGGATATTGGGCCATACTTCCAAATAATTCTGGCTCGGTCTTGGCCAGGGCGTTGGTGTTTTTAAGGCCCTGCAGTGACTGCAGTGTGCTGCCAGGCTAAGAACTGCTGTATGTCACTCACTGTGGTGGTCCTAAGGATTTGATGGCAGGGACAGAACTCGGTCTCCCTCTGACATCACCATTCCCAGGCCACACATACTGTTCCCTGCGTCTGAAACACTCCCCTTGTTCATTGTGTAATTAATTCCTCCTCCTTTGCATCTCAGTTAAATATCACTTATTCAAACGCATTACTGCTCTTCCATCTAAATTAGGTCCTGTACTGTTTGCCCTCATATAACATCTCCCTTCTTTTCCTTCGTTAACACTTACCCGAGTTATAATTACAGGTATTCTTCCTGTTGGAACTCTCATAATCAGAACTTAGGGCCAAATAGATTTTGCTAATGAGGAAGAAAAGGTAGATTTCCCTGAAGGAAACAGAGTTTAAGCATCAGGGCCTTTGTGTGGGCTGAATAACATTTCCTCCAAAGGTGTCCCTGTCCTAATCCCCAGAATCTGTGACTGCATTAACTTGTACGGTAAAAAGAACTTTTCAGATGGGGCTAAAATTAAAGATCTTGAAATGGAAGGACTGGTCTGGATTATTCAGATGTACCGAACATGATCCAAAGGTTCTTATAAAGAGGCAGGAGCAGTATCAAAGTCAGGATACACAGTTGGAAGCAGAGGTCAGAGAGGAGAAAAGATACTACCCTACTGATTTTAAACACGGAATGGGCCATGAGCCAAGGGCTGTAGTGACCTCCAGAAGCTGGGGAAACAAGGAAACGGGTTCTCAGAGCTTCCAGGAGGAATGCAGCGCTTCTTACACTTAGCAGTCTCTACACTCTTTCAGATCAAACAAAAGCAGATCATGAAGATGGAAAGATTCATTTGAACAGAAGTAATGAATAAGCTCTGGGATTGTTTGTTAACCAATTAACAAAAAAGAGGAAATTGTAAGAACACACTGGAGAAGGTTGAAATTCTTTGCTGATTTGACATAATTTACGGGCATCAATGAAGATATTATAAACTCAACACACAACCTCAAGGAGAATATCAATGACAAATTGGTTAATAAATGTCATCAACTCAAAGAATATTTAATATTTATGATAGTCACTGCACAAGAAAATGTGAAATGTCTGAAATCTTATTCTTATATGAAAGAGATTTGATAGAGGCTTTCTCAAATTTGACAAAAATCCTAAACATTTACATGACATTTCCAGGAACACACTGTTAGTAATAGCCCTTGAATGGATGGACATTCCCCTAGAAGGGAAGGTGGATTGGCTGGGTAGTATGCTAAAATTCAGGGGGAAAGAGGATCGCTGTGCAGGGCAAATCTTCTTGGCGACAGGACTGGAATTGTTGGTAAACTTAGGAAAAAAAGTTACAGCAAATGTACTTCTCACCACCCACCATCTTTATAGGTTTGGCTAGACATGTTGCATTTCCTCTAGGAACTGTAAAAAGTGGGATGTGAGTATTCAAACCCTTTCTGAAAAAACTTAGGTTTGTATTAGAGCTGCTAGTTGCTATTACTAATACATTCTTACCTGAAAACCAGAATATTAATTGATGCTTACAACTCTTGGTAGATCATGGCATCTGATTCCATCACTTCATGGCAAATAGATGGGGGAAAAGTGGAAACAGTGGCAGATTTTATTTTCTTGGGCTCCCAAATCACTGCAGATAGTGACTGCAGCCACGAAGTTAAAAGACTCTTGCTCCTTGGAAGGAAAGCTATGACAAATCTAGACAGTGTATTAAAAAACAGAGACATCACTTTGCTGACAAAGGTCCATATAGTCAAAGCTATGTTTTTTCCAGTTGTCATGAACGGATGTGAGAGTTGGACCGTAAAGAAGGCTGAGCACCAAAGAATTGATGCTTTTGAATTGTGGTGCTGGAGAAGACTCTTGAGAGTCCCTTGAACTGCGAAGAGATCAAACCAGTCAATCCTAAAGGAACTCAGTCCTGAATAGTCGTTGGAAGGATTGATGCTGAAGCTGAAGCTCCAATATTTTGGCCACCTGATGCGAAGAACTGACTCATTGGAAAAGACCCTGATGCTGGGAAAGATTGAAGGCGGGAGGAGAAGGGGAGCAGCAGAGGATGAGATGGTTAGACATCATCACCAACTCAGAAGACATGAACTTGAGCAAAGGCTGGGAGACAGTGGAGGACAGAGGAGCTTGGTCTGCTGCAGCCCACGGGGTCACAAAGAGTCCGACTGGACTTAGAGACTGAACAACAACAACACAGCTCTTGGTAAGACTCTCCTTGCCTGTGAAGCCTTCATTTAGCTGAGGGGTGGGATATTTGTTTAGTAAAAGACTTGAAAAGTACAACATGCTCCTGGACTCAGACCTACAGAAACTTTTTCAGTTTTTTTTTCCTACTCTTTTTATTTTTTTTTTCATTTATCTTTATTAGTTGGATGCTAATTACTTTACAATAATGTAGTGGGTTTTGTCATACACTGACATGAATCAGCCATGGATTTACATGTGTTCCCCTCTTCTCCCCCGCAGCGGTTTTCGTACTTCGCTTAATGATTCAGAGCTGGTCGAGCCGCCAGTGCGACTTCCAGCCTCAAGGGGGCGCCCCAGCGGCGCACTGAGGCCGCTCTGTCCAGCAAGGCCCGGCTGGTCTCAGTGGCCAGCCCGTCCCCTCCCCTCCGTCTGCTGCCGTCGCCTCTGCCGCGGTCGCCGGGAGGAAGGTGTTGCCGCTGCCGCCGTTCCTCGACTGACTGGCAGGTACTTGGGCCTCGGCCCGCGGGCAGCCCCGGGATGAAATCCACTGACACCTCTCCCGATGGCCCCGAAGCACCGGAGGGCCCGGCTTGGGGCCTGGCCTAGGGACCGGAGAGGCGAGGCCGCCCGCGGAGAGCCAGACCCGTGGTGGCCGGTCTCGGGTCTGTGCTGCCCGGGGGAGCGGGGAGGGCCGGCGCGGGCTCTGGGGGCTGGTTTGAGGGTAACGGCCGCGCGGCGGGCGTGGCCGGGGCGGGCGGCCTGGCGGGGGCTCGCGAGGTCGACGGTCCGAGCCGGAGCCCCCCGGGCCGGCGTCCCATCACTCCGCCAGAAAAGGTGCCTTGTCTCGGCCTCGGCACAGACAATATGCGGCCAGTTACTCGGAACCCGCAGTCCAGGCGTGAAGAGAAGCTGCTGAGATGTGAGCGAACTGTCCCGATATCACATGGCCCCGGGTACCCGGGTTCAAAGACAGGACTGCTCCTAATTAAACGTGCAATGCAGGAGGCAGATCAGCTTGCAATACAGGGCTCTGCCTCGAGAAAATGACATTTATTCTTTAAAACGGCCCACGGTGCTTAGAATTGGCTACCGAATGTAACGAAGGGGGAAAAATAAATCATTTAGTAGCATCACTTCTCATTCTAAAGAATGGTACCTAGGAACGTAAAGAGCTCGGATAGTGGGGTGGGAATTATAGTAAGAGCAGTCTTCAATGCTTACTATATGTCATTGTGCTGGATGCTTCAAGTCGTATTGTGTCTATATTTAATCCTTGTAGCAACAACACTGGGTACCATTTCCATCTTACAGTTAAGGAAACCGAGGCACAGAGTCTAAATTAACTTGTCCAAGGTCAAACAGCTAGTAAAGGATTTGAACCTCATCTCCTTACTCCAGTGTTCCTGCTTGTTACCTCTACAAACCTATTCCATAAGACTTTTGGTTACTTATCAGTTTGACTTGTAATAGGTTGGTACAAAAATAATTGCGATTTTGGACCATGAATTTTAAATCATTGTAACTAGGCGCCAGCACATCGTTATTAATCAAAATAGAAACCATTACAATCAACATATTTTTGCCAATGAGATATAAGTTTGTTTATTCCTATAGCGTAAAAGTGCATACTTTGGGATTCCATAGACTCTTGGGAAGCATTTTCTGCCTCCTGCTGGTTGTGGATGCGTTTTGCCTGCAAAAAGTTGTCAAGATGCTTAAAGAAGGGGTAGTCACTTGGTGAGAGGTCACATGACTATGGCAGATGAGGCAAAACTTCATAGCCCAATTTGTTCAACTTTTAAAGTGTTGGTTGTGTGACATGTGGTGGGGCGTTGTCATGGAGAAGAACCGGGCGCTTTCTGTTGACCAGTGGCAGCTGCAGGTGTTGTAGTTTTTGGTGCATCTCATCAGTTTGTTGAGCATGCTTCTCAGATGTCATGGTTTCGCCAGGATTCAGAAAGCTGTAGTGAATCAGACCTGCAGCAGACCACTGGACAGTGACCACGACCTTTTTTTGGTGCAGGTTTGGTTTTGGGAAGTGGTTTGGAGCTGCTTCTCAGTCCAGCCACAGAGCTGGTTGTCACTGGTTGTCATATACAGTTGACTTTTCATTGCATGTCGCCATCCAGTTGAGAAATAGTTCATTGTTGTTGAATAAGAGCAGATGACGCTTCAGAATGATGATTTTTTTTGATTTGTGGTCAGCTTGTGAGGCACTCACTTACTGAGCTTTTTCACCTTTCCAATTTTCTTCAAATGCCAAACAACTGTAAAATGGTAGACGTTGAGTCCTTTGACAACTTCTCTTGTGGTGGTAAGAAGATCAGCTTTGATAATGACTCTCAGTTGGTCGTTGGCCACTTCCGATGGCCACCCATTACGCTCCTCATCTTCAAGGCTCTCATCTCCTTTGCAAAACTTCTTGAACAACCACTGCATGTACGTAGTTAGAAGTTCCTGGTCTAAATACCTTATTGATGTTGCAAGTTGTCTCCCTGCTTCTTTACGACCCATTTTGAACTTGAATAAAAAAAGAAAAATCGCTCAAATTTGCATTTTGGCTAATGTCATTTCCATAGTTTAAAATAAACATAAAATAAACAACAAGTAATAAGTCATTAGCAAAAAACATAAAGCAAGAAATGCATGTTAAAATGATGTATAACAAAACCACATTTATTTAAAAATGTATTCCAGTATCATATGGCCAATTTCAACAGTGTAAAATTGCAGTTAACTTTCACACCAACCTAATAGCTTGAACTGATTTCCCCAAGGTTTAATTTTCATGGCTAAATGCAAGTATCCTGTACCAACTCCTTTTTAGCTTAAAAGGGAGTTTAATTAGAAAAATGTTTGCTTATTAAGGAGTATGGTGATAATAAAGTTAAGCATGGACTAGGGCCCTCACACTCTGAAACAGTTTGATTTGAAGTAGGGTTTATTTGGTTGTTAATGAGCTTCATTACTTTTCATCATTGTTTGCATTTCGATACCATCTTTAGTGAATTCACTTTGCCTTTGCAATATTATGACAGTAATGCTAGAGGGGAATGAAAGATTTGTCCATGTGATGAAGAACCCACCTGCCAGTGCAGGAGACATAAGAGACGCGAGTTCAACCCCCGGGTCGGGAAGAGCCCCTGGAGTAGGCCATGGCAACCCACTCCAGTATTTTTGCCTGAAGAGTCCCATGGACAGAGGAGCCTGGCAGGCTCCATAGGGTTGCAAAGAGTCAGACTTGCCTGAAGTGACTTAGCACGCAAGCTAATATTTTAGAGGATGTAGGAAAGACATTTGAAAGACTGTAGTAAAGAGGAATTAAGAAATTTGGGGTGTGTTATTTAGAGCAAATTGTATTACTTACTATATGGAAGAGAAAGGCATTTCCAGTTCCTGTAAAGTGGTATTTCCCATTGTGGAAAGAAGTTGGATACTATTAGTGTGCTAAATCACTTAGCCTTATCAGAATTTAAAGAGTTTGCATATTCAGCACTCCTGTAGCAGATGTATCCGGAGTGCCTCCCAGAGCCAGGCGTGGTTCTGATCCCTGGAGATGCAAGAGGAACAATACAAAACAGAGTTCTTGTCCTCCTGGGGCTAACATTCCACTGGGGAAAGGTGGGGCTGGGGACGATAAATAAAATACTTTTTAAAAATTAAAATCTATCCAGTCAGGTGGTCATAATTGCTTAGAAGAAAAATGAAGCAGTGAAGGTGGATAGGGAGATCCAGGGAAGGAGCAGAAGCAGTTTTGAAATAAGGAACAGCTTCGTAGAGAAGGCTTTTGAGTAAAGCCTGAAGGGGTCAGAGATAGCCTTGCAGCTGTGTAGGGGTCAGGTGCACCAGGCAAGGGCATAGGCCCCGAAACCGCCAGGCTTGTTGGGGGACCAGCGGGTTTGAGCAGAGGAACGGAGGATGAGGAAAGGTCTAGAGCTCATCTGTCCTGGTGAAGACCGTGGCCTTTCCCCTGAGTGAGCAGGGAGGTGGTTGAGAGAGGAGTGGGGGGACCTGACTTAACAGATGTAAAGCATCCCTCTGGCACCTGTGTTCAGAATGGATAGTACGAGCAAGGATGGAAGTAGGGAGCCCAGTTAGGTTGGGTCAGTATCCAAATGAGAGATGATGGAGTTTAGACCCAAGTGGTAGCAATAGTATAGTAAGAAGCTGTCGTTCTCTAGTTGTGGCTGACGGGATTTGCCGATGGATTGGATGTGGAGCATGAGAGTAGAAGAGGGAAGGATGATGCAAGGCCTTTGGTCTAAGCTAGTGGAGGGATGGAGTTGCCCTTTACTGCCATGGGAAGACATGAGGATGAGAGAGACGGGGAGGTTGGTGGAGCAGGAATCAAGTTCAGTTTTAGACTTGTCAGGTTTGAGATGCCTGTTGAGGTGATGTTTTATGAGACTGGAGTTGAGTGGAAAGGTCCCAACTCAAAATAGAAATTTAGGAATCATTAGCAAATAGGTAGTATTTCAGGCCTTGAGACTATATGGGATCTGTTCTAAAGAAGTGAGGATTGAACTCCGGGACTTTCTTTGCATGTTCAGAGCTTGGAACCACAAAGGAGACTGAGAAGAAGCCTTTGATTGGACACATCACAAGTTGAGGACTATGAAATGAACATTGGACTTAGCAATGTGACGTCACTGGTGTTGATGCAAGAGTACTCTAAGAAGAGTGGGAGAGAAAATCTGATTGGTGTGGTTTGAAGAGAGAATCGAGGAAAAGGGATTGGAGTTGGCAAGTATGGGCAGCTTTTTAGAGGCAGTTAGCTGTAAACTCTTATTTGAAAGCACTACAGTTGTCCTCACAGTAAATAATTTTATTTCTAGCTCCACCTATTTAGCAGTCAGACTTGGATCACTTTATCATTGATTGATGGAAGTAAAATAGCTATACTACTATACTGAAGATGATAATGTATTATTAACCTCCAAAACCCACACGCACAAGAGCTTGTCCTTTTTACATAATTCATTTCAGAGCTCATAAAAGCCCTTTGGTGAAAGATGTTCCTTTCACCAAATAAGATGTCACTTATTTTTGTTCTTACCTCAGGTTAAAATAAACTTAAAGGTGCTACAAACTGTGCATTTAGAACAAAAATACATACTCAAGAAAGTTGAAAACCAAGATTTATTTTGAAATATGCTTTTTATCTCAACATATGTTTAGGTTCTTGTTTCTGCCCTCAGTAAATTAATGCCCAAATACAAAATAATCTACAAGGTATACAGTATATACCAGATTTACACCATCTTTTCTGTGGATATAAACCCTTTCCATGCTCTTGTTTTGTGCCTTTTCCATAGCAAGTTCAGCTCACAGTTGCATAGTAAAGGTTTAAGGTGATTAAATTATTTTGAAGTTTAGGATTGTATCTACTGATTTTTTTAATCCATTAGTTTTATCTGGAAGACGATGTGTCCTTCAGTCTACAGATGGAAATCTTTTTTTTAATTTGAGGGAAGTACTTTCTTAAGTTTGTCTTTTTTTGTTTTCTCATTTTTTCCACCTCTGGCAATTTTTCATGGGTTGGCTCTGTTCTCTAGTTGTCATAATCATTTCACATGTCCTTGTACACTTTTCTTTTGCAAGGAATTAGGCCTTTCCATCAATGATTTGATTTTTTGTAATATTTGTTATGTTCTTTACTGCTTACAGGGGCATCCCTGGTGTCTCAAACGGTAAAGAATTTGCCTGCTATGTGGGAGACTGGGGTTCATTCCCTGGGTTGGGAAGTTTCCCTTGGAGAAGGGAATGGCAACCCACTCCTGTATTTTTGCCTGGAGAATCCCATGGACAGAGGAGCCTGGCAGACTGCAGTCCATGGGGTTGCAAAGAGTCATACACAACTGAGTGACTAACACTTTCTCTGCTTACAATTTGAATTTTAAATTTTCTTTTATGTTTTTATCTAATTCATAATCTTTTTTTAATCCCAGTTTCCATATGGTACTTCCCCCCCCCCATGACCTGAGTTCTTAATTTTTTTTATATTCTTAAGCCAGATTTTTTCTTTTTTTTCATTTCTTGTAAGTATTTTTCTCTGTGTAGAGCTAATGAGCCTCTTCTCTTATGTTGCAGGGTTTTTCATTAACTGTATTCATCCTTTAATAATGGAAGAACTTTTGAGATTGTCACTATAGAAATGTCATACCAAATTTGTTCCATACCATTCTCCTAAAGACTTTTCTAGATTTCTTACAAGGAAAATTAATGAGAATTAGATTTTGTAAAGGATTGTATTGTGGTGTTTGAAAAAGATTTACCTATTTAAAATTATTTTTAGTATTATTAGAACTTAAATTTATGGTTTATATCTTTGTAATAAAATCCCATTTTCCAAACCAGCCTACAGACATAAGAATGATCAACTTACATCTTATGCATAAAGTATATTTAATATATAAATAAAATCAGTGACAAAGGAATAGCTAATTTCCAAATTAAATAGATGCTTGTTCCTTTTTCCAGCTTCATTGAAATATTATTGACAAATCAAAATTGTATGTAGTGTTTATGCAGTCTGATTTTTTAAAAGGCGTACGGTGTGATGATTTAATATTTTCATAAATTTGAAATGATTGCCACAGTCAAGTTACAATTAATACATCCATCACCTCACATAGTTACCTTTGTGTGCATGTGTAATGAGAACACAAGATCTGCTCAGCAGATTTCAAGTACACAGTACATACTCTTGCCTATAGTCATCCTGCTGAACATTAGCTCCATGTCATGAGTGAAAGTTTGAACCCTTTGACCAGCACCTTCCCATTTCCCTCTCCCTCAGCCCCTGGCAGCCTCCCTTCTGCTCTCTGGTTCTGTGAGTTTGACTTTTTTAGATTCCACATCACATGTAAGTGAGATCATTCAGCATTTGTCTTTCTGTGTCTAACTTATTTATCTTTTCGTGGTGTCATCCAGGTTCATTCACGTTGTCACAAATGGCAGGATTTCCTCCTTTTTGTGGCTGAATAATATTTCATCGTGTAATGTATATACCACATCTTTCTCGTCCATTCCTCTCTCAGTGGACACGTAGGCTGTTTCCATATCTTGGTTATTGTGAATAATGCTGCAGTGAACATGCAGGTATCTCTTGGAGATAAGATTTTATTTCCTTTGTATATATACCCAGAATTCTAGAACTTGAAGGAGTGTAGGACTTGAAGAAGAACTTGTTCTTTTTTAAGTGCTGTTCAGTTTTTCTAGACCTCTTTGTTCACTGCAGTATTTAGTAACCTTATATAATTTAGCTTTTGATTTGCCAGTAATTATTAGAGAAAGAAAACAATTCTAGACTAAAATATGTTCAATAAAGATTGGCATACACCCATTTGATTAAAAAAATTTGATGATTTTTTTGTTCCCAGCTCTTGGTCACGTAGCCATAAACACACATATGCCAAAGAAATACTGATGCTTCTGTGTATTCACAGAACTATCCAATAAGTAGTACTTTTGACAGATTTATGCAATTGAAGACAATCAATCAAAAGATATGTGCACATTGTTATTTAGGGATGGTGCCAAGTCATTCAGAAGCAAATGCAAGAACACACATGATTTATTTAGCTATTTTTTCAACATGAGGTCTTCATTAAATTCCTCTGCTGTATTTTACTTTAAAAAAAAGTCTTAGTTGTGGCATGCAGGATCTTTAGTTGTGCCATGTAGGATCTAGCTTCCCAAGCAGGGATCGAACCCAGGCCTCCCGAATTGGGAGCACAGAGTCCTAACCTCTGGACTACGGGGGAAGTCCCTGTTTTACTGTTTAACCTAAGTGTATTAAAACTAGCTAAGAAACCTGTATTTTCGCTTATGGTGTCTTTTCTTCTTTAGTCTAAGTTAAAAATTTTTTTAAATGTCCTGGGTGTGGCATTGTCAGAACGGTTTAGGCATTCTAACTTCGGTGGCATTTTTAGCCCTAGTATGTTTTTTTCCAAGAGCCAGATGGCACTGATTCTTTCATTTAAATCTCTTCCTGCCACTTCCCCATTTGGGGCTGTGTTTGCCTCTTGGTTGTTTTTCTTAAAAACAGAACAAAAACTGGTATTGTCTGTGTTTTCCCCACAGTGAGCTTATTTTTATCTCATCTATTCAGAGTATCTGTTCAACTTGTGCTTCAAGTTATCTCCTTGGTGAGCGCCTAGAATTTACCCAGCTTCAGTCTGCCTCCTGCCTGCTGTGCTGTTTATTCCATTTTAAAATGAGATTTCTTAGACCTTAGTTAATTCAGCTTCTTGAAGAGAGTTAGATATCATTGCTCCCACCCTTCATCTGATCATTGTCTTTTGCTGAAACATGTAACACAAGCAGTATTTTTTCCTTAGAAAGCAGTGGCAGAAGCACACAGCAGTAGGAATCAAGTGGTAATGACTACTTTAGGTTCAAGGAAAGTGTAAAGGAAGTGTTAGTCGCTCAGTCGTCTCTGACTCTTTGTGATCCCCCAGGCTGTAGCCTGCCAGGCTCCTCTGTCCATGGGATTCTCCAGGCAAGAATACCGGAGTAGGTTGCCATTCCCTTCTCCAGGGGATCTTCCCGACCCCGGGATTGAACCCTGGTCTCCTACATTGCAGGCACATTCTTTTCCCTCTGATCCACCAAGGAAGTAAGACTTTAGGTTCTATATCATTTAAATATTTGGTTGTAATGGAAAACCTAATTTAAACTGTCAGTAGAAAAGGGACTTTATTGATGCCTGTATTTGAAAAGTCCGTAGTTGGTATGAGCTTCGTGTGAGGTTTAGTCAAGGTCTGGCTCGGTTTCCCCATGTGCTTCCATCTCCAACACCCCCACCTTTCTCTTTATCTGTTTCTCTCTCCCTCTGTCCCTTCTGAAATCCGTGTCAAAATGACTGAAGCAGTTTTAGATGTTCTGTTTACACCTTATTATCAGAAAAAAAGAATATATCACTTTAATATATATCACAGTAAGTAAAGGGTCTTATTGGACTGAAGTATGTCTACTTCTAAATAAAACCACTGCATAAGAACCTAGTGTAGAGGACAGGGAACTCTGCTTAATGCTCTGCAATGACCTATATGGGGAAAGAGTCTATAAAAGAGTGATATATGTACAACTGATTCACTGTGCTGTAACATTGTATTAATAAATCAACTACACTTCAATAAAAATTGATTAAAAAACAATAAACCACCGCAGCTAGAAGAATGTACTATGTCACGTGTTACATGGCTTGGAGTCAGGGCTTATTTCCTCAGAACACACTTACGGACAGCCAGGAGTGATAGTGCTGGGACCATGGGACAGTTTCTCTGTCCTTTTCCTACCTCTTTGGTATGAACGGTATGCAGCCACTTGTGTGCACCCCAGTGGCACTGGGCCTCCAAGGGGATGAAAAGCACAGTTAGCTTTGGCCAGTTTGTAAGATCTTCAACCTTTATGAGACCTGGTTCTGAACTCATTGTTGGTGGCAAGTTGGAGGCAGCTGTGTGGAGGAGTAAGCATGTGGGAGGAGGAATGGAGAGCAAAACAAACCCTTCTCCCAAAATAAACTTAGAGCAAAAATTCCAAAATGAATGAGAAAAGATCCAGTGTCAAGAAAAGTCCATCCAGCAATGTTGCATTGGAACACAAACTCAGCCCTAGTGTAAGTAATTTTAGGAAACTATCCAACAAAGTAATTTTTCCTTTTTTTATTGCAGTATGATTGTTTTAAATGTTTTGATTTAAGAGGTACAGCATAACAGTTCAGTATTTTTGCAAATTATATTCCATTACAGGTTATTACAAGATAATGGCTATTGTTCCCTCTTCATACAATATATACTTGTTGCTCCACCAAAGACTTTCAATTGTCCTTATGCTCAAGTAGAGAAAGCACTTGCATTTATTAAAAATGTTAAATTATGAAACAAAAAATAACAAGAGCAGATGGAGATGACAAAGTTAAAACTCTTAGAAGTGAAAAAGTACAGTAGTTGAGGGTTTTTTTTTGTTTTTGATGTGTGATAAACAGACTCAATCCAGCCAGAGATGATAAATCAATTAGAAGATAGTGCTGAGAAATGTACCTAGAAGCTACAGCATAGAAAAGTTTGTTGTTTTTTTTTTTAAAGAAAAGCATAAATTGAGTTTCCAACATATATCTAGTAGGAAGATATGAACGAAAAGCAGTAGTTGAAGAGGTAAGTGAGAATTCCCCAGAATTCAAGAGGCCATGGTCCTTAGATTATAAATGATAAAAACTCAGAATTCCAACAGGATAAATAAATCCTCCTAAATAAATCCCAGTGAAACTGTTAACATTAGGGATAAAGTGAAAGTTTTTAAACCAAAGGAAAAAAAAACTTATGCAACAATTAGACTAAAGCAGATGTCTTCTAGCAATAATAGATGCCAAGAAGCAGTGGAATGATAGCCTCAAAATGCTGAGGGAAAGTAACTGGCAGCTACAGCCTTGTAATCACATGAACTATTATTCAAGAATAAAGTAAAAATAAAGCCACTGTCAGAAGACTGAAAGAATGTACTGCTTATAGATCCTCACTAAAAGAATTGAAGGATGAACTTCAACCACCAGAGTGAGGCATGGAATTTTTTTTAAAAAGAGTGGTCTGATTGATAAAATGTTGATAATTTAGTTAACCATTCTTTAAAAAAATTTTTTTAAGGTAAAATCTGTAGACAACAATCATGAAATGGAATGGTCTTAAGACCTTAGTCAATGACCACTCTTTCCTGTGTTGGTCACAATGGCCTGGTAGGTCTTTGGGCAGTCTATAAAAATAGTTCCCATGGAAAGTGGTACAGAGTTTTGCCAGCCTCTTTTCCTGTTTCTGAAAGATACCCTAGGCTCTAAGTACGCAGATGTAATCTGAGCCAACTCACAGATCTGCCCTTTCACTAGGAGATGCCGCATGGGGGCCGGTCTCAGTCAGAAAGAGGATTGCTGTGACTCATTGTCCGCTTGGAATTACTGTTCCACTAAAGAAGCTACCAGGACTGCTGACTCCATCCTGCTTTATAGTCCCGGCATTTCCTGCTTCTTGCTCCACAGCTTAGGTTCCTAAGTGGCAGCACAAGGCAAGCTCCAGCCAGAAAACAAAACTTCTGCTTCTAATCCTATACTTAGTTTATCCTCCTAAGCTGGGTTAAAAAAAAAACCTAGTGGGAAAAAATTCCATATTTCTGTTTCTTGAAACTAGAGCCATTTCTAAGCATGTAACTCGCTACATTCTTGGGGTATCAAAGATGTGTCCCCAGAATAGGTTACCCACAGTCCGAAGGAGAGAGAGCAGGAAAAGAACCAAAGGCTCCCTTTAGAGCCTTAGACACTCAACTCTTACTAAAACTCTGCACTTTCTTCCTACGTGTTAGTCCCAGAGGTGCGGTGGGGGAGGTCCACTGCTCCTCGAGGCCTGGGCCATGGCTAGTGGAGGGCCTTGGTGAGGGCTCTGGAGCCCTCAGGGCGTAGTTCCCAGTCTGTTCCCTGGGCCCTCCAGCTGACCTGCTGGGTGAGCTCGAGGGCCTCCAGGAGAAGGCCTGAACCTGCCTCTTACCTCACTCTCCACCTGACGACCACCACACCGTCGACCCTGGGTGAATTGCTTCCCTAATGGTCCCTCATTGACAGTTACTTGTGAGCAGGGTCCACTGTGGTGCTGACCAGACCTCTCTTGGGTTGTGTAGCTTAGGGAGTGTCCTATTCTGCCCTTTGTCACTAGAATGGGTGTTTTATATTAAGGATGCCACATACACTAGCTTCCATCTAGCACGTAATTCAGAGCATGAATGGGAGCAGGTTATAGGAGAACTGTGAAAACCTGTTACATTGAAGATGTACCTTGTATTTCTCCCATAGATCATGAGTAAGGCTAGAACCCTAGAGGTGAGGGTTGACATGCAAAGTTACAGCCTCTCTGGTTCTCAGTATCGTCTATAAACCTGGGAGCTTGGGTTAGATAATCTGTTAGGTGATCCTAGATCACCCTTCAGCTGTAAACGTTTCACAGGAATACTCCTAAGAACTCAGTCTTTTGCTTTCAGATGATTTGAGGTGAAGTCTGGTTAAGTTTTATGTACTATTTAGAAAATAAACAATAATTTACAAAAAGTTATAATTCCTATATTTTAAAATAACACCAAATAAATAAGAATGTCATTTTTGTAGCACTTTAACAATTCTGTGTATGTGAAGTCTGATATCAGAGGCGGGCTTAATGAGGTTTAGGTTTTTTAAAAGGCCTGGGATCATATTTATGCTGTTTATTTGCCTAGTAAGCTCTTCTCCCCTCTCCTTCCCTGGCTGCTTTGCCTGGCTTTTGGGATCGTAGTTCCTCCGCAGGACCAGGGACAGAACCAGGCCCTTGGCAGTGAAAACACCAAGACCCAACCACTGGACCGCCGGGGGATTCCCCTTCCTCCCTCCTCCCTTTTCCTTCCTTCCCTTTCCTTCTTTTCTTTCTTCTTTGAGGTGTAATTGACACACATTGTATTAGGTAAGCTTTTCTTTTCTGAGGAAAATTGAAGTTCATCTCAATTCTGAACAGTTTCAAAATTAGCACGAATGACAGTAAGTGACTGAGATGAGACAAAGGGAAACCAGAGGCCCTCGTCCTGGCTTTACACCAGTGCTGCTGCTGCTGCTGCTCCTAGATGCTCAGGTTGCTTTTGAAGCCCAGGTGGGCCGCAAGGTGGCACCATTAGGTCACGTAAGCAAAATAGCGGTAGCTAGGAAAAACTTTAAAAAAAAAATCAAATAACCTTATTGCAAAAGTAATATAATACACTTCACATTGATCTCCCAGTACTAATTTCATGTCTTTATTTTATTACTACACATTGAAAATTGGAAATTTCAGTGGGAAGAAGTCCCTTGCTAAGAATTTTTAACATGGTAAACACAGTAAAAATTTTTAGAAAATATTAAAAGGCATCAGAATAAAATATCTAAGATAATATTCTCTTTGTGAAAAATTTAATTTTTATCTACATTAAGTCAATATTTTTCTGAAATTTGAATTGTAACTAAAAAACATTTTTTTTGGCTGTACCAGGGAGCATGTGAGCTCTCAGTTCTGGAACCAGGGATTAAACCCACGTCCCCTGCATTGGGAGCATAGAGTTTCAACCACTGAGCTGCCAGGGAAGTCCCACTGAATTTTAATAATTTAAAAATAATGGTAAGTAATATAAATATTTCAGGATATATATTTTAGAAATTCTTGTTTGGTTTCTTGTGATTTCCTGATGGAGAAATAAAAATTAAGGCAAGTATTTTCTCACTATCCCAACAAGTAAGAAATGCTTGAGAATATTGAGTCCAGGAACATAGTTACTTCCTGTAAGTGGAAAACACTTCCAAATATTTTAATTTTTCTTACTCTTAAAAAAATTTAATGTGAGATGATTGCAAAGAGTTTATCAGAATGATATGTGCTAGATTGACACTTCTTGCCAAGTAAGAAACATTTCCAGATATTTATTGTTTTGTCACAGTTTAAAAAGTTTACTTCTAGTGAAATGATTCTAAGAGTTAATTCAGAGTGTGTGGGCTAGACTAATGTTTCCTTTTATATAACCTTTGATGAAAAGATTTGCTAAAAACTAATTCATTATATTAAAAAGAATCTTATGAAAACAAACTTAGGGACTTAGTTTTTTCACCTATAAAAATGAGAATAATGATATCGGTAGTACTTACCATATAGGTCTTTTTCATGAGGACTCAGTTATTACTAGAAAAATACTTAAACAGTGCCTGGAGTATAGTAACTTGATAAGTGTTAAACATGTTGCTAAGCAGTTGTTTGCAGAGTAATAGCAAACATGCAAATAAATAATTTTGCCCTTTCTATTATAAATAATAATCATAGCATAATAAATATTTATAAACATAAATTCTTTGTTCCCTAAGAATATCACCTAAGTAATACCTGATTAGCCCTCTTTTAATTATTATCAATATATGAGCTTATGCCCAATGTACTGGCCTTTCTTAAAGTAGCGTTCTCTAATCCACACATTTGAAATTAACCTCCCCTTTACTGCAGTAAAATATTTTTAATAATGAAGTAATTGATAACTTGGCATTGAAGAAATCACAGTTAGACAGTTAAATTCAACTTGGGATTACCATAAAATGTGTATGCTCCACAAATTTAAATATAAACTAAAATTATATCTGTGGTGAGTCCAGCTCTATCTAAAAGGTACTTTTTTGAACTTCTATTAATCATTTTGAGCCTTGGAAGTAAAATTCAGAAGGCTCTACTTTTAAACTTCCTCCTTTAAGTATTCTTCATGGCACTGAAATAGCCTGAAATGATGTGTGCGTGCTAAGTTGCTTCATTCTGACTCTTTGTGACCCTATGAACTGTAGCCTGCCAGGCTCCTCTGTCTGTGGGACTCTCCAGGCAAGAATACTGGAGTTTGTTGCCATGCCCTCCTCCAGGGGATCTTCCCAACCCAGGGCAGGGATCAAACCCGAGTCTTGTGCATTGCAGGCAGACTAAAAAGCAGAGATCTCACTTTGCCAACAAAGGTCTGCATAGTCAAAGCTATGGTTTTTCCAGTAGTCGTGTACAGATGTGAGAGTTGGACCATAAAGAAGGCTGCGCACCGAAGAATTGATGCTTTCGAACTGTGGTGTTGGAGAAGACTCTTGAGAGTCCCTTGGACTGCAAGGAGATCCAACCAGTCCATCCTAAAAGGAGATCAACCTTGAATATTCATTGGGAGGATTGATGCTGAGGCTGAAGCTCCAATACTGTGGCCATCTGATGGAAAGAGCTGACTCATTGGGAAAGATCCTGATGCTGGGAAAGATTGAGGGCAGGAGAAGGGGGCAGCAGAGGATGAGATGGTTAGATAGCATCACTGACGCATCACTGACTAAATGGACATGAATTTGAGCAGACTCCAAGAGCGAGTGAAGGACAGAGGAGCCTTCACTACAGCAGACTGTAGCCCATGCTGTCGCAAAGAATTATATCCAACTTAGCAACTGAACCACAACAGCAAAAGGATCCTAAATCTAACTTAGTTTAAGGTGAACTGTAAATAAGAATCTTGGAAGTTTTATAGTGAGCAAAGCAAGCCTTGCATGAAGATTGCTATCACAGTGAAACCATTTGCCAGTAAGAAATGAAGCTGGTTCCATAGCCTTTCATTATAGTCAGGTTCATCTGTGTCACATTTTTTAAATACATTGCCTAAAAACTTATTGTGATAGTCAAATTTTGTCCAAAAATATTATTTAAAAATTCTCTTAAGACTATCTTCATTTTGACTGATTTACAGTGTCAGTGAATTTGAATCTGTGTAATAATTGGAAGACTGTAGGGTGGATTCTTTTTTAATATGCTAGGAAATTCAATAATAAAATTATGGTACATCCAAACAATAGAATATAGCTATTAAAAATAATGTAGAAGACTGGTAGCATGGAAGCATGTTCACAATATAATAAATTTAAAAGTTTAACATTAGTATGTATAGTATGAATTAAACATTCATTCATATAGAGAAAAAAGCTGTGAGACTGTAACATCAAAATATCAATGATAGTTACTTCTAGTTGTTAGGATTATGGTAACTTACTTTCTTCTCTTTGTTCATGTTTATTTTCTTAAGAATTTAACAATGAAATAGAACTAGTCATAAGAAAAAATGTTACTTCAAAATCCTGTTATAGTGAACTTAATTGAGTGTACATTCAGCAAAGAATTACTGGATTCCCCCATGTCTGGGTTTCAAGAAACCATGTGCCAGGCACTGTGTAATCTGCCAGGATACACAGACCGGTCAGGCCCGTTTTTGTCTTCTTAGAGGCATGGTCTGTCAGGAATTTTAAAAACAGTTGTAAACAAGCAGCAAAGCTTTGTATAAACCATTTTCTCCTGATTATCTTGATAATTATATAGAAGCTGCATGGCATTTTGTAAATCTTATAGACTGAATTTGAAATCCACTCTGACACTTAATAATAAACTTAGACATGTTAAATTTTCTAAGTCTTGGAAATTATCAAGACCACTCTCTTAGAGAAATATGGAGCTTCCAAGGGGAACTCAGTGGTAAGGGATACCCCTGCAATGCAGGTTCAATCCCTGAGTCAGGAAGAGCCCCTGGAGAAGGAAATGGCAACCCACTCCAGTATTCTTGCCTGGGAAATCCCACGGACAGAGGAGCCTGCTGGGCTGTAGTCCGCGGGGTCACAAAGGAGTCGGACGTGACTTAGCGACTAAACAACAACATTAGAGAAATATAGCTGCTGAAGATAAATAGACAGAGAAATACATTCCCTGTGTTTTGGGACAGAGTTTGAAGACTGCTCACAGCTCACTTTCTCTTACACGGGGCTTGTTATCCCCTCGTCTAATGTCTGCAGATCCTGCATTGCTTAGGTTTTAAGAAAGGTAATTGTAAAGTGCAAGCAGTTAGGATTTAATAAATTCATTGGGCATTCTTGTTTTATGGTTCTTTGAGGTCATTTTATGTTTTAAAAACAACTGTATCCTTCTAAAAGGGTAAGAATAACCAGGTGTGGTATAGTGAATCCAGATTTGGGGGTTCCATTTACTGAATGTCACTCTCAGTTTTAGTACTTGCCCTTGACATTAGAAAATGCAGGCAATAAGATCTGATAGCACATCTCTTCAGGTATGCCAATTTTCCTTGAATTTTGTTGAGTGTTTGGTACTTTGATCTCTGATCAAAGTTGCTTGTGTAGGCATAAGGCTGTCAGTCCATTTGAACCAAGAATGTAGCATTTGGTCTTCCCTTTCCCAGTGACTTTTCAAAATGAAAAATAAATCAATACATTATGTATGGTTGGTGATATTGGATATAGAAGACCAATTTAGAGTTGTGGTATAGTAAATATATGTTAAAATAGAGCATGCTTTCTTCACTATTTATTAACCATCAAGAATACTTAAAGCTGTTGAGATTGACCTAAAATTAATGTAAAATAAAACTATAAAATATAAAAGAAAAAAGAGTATTAACTAGAACTTTATTATCAAGTTGGCAACTCACAAGCTTTCACTGAAACCTCCTTACTGTTTGTTATGTGGGTTTATACAAGCGCTGTTTGGCGTTAGGAGCTGTTGTTACTGAGATCTGGGTGACAGCCTTGTCCCAGAGAATGAGTGATTCCATCTTCATCAAGTTTCCTGGGCAGTGCCATAGAGCATGGAGTTGGAAGTTTTAAAGCTAAGCTATACCAGCCCTCTAAGACCTGACCCCCAGAGTCCTGCTTCTAACAATCCCAGGGAGTTGGCCTCTGAGCCAGTCGTTGAACACTGTCCCTTAGAAATCAAAACTAGGCCATGGTGAACAACCTGAGGACTTCCTGGGGCTTGACTATTCCCACTATTGGCTGTTTTTGTCATTTTTCCTCTGCGAGGAGGAACCAGTTCTCGTTTTCTTTCTTTGAGGTCTTTATTCCCCACTAGAGGTCACCCACTTGTTAGAAACTGCTGTGTTAACAGGGGATCAGTGCTCTATGCAAGCTAGAGTACAGTTGAGGGCTGGTCTCAGAGCTGTGCCCTGCCTCGGGAGGGTGGTAATTTACATTTTGGGTACTTGAGTCATATAGCTATTGCGTAGCTGACGTGGGGCTCAAACCTAGGTGTTCCAGTTCCAGATACATTCTGGGTGGAGCAGCCAAGCCCTCTGAACCTCTGACTGTAGGGAAGCTGCCTCTAGAGTCTTGTACACTCCTGAAAGCAGCCTCTGGCTGCAGTCTGACTGCATCGCGTCTCTCTCCCTCCTGCGTTGCCCACCTCTAAGGCTGCCTCCAGTATGCCCACATCCTTTCGCAAGGTGACAGACTCAGCCTTCCGTGAGTCTTGAAAGATATCACACGTTAATGCTTGTGAAATGCTTGTGAAATGGTTCTTATGACACATTCCCTTTGGTAGATACCAGGGCTTCCAGCTGAGCCCTTCCACATGGTGAGTTCTACAAATTCTTCCATAAATAACCTCTTACTCTTCTAGCACCCAGAGAAATGACCTCAAAGAAGACCTTTATTTCTTCCTGTTTTTTTTCCTTACATGGGGAAAATGAATACCTTCGGTCCCTGGTCCTATGGAGGAACTCAGATCCCATGAGCCAGGCAAAGCGGCAGGAGAGGGGAGAGCTTACTAGGCAAATAAATAGCAGGAATATGACTCCAGGCCTTTAAAAAATCTAAACCTCATTAACCCACCTTTGATATCAGACTTCAGATACACAGAATTGTTAAAGTGCTACACAAATGACATTCTTACCTATTCATTTATTCAGTGTTATTTTAAAATACAGGAATTACAACTTCTTGTTGTACTACAATTTTACTCGTATGTTATCATGAGGGAGACTGACTGAATGGCACACAGGATCTCACTGTATTATTTCTTACAGCTGAAGCTGAATGTCAATTATCTCAAAAAATTTAACTGAAAAAATCTTTAGTCCTCTTCACCCTTCGGACGACAGTTAATATATATCCTGGTTTTTATTAATTTCTATTATTTTGAGGGGAAGCTATTAATAGCTTTCCAGTGATTTATTTAGGATCTTTGACATTTTCTTGGCAGGTTTCTAGTAAGTAAGTCTAATGCATTTATATAATATTTAGTTTGAAATCATAAATTTATAATTTGATCAAATTTTATTTTCTTATGGGTCCTTGTCATATCAAAAGAAACTGGCAGAAAATAGTCTTTCTTGTGAATTTAAGGAAACATTTGAATTACTTAGGGGTGCATAACTATATAATCTATAATTCTGTCTCCAATCACAAAGCAGCAATTGTCCTTTTCATAATGTTGGGTTGACCAAAAAGTTCATTCAGATTTTCTCGTTAAGATTGTACGGAAAAACCCGAGCAAACTTTTTGTCTAACCCAATATAAATGTTAAAAAACTTCAAAATAACCCCTGTACCATTTTAACATTGAAAAAGGCAGATTTTTTATTAATATATTAGAGGCTTTGGTCATGAACACTCAGCTCCAGTGGGCAGGACAGGAGACTCAGAAAATAGTAAGCTTTGGGTGAACACAGATTATTTGTTCAAGGAAATCAATTGAGTGGCTCAGTGATAAATGAAGTTTTTCTAAACTGGTATTACAGACTCAGAAAACTAGGGAACAGTCGAGAAGGGTGGATGTTTTGAGTATTACTGTGTCATCATGGTATTTGCTGAACTATTACGGGACTGGTCCTCACATGCAGTTTGTCAGCCCTAGTCTTCACTTCCAGCCTCAAACTGATAGCCTTTATGATACCACCTAACTTACATTGGTAAAGGGAGCTTCCTAAAATGCCACTGACTACTTTCCTTTATAAGTTTA
Organism: Muntiacus reevesi; assembly: GCF_963930625.1. Taxonomy (NCBI): domain Eukaryota; kingdom Metazoa; phylum Chordata; class Mammalia; order Artiodactyla; family Cervidae; genus Muntiacus; species Muntiacus reevesi. The sequence continues at coordinate 17,122,511 of NC_089260.1, read as the reverse complement.
CTTACGGGGACTTGATAACAGCATGTAAAAGTCATGAATTTCAGCTGGAGCTATAAATTTGGAATTTAGACTTTACTTTCCAATTTTACCACTTTGCATGGTATCTAGAACATTTTTGGCACACAGAAATGTTTGCCTAGCAAATTACTATTGATTTTTTGTGGTCCATTCTTACTGTCGATAACCTCTCTCCCTTCCATGTTCCTTCAAGAGGAGAGAGTGGTCAAAAAGAAGACTCTGGAAATGTCTCTCAGTGCCCTGAGGGGAAACCTGAGGGGGTCCCGGTGAAAGCGCAGAGATAGGGTACCACCCAGGTGCGAGAGGGGTGAGGTCAGGCAGGTGGAAAAGACTGCAGTTAGATCTTAGCCAGTTTGCTTTCACACTGAAAAGAAAAGATGGGGGAACAATCTCAGAGGAGATTTAAGTATACCAGCATTCAAGACAAATTAGAAATTTGTTTTTCTTAAATGTACCTATTTGGTTTAACATAAATATTGGATTGTTTTTACTTTTTCCCCCCACTGCAAATAGCATTTTATTTCTGAAATTGCCTTGGTGGGCTAACCTGAGATGCAGCCACCATTTCTAATGTGAAGAATATGCATTTCAAATTCTAGTAAGTTTGAATGAATTTTCACAATCCAGTGAATTTTCTTCACTGCTGGTGGCACATTATCAGACTCTGTCGTCTTTCTGATCATGTTTATGGGCTCCTTTTGCCACTTTATTACTCCTCAGTGGCTTTGCCAACTTCATAAGTTGACGCCTTACCCATAGATTTTCTAGAAAGTATTTACAGGGCCCTTTACATTGTCTTGGTTTAGTAGAACAGCAGGTCCTTTGTTATAGCCGAATTTTCTCTTTACTGTAGATCCTTGCTGGCACCTTTCTGGATATTCTGGTGAACCTTGTTAAGAATTCAGAGAAACTGTCACGTGACAAAGAAAGATCCAGTCTTAAGGCTTACATGAGTATTTTCTACTGTGGACTTCTTCATAATATGCGAAAACTTCAGTGAACTGTGGTCTTGATTTTGGGTATATTCAGTTCTGTGACCAAGATGAAACATGTGATCTGTCGTTGGACTTCAGGCTTATTAAATTTAGAGGTTAGTCATTTCTTAAGGACACAGAGAAACTCACAAAATATACCATGCCTATTCTCACACAAAAAGTAGACAAGAAAGTCTTGCCCTTTTTACTGAGCCAATATTCAAAAGAATCCCAGTCTGAAAACCACAAGAATTCTTACTGTGTTTGAACCAAAAAAACATAGTGTTTTTTTGGTTCAAAAACACCACGTAGATTGTTTTTCATTATCTATTCTTAGAGAATTTAACCAAAGCACATTACCTCTTGAAAAATCCTTGATACGTGGTATTTTAATTTTTTAAGATGTTTGTGATACCTCTGTCTTTTTTTATGATCCAGTTAATGAATACTATAGGGGAAAATAGGGAGATTACCCTTGAAAGAGAATTTTGGACTGTTTTTTCAGTAACATCTTCCCATTGGGTTAGTTTCTTTTAAAAGTATTATTTAGTATCATAATCTGAAGTTTATCTTATCTCGATTTCTGTAATTCTTAATCATAAGCAGATTTCCCCCTTATTTAGAATTACCCTTAACAGCTCCTTCTCACCCTTCATATCTGTGTTAATTATATCTAGGATATCCCCTCCAGTATGCCCCCTTCTCTCTGCCACTGTATTAGATCAGGTTATCCTCATTTCTTGCTTGGATTTCTACAATAACTTATTGATTGATCTCCTTGTCTCCAGTCTTGAGCCCCTCCGATCCAACCTCTTTATATTGCCAACAAAATCATCTTTCTCAAAGAATGATATACTAAGACTATGCCATTTCCTTGACTTAGAATGCTTCAGTGACTCCTACTAAAATCAAGTATAGTAAATCTTACCATGGACTTATTAGGAAGATTAAATAAAATTCATTAAAAGCCTTTAATGCAGTGCCTGGCTCAGAACAGGCCCTCAGTCTGTGTTACTGGCTCCCCTTTGCCCCCAAGGCAGCAGCAGAGCTTAACATGGCCCAGGACCAGAGGGGCAGTGGCTCTGTGGGAAACCAGGCTAAAAGGAGTACCGGCCAAGAATCTCACCAGACTCCAGAGCCAGGCTTTCCTGAATCCCTGTGAGGTTAGGCACAATAGATTGATCTAGCATCCAATTCCATCTGTGTTCCAGAAAGACTTTGCCTTGTAAATTACAAGCCAGCTCATCTGTGACTAAGCTTTTGTAACCTTAGGAGCTATCTTTACAAACACAGCAGTCTCTGCCTCTGTTTTCTTCTTTTGGTTTGTTTTTTCTTTATCTCCTTAGTAAAGTTTCTTTTGTCAGGCTTTAACTTTTTCTTAAATGAATCAAGGAAGAGATGGTTGCAGGTGGGGTGGAGATGCACGCACCTGCATGCACACTGAGAGACCCAAGAGATTGCTGGGGGCAGGTAGTGTCAGTGAAAGAGGTGTGGACAAACCTGTTGGTGAAGTGAGTCTACTCAGATGGTGCAATATTAGCATGGACACAGCTACTCCCATGGAGACCTCATCTCTCCATCCTCACACAGTGGGAGTTTGGCAAAATCAGTAGCTAGATAACCATAGAACAAAGCAGAATAGGATCAATACTGTAAAAAAGATGGACATTCTCAATTTCATGATAGGCCTGGTTTTTAAATTTAGTTTGCTGCTTTCCTTAGCTTTTCTCTTTCTATTAAAATTTGACCTTTGTGCTCTAAATGGCATTTGAAAGTGAAAGTGATAGTTGCTCAGTCGTGTCCAACTCTTCGCAACCCCCTGGACTGTAGCCGGCCAGGCTCCTCTGTTCGTGGGATTTCCCAGGCAAGAATACTGGAGTGGGTTGCCCTGCTTTCCACCAGGGGACCTTGCCAGCCCAAGGATGGAACCCACATCTCCTGCAGCGGCAGGCAGTTTTTTTTACCCGCTGAGCTGCCGGGGAAGCCCCAAACAGCATCGAGCAGGTCCTTATTGAGTGTGAATTAAGTTAATCATTTTTTTCATGCTGATTGAGTTAACTTTTGAGTACGTGATTCTGTTTTACAGTATAGAATATCTCAAGTACAATAAGAAACAAATATATGAAAGAGAACTGCTGTGTGTGTATGTGTGTGTGTAGGTAGTTCTTTGAAGTTTAAGGAACTTACCTTCTGACAACGTAATAAAGCTAAATCTAAGCACTTATGTCTTGTTTTACTTTAAAATATCTCAGTCTTTTTATATGATGAAAAGTGAAATAGGGCTTTATGATAATTTAATTGCAATTTTGATCCAGCAGATATGGGAAAAATTAGACATTTTAATGGAAAATAAAATATAATTGATAACTCTGATGTTGTTTCTGTTTGGTGAAGTAATTTATTAGAGGCAGGAGACCAAGAAGGACAAGAAATAGTACTTTTCTAAATGACTTCACTGTCTTGATTTAGTTCAGCTTCTCTGATTCTCAACTCACCTCATGTTTCTTTACAGGCACATTCCATCCACCACATCCGAACAATGTCCTACGTTTTTGTAAATGATTCTTCTCAGACTAATGTACCCTTACTACAGGCCTGTATTGATGGAGAATTCAACTACTCCAAGAGGCTTTTGGAAAGTGGCTTTGACCCAAATATTCGTGACAGCAGGGGCAGAACAGGCCTTCACCTTGCAGCAGCCCGAGGGAATGTAGACATCTGCCAGTTGTTACATAAATTTGGTGCTGATCTCCTGGCCACTGATTATCAGGGAAACACAGCTCTTCATCTCTGTGGCCATGTGGATACTATTCAATTCTTGGTTTCCAATGGACTCAAAATTGATATTTGGTAAGTTCTGTGGTTTTTGAAGTCTCGTCACTTCTTTCCATTAGCCTCTCAACCAGTAATCTAATCTTGGAATCTATTGATTTTGTTTCCTCATTGATCAAGTGTAGTGACAAGTTCAGAAAGGTATTGAGGACAATGAGTGAGGGAATAAGACCCTGACTTCTAGATTTGTGCTGAAGCAGTGTAAATTTTTCTATGAAAATAGTGGCTAGGTTCTGCTACTAATTAATTATGTATTACAAGACAAGAGAAAAAGAAGAACTAACATTTGTTGAAAATCTATTATGACCTGGGCACTGCGTTTACTGTGTTAGCTCATTGAATCTTCAGAATGAAGAGCTCTTAAGTATTCGTTTTATAGACAAAATAGTTGAGACAAGAATTCTGGGTTAAATGACTTAACGCAGTTGGAATTTAAAACTAGTTCCACCTGGTTCCAAAGCTTGTTTGCCTTCTGTCGTGTAATATACCATGCTAGCCTCATTATCTCTCTGGACTCAGAGTTCTTCTTATACTGAACAATTTGAAGAAGTAGTGTTCTTTGTTTTGTTTTAGTGATACCTTGTCTCTTGAGTGGGAACGATATCAGGTCACTTTAAAAAGAAACCTTGACCTTTAAGCTACATTTTTTATACCTAATTTATTGGTGCTATAATGTCCCTAAATCTGAATAAGACAGTAAATGGTTCTGCTACTATAGGACAAAATGTAGTAGGAATTAACTATAGGATTCAGTGTTGGTCAGGCTTTCTCCTGTTGTTAAATGGTTAGGTGAACCAAAGTAGATTATTTGATTGCTTTTGAGCTTGGGTTTTTCTTTTTCTTTTAGTTCTTAGACATTTAAAAAATTAGATACTGTTCTCATGAAATACATAAATGTCAGATAAGAATGAATCTAAAAAAAAAAAGAATCTAGAGTCTAGACTTTTCCAATTAGTTTCTAGGAAGATGCCCTTTTTTCTTTATTCTCATTTATCTACTCTTGATTATGTATATATTTTTCCTTTTTCCTAAAAGAAAAAAAAAAGGTTAACTCAAAATTCAGGCTCCATCTCAACCACTAGTTCTGCTCTGATTTTAATTTTGAGTTAATGGGGCCCATGCCTTCCTCACTGAGATCTCCACAAATGGCTACTAACAGTATAGTGTAACAGCTATTCTTATTTTTATGAACTTTCTAGCAACCATCAAGGTGCTACACCCCTAGTTCTGGCAAAGCGCAGGGGAGTGAATAAAGATGTCATCCGATTGCTGGAATCATTGGAAGAACAGGAGGTAAAAGGATTTAACAGAGGAACTCACTCAAAACTAGAGACCATGCAGACAGCTGAGAGTGAAAGGTACTTAAGATTTCATTTTTTTAAGAGGCAAGTCCCTTCAAGTGAATCTTTTTTTGTGGTTTGTTTCTTTTGTCTTTTTTAGTTTATTTATTTTTAATTGGAGGATAATTGCTTCACAGTACTGTGCTGGTTTCTGCCATACATCAACACGAATCAGCCATAGGTACACGTGTGTCCCCTCCCTCTTGAACCTCCCCCCACTGCCACCCGCACCATCCCACCCCCTAGGTTGTCAGAGAGTGCCGACTCAGCTCCCTGAGACGAAGAGCAAATTCCCGCTGGCGATCTGTTTACGTGGTCTTGTGTTCCAGTGCTCCTCTCTCAGTCTGTCCCGCCTTCTCCTTCCCCCGCTGAGTCCACGAGTCTGTTCTCTGTGTCTGCGTCTCCACTGCGGCCCTGCAGATAGGTTCATCACTGCCATCTTTTTAGATTCCATTTACATGTGTTAATACACACAGTGTTTTTCACTTTCTGACTTACTGCACTCTGTTTAATAGGCTCTAGGTTCATCTGCCTCATTAGAATTGACTCAAATGTGTTCCTTTTTATAGCTGAGTAATATTCCATTTTGTATATGTTCTATAACTTCTTTATCCATTCATCTGTCCATGGACATCTAGATTGCTTCCATGTCCTTGCTATTATAAATAGTGCTGCAATGAACTTTGGGGTGCATGTGTGTTTATAAATTATGGTTTTCTCAGAGTACATGTCCATTAGTGGGATTGTTGGGTTATATGGTAGTTTTATTTCTAGTTGTTTTTTGTTTTTTTTTTAAGAAATCTGCATACTGTTCTCCATAGTGGCTGCATCAATTTACATTCCCACCAGCAGTGCAAGAGGGCTCCCTTCTCTCCACACCCTCTCCAACATTCATTGTTTGTGGATTTTTTGATGATGGCCATTCTAACCAGTGTGAGGTGATACCTCACTGTAGTTTTGATTTGCATTTCTCTAATAATGAGGGATGTTGAACATCTTTTCATGTGTTTATTAGCCATCTGTATGTCTTCTTTGGAGAAATGTCAGTTTAGGTCTTCTGCCCACTTTTTGATTGAGGTGTTTGTTTTTCTGACATTGAGCTCCATGAGCTGCTTGTATATTTTGAAGATTAATCCTTTGTCAGTTGTTTCATTTGCTATTATTTTCTCCCTTTCTGAGAGTTGTCTTTTCACCTTCTTAATATTAATAGTTTCCTTTGCTGTGCAAAAGCTTTTAAGTTTAATCAGGTCCCACTTATTTTTGTTTTTATTTCCATTGCTCTAGAAGGTGGTCATAGAGGATCTTGCTGTGATTTATGCCAAAGAGTGTTCTGCCTATGTTTTCCTCTAAGAGTTTTATAGTTTGTGGTCTTACATTAAGTGAATCTTTTATGACAACTTTTTGTCAGCTTTATATTTATTTGCTTTCAAGTAAAGTGTTTGATACTGTCTTTGAACTCTCTGTTGGTCCTTATGGCTCCAGATTACAACTGAAAAGCCATTAACAGAAAGCACTGTGTGCCCACATGCACAGAATGTTCTGTAAGCCGCTGTGCAGGGCAGCCTGCTGAGCTGGCAGTACTCGGGAGAAGAGCCGAACAGGAGAGAAGGAAACAGAGGTCTGAGAATTTAAGTACAGGTTACAAGAAGAATGGGATTTCAGAAAAGGCAGAGGAAGATAGAAGGACTTGCCCAATATTAGGAAAGGTAGTTTCAGAGATAGGGAATTAAAGTGCTAAGGGAAAAGTAAAACAGGAGAGTAAGACAAGATTTAACACATACACAATTCAGAGATGTGAACGTGACTTTAACATGAGTTGGAACAAATGAAATTTGGACTCCTGTATGTAACTGAGGCTAAGATGGAGTGACTGACAGGGTCTCAAATATCTCATCATTTCTCATCTAAAAGCAGTTTAGAACATAGTTCAGGAAGCTCTGACAAGGTAATCAGTCATCTTTTCTCTTGGCATCACGGGCTCAACAGGTAAAGCCTCTAGGCCAGATTTAGTTGTACCAGCTTGTAGTTTGGTTGACCACCGTGGAATTTCAGCCTTCCAGACATTGCAAGGTAAGAAGTATAATGAACTTAGATAATCTCCCAGATTTTTCAGGGGACTGGGGCCCTCATTAGCTGCTGACTCAGTAGCAGATTGACCAGGACTTAGAATTAGGAGCATATGGTCCACTTAAGACTGTTGGGGTCATTGTCTCTGTGAGTTCCAGGTGAAATCTTTGGCTTTCATACTTCACCCTTAATTTGATTCCTCTGAGCCCATGATTCCTTTCCTCCCTCTTCATAGACTTGCTCGAGCACTTCTTTGGGACCACTGATTCCACTCGCAAGTTTAGGGTTATTTTGTTTGTGGCAAACACTTATTATTGTCCAAAGAAGTTAGTGTTTTACTTCTAAAACGGTGCATGCTCCTCATGACTTATCACCGAAGGCTGGCAAGTACATAAAATAAGAAGTCAGCGGTGCACTGCAAGCCTTCTCTCACCTGCATGTTCTGGATTGGCAGTCAGGATGCTGTAAGAAATTTAATAACATTGAGTTGTTTTTTGTTAAAGATCATATGCTTCCAAAATAACTTGAAATTTATTTTCATAATGACTTTGGCCTTCCTTACCATGAAAAATGTTCTAGGTGTGCTCTTTCCTGGTATATTTTCAGGACCTTGCTTGGTATATTTTGTTACTAGCCAGTTTCTTGGCATCTCTGTATTAGAAATATGTCTTATTTTGCCTCAGTTGTAATTCCTTATTAACTCAGAAGTGATTAGTCATTTGAGCAGTGCAGTGTGAAATATTTATTCCTGCTTCTTTCACATACCTGCCATTGCGCTTTAGTGTGAGGATTCGTATTATTTGCAGCATTAGGTAAAGCTTGTTCTTTAAAAGTTGAATTATTAATACATGTACTACCTAGTTGCCCTGTCTTACTCCTGCCCTTTAGTGTCGTGAAGGTGTGGTTGAAGCATAAACTAAAAAGCTTAAAAGCAGCATCATTGGTCATTAGGGAAAATGCAGATTGAAACCAGAGTGAAATACCACTTCATACCCAACAGAATGGCTGCAATCAGAAAGATGGACAATAACAAGTACTGGCAATGATGTGGGAAAATTTGAACCATCCTACATTGCTGGTGGGAATGTAAAATAGCTGCTGCGGAAGACAGTCTGGCAACTCCTCAAAAAGTTACACAGAGTCACCTTATGACCCAACAATTTCACTTTTAGGTATATACCCAAGAAAATTGAAAAAAACATGTTTACACAAAAGCTTGTATGCAAATTTTATAGAAGCTTAATTTATAATAGCCAAAAGGTAGAAACCACCCAAAAGTCCATCGTTGATGAATGGATAAGCAAAATGTCATCTATCCATTCAGGGAAGTATTATCCCACTATAAAAAGTAATGAAATACTGATATGTGCCGCAGCACCGATGAGCTTTGAAGACATGCTCCTTGAGAGAAGCCAGGCGCAAAAGACAGTGGTGGTTACCAGGAGCAGGGGAAGGGACAGGGGTGGTGGCTGCGGAAGGGCACAGAGTTCATTACAGGGTAACCAAGAGGAAATTAGATAGTGGAGGTGCTTCTGCAACTCTGTGAATTTTCTAAAGAACACTAAATCACGTACTTTAGAAAGATGGATTTTATGGTACATGAATTATATCAATTTAAAAAAAGTGAGGGGGGGAAGCTTAAAGGTGTTGGCTAGCACATGGCATTGTGGCCTAGCTGTGTGATGGTTAGCCTTTTCTAGAATAGGAGATAAAGCAAGATTTTGAATGTATTTAGTATTTTCCTGTTCCCTTATAATTCCCCGAAACATAGCATAACTTCTTAAGGGCCTATAAATCAAGTTGATGAAAAATACTTCCCTACACCATTTAACCTAAGTTTAATTTAGTTCCTTTTTATTTGGGTATGGGCTGACAGAGACAGTGTAGATGACACTGTACCCAAAGAATTACACATTGTACACACAGACCATCATGCTCGAATCACGTATTTCCTAGATAGTAGAAAAATATTTCATCGGACCAAGTCACCATAGACAGTTCTGACTGTCAGAACTTCATGAGCTCTTAGAGAAGGTGCGACTGAAGTCTCATTTTATAGGTCCCCACCCACCCCCACTGTCCAAAAGTAGGATGTTCCTAGGAACCTTCTCCTTAAGTTGAGGTGGCATAAAGTGAAGAAGCAGTTACCTTAGGACTCATCTTACTAACGGATGCACAGAACAGATTGAGATGAAACACAGGTGCTCACAAACACCGCTCAGGGCTGGGGCCGCTGGACACTGAGATGCTGTGAGGTTCCTGGGGAACGAGCCTGGTGGTGCCAGTCTTGCTGCAAGACAAACGCTGAACACTGTTTTTGTTTTACACCTTTCTTCATAGAAAAGCAAAAATCCTCTTGGGATTTCTTTTAATTAGCAAATACAGGTAGTATAGTAGGTGTTTCTTAAAAGTGAGGTGGCATAAAGTGAACTTTCAAAAAGTGGGGGATACTTGTATATCTAACACCTTTGAGTATGAGAGCATTCTGAATCAGACGTAGTCAATAAATTTCTTGTAAGTCAAAATGACGACATTATTAGAGCAGGAAGTACAAGCATTTAAAAATATGGAGTTCAGGGTCCCTGTGTGTCAAGCTAACTCAGATGTTTTGAAAGCCTTTTCTTTAAACAGAGTAAGTGAAATATCTGTGGCTCAGATGTTTGGGGTTTGTGATAACTTTGTAGTCATAGAAAACTTAAGTGCTTTCTGCCTCTTCACATGTGGTTATTCTAATAAATAGAGAAGTGAGCCAAGAAAAAAAAATTAACCTCTCCTGAACTTCTCAGAGTTCTAATCTTATCTTTGAACTTGCTAGAATTTTCTTTAAATTTTTGTATTGTTATAGATTCCCATTGAAAGTGTCTTCTCCTATTCAGAAGATAAACATTTTTTAACATATAAAAAAAGTTTGGATGTCAAACAGACTGGCCCTTTACGAAGTCATTGTCCCAGGATTAGAAAAGACACTAATCCCAGGAAAGGCTGAAATGGCTGTGGTTAACAGTGTCAGTGAATAAAGTAAAGTTGTAACTTACAAAAAAAAAACCTGTCACTTGTGCCTGATGAACCAGACTCTAAGACGTTGTTTTGTGCTGTTTCCATTGTTCCAAAATGGTCAGAAGAATATGAAAAGAAGTTTAGGAAGAATAATAACAGCAGTCAGTAGCTGATACCTATGATTATGGTCATTGTGGCTTTAATCTAAATGACACCCTGTTATTGGTCCTGCGTGTTGTGACATAATTGTGGGTGCTAACCTCTGGGAGCTTCGAACTCATCACAGGGCAGCCTCTCGAATACCAGTGTCAGATATACTCTATTTGTAGCAGTCATGTTCTCACTTATATAGTTTTTATGGTACCTGTACTACCTTATTTTCAACTAGACTCAGCCTTTATACAGAAGAGAAATAAACTTATTTTGTGTTGTTGTACAAGATAGAGCTAAAACCAATGGGGGGAAGCTAGTAAGAGGAATCTCTAATGGCTAGCCCTGTCCAAGTGTACAACAGACTGAAGAGTAAGCATCCATTATTAAAGTATTTCAGTTTAAAGAAGGAATTCCTTCACTGGTCAGATTATTGAACTAAATTGATAAAAATCCACCTTTGAGATTCACACACTGTATAAAACAAGTTTTTAGATTTTCCCATCTTTGCTTGTTTTCCTTAACATGAATTCTCAAATTTTGAATCCTTGTGTTGAACTCTGCAAATAACCAGAATGTATTTTGCTACAGTATCTGATGACTCGCTAAGTGACTCACTTGACCTTTTTCAAGACTTCTGCTTCACGTTGGGATGTTTTTATTGTTGGTGTTCAGTTGTGTCCAGCTCTTTGCAACCCCATGTACTGTAGCATGCCAGCCTCCCTGTTCTTCACCATCTCCTGGTGTTTGCTCAGACTCGTGTCCGTTGAGTTGATGATGCCATCTAACCATCTCATCCTCTGTTGCCCCCTTTTCCTTCTGCCCTCAATCTTACTAGCATAAGGGTCTTTTCCAATGAATCGGCTCTTCGTATCAGATAGCCTAAGTTTTGGAGCTTGTAACTTTGACTCTTCTAGATACTAAACCAAGGAACATAATCATTATTGTTTAGCAATTTATGGTTCAAGGTAAATTGTCCAAATACTTGCAGATATTTAAATCAGTACATAAATGGGTATTTAAATCAGAACATAAATGGGTTAGAATATATATGTCAGTTTTTATTTTAAGGTTGGTCTTCTTAAACCATGCAGTTTCTGTGGTTTCTTGTTTTTGCAATGGGTGATGTGTTGTTTCATGTCCTTTCTTTCCCCTTGCTTCTCCCACAGCGCCATGGAAAGCCATTCCCTCCTCAATCCCAACCTGCAGCAGGGTGAGGGGGTCCTGTCCAGCTTCCGCACCACGTGGCAGGAGTTTGTAGAGGATCTGGGCTTCTGGAGGGTGCTGCTCTTGATCTTTGTCATCGCTCTGCTGTCTCTTGGCATCGCCTACTATGTGAGTGGGGTGCTGCCCTTTGTGGAAAACCAGCCTGAACTGGTGCATTAAAGGAGCTCCCGGGAGAGGAGATAGATGCCAGTGTCCTGGCTTTCCAGTGTTCCTTCTCAGTTTCTTAAACTGTCTTAGTGCAAAGCAGTGAAGGCTGTACTTTTGTTTCTTTTTGCATTTTTACACATTGTAATCCTTTTAGAAGAACAACCTGTCTGTTGGAACTAACTACATACTGTAGTCAAGGATACTGTCCTAAAGCTACCTCCAACTCAGCTTGACTTCTTAGGAAAGGCTCTGCAAAGCCTTGTTTGATAAAAATGTGGCATTGGCTAAGAAATGAGAGATAGAGGATGAGACTAGGAAATCCTTGCTTCAGAAACCTTACCCTAACATAAGACCAACTAGGGTGAAATGTTTAAAGTTCGTCTTATATGATTAGTTGTGGTTGGTAATTTTGTTTTGTTTTTGTTTATTTTTGCAAGAGCTGCTTTTCACTATTTACTTTCTCTGGGGAATAGTAGGGTAGGGGGAAATGAAACCTTCAGCTTAAAACTTGAAGCGCTTTTTTCAGATTTTATAGCGCAAATCAGTATTGTTGGGACCTGTTTGGTTTATTTTAATATTTTCAAGTCTAGTCACAAACCAAACAGAACTTTTGAAAAGGAGCTATATTTTCCTCAGAAATGATTGATTTGATCTTATATTTATTTGTTTTTAAGATAAGTTTGATTTTTTTTTTGTAAGCTGCTTTGCTTGTTGTTAGTGTCTATGAAAAATGAACTTGAGAATTTTCAACTGAGAAACTTTTCATTTCCCCCTAGTGTTTATTTCAAAGATATTCTATTCATCAAAAATACAGTTGGAAAACTTTTTCTACTCAGTAGTTAGCAGGAATAAATATTTCTGATGTTTAATGTCACTGTAATTCTGTAGTACCATTATTATGGTGAAAAATTCAGTTTGATAAGCTAACTGTGTTGTCATGATTACATCATAGTTCATAATTTTTTCATTTTGTGTGCAATCCTCTTTAGAGGCCCTGTTAGAATTGTCATAACAATCCTGTCCATGTCAGTTGTTCTCTGATGGAAAGAGTGGATGGAGCATTTCTGAGTTAACAGCGCTGAGCAGTATTGTACCAGGTGTCGTAAACTCGTTATGAATGGTAATACTATGTGAATTGAACTCTGGCCCTCAGACCATATTGCAGCTTTCTGCAGTGTGTTTGAAGGCCTCTTGTTAATGATTCCGCTATGTTTATATCATATTATTGGGTTATTAAAAAAAAGATATGAAGACTTGATAATTATTCATTAGGTATAGTCAGAAAATTGTGGTGAAAGAACTAATGGTTTTATTTTTCAGAACATAGTCATCTAAGCTACTGCTAATTGAATTGTTGCTAGAATTAGAAATTATAATTTAGAATAGAATTGGTATTTCTGTGATTCTTTTTGCTTCTTAATATTTTCTCTTGCATTCATATATCTAGGATTGAGGCATTTTCTTTCATGTGACTTTATCCTGTCTTAAAGAGCTGTTCTGAAATTTCTGATTTACCTGACTGCCTCAGGGTCAGCTCATAGGATCTTGCTTTTAGATTAGCTGCAAACACAATTAATCATACTTGATGTAAATACAGCAAAAAACAGTGGACATTAGAATGGAGAACACTTCAGATTAAAAGCTTTGGAATTAGCTTTGCATTTGTTTGTAACTCTAAACAGATGTGCAAAATTGGTTAACATATATGTAAATATATTGCATTTTTAAAGATTAATGTTTCCTTTTAAGTGATGATTTCTTTGTATTCTGTTCTCTGCATTCAGTACTCAATAATATTACCAATAAATATATTTATAATCTGTTAATCACAATTTATTTTCTTATTTATCGTTGTTTTTCTTTTAATTTAGGAGTTTTAAAAAATAGGTTCCAGTTGGCTGTTTGAAAAAGCAAAGAGCTTTCTTTGAAACCCCGTGTAATGGGTGTATCAAGTTTCATTTGTGTTTGCCTTATAAATGTTCTGACACTAATTTGGGTGAATTGCTTATGGATTTAAGAGTAATGATGCTGTTGTTGCTAAGTCACTTCAGTCGTGTCCAACTCTGCGACGCCATGGACTGTAGCCCACCAGGCTCCTCTGTCAGTGGGATTCTCCAGGCAAGAATACTGGAGTGGGTTGCCATGCCCTTCTCCAAGGGATCTTCCTGACCCAGGGAGCGAACCCACATCTCTTATGTCTCTTGCATTGGCAGGTGGGTTCTTTACCACTAGCGCCACCTGGGAAACCCAAGAGTGATAATGCCTACCATGATTTAGCACCTCCCAATTGTGCAGATCACTTCAAAGCCTCATCTCATTTAATCCTTATGATCATCCTTATGTTCCCTGTAAAATGAGGAAACTGACACTATGAGGGTTAAGTAACTAACTGCTCAGTTACTTAAGGTCCAACAGGCCATAGTGGAATAGCGATTCCACATTCAGGCTCTATCCCCAATTTTATGTTTGTTCTTTCCTTTTACCCTGCTGTCTGGCCTGAGTCTGGCAGTGGAAACATCTGGAATTGTACCTACTGCCATCTCAGCAGCACATGCTACTGAAATTTTCAATCCTGTTTCTAAATATACCTTTTCCTCCTCCTGTATGCCCCATGTTTCTGTAACCTCCCAGGGTTTCTAACCCATAATATTAAAGCTCAGATCCTGGCACATTCAGAAAACCTAACACAGTTAACTGTATCTGACTGCCCACTTCTCTACCTGTGATTTCCTCATCACATATCATACTTAGTAAATGTGTTTGTTGACTCTTGAACAGTGTGGGGGTTAGGGACTCAGGTTGTTGACCAATGCATAGTTGAAAATCAGGGAGTAACTTTATAGTGAGCCCTGGGTACCCAGGTACCAAGGTACCTGGTGTCCTGGTACCCAGGTACACATCCTGGAATGTGAAGTCAAGAGGACCTTAGGAAGCATCACTAGGAACAAAGCTAGTGGAGGTG